>NC_140947.1:51691395-52343895 GCF_014529385.1 Adiantum capillus-veneris | reverse complement strand
TCAGGAAGCCTTTGGCTTTATGATTTACCTGAACAGCCTGTTTGGATTCCTCATGCAGAATCCTGATGAGGTGTTAGAGGAGCAGGATGCAGCACCAGATGAGGAATGCGAGGAGACAACTCATATGCAAGAAGTCGAGGAGGTTGAAGACACAGTCGACCTTGAGGTTGAGGCAATTGAAGTACAAAGAAGTAAGATGCTCTCTGTGAAAACCACAGAAATCAAACTTCCATTGGATGTCAGTAAATTCACTGAGAAGCATGCTCAGATGATGGTGCCTGTTGTGCCTGACTTCAGGATTGGAGACAGGACCTATATCCTCTTACATGATGTGCAAAGTGTGTTTTATTTAAGGGAGGATTTCTCCCTAGCTATTATTTCCAGAGTCCAAGAGGAGAGGAGTGGATTTGTTTCAGAGGATAGTAGTGATGATGAGGCAATGGAAACATCCAGCAATCCAATGGAATGCCTTCGAAGATGCTTTGAGAAAGCTGAAAAATACAAGGAGACACTACCTGATGAAGCCACCTTCCAAGCAATAAGACAAAGCCTAAGACCATCAAAAAGTAACAAAGAAGTGGAGGATTGGTTTAACCATTCAGGTCAGGGGTCAACTACATCTGTAGACCTGTGGCAAGAAAACCTCTTTCTGCAGGATGAGAGCTTCATGGTAACTCTCTCTCTCTCTCTCTCTCTCTCTCTCTCTCTCTCTCTCTCTCTCTCTCTCTCTCTCTCTCTCTCTCTCTCTCTCTCTCTCTCTCTCTCTCTCTCTCTCTCTCTCTCTCTCTCTCTCTCTCTCTCTCTCTCTCTCTCTCTCTCTCTCTCTCTCTCTCTCTCTTTGTGTCATTTTTGACATTGTATGTGCAGTCTTGGATTGCTGACAAGGATGACTTCCTTCGGCGCCGGACAAGAGAGTATCGAGGAAGGGATGCGGCCCTAGCACAGTACCTTTCAAAGCTTTGCGAGTCGCCGATAGTAGTTTTTCACAATTCCATGTCACAAGAGGGTTCAATAGCAACTTACACATTCAAGACACTATCACGCTTCTTGGGTGGACCGGTGCTGCCCAAAAGTGCAGATAAAGTCATTCTTGTGGACAAAGTGTTTGCTAGAGATTGTTTTGGTTACTGCCCAGGCTATACAGGTGGTCGGGCAGCGTATTACTACACCTACACAGCAATGGCACTAGCTCTTGGTAGACAAAACCCAGATGAACTTTTAGAGTATGGCAAACATCTCATGATTCATTACAAGGGTGACGTGCCAAAAAACAAAATTGAACCTGCAAAATCTTGATACACTTCAAGTAGCAATTGTATAAGATCATGTATTACATAAATTTTGTACAATGTCATCCACTCAGAGTATCTTTCTCCACTTGTGATTCACATACACCATTGTCTCTCTCCACCTTCGTTGACTTTCACGAGCTCCGGAGTTGTTGTATGCCATTGATCTTTTAGCTTTTTGTTGTTGTAAATGTCTGATGTCTTGTGCTGTTGCTGAATTTTCCAAGACTTCTTTTGCCTGCATTCGATGAATGATTCTACGATAGAACCATTCAAATAGTTCTCTCAAACTGTTAGCCTTGATTCGAGAGCCACCATGTCGTGTGTGCCTGAAATAAGCATTTCTCGCCATGTAATGAGACTTTTCCATCCCTTGGGTATTCCATATTGCCGGGTTCCCATACTTCTGTATAAAATATGGCAAATGATTGAAGATGATGTGCTGGATATGAAAACAGATTAGTTAGAATGTTTTACAGTCACATATTTGCACATAAGAGAGAAAGAAATACATTATAATACCATGTAGTGAGTAATCTGGGTGTCTGTCCATGCTGTCTTGAATGATTTTTTCAGAAGGTTGAGATTTTCCTTGAACTTGTTCATATCACCTTGTGACCAGTCATCTTTGTCGCACATCAAAAATAGGATGTCTATTGATCGCCAAACCTCAGCCTTCGCGTTACGAGTAGTTGGTTCGTGGTCTTTGACTACAATATGTAGCTTTTTCCAGCTCTGATACTCTACCTTGCTAACATAAGATGTGTTATATATTTTTCCATGTTTTGTTAGCTTTGGATCTCTTGTACCTTGGGGCTTAGATAAAAACCTCCGTGCCTTCACCCCACCGATGGATGGTTTGCATGGGACATCCTTCTCAGCAGTTGATCTCTTTTCATCCCGCTGGATTTTCACATTGCCACCATGAAGCCCCATATCCGACAGTACCATTTCTAAGCACTGCAGGGCTACTTGTCGTTCTGCGGAGTTCTTAATCTTCCAAGCAAACCCGATGTATAAGTAGACCAATTTCTCCACAATTCTACAAAGGGCATGCATTGTACAAATGTGGACATTCACAAGTGGTATTTTCAAAACGGGTCGAAAAGCAGGATCCTCAATGTGACGTGTTGGAGCTTTTCTCCACCACTTTGGGTCCATGACCTTTGCAGGCTCCATGCAGAACAAACACGGTGACTTTGCCATTGCACCCATTCCACAATTATACATGCACTTTAATGTTTTAAGGTCACCTGCAAGATGCCACTGAACTTGAAAGTCTCCCCTTCCATCTAGACGTAGTACCTCTCCCTGGTTAGTCTGTCGATCAATCACCTCCGGAATATTAGTCCGATGGAACACCCAATATAGAATCTCATGATCTTCTTTCTTTACCTGCAACACAAAATAAATGAGACTTAAGTAGATCTGAACATTTGAGCTTACTTGAGAATATCGCTTACCTCAAACGCACCAAGCCACCATATGTTAGATTCTGATTGAACACTAAAATATAAAGGATCATCACTGGGAATTTTTGAGAGGGCTCTATTCATTAAAGTAATAGTAACACGCTCTAGCTTTTTCTCTTTAACAAGCTCACACTCATCCAGTTTTAACACAAAATGTAATAGCCCACGTGACTCTTCAAATGTGATGTTGTAAAACTCCACCATTCTCTTCTGTAGTATCCCCAGGTCCATAAAAATATTGTTGAACTCATCATATGCCATGTTCGCTCCATGGCCACTGTAAGTTGCTTTAATATGAAAGGGCTGTCCAAGATAGTCTCCATGTGCCTCGTTAAGCTAAAGCCTCTCTTTCCAAACACTTGAGGCTGATGGTAGAAGTTTGGATTTTATACCCTTCCTAACAAAGATGGATGAGACAGACTTTTGGATAGCCGAATATCCTCTTTTGCTTACACCAAGTGAATCAAGTGTGCCTTGTATCTCTTTTGCAGGCACTGAGTTCTCTGAAATAAAGCGGTCCACTACATTTCTTTGTAGAACCTTAAACTTCTTGTCATGTACTATATCTGCTGCCAGGCTTCTACTTATAAGTGGCTTCAATCTCTTTCCTATATTGGCTTTGGGGTCAATGTTTTCCTTGTCAGGATAGATTGAATCTCTACATGAAGACAATGCATAAGTAAATAACAGAAAATTTGCTTCACTAACACTATTTAGGCACATGAAAACAATGCATAACAAGAAAAAACAAAAAGATTACTTAACTAAGACAATGTAGCCAACCAAGAAGCATCACCTTAATGCTCGGATTCTTTTCTTGAGACCTCCTGATGCAACCTGTAATGTTTCAAGATTGCGCAATTTCTTCTTTCGGATACGACCACCCAAGATGGTGTCCTTCATTTGACAACTTCGCACCTTTCCTTTCAGTTCTTGTACCTCTGTTTTATGTTGCAAAATGGTAACCTGATCTGTAGAATGTAAATGTGAAAGGCGAACAATCTCACATTGTTGAGCTTGGAGAATGCTCTTGTAAGTTTCAGCTTCTCTTGTAAGTGATTTACAATAACCCAGAAGGCCCTTTTCTCCATCACCAGCAAAGGTCAATAAGCTTGTAGGATTGACAAACGGTGGAGACGCATTAGTTATTGGATTCTTAGGGTAGAGAGAGCCTCTCGTCCAGATATCTATGTGTTTAGCTCCTTGAGCTCTGAGCGTGTCTATGGAGGCGGGAGGTATATGTGTGTTTGTTTTACTGCGCTTAATCAATGGTTGGTACTCATTGTCCAAATCAATGTGAAGGTGATATTTGGCTCGTTTCTGGGTAACATTTGTGCCATTTGAGGAGTGCGCCATTAGCCAAATGTGCAGGTTTAATGGAAAGTGAATAGCAGCTGCGGATTCGTCCCTCCATGTTAGCCTCGTTCCCTCCATATTGACGTTGTTCATTCAATGCAACTGAAAAGAGGATTATCCCTCAATCACTACGAACGAATGTTCAGAAGAGTAAAGAATCTACTTAAAGTACACTTTTTGAAGTTTTACTATGAAAGACCCAACTCTTTTATTTGCCATTTTTTCTAGAGAGAGAGTGCAAAAAATACATTTTCTTAGAAGGCCCTCCAAATGACCTCCGAAATTTCCTAATGTGGAGTGTTTTCCAAATGGCACATATCAGCTGGCTAACCTGGATGGTGTTCTACATAAGTCAAGGGTAAATGGATTGCCTCTTAAATTGAATCATGCTAGATTGATGATGGTGGAGCAAGATGAGCTGTCTGTGGATCAAGCAGTGTTGGTGAGGGATGAGGAGACCTGTGATGCGGCGAGTCTCATATCTCTCTTTGCTGCTGCTGATCATGAATGATCTAGCAGGCTAGGGGGTGGGCAAATTATGTCAGGAGTTTTTTGGAGCAAGGGATTGCACATATGTACATATACATGCATGGTGCATCAAATAAAGAATTGCCCATTTTTCAGAGCCAGGTGGTTATGTGGGGCCCACATGTGTACCGGTAGGACAGGGTGTACATAGTGCATCGATTTTCACTATTACCGGTACCAGTGTGTTTTTTCTACAATAAGAAGGAGTTGGTAGCGTGCAAAACTCCTCGAGAAAGCTATCCGCGGGCCGACGACATGAGGTAAGCAGGTGCGTCAGATGGCATCTAGTGGCGTCAGGAGGTCGAACGGGGTCAATACTTGCACGTGGAGAAGTACGGACACAACGTGGGTTTTTTCTTGTGATACTTATGCAGAAAGGTCATCATGAGGACCACGTTTTGGGGCCACTTCATGTGGTTGCGGGATGCATTATTTGGAAAATTTGAGTGCCAGGTGTGCGGATGATGCAAAAAAGGTGACAACTATGCACTGCGAGGTCAGTTTTTGGCCTGTTCGGGGTCCGTTTGAGGTCATCTAAAAGGCCACAGGTGCCCAACTAATAAAGCTAAGTGTGGGAACTGAAAAAACTGAGAGAAGACCAGAAAAAACATGGAGAAGAGAGGAGGAACAGTCGGAAGTGTGTTTTTGGAGCATTTTTTGGCCCTAAACTGCTCATCCGAGGTCGGATTTGAGCACTGTGACATTTTAGGGTGGGGTTTTTGGGCGTTCCAGACGCAATGGCCGTGTCCATTTTGCCAAATTCCTCACATATTTTCTGCTTTTTTCTGTGTAAGCTTCTCCAGTGAGTGAAGGCTCTGCTTAACTTTGTGGTTGTATCTGGTGTATTTCCTCAATACTGTGTAAACTATTTGCCCCATTGGTGTTGGGCTGAGCTTCATTGAGTCTAAATAACAACAATTTGCCTCCTTTGAGCTGAATTGAGAGTGTGTGTGTGAGTGTGTATGTGTGAGTGTTGAGTGGGCAAGTGGAAAATCTCTCTCTTCTAATAAACCGTCTATTGTAAGTAGAATTTAATTTAAATTTGTTAAAAAAGGACACTTAAAGTGTCTTGTTTTGGTACCAAACTAGTGTTAAGAAATTGGACAGATGTGCAGAAAGCCCCATTGGGTGTGACAGTCTCATGGAGAGAGGTAGGTTCAATTTTAACACTAGAATGGTAACCTAACAGGACATAAAAGTGTCCTTTCAGGGTTTTGGGAAAAAATTCCAAAACCATAGTAGATCCACTCATTTTGAAAAAACCTTTCATGATCTTATAGTTCAATAACTACTACATATGGAAAAAATGAGAAACTTGTTATTTTTCTCATCCCTTGGTCACTACAAGCCTCCAAAGTTGATGGACCAGTGCATTTTGCCCAAAACAGCAATTTCTTACGGTTGATTGCATATAAATAAGAGTGGAGATTTTTGTAGGACATGAGATAAAATGCCCCGTTAACTTCAATGGGTTGGTGACCAAAACATATGGTTGCTTTTACCTCACTAATTTTTTTTTGGGCAAAAAAAATAGGTACAAAAAAGTTGCATTTTTGCCATTCTACGGACCTATCATCAAAGTTTCTATAGTCACGCTCAATACAGATACTATATACATTTTTTCTTAGTTCCCTTTGGGCCTCTCGATCCAAAAGGAGCCATGGATCATGTCAAAAGGATAATGGATCTCTTAGATTTGGAACCTTGGGGGCAATGATAAACTGCTAAATACAGCAAACATGAAAAAACTGGGTTTAGCATTATGACCTCTAGAAACCCGTAGAAACTTGTCATAATAATCAATATCTAATTCTCCGAAATGATTTTCTCATATTAAACTGATCATTTTGCCTTTGTGCAGTTAACGGGGCATCACCGTCGAGAGCTATGGTCTTAATAGTGGAGTCCTACGGGGCTTGCCTACGGCTTAACCACTATTGAGCTATTAGAAGCTTGTCAGGAGCCGGTGCTGTTTTGGTGTTGAAAGACCCTCTCTTCTATTCCTTGCAATTAATGGTATTCGAGCCGCGGGTACAGTAGCTTGAGTGCTTTTTCTAAAGGGGTAAAGAGGAGTAGCAACTAGGGCTTGAAGTGCCAAAGTACACCTAAAAAGTTTACACCTCAAAATTGTTAGAATGGCTGACAATAGTAAAGAGAGTGAAATTAATGTTGATAACTTTAATTTTGCTCATGAGCAAGCTACTAATGATGCTTCAATGCTTGTTAACTATCTTGTTACTAGGCTTCAACAAGCCATGGGCAATCCATCTCTCCAAAGTGAAGTGCAATGGCAGCTCCGTGCTCACGGGATTCTCCAAGCGCATCACCATGACGAGAGAACACCTAGGAAGCCTCCTTGTGAGACTCCCAAAAGAGGTCTCTCTCCGATTCGGAAAGAAGAAGACAATACTTATGAAGGGCTCAAGAATTTACTTCTTGATGATGCATCTCCTTCCCAAAGGAGAACTCAAGAGCCTCCACCGAAGGAACGAGAAAGAAGCGAGTCTCCCGCCACCTCGGCGGAGATGGCTCCACGAAGACGGCGGGCTAAACGCTCTCCATCACCACCAAAGCGGAGAAGACCATCGTATTCTTATCCTCACCACAATTCGAAGAGGGATGATAAAAATCAAGAGAAGAAAAAGGCGAGAAAAAGGACACCCTCTTCTCCATCTTCTTCATCCTCTTCCTCTTATGAAAGCTATGGTGAAGACGACAAAGATCAAGACAAGAAAAAGGCGAGAAAGAGGTCACCCTCTTCTCCACCTTCTTCAAATTCTTCACCTTCTGAAGAAAGTGATGGTGCAACTTTTGAACCATCAAAAAGAAGAGGCCATAGGAAATCCTATGCCGCATGGAAGAGGTCGTCCAAGCTGAAGAAATTCAAAGAGGGAGGAAAGAGCATCTCTTTCCTTACCTATGATGGTACCTTTGGTGCCACGGACAAAGTCTTGGCCTTTATCCAGCAATTCGATGCGGCGTTTGGAGATGAGGGCTTCACGGAGTCCTCTAAGCTACGCCATGTAGCTATGCACTTTCAAAAGTCTGCCAGACAATGGTGATCTAGCCTACGAGCCAATGGTGAAGCTCCACGAACATGGAAAGCTTTAAGAGCTTCCATTATGAAGCAATTTTTGGCCACCGATGCCAAAGACAAAGTACTCACCGAATGGCGAAGCTTAAAGCTCTCTCCCAATGAATCTATCCACATATATGTAGACAAGTTTTGGGACCTACAACTCAAAGCCACTGTCGTCAAAAAGTTGGATTTTGGAGAGCAAAAGCAACAATTTTGTACGGGCTTAACCGAAGAAATGGCGGAGTATGTCAACTCCCAAAGACCACGTACCATATCTGCGGTAATACACCACACTATGGTCGCCTCTCGAATCAATTTCCAAACGGGGGCAAAAAGAAATAATAAGCCCCCGGAAAACAAGGGTTCCAATGAGCCTAAGGGGAAGGACAATGTCCAAAAGTCTCCTAAGGGCAACTCCAACAAAGCTAAAGAGAAGGGAGTTTACAAAGGTAATAATAAACTCTCTCCTGAAGAGCTTGAGCGTTATCGTAAGGATAACCGATGTTTCAAGAGCGGCGAACAAGGGCATGCGTACCGCGCTTGTCCCCAAAAGAACAACCGCCAAGATCCTCCTAGAGCTTCCTTGGTTGAAATCCAAGAGGAGGAAATTCACCAAACTCATCACAGAGGATCTCCTCTATGCCATGCTTGGGGAAAGGTAAGAGAACATGATGCTTTTATTCTCTTTGACCCTGGTTCTACTCACAATTTTATATCTATGGAGTTAGCCACCAAGTTAGGCATACAATCCTACGAGATGGGAGATGTCCTACCCGCAGACAGTGCCTTCAAGGGGCAAGAAGCTTCAGTCACTCCCTTAATCGGGAAATTGAGGCTTCATGTCCAAGGCTATGTGGAAAAAGAGGACTTCTTTATCTCTCCTCTCAAGCATGAGGATGTAATCCTAGGGGCACCATGGTTTGACCGCCTGGCTGCCGATGTTAAATTTCCTGAAAGAAGAATCTCCTTTAAGTTCAGGGAAAAAGACATGTATATAAATGCTAAGGAAATGGGTAACACCATCCCCATTGTACATACACCAGCTTTCAACAAGTCAATAAAGAGCTCTATTTCCGTGTACATGATTTTTGTTAAAGATTCTCAAAATGAACCTAATGCTTTAACAAAAGAAAATAAAAGCAACCAAAAGGAATTAGAGTTATCCAATTTTCTCAAGGGGTTTCAAGATGTTTTTATTGACGACATCCCTTGTGAGCTACCTCCTAAACGAGGTAATGATGACCATGCAATTGAACTTCTTCCAGGAAGTTCACCGCCTAATAAACCTCCTTATAGAGTTTCTCAAGCTCAACAAGAGGAGATTATGCGGCAAGTGCATGAGTTAGTTGAGAAGGGTATGGTTAGGCCAAGCTCATCTCCATTTTGCTCACCTGTGCTATTAGTGCAAAAGAAAGACGGCACATATCGTATGTGTGTCGACTATAGAGCACTAAATAGGATCACTATCAAGAATAGGTTTCCCGTTCCACGGGTAGAAGACCTATTTGATAAGCTACAAGGATCGACCTACTTCAGTAGGATTGACCTAAAAAGTGGCTATCATCAAATAAGGATAGTTGATCAAGACATTGTAAAGGCCGCATTTCGTACTACATTTGGTCTTTATGAATACATTGTCATGCATTTTGGCTTGACCAATGCACCAGCCACATTCAACCGCTTGATGGAGAAGCTGTTCAGGCCTCATCGAACCTTCACTGGAGTGTTCTTTGATGATATTATCATCTACTCTAATTCATTGGAGGAACACAAGCAACACCTCCAGGTAATATTTCAAGTTTTAAGAGAGAATAAACTTTATGTTAATCGAAAGAAAAGTGAATTTTTCTTGCAAGAGATTCAGTATTTAGGTCACATTATCTCTCAAGATGGCATCCAAATGGATCCATCCAAGTTAGAGGTAATAAAAGGATGGCCTAAACCAAGGAATCTTCAAGAACTAAGAAGCTTCATAGGTATGTGTGCATACTATAGACACTTCATAGAAAAGTTCTCACAAATTACGGGACCATTACATGACCTAACAAAGAAAAGCGTCAGGTATACATGGTCTGCTAAGGAGAACAATGCTTTCGAAAAGCTTATCTCTCAACCTGTGATTACACTACCGGATCTCTCAAAACCATTTGAGGTCCAATGCGATGCTTGTGGTGATTGCCTTGGAGTTGTTTTGCTCCAAGAAGGGCACGCCATAGGCTATGAGAGTCGAAGGCTCGACCCTGTTGAGCAAGCTCTAGGCATATACGAAAAGGAACTCCTTGCAGTTCTACATGCCTTAGACTCATGGAAGCACTATTTATTGGGGACTCCTTTCATTCTGCGAACGGATCACCAAAGTCTTAAGTACTTCATGACACAGACCAAGCTCTCCGACAAAAAAATGATGTGGGCAAATTTCTTTTCGCAATTTCATTTTCATATTGCTCACATTGCTGGCAAGCATAATCAAGTAGCTGATGCACTCTCAAGACGGCCGAGAGTGAATGTGGTTTCCATAGCAACTCACAATGATCTATCTTCAATGATAGATGAGTATGCTATTGATCCTAATTTTAGATTTGTGATTTCAGCCCTTGCATTAGGGAAGAAAGAAGAACCATTTACTTTACAAGATGGTTATCTTCTCTATGGCAATAGACTATGCGTTACTAACTCACTACGTGAGAAAGTAATGTATGAATCTCATGCTCCACCTTATGCGGGGCATAGAGGGATTCAGTCTACCTTAAAGGGAATTGAAACATATTTCTATTGGCCTACCATGAAAGTGAACATACAAGAGTATGTTTCCAAATGTGTGGTATGCCAAAAGACAAAATTTGATAGAGGGAAGCAACTTGGATTGCTTCAACCCTTGCCAATCCCTAAATTACCATGGGAGAGCATATCCATGGATTTTATCTTTGGATTGCCTAAGTCTATCCATGGGAATACCGGAATATGGACGATAGTAGACAGGTTTAGTAAACAAGCTCATTTTATACCTGTCAAAAAGACTATCAAATCCCATCAAATGGCAACCCTCTTTATTTCACAAATTTTCAAGTACCATGGCTTGCCCATGTCCATAGTGTTGGATAGAGATCCTAGAACGACCAGTAATTTCTGGAAGGGTCTCTTTGAGAATTTAGGAACAAGGCTAAACTTCTCTTCGGCCTATCATCCACAAACTGATGGCCAAAGTGAAATAGCTAACCTAACCATTCTCGATCTACTAAAAGCCTATGTAACGAAAGTAGATCAAAGATCCCAATGGGAGAAGTACTTACCCTTAGTGGAGTATGCTTACAATAACATTGTACATACTTCCACGGGAAAAGCACCTTTCGAGGTAATCGAGGGAAGATCAAAAAGTCCCTTGCTACTTAAGGTACATGGGAAGATCTTCGCTGCAGATGAGTATAGCCGAGACCTACAAGAATATTTTCAAAAGATTAAGGATTCTATCTCTATCTCACAGAAAAGGCAAAAGGCTGCTGCTGACAAGCACAGAAGAGCCCAAGCCTTTAAAGAAAACGATTGGGTCTTGTTAAAGTTTCCCAAGGCTCGATTAAGGCACACAACGGGCAAGAATCCTACGGGTCACCAAAAGTACTATGCTAAACTAGCAAAAAGGTACTATGGTCCCTTTCAGATTCTTAGGCCAATCAATGAGATGGCCTATCAACTCAAGTTTCCCAATCATTGGCTCATACACAATGCTTTTCATGTGAGCCTACTAAAGCCTTACAAAGGAGAGCCACCTCAAGAATCAACTATTGAAGACCCACCGGAGATCGAGGACCAAGAAGAGGTGCTGCAGCCCGAGTCCATTCTCCGACATGAAGACAAGGTACTAAGAGGCGGTAAGACTATCCGACGATATCTTATTAAGTTTAAGAATTATCCTTTTGAAGATGCTAGATGGATGCAAGGCATACAATTAAAGGATAACCTAAACCTTGTCAATGCTTACAATGCTTCCCAAGAGTAAGCAAATGTACAAAATGTTAAAAATGAACAATGTTTTTGTCTTATATGACTCTCTTTTTCTTTATTTGTGCACAAAAATGAAGTAGTATGCATGCTTAGATCAAGTTTGCGGAGACAACGTCTCCCAAACACCAAGTAGAGCTTGTCACTCTACTATGGAAGACTGATAGGACTAATGTGTAGACATGCTTGCGGCAGCCTCAGGCTCTCAAGCGCCAAATGGACTAGTCATCCATTGTGGAATGATGTCGTACGATAACATAGGGATCCTCTACCCGCTAAGAAAAGGACTCATGAATATACTTTATCTTCTCTACACCATAGTCGAGGACGACTATGATTTCAACAGAGAGGTAATGTCATAATAATCAATATCTAATTCTCCTAAATGATTTTCTCATATTAAACTGATCATTTAATGTGGGGAAGGCCAGGGGAGAAAAATCTAGAATATTGGTTAAGCTAGCAGACCGGCCACAGTAGGGATCCAAAGGAGGGAAAATAGGGATCCAAAGGGGGGGCCAACTGCAAAAGAGCCATGTGCAACAATGGGCTAAAAAGACCCTAAGGTTCAACCCATTAAGACTTCCAAAATGCTAAGGTTCCAAAATTCAAAGGTTGTGTCCAAAGGTCAACCCTAGGGAAAATTGGATGCTTTGTGTGTGCCCCAAAAGTCTTTGCACATCCCTACATGGGAGGGGGCGAGCCCTAAAGGTAGGGGATGAGAGAGAAAGCCACACACACACACACACACACACACAGGCTCCCTTTACACAAAGGGAATGAGGGACACATGTCAGCTCCCTAGGCCAGATGCCCACAAGGTGTGCCCAGTTTCTATTGGATGACCCTTGAAGTGAAACCAATGAGAATTAAGTCTCCTAGAAGACTATTGGGCAGTCTCCCAAGGGGTCCAATGAGCATTCAGGAGCCCCATGGCTTGCCTGATTCCTATTGGCCAAGAGGCAAAGGGGTCCAATGAGAGGTTAGTTCAATTATTTAATTGCCTAAAGCTTTCACAAAAGGGGAAAGGGGGACACATGTCACAAGGCTATCACTTATGCTGCTTAATTGTAATTGGCTTGACTTGGGGAGGGCCAATGAGGCTTCAGCAAGAGCAATTAGCAAGAGGGCTCGCCCAAGAGAGAGAGGGGGCTGATTTTTGTAGGGCATTATCACACACACACTCACACAAGCTCATGTGTGAAGAAAGAGAAGACTATCTCTTCCCAAGCTTTAATGGAGAACTCATCACCTACTCCAAGCTTGTGAGATAGAAGCCTACATCAACACTCTCTGGGCATGTGGATGCAAATCCAACCAAGAGCCAAGCTTCAATGCATGCTCATCTCCTCTACCAAGCTAATTACTAAGCTAAGCTATGCTACATATGAGTGATTATGTGAGGAGATGTACATCTTTCTCATAAGATACTCCTTCTTCCTCTCAATCTACTCTCATACCCTGCTAGCTCTCACCATCTTCGAAGGTGTGTGAGGTCTTGGGTCTGAGAATGGGGATAATTCAAGTTGTGTTTGTTAAGTGTTTTGCTTAGTGCATGAAGTTTCCATCTTCATTGCACTAGCTAGTCTTGAAGGAACACAAAGAATTGTATTGTACAATGTCTCTCTTGATGGGAGAAACCATAATACAAAGCCTTTTGGAGGGTTGACCGGCTCCATGCAAATCCGGTCCTCAACTGTTGTCAATAGCTTAATTTCTCTCTCTTTTGAAAGTATTGTCGATGCTATCTAACTAGGTGTTATGCTTTTTGTTGCTCTCTCCACCCAAGCACTCTTGTAATTCTCATTAGGAATCTATTCTAATGAAATGCCCACTATGTTCATGCTAATTTTCCGCTACACATAAGTTATTAGGCCATTAAATGTTACAAAACTACTCAATATCTAGCCAAGTTTGTAGTCTATGATTACATATGGTCACTACCTACAAAATAAACACAATTGGCCTAAGAAACTAGCAATATTGAGAAAGTTATACTTGCTACTCTAAAATGTATCGTATTCTTCAGCAACAATCAAAAAACTCAACCATCATCATATACTATGCTATATAGCATATTAGATCCCCCAAAACTCAAGGAAGATTAGCTTTATGTTATACATTACACTTACACAATCAAAATTGAATTTGGATATCAAGAAAGCCACCAAAAAAATCATAAAAGTGCTTATTTTGGCCAAAAAACAAGATTATGCAATTCTTGTAAATTGGTCATAACTTTCAATTTTAACACTTAGCTCTCCCTACAAGCATCAAAACATGTTGAAACTATGAAGGCCTAACCTCTAGCCATCTAAACCTCACAAACATGAAGTTTAGAGTGGTATAGTTGCCAAAAATTGAAAAAAAGCCAAAAACAGGACTCGTTTTTTCACATAGTTTAGGTTCAAAAACGTTGTGCAAGAGTAAGGTTAATGGTGAGATCGATACTCAAAAAAAAATGCTAAGTTTTTTTCAGCTCATAAGGAAACTTTGGGGATATATAGCACCTAGAAATTCATTTTCGTACTCTTCAAATA
Source organism: Adiantum capillus-veneris (assembly GCF_014529385.1). Classification (NCBI taxonomy): domain Eukaryota; kingdom Viridiplantae; phylum Streptophyta; class Polypodiopsida; order Polypodiales; family Pteridaceae; genus Adiantum; species Adiantum capillus-veneris. The sequence continues at coordinate 52,329,635 of NC_140947.1, read as the reverse complement.
ATTCAAGCAAAATGGTCACTTAACAGGACACAAAAGTGTCCAAGGATATAAAAGTGTCCTGTTACCATTCTAGTGTTAAGGCAGTGAGGGTAAATCAGACAAATTTCCTTGGTGAAGTCTCTATTGTCTGAACTGTAAAAGCTTATTCTTGTAAGATTCCATGGTCTTGAGACACCACTTTTATTCAAAGAAAGCAAGGTAAATATTACACATAAGTGGAGAGCATGAAAATCCCATGGGGATGCCTAGGCATTGGTTAAAGAGAAGACCACTTGAAACTATAGTGCAGTTATTCAGCAACCAGAAGATGTAGGAGCAAATCTTAGCTTCATTAAAGTGTAGGGAGTGTACGGAGTGAGATAAGTGAATCCACCTAGGTTTTTTGGAAAGAGAGATGTAGAAAAGCTTCTTCTTTCTAGCATTCAAGAAAGCCAATTTAATCACCTTGGCAAGAATAGCCTTAAGGCCAAGATCCCCATCAAGGGGAATATTTTCGTAACATTGTGTGATGTTAGCAGTAAAGATGTGGAAGATTTGCTGAGGAAAGTTAAGCGAGACCTCTGTAGAGTTTTTTGTGAGCCAGAAGGGATTATACTGAACATGTAAGAAGTCCTGGTAGATTTTCTGTTTAGTGGCACAAATAAGCTCAAATTCAGATAGAATAAGGTCAAGGAAAAAAGTAATATCCTTGGTGATATCAATAAAAATACAGTTGGAGGCATTGGATATCCACCTGAACTTATGCTTATGAATTTTATCAGTGGGAAAAAGCACTGGTAGCTTAGTGTTCAGCACAGAGTAGCCTAGAAGCCCTAAGTGTTTAGCAATTTTATAGGTAATAGTTTGAGGTGTAGATTAAATATGACAAAATTCCTTACCAGATACTCAATTACGAGCGGCCTTCCAAGACAGGTATTTGCAAATGATAGTGGGACAGCTAGAGCTTTTGTCAAGCCCGACAACAAACCATTTATCAGAAATCTTTTGAAAATCAAGAGTTAGCTGAGAAGTAAGCCAAGAATCATCAGATGATAACCATCTACTAGAAAGTTGTGAAATTTTATGAAGGAAGCATTCCTTCACAACTTCCCTTAAGTCCAGTAGGACTGTCATCTCCAATCGGAGAGCACTGACAAGGTAAGTGAAACAGCTTAGTATAGCTGATAAAGCAAGGTATGGGTTTTTGGGAAAGTTAGGTATATGATTGAGTCCTTTGGCCAAAATTCTATGCATTTTAGTATTTTCAATAATGCTAAGATCACAAGTGCAAACATGGTTACCAGAAGCCTCAAAATTTTTACAAAAGGTGGTAAACTTAAAACATGTACAATGAGGAAAATAATCCTACCGAAGAAAGTCATCATTATAGATCAACCTCTTAACAGGATGATGATATTTCCATCTTATGAGTATATTACCGAGCAATTTATGATTACCAAAAAATAGATCAAAAGCACTCACAAAAAAAAAAATTTGGTTGAATCCAATTGAGGAGTACATTGTGAAAGAGTAGATGAAACCACTATCCCGATCCACTTTGTTGAGAGTTCTTCCACAAGGGCTTGTAGCAACCTGCAATATAACCAAGGTTTAAAATTCAGAGAAGTTCCTGATGGGGGGAGACCTGCCTCTTCCTCTTGTACATCTACGAACTCTTCCTCAGTTAGAGGATGAACTAGGTGTTAGGAAGGAAGTGAAGGAGTTGGGGGTGATCAAAGAGTTAGCCCTTTTGAGACCATGGGAGTCATCCTCATCAATACAAGGTTTAAGAAGACTAGTGATGAGCTTAACACCTTTAAAGTTAGCATAAATAGTTAAGTAAATGCCAGGTTCATCAGCTTTTAACTCCTTCAAGATATCAAGCATTATTCCACGGAAGATGTTGAAGGAAATCTGTGCAATTACAATTTGCTTAGCTTGGCCACCTAACCAAGAGCAAATGAGGGAGAGATAAAAATCCACAGGTTTCTCTGGGAAAAGTAAGTCCAGATGGTTGAGAATAAACCAAATGGTATGATCAAACCACATGATGTTGTATTCACAAGAGGCTTTAGGGTCAAGAAATCTGCAGGCACATTTTACATAAGGACGAAAGATATTCCAGATGGACTCAGTGTAAAAATCAGTGTTACTCTTGGCAAATTCCATGTTTCCTTTGGTACGGATGTACAGTCCTGTATTTGAGGGGCACTTGGAGTGGTTGATGAGATTGAGATTGAAGGGTGATTTGATGAGCTCACCTTTGTCCAAGAATTGCCCTCCTTTAAGAATCTTGAGTCTGCAATCTTCCATAGTAGAGGCAGGGAGGTTGGCAAGGTAAACCCAGGTTTCACTCAAAATAGGTGCTAAGAAAGCTTTGTTGGGCAGTTACCCAAAGCTAATGGTCAACCCCGAGGGATTCAATTTCAATTTGTCTCATGGGCAAGACAAAAAAAAACTTTAGAAATTTTAGGCACCATCTCCAGGAGGTTTGAGTCATTGAGGGAGCAAAAATTACTCTGAAATTACTTAATTGCTTCAAGGGCTGCACTATCCCGACAGAAGATTCCACCAGTTTGTGCAATAGAAGGAGTGGCCGGTGCACAGACAAAAGAGGGATTAAGCCCACATAACTTCCTAAGAAAGTTAGATAGATCCACACCAGAGGAGGAGAACAGAGCAAACTCTTGCTGATATTCTGAGGATAATAGAGGAAGCTGGGCAATGCACTAGGAAATTAAATTTACTCCTTCCATGGAGTCTTTATCCAAAGTTTCTAAAATCTTGACCCAATCATAAAAGATAGCATATGTAAGACAGATAATTTTTTGTCAGAGGTAAGAGCCGAATCATAAATTAGTTGTGAAGCATCCAAGCTGCTAATACATATGAGAACAAGAGAAGTGGCCACTGAGAGGGGCTCTGAGGTTAGTTCCAATCCTTGTGAGAGAGCAAGAGTCTGAAAAAACAATGAGGTGAGGTTCACTTATACTTGCCATAGTAGGTAATACAATCTCTGGCCTTCCTAGAGAGGAAGGGTCTAGTTCTAACTGCCAAGGCATTCTTTGGTTTACGGTCCTTAAGGTAAAGCTTAATGTGTTCAAGAATCTTTGCATGATTCTCAGGGTCGTGATTAGTGCTCATGCGAGTTGTCTTTCTATAGGGTAAGCAGTCCTAAAAAGGGAACAGTGTAAACATAAATAAAGGTAGAAACAGTAATTGTAATATTTTTGGGCCTGCAAACCTTCAACCGACAAAGTCAAAGACTATAGTAGCCGTGAGAAGGGGACCAAAAAAAGATTATAAAAGGGACAACCTAACACCAGTCAAGCAGTCAAGGGATTACAGACTGTGGGTCTAACTTAGAACTCAATTTCCAAGAGAATTTCCAAAGCCAGCATCCCGATTTCTCTTGGAAAGAAAAACTTATGTAGAGGATGTGTGTGTAGCTCTTAAATCTTAGATAATAAGACATAATTGAATTTTTACATTCAAAAGATAGCTGGCAATGGAACAAGGAATAGATATGTACAAAAACAACTCAATATTAGAATCATTTAAGTACAATGTTTGTGGGAAAGAGATCCCCTTTCAGTATGTAGAAAGTAAAAGAACTTCTCAAGTCATCAGTGAGTGTTCCATCTAGAGTAAGGTAGCTTGCCAAAGTAAGAAAACCTTCCAAGATAAGATAGAGTCCTTACCTGCTTCCATACAAATAAGACAACAATTCAATTAGCCTTGGATGTGTTTTACAGGTATCAATGGACCATACCAATTGTTATCCATGTCCATCTTATAAACTTTTTTAACCTTTACAAGCTTAGTGAAACATGTGTACAAAATGTTCTTCTTTTCCTTCTTACTTTTTAACAACCCAGGTTACTAACAAAAAATATTATTTTGATTAGAAGGCCACCACCCCTTCTAATCCAAGTGTCATAGTCCATTATCAAAATATCCTTCAACATTGATGAAATTTTACCATGTCAAAAATTTCCTCTTTTAAAGTTCAAAAAAGTATCAAGCTAGTTTATGTTTTTTTTAGGTTTAAATAGAGTTCAAGCACATCATAGTATATGGAGTTCAAAACATCTTTTAGATTTTATCTCTTTATCAGATAAAACTCTAGCCAAAACAGAGCAAGTATCAATTTTTACATAAGAAGATACTCGGCACCATAACATCCCTATGCCAATCCAAGGGGCACATACCATATAGCCAAAAGCAAAGAACTGTCCCATAGTGTATACTTACCTTAAAAGGTAGAGGTCTCTAGTAAAGAAAAATTTGTTACATGACAGTAGGTGCAACAGATTCATGGATTCATTTATTTATAGAATTTACCCTCGCCAAGCAAAAGCATCAGAAGTACCCGATTTAACTAGTTAGTGAATTGGTACAGCAAACGTATGCCACCGGGCCAACAACCCCCACACACATAGTGTGTAAGAAGTCAAATTGACACACCTTGTATTCACATAGCCCAGCCGATGGTTATAGACAGCGAACCATTAGTCCATGTTTATCAAATCCACTATACCTGCTCATGCAATTCCCTCATTTTAAAGCCAGGAATGTAATGAACGAGTATAGCAATGGTTAGTACCCGCGAAAAAACACCATATTACAATTCGTAGGTAGTAAGCCACTTTATGGTTTAAGCCAGCCAAGCAACATCAGTTTCCATTTAACTGTGGATGTAAGTGCCAATGTTTAACATCCTCCCTTAATAACCTTCTGCTGAGTAAAAGAACAAAACAAATTTTTCAAGAAAAGTAAAAACCCTGTTGTGCAGAGTGAGAAAAAACCAATAATCAACAACCGAGAAACCCTTCAGAACCCAATTTTTCCTTTTTCAATAGATGCAAGTGACAGATTATACCGACAAATTTTAACAACATATTCCATGCTGAGTATAGTAATAAACCAATTATTCATGACTAATATATACACATCTTCGCATAGTGCAAAGAAATGACAGTCATCGACAATTGTAAAGCCCAATCAAGAACGCAAGCAGTAAAATCATGAGATAAAACAACCGTCACAAAGCTATTGACAAGCATTAAGCCAACTGTGTCAAAAAATAGCAGAATAATGCTTATTATAAAGAATTCCAACATAACCAGCAGCGAGGCAAAGCTAGGGTAGAAAAAAACCTGAGACACCTGAGTGGTGAGCTCCATAGCTCTATTTGTGAATCAGGAAGTAAGTCCTCTCAGAAAAACACAACAGAACAACACTTGCTAAGTAAGGGGCAGAGGTGCACCCTCACCTGTTTAAATAGAGGGTGGACTGCTAGTCCTCTAAGCGGGAGTAATAAGTGAGCCGAGCCGTCTTTCTTTGTGAGTGTGTGTGTGTGTAGCATCAAACGGCACGCAGATCCCCATGAATGGGGAGATCCATAGCCAGGGAGGAGAGGCCACCTTCATAGTGTAATGAGGACAAAGAACTTAATTACGCTCGACACGCCAGGGGAAACATATGTTTACATCTTAGTTTATTATTCAAGGGCTGGGTCCCATGGTCTTTATAAGGTAATGGCATAATTTGAGCATAGTGTGTGTGTGTGTGTGTGTGTGTGTGTGTGTGTGTGTGTGTGTGTGTGTGTGTGTGTGTGTGTGTGTGTGTGTGTGTGTGTGTGTGTGTGTGTGTGTGTGTGTGTGTGTGTGTGTGTGTGTGTGTGTGTGTGTGTGTGTGTGTGTGTGTGTGTGTGTGTGTGTGTGTACTACAACACACCAGCAAAAAATGATGCCTTCACATGCTTCGACTTCTTGCTTTGCTCGAGCTTCCCTAAGTGCATGTGTTATGTTGTCACCCGGCTGCCCCAATGTCAGTTGGCTGAGTTGTCTACTGCAATCCCACCTGCTCTATTGAAAAAATCGAGCGTATGTGTCTTTGCTACCCGAGTTGCTTACCCTCTTGAATTGCTTCTCGACCTTGCTGCGTGGGTCTCACTTGCTTGGTTTGCTTAATTTTTTACTTGCTTCACGGCTTGCTCTATCGATTCACTGCAGCTTGCTCCCATCGAGTTTGATTTGCTGCTTACTTCCCAGTGCTGTCAAATGATGGCTTATGAAATGCAATCCATTCCCTTTATTGCACTAAGATTCAAGCTTTCAAAATCCCAAAGCCTTGCTTTTGTGCTACACAGTCCTCGCTCCATTGCTTCTCACTAGCTTGCACTTGACTTTTGAATGCATGTACTGCCTTTGAAAGGCGCTGCATGGGCTCCTTTGCTCATGAGCTCAATCAAATACTCCCCCCTTGCTTCAACACAATCCCAATTCCCTTGCTTGCTTTTGGCACACAAGCACACACCTCTGTCAAGCTTGGCCCACTTCCCCCTTTGCTCGATTGGGGTTTCTGCATGCATGGTGAGCCGAGGCTCAGCCGAGGCTCGGGGTCGGATGCCCTGAGCTCTGATACCAATTGTAGTGCTTGTGTGGAGTTTGCAAGAGAGGGAAGCATGCAAGAGAAGGGGGAAGAGAATTGGGGAACAAGGAGATGATACACACGGAGTTGGGTTAGTGGAGAAGAAAGTGAGAGAGTAGTCTACTCTCTCATTTTCTCTCCCTATATTGAATAGGAAAATAAAATGTAAGGGCGGTTTCCCACAGCGACCTGGCCTACATTCCAACACTAGGTGCTTTAGAAAGACTCTAAGTGCTTCAGAGTTCTTCTATGAGTGATTTTGAGTAATTTGAAGTTCTCTGAAGTGCTTCCATGTGCTCCCATGTTCTTCCAAGTTCTTCCAATTACTTTTATGTGCTTGTGATTGATTTTGTGTGCTTCGACGCACTTTTGAGGGCTTTCATTTACTTCCAAAAGCATGTCAGAGCTACCCAAATGTGTCTTACTATGTTTGCAGAGAGACTTCTACATGCGGTTCCAGGAGGCTCATCCTAACATTAGGATCTACCTCAGATGCTTTGAGGATCTGAAGCCATACTTCGTATGCAAGCTAAAGGACCATAACACTTGTTGTTGTGAATACCATGTTCAGCTTGTCTACCTTAAGGAAGCCTTCAATCAGATACTCCAGGGAAGATGTGGACTACATGGAAAGTCATGATTTTGTAGGTGCCTTGTTTGTAGCTCCCATGGTGAAACAGTGCAGTGCATAGCATCAAGTGACACATTTCCAAGTTTAAGAAACCTATGGGAGTCTGTCTTGTGCCCAAAGCCCATTGACTGTGATCATCACAGTAGAAACTATCTTTTGGGAGCATGCCAACATTGTGGCATTGAAAGGCTCTCATTGTGTCCAGGTGAACAGAGCGATGGGATCTCTTTGATGACTATGAAGGCCTTTGAGGACGTTTCTATACAAGAAGTAGACAAGACAAATACAATAAAAGATCAAAAATACCTCGTGGATCACCAGATCAATCCGATGAGTTTCATTTCCTTACTTCAAAGCAAATTGGGAAAATTTATCAAACACAACTACAAGTACAAATGGAAAGCTCAGCACTTCAAGGAGTGTTTGGATAACTTTCTTGATTACATAGTGGTGTCTGTAGTGGATTTTGTAGAGAATTACTCCTTCAAGGTGAAGAATGAGATTCAATCAATGCATTTGTATTCAACTCAGGTCACAAATTTGATTCACATTTCATACTTACGTGATGTGCTTGGTGCCATTCAGAAGTACATTTCTGATGACAACATGCATGACACTTTGTTTGTGCAGCACTTTTTTTTGCTACACAATGACTGGTTGAAATGTCAAGGCTATAGTTTCAAGCAACATTAGGTTTGGTTTGATGTTGTTGCTTCACAGTTCAAAGCAAAACGGCCATTCTATTTTGTAGCCTGCTACTTCAATATGACTAGCATCGAGATGATGCACAACTTCTTTGCTTCTAACCATGGGAAGGGTGAACACAATGGGGTTGGTGTAGTGCTAAAAAGAGCACTCACACAAAAGCTGTTGAAACCTAACGGATGGGTATTTCATAACGCTTCAATTGTGGTCGCATACCTCAATGCAACCCTTCAAAAACAAGAACCACAGAGACAATCACGAAATTTGATTGTTTATTCTAAGAGATCAAGCTTGGTGATGTAGACACAGACACAGGGTGGGATTGCATGCAAATCAAAAGGTCTTGATCTTTTCATTGTATCAGTGGTTATATCCAAAACAAATATGTACGGGCCAAGTGCAGACTATTGTGTTGCTTTTGCCATGTGTGCATAACATGTCAATGGAGGAGATGCATAATGAAGATCATGCGGAGGGGTGGGAGTACTTGCAAATACAACCCACATTCAGGGATGAAAATGATAGTGTAGCATCTAGCGATGATGAGGATGAATATGTCTCCATATACGTTGGCCACCACGACGACCTTAGCGAGGCTTTGATGGTTGGCCAGAACTTTGCAGTGGCTGCAGAGGAGCTAGATGCAGACTTCTACATCCTCAATTGCACTAACACAAAGCATCTGAGTAAGAGCTATGAAAGGGATGAACGGCACAACCATATTAAGGACAAATCATTTGTTATTGAGGGACTATTTTATGACAAGGTAAATGGGCGAGATGATACCTATGTGCTTTTGGACAACAAGCCCACTACTCTTATCTACTCCCACCTAGTGCAATGCATCAGGTTCCCAATGTGCCAAATGGAAGGGGAGCCTAATGTATATGAATTGTCAACCGATGTATTTGAACAAATCTATAATAGCATGTCCCTAGAGGAGAACTTGTAATCTCTATCTATGTGATTAGTCATAGGCTCTCTACTAAACTACTAAACCACTTGTTAGAGACTTTCTAGCACTTTAGATCCACTTGCACTAGGCTAGCACTTGTTAGATACTTTCTATCACTTTAGATCCACTTGCACTAGGCTAGCACTTGTTAGGGACTTTCTAGCACTTTAGATCCACTTGACAAGCACTAGGCTAGCAATTGTTAGGGACTTTCCACCACTTTCTGGCACTTTAGGTCCACTTGAAAGGCACGAGGCTAGCACCACTTTCCAACACTTTAGATCCACTTGACAGGCATTGGGCTAGCACTTGTTGGGTACTTTCAACCACTTTCCAACACTTAAGAGCCACTTGATAGGCATTGGGCTAGCTCTTGTTAGGGACTTTCTACCAATTTCCAGCAGGCCTTGAGTCATCACCAACTCAAAAAACTATACAACTTTTTAGGGACTCTCCACCACTTTCCAAGACTTTAGACTTACTTGATAAGCACTGGGCCAACACCAACTCAAATAGCTTCAAATCACTAAACCACTTGTTAGGGACTATCCACAACTCTAGATTCTTTTTTATAAGCACTGGGCTAGCACTTACTAGGGACTCTTTATTACTTTAGATTCGCTTGTTAGGCATAAGACTAGGAGCGCCAACTTAAAAAACTTCAAAGCATTGTACCACTTGTTAGAGACTTTCTACCACTTTCCAGCACTTTAGATCCACTTGATCGGCACTGGGTCAACACCAATGCAAAGAAATTTAAAGCACTAAATCATTTGTTAAAGACATTCCACCCTTTGCCAACACTTTAGATCCACTTGATAGGCACTGGACAACACCAATTCAAAGCATGTAAAACCACTTAACAAAGACTTAGGCACAAAGATATGCACATTATTACCACTTGACCACTTGGTCATTGACAATTTTCAGAGCACTTGGCCACCACTTCAAAGCACCTTAAGATAAAAATCAGATAGGCATCTACTCAAAAGCATTCATGTATATTACATACCAATTACATTTGTGTATATTTGACACAAAATCATACATGTATATGTATGAAAATTTTTACATACATTATGACACAGAGACAATTACTAGCTACACAGGGTCTGGATCATCTTCAGCAAGTCTGGACCATCAATTCCTTCCTTGCACTGTATATTTTCAATGACAATGTCCCAGTCCATTGTGCAAGCATATCATTCATTGCATCAAGTGGACACTCACTGACAGCTTTCACTGTGTCAGCACTTTCAACCCACTTGTAAACAACCGCCACCACATCCTCTTTCAAAAACTTCTCCACTACCTCTTGTCTTGATTCTCCAAGTCAAGAAAAATGACATAGCATGCAGGATCATTGAAGTACATTTTATACAAAGAATCATCTAGCACTAATGTGTTTGACCTATTGAACCTAAGGAAAAGATACCAAAAGGTTTCTAACTTTTTGAAGTACATTGTCCTTGGAGGTTCATCAAACTTCCAACTACTAACATGGCAAGCACCATGTGTTTAGTGGATACAGGTGCATACAGGCATATGCACACCAAACCCTATGGACACTCTATTTTTTCGAAGAAAGCCATGTAATTCAGCCTAAGATGAGTTGTAATCATGATGTGATAAGACAATACTCTCTTTATTTCTCTGAGTATACACCCTTGTAAGAGGCCGGACGGCCATGGGAAAGCTCCCTAACTTTTAAAGTCAAAACCCTTAGTTTTGAGGGAATAAGGATCTTTAGATGGAAGAAGGAAAAAACGTGCACTGTGGAGGCTTCTTGTGACTACAACTTGTAATCTTCTTTTCTCCTGAGCTGGTAATCAGAATTTGATCCCGTATAGCACATTGCGTTCCTTGTCTCTTTACTCTACAATCTAAGTGTAATCATTTCCAATTCTGTTGTGGTTCGCGACGTATTGGTTTTGAGCTAAATGCATTGATTTGGGGGTTAAAATGGTTTTTTCTTTATGTTTTGACCATGGATAAGTGTGTTGGGGTATAGGCGTCTATGCCTTGCCCGGCCGCCCAGAGTCTGGGCGCCCACTGACTTGTATACCTTATACATAGCATAAGTGTATAGGGGGCTGCTCACTCTTTTGAGTCTCCCCACCCATATCTGTGTGTCGTGTGTCTCCTTCTCTCTCTCACTCTCCGTCTGTGGTGTGCTCCCCGATCCCCTTCAATTGGTATCAGAGCATACACTCTCTCCATGCTGCAAAGTCTGACCCATCAAACATGCACATTTCGGAGAGATCATAATCTGAGTGATCACCCGTCTCTGCCATGAGCACAATGTAGCAAACTAGAAAGCAAAACCACCTCACCAACAACGCCTGAAAATTGTCTACAAATATGGCCAGAAACACAATGTAAAACCTGTGAGACACACTCCAAAAGCACCACAGACGGAGAGTGAGAGAAAGAGAAGTAGACACACACACGATGTGGGTGGGGAGACTTGGTTGTGTGCACATGGCTGATGGTTCTGTGTATGCCCTTGAGGGTACAGGAGACGCATGTTTGTCCTTGCCCAGTGGTATGAGATTTACCCTGCGTCATGTGCGTTATGTGCCAGATCTGAGACGGGATTTGATCTCAGTCAGACAGTTACGAGATAGTGGATGTCAGATTTCGCTACGAGAGCGAGATTTTGTGATGCATTTGGGTTCGCTAGTGATTGCGAGAGGTGCCAGGAGTGGTACAGGTTACCCATTGCATGTGGATCACGGGAGAGACGGTGTTGTCTCTGTGATCATGCAGCCAGGTAGAGAGCGAGAGAGCAGGCGAGTCTCTTTTGCTCATGGGTTGCAGGGTACTTTGCATGGAGTGCAGAGTAGTGAGCTCGTTGTGCACAAAGTTGGGGCACGACTTGAGCAGTCACATAGAGAGGTGACAGAGTCAGACATGCATGCTTTGCTAGTGACTGAGCAAAGCAGAGAGTCAGTTGTGAGAGATACTTCTATGCAGGATAGACAGGTAGAGCGGTCTTGCTCTAGTGAGTCACGACAGGAGGGCGTTGTGCAAGAGTCTATGCATACGGAGTTAGAGCATGAGAGCTCTAGTGAGTCACAGCAGATTGAGTGGTCATGTTTGCAGTGGATGATTGCAGAGGAGACTGAGATGTCAGCGATTATGCAGTCATTCCTTTCTATGCTTGACAGTGAGCATGGGGATATAGTTGTGCAGGATATGTCTTCCAGCAGACATCTAGAGCAACTGGTTTGCTATGAGGTTGCACGACAGGTTGATGCGTCTTTTGCGGACAGTCAGGAGATGCATGTGGCTGACATGCCTTGTCAGTCAGAGATGCCTATTGCCAGGGATATATATGTTGATGCATGCTCCGTAGACCTAGCAGGGCACACTAGCATTGCATCGGCATTCGGTGGTCTCATGTATGAGATGTTGATCTTGAGACTGGATATCGCAGCTGTAGTGGGAGCATTTGCAGTTGGGGTTGTCAGTCATTTGTTGACTGATGATGGCATAGTGCACGAGGGAGATATGCAGGTATTGCGTACATACTTGCAGTACGTGTGCGGTATGTCTGGTGGTGTATGGACTTACACGGGAGCAGGACAGTCGGATGCACACGATCACAGCCAGCCAGTGGGCATCGGTTGAGAGCGGTTTTCTCTCACCTTTTGTAGTCTTTAGACTAGGTTCCCTTGCTTAAAGGCACAGTCGCCTTTAAGTGGGAGGTTGTTGGGGTATAGGCATCTGTGCCTTGCCCGGCCGCCCAGAGTCTGGGCGCCCACTGACTTGTATACCTTATACATAGCATAAGTGTATAGGGGGCTGCTCACTCTTTTGAGTCTCCCCACCCATATCTGTGTGTCGTGTGTCTCCTTCTCTCTCTCACTCTCCGTCTGTGGTGTGCTCCCCGATCCCCTCCAAAGTGTTTCTATGCTTAAGGAAGATCCTTCCAAGTACTTCTGTTTCAATTTTCTGCACATTTTTTGTGATGGATTGTGATTTATGTACCTTCCCAGATGGTGACAGAACTTGGTAGGATTGAGCCCATAAGTGTTGTGATAGCTCTCCTTCAGTTTCGTGGCATTCCGGATTCGTTTGGATACCAAAAAGGCATGATGACGTAAAGTGGTGAGATTGGACGCATACTGATTGTCTAACTAGGAAGTGGTTGATTTTCTTTTGTCGTAGAACGAGTAGCCCCTGAGTTCACTTTGGTGAGATTGACACTCTCATTAAGTCTCCGTGCCCCATTCCGAATCGCTTCTTTGCATATTGACATTATGTTAGTACAAAAAAGTTATGCTGCAGACGTCCGTCGCAGCGACCCACTAACATTGGCGCCGTTGCCGAGGAAACCGATCCTCAGGTGGTGAGTGACTCAATGTACAAAAAAATAAAAAATCTCCCTTCAAGCTTTTGATACCCGTCCCGCTTACCCATAGACAGTGACGCAGCTAGACATAGGTTTAGTTCTTGACAGAGACTGGAGTCCGAGACTAGCCAATGCTATTCCTTAAGAGCAAAGAAAGCTATGAGTGAAGTACAAGATAGTATTTCATTCTTTGATTTTTCACATGCTTGGAAAGGGTTGTACCACCACACACGTTGGTGCATCCAATGTTGGTCTGTGCCAGGAAGGGTGACAAGCAGTGCTATGGATGCTAGCAGGTGCATGACAACGAGCTAAAGCAGGTGGGAAAGTCCTCAGCAGACCATGGGGCAGCGGAAATGTATGTCTAAAGTGGTTTTTTAGGGCAAAGGGCTTTCAAATTGGGATAATTGGGATGGCAGACCAAAGTGTCCAAAATGTAGGGAATGTGCCTTGGAATGTAGGGTTCAAGATGCTCTTGAGGCCCATCCAGACGACTCGTCCAACGAGCTTCGGTGTGAAAGATGTGCCAGTTCAAAGTTGGAAGGTCTTGCAGCTCCCCGACGGGCACGCGAGATGGGGACATATGGCCCGAGCTAGAATGTGCAAGCAGGTGTGTAAAGCTCAAGTTGTGGAGCATGCCGGTCTTTTCGGATCGCTATTTGGAGCTCAGACCTGCAAGTTATGGGCCGACAAAGTTTTCAAGGGGGCCAATTGTGGGCTCGTTGGGCGACAGGGGTAGGTGCATCGACAGGGGTTTTGTTGAGATCGCCAAGGTTCTCAAAAAAAATTCATATGATGTGAGGAGTTAGCCATAATTTACGGCTCGTTGATCGGGATCATGGACGGCTAGATACGCCAATGTCAATGGGAGGTGACCACAAATATGTTTCCATTTTCTGACGGTTTCAATTGACGGCCTCGAAAAAGATTGAAGTGCGGGAAAATTTCTCATGGTTTCAGCCTTGTAGGATGGAATTCCAATGGATGGACGTGATGGGGGTTTGAAGCCCAAGCGCACGAAGCACCAACCACATGCGAAACCTTTGCTTAAAAAGCTCTTGATTGTAGCTTAACTTCAAAAGTAAAAGATGGTTAGAATTTGGGAAGGAAAAAAGAAAAATTGGCAAAGTGGAACAAAGATGAGCCGTGGAGCTTTTGCCTTTAGAATTCTTTTATAAGGAAAACAAGTGGAAACCATTTTTTTTTTAGAAAAAGGGGCAAAAAAGAAGGAGGCGTCGTTGCCCCCTTGGGAAGTTAAAGAAAAAGAGGCTTTTCTTTGCTCTTAAAAAAGCGGAAGAGAAGAGGGTTTTTTTTGGGCTAGAGAGAACGAGACGAGGTTTTTGAGAGAAGGATTTTTTTTTGACTCTATTAAGGGTGGATCAAGTTAGAGGAGAGGATCTCGTAATGCGTGCTTTTGTAACGAGAGCTCGAGAGGAAGGATCTCGCTTGCGTGTGTACGTGCTTTGGCAACGAAGGCAAGAGGAAGAAAGACCGATTCTCGGCCACAACACTAATGAGGGTTGTAGTGATCAACTTTTTGTGCCCGTCGAGGTTGTGTCGACAAGGCCGTTTGTACTTGTCTGTCTTGAATAAAGGAAAAAACAAGGATTGCCTGCTTACTGGCATGTTTTTCCCTTTCCCCCCCTTTGTTCTGCTTCTCTTGTGCTTGTGTCCGCGGTGTCGGGTGTGTGTGTAGGCAAATGTGTCCCCATCGAACCGGCGGTGTCTTGTGGCAAAGAGAGATAAAGAGGCTCTTGGTGTGTGTGGGAAGCTGTGAAATGTGTCATGCGGTGTATGTGTGGGGAATCTTGATCTGATACAGTGTGATCGAGTCAAGAATACTGCAGGCGGTGGTCTGCTAGCAGGAAAGAGGATTTTGAAGGTGAATCGCAGTGGATTGGAGTGTTGTGTTTACCCTGAGCTATAGAGAGGCAAGCTACTTGTGTCTCGGGGGGTGTTCCCCTTTCCCCCTATCCATCTTCTGGTGCCCCCACTGAGGAGCGGGCTGATTGCTCCCGTCGATGAAGGAAAAATACAGGTTTCCGTATAGGTAAGGACGGCATCCCGAAGCTATGGTCCAATCTTTACAGGTGAAGAGAATCCAGACGAATGGCTTGCATATTTTGAATTGTACATGTTGTCTTTGCGAATGCCTAATGAGGATAGCAAGATGCAAACCTTCCCTTTGGTGATGCGCGGAAAGGCCAAACTATGGTTCAAAGCTTTGAAGATTGAGCCGAGACAGGCATGGCTGGCTCTACGGGCAAGATTTTTGCATGATTTTCATAAAGAAGCTTCTCCAGTTGAGATGGATGCGAAGCTAAAGGCTCTAAAGCAGGATGTAGGTGAGGAATTTAGCTTGTTTCTGGATCATTTTGAAGCATGTTGGGCAGAGTTAGCAGCAGCTATGCAGCTAGATAATGGTGAGTACTTCAAATTGGATAAGTTTATGGCATGCTAGTGAAAGAGAAAGTGGACTTTGAGAGCCCAGAGAACTAAAATGGGGCAGTGGCAATTGCAAGGTCAAAAAGTAGAAAAATTAAAAAAAAAGAAAGAGCAGGGCGTAGCAAGTTATGAAGCAATGGCACCTGTTCAACCACAAAGCCCTCAAGAGTCAACTCAAGAGTAAAATCAAGGGAATAGGGCTACGGTTGCTATTCCGCAGCAGTGGATACGTACGGTTCAGGATCTATCAGAGCAAATGCAAGAGCTACGATTGAGTGTAATGGACAGGGGACAACCAAGAGGAGCAAGGGGCAGGGCAAGGCCTCTACCTGGACGGTGCTATAATTGCGGTGAAGAAGGGAATTATGCACCCGACTATCCCGATCCGGTGAGGGAAAGAGGTGCTATCTACCCATTGTTTGGGAGAGGGAGAGGCCAAGCACAGTTTAATGGCCGAGGGAGCAGGCAGTTGAGAATCCAGTGCAGCAAGCCCAAACGGATGGTGGTGAAGTCCCGAGGGTGAACATCATTGGGGTGGATAAACATAATGTTGAAGTGTTGGCCAACAAAAGAGCTAGAGCTGAAAGGGGGACAGAAATTAGAGCTCGTAAAGGCAAGGAGACGGTATACGAGGGGAAAGAGAAGTCTGAAACTTTTTATTTTGAAAGCAGGGTGATAAGTCCTGGGGAGGCAGCCTACACTGAAGCCGAACAGTGGGTGATGGCCTTAGTTTTTTCCTGCAGGAAGTTCAAGGTGTATCTCATTGTGCGAAAATTTTTTGTGCTAACGGCCAATAATTTATTGCCGGAGGTAGTGTTGCATTTGAAGCCAGGGAAACGGATCATGAAGTGGGTGATAGAGCTACAAGAATTTGAGTTTGAATTCAAAGTTGACCATACAATTCGATCTCACCTGGCAGATATTCTAGTCAGCAAGGCGGTTGATTTGCCGATCTATCCCAGAGTGGTGCGGGATGAAACCAAGGAGGAGCCTAACTTAGCGGAAGCTTTTACCATGTGGTTTGATGGAGCATATAGGAGGGTAATACAAAAAGCAGGCGGAGGTGTGGTGATACGAGATCCACGCAATAGGGTGATCTTTTCAAAAGCTTATGACTTGGAGGATGTTCATACCAATAATGAGGCGGAGTATCTTACCCTCCATTTAGGTTTGAAACAGTGTGTTGAGTTTGGTATATCGAGGTTGGTGGTGAAAGGTGATGCACTGTTAGTTATCAAGCAGTTGTTGGGCCAATGGCAGGTGAAACGGGATTCATTAAAGCATTGGTTCTATGCCATCAAGAAGTTGTTGAAGTTTTTTGAGGAGGTTCAGTTCAAGCATGTTAGAAGAGAGCAGAACCAAGAAGCAGATAAGCTTGCAAGCAGCAAAGTACAAGTGCAGTTTGCAGGTATATATGTGGCCCCAGCCACCTATGCTGGTCGTGAGACCTTGAAAGAGATTGAAGACTTTTTGAATACCGGTCAATTATCTGAAAGATTGTCGAAGCTACAAAAGTGGAGGATAGTACATAAATTTCGCAAGTTTACACTGATAGGGGAGGATCTTATGACCTATGGACGGGATGAAGTGCTGAGAAAAGTACTTTATAAGGAAGAAATCGGTATGGTGTTGCAACAATGTCATGAGAAAGTGGGCATCAAGGTAAAGACCAGGTTTTGTTTTGAATCTTGAGAGCAGGTTTTTGGTGGCCATCGATAGTACGTGACGTGCACTATTGGTGCAAAACCCGCCATGAATGTTAGACTATGGGTGAGAGGAGGCTGATAGCTGAATCACGCGGAGCTATCATTGCCCAAGATGCTTTTGAGAAGTGGGGCTTGGATACCATTGGTCCACTCCTGAAGTCAGCAAGCGGTAAAAAATACATTGTAGTGGCGATTGACTACCTTACTAGGTGGGTCGAGGCCAAAGTTGTGAAGGAGGTCAATGCACACATTGTAGCCCACTTTGTTTTCGACAACATTTGTTGTCGTTTTGGAGTGCCGTGGGTACTCATTTCTGATAGAGGCCAAGGATTCAGGAGCAAGCATATGTAGGCATTAGCGGAAAAATTAAAGATTCAACATCGATTTTCCTCGCCTTATCATCCCCAATGCAATGGTCTTGTGGAGAGTTCCAATGGACAAATCATCAAGATGCTGACAAAGTATGTGTATAGGCAAGAGACTGAATGGGAGATCAATCTAGAGAAGTGCATATGGGCCTACAGGACATCCTACAAAGTGGCAACCAACTTTACTCCATTTGAGTAGGTTCCGTCACATCGACTAGAGATTGATTAAACATTTTGTTAAGTCCGGTGTCGTTAACAGCCCGGTTAATCCTGTCAATGGGAGCTTAAAATCCTAGTTAGCAGATGATCCAAGTGACGGTGTTGTTAACAGCCCGCCTTGGCCAAGGTTTAAGTTGTACTCAAGCGTTAATCAATTAATTGATGATGATTACATTGATTTCCAAATTCAGTTACATCTATTGTTCTTGTTCTCTCTCTTTCACACCTCCCATAGCCACAGGCCCGCCGGCTCACGCAGCGAACACATATCCCCCGACATCTTGGTGAAACCGACGCGAAACGAGCCGGGGTGGGAGGTAACGATGGAGATACTAGAGCAATTGAAGAAATTTATTGACAATTTTAGTTTGAATGGATTTGATAAAAATCTGGAAGTTACAGATTTGCCAAAAATGTTGGAATTGGTTCAAGGGTATCTACAGGAAGCAAAAGCCATGCAGATAAAAAAGCAGATTGATGATACTGTAGAGCTAGCACTTGATGTTGTTCAGGAGCAGTATTATATTTTTTAGGGATATGATTCAGAAGGTTTTATTGCATGTTATGAAGCTGAGAAGCTGAGCCGAAATGTTCCAGAAGATCTGATGATTGCAGCTTTTGAGGAGGTTGTAAACTCGGATTTTAAAAAGCAGGTTCAAGAACTGGCAGAAGAATATCCCACACGATGGGAGTATTTTGCAGAGGAATTTATTTACAAAAGCTCAAGGATTCTAGATCGGGAAATAAAGGAGATTACTAAACGAAATAAGGTTGTCTTCAGTAAAGGTGAAGGGGATCAAATGCAGATCCTCAACTATGATGAATTATGGGAGCATATTTTTGCAAGAAGTAAAGCCGAAGAAAATGCTAAGCTGGAAGTAACAGATTCAGTTTCAGAGGATCTTAATTTGAGCAACGAAGAAAAGGTAAACAATGAATTTAATGCTGGAACATATTTGTATGATTTTTTTTCAAAGATTGCTCGCATGGATGCTACCTCCAATAATGGTTCCAGTGAAGACATAGACTATACAGCAAGTGGTTTACAAGTTGTTGACCTTGATATGGGTTATTCTGAAGGATTTCATTGTTACCATATACATATGGTAGTGATGTGTGTGAACACACTAGGACCGCCGGGGTATTTTTTCCCTCTTTAGGAGGTTTTTTCCCCCGTGCATTGTATATACGCCCATCACTCTAGGGCTATCTATCTTTCCATAAAACACCAAGTAATACACTCTCTATTGTGTGCCTTGAGCTTCCTTCGTCTTCTCCAAGCTGTGTGTGTTTCTCTGCAACCCTAATTCCAACAATTGGTATCAGAGCAAGTCACGTCCTCCTGGGCTTAGTCGCCAGCTGCTCCAACACACGCCTGCTCACTTTCTCCGATTTCAGTGAGCTTTGGCGAGCGTTCGCAGGTCGACAAAAATTTTGGGAGAACTCGAAGAGCTTGGTCTGCTCAGAATTTTGATTTGGGCTCATTTTGGCCTCCGTTTCCACTACAGGCAGTACTGCACAGGCTATTTCGTCATTTTGTGCAGAATTTCTGTCAGTGCCGTTTTCAGCATAACAGGTTCCTTATAGTCTTCTACGGTTTGTGCTATATAGCACAGGTTGTTCCCGCTCCGTTTCTCCTATTTTCGGGCAGTTTTCACATCAGGTGCAGCATTTACCATGGCTGACAACAACAACACAGATGTGTTCAAGATGTTTGCTGCTGAGGACAGGTTGGATGGGGACAACTACCCTATGTGGGCTTATATGATGCAACATGTTCTTGTGTCAAAGGGTGTCTAGAACATTGTGCAAGGCATTGATGTACGTCCTGGTTCTGAGGATGTAGGCGATGTTGAGGATGTTGCAGGTCTTGCTGCAAGGATTGCAGCTGTTAGAGTTGTTTTGCCTACGGTAGAACAAGCTCGTTGGGATGTTAAGGATGCGCAGGCTCATGCATTGATTGCGTTTTCTGTGAAGCGCACCATTGTTCCTCACATCCGTTCAGCAAAATCTGCAAAACAGGCTTGGGATATTCTAGCAGGTCTTTATGCAAGCCGCAATGAGGCTAAAATTGCTTTGCTGCGTAAAGAGCTGGAGTCGAAGATTATGCATGAGGAGGATGATATGGACACTTTCCTTGCTAGTGTCAAGGATATCAATGAGCAGCTTACTTCTGCAGGTGAAGTCATTTCAGACAGTTCCCTTGTGCAGACTGTTCTTGATGCCTTACCATATTCCTACCAGACTTTTGCTAGTACTTGGAGACTGATGACCCAAGGAAATCTAGAAGTTGTCAAGTTTGATGCATTATGCACATTGCTGTTGCAAGAGTCACTATCCAGAAAAAACAGGACTAGACAGCGTGCAGTTGAACAGGCTTTTATTGCTTCTCAAAGAAAGGGTGGTAAAAACAATGCAGCCACTTCTTATGGTTCTGCTGCGAGTGGCAAAAATTATGTTCCTAATGCTTCTGCTGGCAGCAATTCGTCTGGAAATTCTGGTGATAAGGGCAAAAAGAAGATGCGTTGCCATTATTGTAAAGCCAATGATCACTTGATCAAGTCGTGTCCTAAGTTGAAGGCCAAAGAGGCTAAGAAGAAAGAGGGTGGTTCCACTGCAAATGCTGGTTCCACTACAAATGCAGCCATTGTTGAGTCTTCTGTGAAAGAAGACTCTGTTGCTGATGTTGATGTAGAATGGGCTATTAGCGCAGAGTGCACTTACAATCCTGCTGTCCATGATGCATGCTTGTTAGTTGCTGCAGATTCACATGTGTGGTATTTCGACAGTGGTGCTACAAAGAGCATTACCTCACATCGTGAATTGTTTACCTCTCTCAAGTCTGTCCCTCATGGGAATTCAGTCACTTGTGCCAACAATGCCTCTTATCCAGTTCAGGGAGTTGGAAAGATTGTGCTCACTGCTGCTAATGGCAGTTCCTTCACACTTGTTGATGCACTTTATGTACCTGGGATCAAGAAGAATCTCTTGTCTGTATCCGCACTTGCTAGACTTGGACTTGTAGTCAAATTTGTGGATGACAGATGTACAGTTCATGATCTTAGTTTTGGTGATGAAATTGTTGCATCTGGGCTTTTGTGTCGTGGACTGTATAAGCTCACTTTGTATGACAAGTGTGGACAAAATTTTGCAAATGTTGTTGCAGATTCAAGGGCTATTTCAGATGCAAAACTTTGGCATGCACTTTTTGGTCATCTGAATTTTGCCAGTTTGCTACGTTTGCAGAAATCTGATATGGTTGCTTCTTTCCCACCTCTTGAAGCACCTGTCAAACATGTTTGTGAAGGCTATATTTTGGGTAAGATGCAGCGTTCTAAATTTCCAAAGGATGGTTCAGTTCGGGCCACATGCAGGTTGCAGCTTGTGCATAGTGATGTTTGTGGGCCCATGCAAACTCCGTCCTTGGGCAATTACCTGTACTTCATGACTTTCATTGATGATTACTCCAGGCATGCATGGGTATTTCCGCTTAAAGTGAAGTCCGAAGTTTTTATGTGCATCAAACAATTTCTGGCTATGGCTGAAAATGTCTCGAAATGTACTATGGGCACCCTCCGTTCCGATCGAGGGGGGGAGTATATGTCTCATGAATTTAATGCATTTCTGGCTAGTCGTGGGATAAAACACCAATGTATAGTGCCTTATACGCCTCAGCAAAACGGTGTTGCTGAGATGAAAAACAGGTCACTCACGGAAATGGCACGATGTATGGTCAAAAGTCAAGCTTTACCGCATTCTTTTTGGCTTGAGGCCATCATGTGTGCCACTTATGTACTTAACAGGTATCCTACGAAAGCTTTGCAGTCTATTACTCCATATGAAGCATGGCATGATAGAAAGCCTTCTATTGAGCACATGCGTGTTTTTGGTTGTTTGGCATATGCTTTGGTGCCACAAGTGCAGCGCAGAAAATTGGATGATAAGGCTGTCAAATGTATTTTTGTTGGTTATAGTGTTGAAAGCAAAGGTTACAGGTTGTATCATCCGCAAACAAAACGTATTCTGGTTTCTCGGGATGTAGTGTTTGGGGAAGATTCTATTCAGCCCTTACTGTCATGTACTAGAGACAGTAATGTAAGCTCAAAGGACATTTATGACACTTTGTTGCCTCTTTTCAGTGGTGGAAATACGAATGTAAGTTCCAATGAGGCAAATGTACAGCCTATGGGGGTTTCTGAAATTGTTTTAGAACAGCCTATTACTGATGCAGATGTACATGACGTACTTGATGAGGAAAGGGCTGAAAATGAGCAGGCTAGAGGTATGCCAAAATGGCTGGTGCACACTTTGCGTGACAGTAAATTGGATGCACCTTTGTCTAGTCGTACTCGTTCAAGCTCTCGCCATGCATCTTATGCATCAGATTGTTATGCTTTGGCTGTGTCTAGCTTACATGATGTTGAGGAGCCTCTGACTTTTGATGAAGCACAAAATTCAGAAAATTGGATGGCTGCCATGCAATCAGAATATGATGCACTTATAGAAAATGACACATGGACTTTATGTGATTTGCCTCCTAGCAAAAAGGCCATTGGTACGAAGTGGGTTTACAAGTTGAAACGCAAGCCGGATGGTGAGATCGATCGCCATAAGGCTTGACTTGTTGCAAAGGGTTATGCACAACAAAAAGGCATAGATTATGAAGAGACTTTTGCTCCCACTTGTCGTATGACTACTGTGCGTTTTCTATGTGCATTGGCAGCTCATTTTGGTTGGGATGTACATCAATCAGACATTGTTACTGCTTTCTTGAATGGTGACATATTTGAGGAAGTTTATGTAACGCAACCTTGCGGTTTTGTCATAAAAGGACAAGAGGACAAAGTGTGCAAATGTAACAAGGCTTTGTATGGGTTGAAGCAATCTCCTCGTGCTTGGTATGAGAAAGATGACACTCATTTGGTCAAACAAGGCTTTAGTAACAGTCCAACAGAAAGCACATTGCATGAGGGTGATGTACTTCTCATTGTGGTTCTTTATGTTGATGATTTGCTGATCACTGGACCCAATGAGAGACATATTGCTGAATTTAAGGCTGATTTGAATGCTACTTTCAAGATGAAAGATTTGGGGCTGTTGCATCATTACTTGGGTATACAGTTTAAGCAGTGTGATGGTGGTATTGCCTTGTGTCAGAAAAGTTACATAGAGACATTGCTATGTAAGTTTGGACTTGAGGATTGCAAACCTATTGCCACTCCCATGGAAACAGGTTTGAAGTTGAGTCTACATGATGCTGGTGATCCTGCTGATGTCACTCTTTACCAAATTGCTGTTGGCTGCCTCATTTATGTATGCAACACGAGGCCAGATATTCAGTTTGCCGTCTCACAGGTCAGCAGATTTATGCATAGCCCAGGGTCTATGCATTGGCAGGCTGTCAAGAGGATTTTCCGCTACCTTAGTGGCACTTTACATCTTGGCTTCTTTTATCCCAAGGGGGGGATCATTGCCGCCAAACTTACATGCTTTTTCGGACTCATATTGGGCTGGTTGTTTTGACACGAGAGTGTCCACAAGTGGTTTTTGTTTCATGCTTGGCAGTTCATGTATATCATGGTTGAGCAAGAAGCAACCTATTGTGGCCACTTCGAGTTGTGAGGCTGAGTACACGGCAGTCTTCACAGCTACGGTTGAGTGTGTATGGCTCAGACGCCTTATGGCTGATTTGGGTGTTGGACAGGACACTGGCAACACTATCTACACTGACAGTCAGAGCGCATTGGCAGTTGCGAGGAACCCAGTTTTTCATGCTCGCACAAAGCACATTGAGCTGCATTACCACTATGTCAGGGAGAGGCTCTCAACAGGAGAGATCAGCTTGGCTTATGTGCCAACACAGGACAACCTTGCAGATTTTTTCACAAAGGCATTGTCTCGTGAGAAGCTTGAAGCTTTCCGTAAATCTTTGGGCTTACTCCCCTTTGTGGACCGATCCTGTCCTCAGGGCATGGCACTTCCCTTTACTCATGTGCCAGCTCTCGTTCACCGCATCACTCCAGGGGGGATTTGTTACCATATACATATGGTAGTGATGTGTGTGAACACACTAGGACCGCCGGGGCATTTTTTCCCTCTTTAGGAGGTTTTTTCCCCCGTGCATTGTATATACGCCCATCACTCTAGGGCTATCTATCTTTCCATTGCACACCAAGTAATACACTCTCTATTGTGTGCCTTGAGCTTCCTTCGTCTTCTCCAAGTTGTGTGTGTTTCTCTGCAACCCTAATTCCAACATTCATCAAGCAGATGAGCCTCTACAGGATATTTCTAAAACTATCAGCACTATAGGCAAGGAGGACAACATGTTTGCTGCAAATGATTGCATAAACAAAGCTATTATATACACGATAGCTGATGAAGTGACCAAAATTGTGGACCTAGCACAAGATGAGCCTGAGGATGTCAATGAACCTATGATTGCTACTAACCATATGTTTGCAAATGCTATTATCATGGAAGAAGATGCCATAATCAATGATTTCTTGTCTAGATCTGAAGGAGATGTTTATGGTAGTATAGAAGATCTTTCTGATGCGTATACCTCTTTAGAGGGGGTGCTAGATGAGCCTTTACAGTTCTATAATGTATTGCTAAGTGCAGATGAGGAAGCAGAGGATGATATGGATGAGTATGAAGATTGCTCGGATCATGCTGATTGTGAACAGATTATAGACAGGGATTTTACATCTATGCTTGTACATGGGCTGCATGAGGAGATAACTCCTACAGTTTTGATTAATGTTGAAACTTCTAAGGGTGAATTTCCCGAGGATGCTATGGATGAACGTCTACAGGATAAAGCTGTTTTTCATGATCAAGCTGCAATCCCAATAGGTGAAAATTCGTCTGATGATACAGGTCGAGAGACTCCCAAGGGTTTTCGTGATGGCTATGAAGCTAGAGGGGGTGATGATGCTAAATCGTCCTTTATACTGCAAAAAGTACACAGGGTTTTTCATTTCCTTGGACAATGTGGCAAATGTGGCTGGATTTGGATGCTATTCCTAATGATGCTTATTTTAGTGATGTCTTGGCTTCCAGTAAAAGGGAGTCATATTTCTTTAAGGCTTACTAGTAACAAGCTTAAGTTTCCAAAAGTTTATGAGATGTGGGTGATGCACTATGCTTCAGTTGAAGCTCTAGTATATTGTGTAACCCATCAATGCTATGTGATCTCAATGGTGTTTGATCCAGGAGATGCTAAGTATATTCAGAAGCAGATTCAATATGGATGGATACTGTTAAGTATGCATAGAAATTGCGTACTATTTGAACCAGGGGTAGCATATTTGCACCAGAAATCCTTGATGTTGATTGATACAGGAAATGTATGCTCATGGGGATGTTATGATGCTCCAAAGAGTGGACAATTCCTTATTATCCCGTTTGATCATGGGGGTTACTTAAGTGCAAGTTGCAGATGCAGAGGATACCAAATGCCTGATGTAGCAGGCTGCATGATGCAAGGTTTTGTTTTCTAGATTATGTTAAGTCAGAAGAGTGTTTGGTTATGCGCTCAATAAGATTACATGGTTGGCTTCCAAATGAATCCTTTGGACAATTGATGAAGTATCTTCACATCTTTTGAGTTGGTTCTGCTACCAGAACTTGAGGTAAGGACTTGACGGCCATACCATGTGCAGACAGAGTAAGGCATACTTGAGCTTGACAAGGTTCCTTAAAGGGAGCTTAATGGTCAAGCCGTGTGCATCATTAACTGGAGCACTTGAGTCTGGCGGGGTTCACTAAACAGGTTTTTCATAATTGAATGCTTTGAAGATACGGCAGATACGGTTCAGAGATTTCTGATGGGCAGCTACCTAATGCTTAAGCTAGAACATTAATGATAGGGTGTAAGCCCTACTTTATTTTTCATATGTTTACCAGTTACGTGATTCTGATGATGGCAAAGACCTTAAGGTACCTATGTAGATGCAGATGAAAGTGCAGTTGGCACAGACCGGAGGCTATGTAGGTTTAGAGGGGGTGGATTTCGTGCATCTCCGCTGCCATGAAGAGAAAAACAGCAGAGAAATGCAAGCTAAGCTTCTTTGAAGCCTACACATTTAGTGAGCGGTGATCAGGGCTTGTTAAAGGACAAGTTTAATGATTAATGTATGCTAGATGTGGTTAAAAAGGGCCAATTGATGCCTTAATGATGCTAAACAGGACTATGCTTGAAGTGAGCACAGATGGGAGATTATGATCTAGAACTGCAGTGCTTGAAGTGCTCTACCGGCCTGTCCTTACGGCTCGTCGATTGGAGCTATGGAGAAAAAGTTATGGTAGTTTGAAGTTTAAGACGATTGCAGATCCGTACCGGACTGGCCAACTGCAGCTAAGGGGACACAAATAAAATGAATGCACGGCCCTGAAGTGCTCACTTTGTGGAGCACGTCGGTCTTTTTAGATCAGTGATCGGAGTTACGGTTCCCAAGATATTAGCCGTTAAAGATTCACCGGGGGCTGGCTCCATACCAGTACGGTCCGCTCGGTCAGTGTGAAAACTGAGGTTTTTGGAGCCTTGCCAGGTTATGTCTATGTTCTAAGCAGCGTATGAAGGTCATAGGAAGTGACGGCACGACAAACAGAATCGTGACGGGCAAGTTATGGCAATTTCAAATCGACGCGATTGTTATTAGTCGGGAGGGATCTGTGCGGTGCTCGTACGGAAGCACATAGGGTTACGAGGAGTATCATGTCCGGAATGACGTCTTTTGGAATGCAATAATTGCAGGGAATGCTAACATGATTGCGACAAGGAAGCTCTAGGGAAGTTAACTATATGTGAAGGGAACGCTTTCCGTTAAATGCAATCACCTATACCTACATCTTGAGGGCATGTGGCACTATTCAAGACCTTCTTACAGGCAATAGAATTCACGATGATACTATCTGTCATTGGTTGCTTTGGTCGGTATGTATGCGAAATGTGAAGTCCCTTGAGGGGAACCGCCTGCCCAGTGAGGCACTAAGGGCGCCCAAAAGCCGGTGTCCGCCCATCAGCTAAAGAGAATGGCCGCCTGATGTTATTAAAAATATATCTATTTAGTGTGAAGGGGTGAAAATAAAGGCAAGGCCATAGCGTGGCAGCGCGCAGAGGGCGCAGGGAAGGTGAACGGGGCTCGCGCAGGCCGCTGGGATGCTCAGACAGCTTGGGCCATGAAGGGCAAGTTTCAGAGCAGGCCAAGGCGGTGACTTTCGGCGCTAATCGTAGAGCATTCCGCACTAGTCGGGATCCGGCCCTGCCACGTCATAGGGGTCAATTTCATGCTCCCTAGCAACGACGACGCCGTCGTTGCTAAGGGAGATAGGAGCTATTAATAGCGAGGTTATTTTTGGCATGAAGGGGGAATTCCAATGCATACGAAGGATTTTTGTGTGAACTAAGGAGGGTAACGAGGTGAAGCAGAAGGAGCTTGCACAAGGGTGCTCTCTCTCTTTCTCTCGGCTCGCCCTCAGCAGCAAGCAAGGGAGAGACTCTCTCTCTCTCTCGGCTCGTCCTCAGCAAGCAAGCAAGGGAGAGACTCTCGGCTCGTTCTCGGCTTAGCAAAACAAAGGGTTTGCGGGAAGAAGAGAGAACAAGCTCTCGTGCATAAGCAAAGGGAGTTCTCTCTCTTTCTCTCTCTCTCTCTCTCTCTCTCTCTCTGATAAGCAAAAGAACTTGTTCTCATGCACAAGCAAGAAGACTCTTTCTCTCTTGCTCTCGACATTCAACTAAGAAGAGAAAATCTAACGAGTGAAAGGTTTCGAGCAGAAGAAGGTAATCAAGAAAGGAAGATTGAAGGGGCATGGAAAGGGAGTCGGAGCTTGAAGGCAATAAAAAAATCAAGTTGATTAAAGGAGAAGTTGAGGTCGTGAACGAGAGATAAGGCAGTGCAAAGCGCACAAAGCAGGAAGCTGCAGGATAATTGATAATAATTGAGGCTTGATGATTGAGGCAGTGAACTGACTTGAAGCTTGCAAAATCTAATGGAACTTGAAGCAAATAAAGCGACAAGAGATAATTACCATCACCGTCATCAACTAGAGATTGATTAAACATTTTGTTAAGTCCGGTGTCGTTAACGGCCAGGTTAATCCTGTAAATGGGAGCTTAAACTCCTAGGTAGCAGATGATCCAAGTGACGATGCTGTGAACAGCCCGTCTTGGCTAAGGATTAAGTTGTACTCAAGCGTTAATCAATTAATTGATGATTACGGTGATTTCCAGATTCAGTTACATCTGTTGTTCTTGTTCTCCCTCTTTCACACCTCCCACAGCCAGAGGCCTGGCGCCTGCTCGACTCACGTAGCGAGCACATATCCCCCGACACCAGGAGTTGTTAGGATGGTTGCAGAGGCCAGGCATATGCGACCATCTCAGGTGGAAAAATTCTTACCCAAAAAGCATAATGGATCTGGAGATCCATATGCCCATGTTTCAATCTTCAAACAAGTATTGAGAGCAGAATAGGTAACTGATTTCCACACTCAATATGAAGGATTTGGGTTGACATTGGAAGGTATTGTCCTGACTTGGTTCCAACCATTAAACAGCTTGGAATTCCCAAGTATTGAGCAACTTCTCCGAGAATTCACCGAGGAATTCTCAAAAAGAGGGATCAAGCATAACGTTGTCTCCCAGATCTATGCATTTAGGCAAAAGGAAGAAGAGAAAGTGAAAGAAGCATCGCTTCATTTCAAGCAGTACATAGAAAGATGCCCTGCTCAAGAACTACCTCAGGATGAAAGACTATCAATCCTTTTCATAGAAGGATTGTGAAATGGCACGCTCAAAAAGGACTTGCACTTGAAGGCATGTGTAACCTTTGAGCAAGTCACGAAAGAGGCGTTGTATCTTGTAGATAACTGTAAAGCATATGGGGAGGTGACTGAAGACACAGATCATGGGACTAGTAGCACCTCTTCAACCATGAGTGAGTCCACGACAACATAGGGAGGGCAAAACCCAACTGTGCCGGACGTTGATCGAATGATCGAAGAAGTGATCAGGAGGATAAACCAAGGAAACAGGACGAACCCAAACACACGACAACCGCTCCATCGAAAAATGCGATACTTCTGGAGGAGATCATCCAACCTAGTGGTTCAACCTTCAACAAAGGCCAGGAGTAAATGCGCAGCGAATATTGAAATGGTGTGCTACAGAAAAAAAATGGACAAACCATGAAACTCACGAATGTTTCTATAATCGGAACTATGTTAGAGAGAGACAATATAGACCACATGGGGGGAAACAACTTTTGTCCCCTCCAAGGTACCAAGTGGGGCCAAATAATGCAATCTTGGGTCAGGAAAAATCTCAACCTATGTTGGGACATCAACCTCCCTTACCTTAGGAAAATAGGGCTATGGTAAGGATTTCTCAACCCATAGAACCACCTTCTGATCAGAGTGTGATCCAAGTAGTCTCATACCAAGAAGATTCAGACAATACTTATAAAAGGGAAATTGATAGGAATGCATATGCTCTAGAGGGACATAATCCATGGATAATTCCGAAAGAAATTCCCGAGCCTTCATACATAGCACAACCAACTAAAAATCATTACTTGGTCGATGAGAATATGCTCATGTTTATGGAAAATCAGGGCTACAAACCTAGGGGCTACCCTCCTAGAACAGTACAACCAATGGGAGCTCCACAAGCTTCTCCACCACCTGTAGGATCATGCTATGAATGTGGTGGTGATCACTGGGCTAGAGTTTGTCCAAACAAA
Source organism: Adiantum capillus-veneris (assembly GCF_014529385.1). Classification (NCBI taxonomy): domain Eukaryota; kingdom Viridiplantae; phylum Streptophyta; class Polypodiopsida; order Polypodiales; family Pteridaceae; genus Adiantum; species Adiantum capillus-veneris. Next base: position 52,300,088 of record NC_140947.1, on the reverse strand, counting down.
GGAGAACAGGTGAATTTTTTTGGATTCTATGACGGATGCACGACCGACCATCTTATTCCACACTGCCCAAATCCCCCAAAAACAAAGGAAAAGCAACCATGAACAAAATAGGGATTGTTCCAAGCTCAAGTGGATCAGAAACAAAACCGAACATTTCCATAAACACGGTCACTAGAGCTCAAGCACATGAGGTAGTAAGGAACGTCCCAGCCAGCCAAACAAAGATAGACAACTTGTCTGTCCGAACCCCTAGAAAATTCTGGAAGGCAAAACGAAACAAGATGAAAGCCAAAAGAGAAAAGGAAAAAACGGAATTGGAAAACAAATTGCTAAAAACAGAGGAAAAACTTCAAAGGGAAAGAGACCTTAAGGGCAACAACAAGATAAAGAAACCATCGGATCTGTGTTCAGGAGGGTTAGTCTTAGTATACAAGGTGTTCAAACCTTTGGGCACAATTTTGAAAGCTTACGAGGCACGGATAAAGCCTAACCAAACCCAAGAGGATAGGTGGTTAGCGTACCCTCATCCAAGCTATGAGAAAGAGAGGCTAAAGATGTGCAAGGACCTCATTCAAGCCGCTCAAGCGCTTATGGAACCATCAGTTCCTATGACTCCAAAAATTGAGGTACTCATACGAGAAAAGATTCAGGAGTTAGAGGGGCGGGAAATTGAAGAGAATAACCTACCCAATCCGGTAGACGAAACACCTTTGGATACGAGGGTGGTAGCCAATACAATAGATGGAATGCATTCTCAAGTACCAGTGCCAATTCCAAAGGTAGAAGAACAATGGCCTCAAGAGCTATGGGAATAGATCAGAAATAGAAAAGATGGAAGTGCCACACTTGTGTCAGCTCCTATCCCAAAAATCCACCTGGAGCATGAGCTATACCCAAATGACATCCGATCATTTTATGGGGATGCAGGCACATCAATATAGGAAGACAGTAAACCGCAGTCGTTGAAGACTTTACCTTCATTTATTGGTAACCCTGAAACTCGATCGGAGGTAAGGAAAGTCCCACCTCAATGGAAATCCAATCTTAAGATGATGGATACTAAAACTCTTCACGAGCGAATGTCATCCCCTATCCATTGTACACTGACTCTGTCAGAGTTACTGCATATCAGACCACATCTTTGGGACGAGGTCGGGAAAAATTTGGACAAAATAGGGCTGGTAATTCCTTCACCTGAGGCTTCTCGAAACACACTAAAGACACAAGCCTCGAAACAAACTAAACATGAGCCAGTACCAGTAAACAAGGTAGGGGATTTTTGTGAAGGTGAAGAAGGAAATACTACCCTACCGGTAGAGTACAAGGACATAAAATCTGTAGCGATATTGGATAGTGGAGCCGGAATTTCCATAGCCACCAAAGCAATGTGAAAAAAATGGAGAAAACCTGCTCTAAGGAAAACTAGAATGAAACTTCAACTAGAGGATGGGTACCTGGAGAGACCTATTGGCATCTTGGAGCAGATTGTAGTAACTTCTTGTGGAATTGCATATGAACACAGATTTGCTATTATGAATTTTGATGAGAGTAGCAATTTTGACATCATACTGGGCAGACCATTCATGTGTCAGCTCAAAATGGTGCAAGATTGGGGCTACGACTATATCTATCTCAGGAACAAGGATGTCACTACAAAAATTAGTGTCACAGATCATAGCTATAGAGATGTAGAAAGAACCCCAGGAGAAGACTTGCATTCCACAACTGACCAGGAAGGAGGCATACCGGCTTGGCTCCAGAACAAAGCTCACCAATGGACAGGAGAAGCTTCGGATTGTGGAAGTCTAAAAAAGGAAAATTGCATTCTCGATAGGACTGCACAAGATGAAGCATACATACCAGAGCCTTTTCCAAAAGAGATGTTCGAACCTTTTGGATGACAACAAATACTAGCTACTCTTGATGTTTGTGTAAATGAGGTGACCCTCACCAAATTTTGTGATGAGGAAGGGTATGATATCATTCCATTCCAGATGATGAATGTCCGCCTAACTCCGAAAACAGAGGAAGACGTACCTAACAAGAAAAGGGTGGTTGAGTGCCGACGCATAGTGGACGAAATCTCTGTAAGAGACCTTGTCCAAACGGATGAATAATATTTTCAAGACTCGACTGATAAGACACTAGAGGATAACACGGACGATGAGTTGTCTAGTAGCTCGAGTCAGAGCATCAAATGAAAGGATCAACGAGTGATCTACTATGATTTCCCAAACCAAAACCCTCGAAGACAATGCAGGTATCGAGATAAACGCAGAAACAACCACAATAAGCACAACGAGGACTCGGTACCTTTATTAACTGACAAAACGCAGTACTTGAGGTTAGTCAAAGTGACTGACTGCCTCAAGGACAGGATATCAAAGCAATATATGAAACCTGACTCAACCAAAACAAAATCAAAACAAAAACCAAAAAAAGAGAAAAATACCAAAAAATCAATTAAGTTGTCCAAAATGGAGCACAAAGTCAAATACAATGAATTAAAATGAGCTTTGAAGGAAGTTTGGATAACAGAAATGGAAACTGATGAGAATCAAATGATGATAAATTCGATGTACCTTCCCACTATAAGAAGTATACCATTCAGGATAGGAAGATAGTGGTGCAAAAACCCAAACAAGATCCCAAAGAACCAGGAATTTCATATGATGGGCCTGAAAACACCAAAAGCATCAACTTAGCAGAACCAGGTGAGGAGCTTAAACTGGCATATATTGCCACGGACCTTACTGAAGAGGAAGAGCAACTTCTAGTCGATACGCTCAGGCGATATAAAGATGTCTTTGCATGGTCATACAAAGATGTAAAGGGGATAGATCCTGACATATGTCAGCACACGATTCCCCTTAAGAGTGATGCTAGACTACACAGACAATGTCCACGTACAATGAAACTTTTTCCAAGAAGATTAAGGAGGAAATAGACAAACTTAAGGACGCTGAGTTTATCTACGAGATTGAGCACACCGAGTGGGTGTCCCCGATTGTGGTGGTACCCAAAAAGAATGGCAAACTGTGTGTCTGTGTAAACCTCAAACAAGTAAATGCAACCACCATCGGGGATAACTACCCACTTCCAATAACCGATCATGTTATTGAGAGGGTAGCAGGGAAAGAGGACTATAGTTTCTTGGATGGGTTCTCAGGCTACAACCAGGACGACTAAAGCGGAAGATCAGCATAAGACAACTTTTGCGACAGAGTGGGGTATATTTACATACAGGGTAATGCCTTTCGGCTTGACCAATGCCCCGGACACATTTCAAAGACTAATGACCAATGCATTCAAAGAATATCGCAGATAATTTTTGGAGATCTACATGGATGATCTTTGTGTTCATTCCCATCGATGAAGTGACCACATCACTCATCTGGTAAAGTTTTTGAAAAATGCAGAACATATCGTATTTTCTTAAACCCAGAAAAATGCGTCTTCATGGTAAGACAGGGTAGAATTTTGGGCCACATTGTGTCCAAAAACGGAATTTCAATTGATCAAGAAAAGGTACAAATAATTGTTGCACTACCGAGACCAACTAAGATAAAAGAAGTGCAAGCATTTATGGGGCATTGCGGATACTACAGGCGTTTCATATATATGTATGTTGTAATAGCTAAGCCATTGTACGTCCTTATAACTAAGTTCAAATGGACGGAGAAATGTGAGCAGGCTTTCCAAAAATTGAAGCAACATTTAATTTCGGGTCCAATTTTGCAAGCCCGTGACTGGAGCAAAATCTTTCATGTCCATGTGGATGCATCAGCCTATGCCATTGAGTGCATATTAGCCCAGCAAGGAGAGAAGAAAATGGAATTTCCCATTTGCTACTCTAGTCGGCAACTAAACAATGCAGAGAGAAATTATACCACTACGGAATGATCTATGCTGTCAAGAAATTTAGACACTACCTTCTAGAAAACAAGTTTGTCTTCTTCGTGGATCATCAAGCACTACTATATCTAGTAAACAAACCTTGCAACACTGGAATATTTGTTTGCTGGTTTATATTGGTGCTTGAGTTTGACTTCATGGTGGTCGTAAAAAAGGGGACCACACACCAAAGAGCAGATCATCTTTCATGACTATTTCATGGGGAAGCACCTGAGGGTGTTGATGATGACCTTCCTGATTCATATCTGTTTAACATAGAAATGGTGCCAAGATGGAGCGAATAGGTCATTCCTCTACTCACAATCGGCTCATTGTAGATAGAAAGACAACCATCAATTATCCATCAAACACAAAATCTCCAACTTTTAGCAGGACGGCTGTACAAACACGATAAGGATGGGATACTGAGACTATGTGTACATCCCGAAAATACCACCTACTACCTCAAACAAGCTCATATACAAAATACGGGATTTCACACTGGTGAAACACAGACAGGCCAACGGTTACAAAGACTGGGCATCTACTGGCCAAACATGGAACACAATGTCCATAAATATGTAAAATTATGTGATAGTTGTATAATACAGCCCCCAGTGGAACATGCCACCATGTTTTGTGTAGTACAAGCACCTAAATGGAGTGATCACATAGTTGAGTACTTAAAAAACCAAACCTTTCCAGCGGAATGGGGCAAAGCAAGAATGAAAATTGTCAAAGAAGAGGCCAAACACTATTTGCTCATTTCCCACCAACTATATAGGCGGGGAAAGGACAAGCAATTACGGTTGTGTGCTACAGAAAGCAAATATTACGTCATCCTAGATCAAGCACACTCAAGACAACCAGGGGGACACTTCTCTGCTGATAAAATGGCAAGGCTCGTGCTACACTCAGGCATATGGTGGCCAACCCTGTTCATGGATGCAGTGACATATGTCAAACGATGTGATGAATGTCAATGCACAAAACCACCCCAAAGGAGAGGTGAAATGCCACTGAGGCCAATGGGTGTACGTGCTTTTTCCCAATGGGGCATTGACTTCATTGGTCCCATCATACCTCCAGGATATGATTAGGAAAAGTTTGGACTCAAAAATGGGCCTTGTAAGAATTGTTGATGTGGCATAGCTTTCAAAAAGTGGGGATCGGTAAATTTGTTGCAAATAAGATCCAAACTTGTCGGAGTTTGGATATTTAGAATCTCCTCTTCAAATGCTATCTATTGATATATAGCATGCATGTATCGGACATTGCCTTCATGTAGATCTAGAAAAAGGTGATTTTAGATTACCATAACGGTAACAAAACATGGCTGATTGAAAAAAAATGGCATAACTTTCATAGAAGTCATCCAAACTTTTCAGACCTTGGCTCTTTAGAAACCATTTTTCAAGAACTTTCCAATGATAGGTCATATCATGGGGTTCTAAGCAATATTTAGAGGGGTCTACTGGGTTGCTTTCTTTTGTACAACTTTGATGATGTGGCACTCTTAAAAGGCTCAAAAATGAGTTCAAAATTTTCCTAATGAGGACTCACGCACAATACATCATCGTAGCAACAGACTACATGACGAAATGGGGGAAGCAAAAGCAACCCAAAAAAATGTTGCAAGGACTACAACTCAGTTCCTTTTCAAAAACGTCTTTACACGATATGGACTACCAATCAAAATAGTGAGTGATAGGGGAACACACTTTGTGAATGACGTCATTGAAAGCCTCCTTGACGGATTCATGGTGGTCCATCACAAGTCAGCACCCTATCATCCGCAAGCCAATGGACAGGCAGAGAGTACCAACAAAACCCTATGCACCATGCTCACCAAGATAGTCAATGTCTCAAGAAATGGTTGGGATCAAAAGCTACACACAGCCTTATGGGCTTACTGTGTAGATTTTAAAACTTCCATTGGAACAACTCTCTTTAACCTGGTATTCGGGATTAATGCGATCCTACCATTGGAATTCCTAATCAAATCCCTCAGAGTGGCAACATAATTAGGATGGAAAGGAGAGACTAGACACCCTAGAACATTTAGATGAAACCAGACTTAAAGCGATAGCTGGGATATATGCTCAAAAAAAACAAATGAAAGCTTTCCATGATCAGCACGTGATTGGAAAGGAGTTCCAAAAATGGGATTACGTTCTCATGTATACCCTCAAACAACACTCCAAAAAACTCAAAAAGCGAGGAATGGGGCCTTTTGTAATCCATGATATATCGTAAAGTGGTGTCATCAAACTTGCAACATTGGCAGGAGAGGAGATGCCTAATTGGACGAGTGGTTGCAGGTTAAAGAAATATCTTCTTCCGCTGACACCAGAAGAACTCGCAATACTCCATGCAAAAACTCAACGTAGACGTCAAGCACAGGACATTTGGGAACAAGCACAGCAGGAAGCCAAACTCAGAATATTAAAACGCAGGAAACAAGCAAACTTCCAGAGGAAAGCACAACAAGACTTGGCTATTAATAATTCTCCGATAGCATCCATACAAACGGCATCTACATGGTTAGGAGGAATGGATCTACACATTCAGTTACAACTTGCCACAGATGGCACCACCGAAAGAGCGTTAGTGGACACAGGGGCCAAAGATAATGTGGTTAACTACTCCACTTTCAGAAAAATCACACAGGAACATGTAATGCCCAACACTATGGGGTTCAAAGTAGCAAACAAAGGTACTATGGGCAGTCTAGGCCACATAAATTTACCAATCACCATTAATGGGATAGTTTATCCACATCAATTTCATGTGGTCAAAGATCAACATCTTAACGAAGCAGTTATTCTGGGAGTGGAGTGGATATGCACTTATCAAGACACACCAAACTGGCAGGACAACACTTTACTCATCGAACACTAGGGCCAATTTTTAGCCACACCATTCGTACAAACAGACCATATATGGGAACCTCTACCATCGCCACATGCAGCAGCTCAGTGATCATCCACCACCATGGTCACAAAAATATGGGTTAAGAAATCAATCATGGAAACCAAACCTAGGCAATTGTGGATATCTAAACAACAAACCAATACACGTAAACCTACATTGCCTACACAGAAATTAAACCACCACAAATTGACCACCGCTGTTGTCACACGGCCTAACCCAATGGACCACTATCTTCGACATCCAAACACACTCAAATGGGTATGGAAACCAAAACAACCTCGCCTTCACGATGCCTCTTCTAGCGGATCCATACCTAAGCAATTTTGATGGCAACCTAAACAATACCAAAAAGCAACCCCACCGGCAACATCAAAACTTTTGCAGGTGACAATCAAACACAGAAGCGTCTTCTCCAATTACTATTGTTCAAACCACGTAGCTTCCAAGGAACCTTGCCACCAATAGCCACTGAACATATTGTTCAGCACCTATCTCTTGCAGAACATTTTGTTCTCCCATGCATATCCTCCATCAGCATCATAGAGCCACACTATACGGCTATTCATAGACATGCGCTTTAGTCCCAAGCACTCTGACACATGTTCATCGGGGATGACTCACTCTATGAAGGGGGGATGCGGCTAGATTATCGTTTGTATATACTATTATTATCATCTTACTTATTTTCTTTTCGTTTCCTTTCCTTTCCTTTTCTTTAAAAAACACATAACAAGTTTTTCACAGCCTGACAGACTCTTGGTTGGCATAATCATGAGCCATACCATCACCATCTAATACCAAAATATGAGTATGTATATAAGGGAGGCGACACTAATTTTGGCTAATTTTTGGCCGACTAATAATCATTGTAAATAATTTTCTTTTACAAAAAAGTAAAAAACGACAGGTTATGAACAAAAAAATGATAAGTCGAGCCAGGAAATTCAGAATCGACTTTTGAAAGCAAATGTCGAAACTTCAAAGCAAGGACTTCGAACATGGAAAATATGGAAAGATTCAACACAAGATGAATTTTGAGCCAACCTCTGAAGGATCAAAACTGCAGATCGAACGCCATTTGTAAACCAAGTATCAGAATGACGAACGATCGAACCAAAGGTGACATGAACAACAAGATATGATCAATGAAGGTAAGTATAACTGGGGCATTCCGGGTAGACTGGGAACATATAGTCAAAAGAGGCAACATAAGCTCATTTGCATGCACAGAGAGAGAGAGAGAGAGAGAGAGAGAGAGAGAGAGAGAGAGAGAGAGAGAGAGATCCACATGAGCATAGAGTTTTCGGAGTTGCTTCTACCCACTGCGACCACCTCGGTGGATCTTACTACACCAGATTTGACAGGTATGATCATTAACGTTGCAAGAGCATATGTGTGTGGCCCATACTGCATCAACAGTACCAAAACCACAAATCGAAGCAGTACAAGGTCACAAAATTGGCAAACTTAGAAGGCCAATGAGGAAGTCCAAAACCCATCAAAAACCAGAAATAGTTCATCAGTAGACCCCAACTAACTAACAAAATCAGCCAAGCTAAAAACAACAGAAAAAAGTGCTAGAACATGGATCGCGATCCATGTTTCCCAAACCCTAAAATCATGGAAATATCTACAGGAGCAACAATAGAGGGTCAGGAAAAAACTCCTATGACTGGTTTTTCAAAATGCATCCCAACATGGATCGCGATCCATGTTCCTTTTTGCCAAAATCAGGATAAAAGTGGCTCACTAGCTGGACAATGTACAAACAATACGGGTGTTGCAAAATGATCACAAAAAGTGCTCTAAAGATCATCAAACCCACCTGGATTGCTACTTTCAGTTTGTAAATGGTCCTTTGGTCAAATTACTGCTAAAGTTATTTGGGAGACTTCACACTCTCCTCCAAGCCTATCAACAAGCAAATGTAACCTAAGAATGGTGGTAGGATCAAAACTAAGCAAAAGTTTACTTGCAAAATGGTGAAACTTGCAGGATTTAGTTTGTCTTCTCAAAAGAATTCAATGTCGGGGGAAATTTGCCAAGGAACCAAGCAAAGCTATGAACTATAGACCTAAATCATCAGAAATCAAAGCAAGGAGAGATTTCAGGCAAAACATGACTCCAAAAATGGTTGCCAGAAACAAACTTGGTCAAAACAGAAAAGCATGGCCATAAACTAAAAAATGGGGCAAATTATGGAAAAATATGTCCAAAGTTGTAAAAAATATTCACCAGTGTACTAGAAAAACCTATAGGAACAAATGTGCACAAGAACTGTATCAAAATTCTGTCCAACATGGATCGTGATCCATGTACCTTTTTGCCCAACATAAGTAAAAACCACGCCATCTGATTGAGTATGATCAAGAAAGCCAGACATGGAGTTTCAAGCCATTTGAATTCCAAAATCCACTTCAAAAAGCCAAAATCTCTAAATCGTAAATGGTTTCCAAAATTCAGCCCAAGTGTCAAACCATTGATCCAAATCCCAAAAGTTTTGGACCAAGTCATAATCTAAATGAATCCTACCAGATGGTATCATCAGATTTCCAAAATGTTGCCCAACATAGATCGCGATCCATGTACCTTCAGCCCTAAATCCAAAGAAAATTGCTCAGTAGCATCTCCTTATGCCCAGGAACAACTTCCCAAAGTTAGAATTTTCAAATGCATCCCTACATGGATCGCGATCCATGTTCCTTTTTGCCAAAATTCATATGTTACATTACAGTCTTGTGCCTATAGTAATCCTAGGTGCGTTGGTGAAATTTGGTCAAATTTGGAGTAGTTTTGACAAAGTTATGCTCACTTTTTCATTTTATGGTCAAGTTTACACTTTCCGAAAATTTCGATCAATGGGGCTAAAACCTATTTTCACTTGCTAAAATTGGCAACAAGATGCCTCGAAGGAAAGCACAAAGGGAGTGGAATGCGGCACCCTATAAGATAACCAATATTTCATCAAATGAGAAAGCTCACCTCACCGAACAGGTACTTGAAGCAATTCCAACGAACATTTTCATCGGAGGTTTCAAGCGGCAGACAGAGAAATTGTAAAGACCACCATCTTTCCACAGGAAATGTGGACTTTGCACCAGAAACCAAAAGTGCAAGCAGGGGTCAGGTGCCTACAGCTCGACAATTTCTTACAACTACCTCCTTGGGGAACAGAGACTTCAGACAAGCTTATGAGCTCATAAGTTCAATTCAATACACTGGGAAGCAACTCTAACAGACAAGGATGGGGCAGTCGTCAAGGTAAAAATTACAACAGAAATTATCAATGAAGCCCTCCACTTGCCGCAAGGGACGCACAATCCATTGCAAAAAACAAAGGAAATAGACAATGATAAAGCCTTTTTGAAGAAATGAGGCCACAAGATGACGTATCAAGACCTGATCTACTAAAAAACTGGACTGCCATTGCACCTTATATCACAACATTTCAAGGTGCAGAAGCCACCTAGATATATCAAACCTTTGTTGCATATGGAAGTGGTAACGGCGATGGGATTGACTGAAGGCAGGGTGGTCAGTTGGTGAATTTGGAAACTATCCTCTTGACGCTATTATGGAAGCAAACCTAAAGGGGAGTCAAAGAAGTAAAGCTTACATGAACGGGGGACCAATGCTCACACGTATAGCCTATCAAGCACTGGGAATGATCGACGATCTACCACCTGCCGAAGCGTAGATAGATCTGATCCACGGATCGAAAAGAGCTGTAAGACCAGTGGCAAGACCTTCTACAAGGCCGAAACCGGTAGTCAAACAGACAAGGCAAAGTGCACCGCTAAGGGATTCTGACAGCGAGAAGACCGAGTCAGATGCTCGGAGTAGCCAGAAAGCGGGGTCCCACCCAAGAGACACTCCTTCGGAGTACCAGTCTTCAGAGGAGGAGCAGGACAGCCCATACACACTAGGATATCCCCGGTTGAAGAAAAAGGCTACACACTTGGCAGAGGCTATCCCCATTACTCATGCCAGGAGGACAATGGAAGAGGCTCAGACATTGAGGGAAAAGCTCCGCCAACAGAAGCAAGATCAGCATCAAACCCAAGAAACAGAAGTGGATGATGAGATTGAAGACGATGAAGCCGAGAATACTCCACTGCTATGCAGGCAAACAGAGGCTTTGGAAAGGATCAAGCAGCATAAGAGGCAAGAAGCTGAAGAAAAACGAGAAATTGCCAGCGCCATGCGGCAACGCATTCACAATGAGCTCAAGTGAAAGATGGAATAGAGGCAAAAAGAAGAATCAAAGAAGCCACGTGTCGATGATCTCAAATCATCTGACGAATCTAGTAAAAGTAAAAAAGAGGAATGTCACTCGCAAGGAGAGGAACAACACGACACACAGGACCAACAAGGTCAAGACCTTGGTTCTCCCAAGGATGCTGAGACACTTTTAGAGACTTTGAAAAAAGAGAAAGGAGAAAGTGCAGGACTGTCGGAGCAAGGGGCGGAAGAAAAGCAAACAGAACAAAAAACGGATAAAAAAACAGAGTCACAAACAAAGCCAGCCACAACCTCTGATGCTTTAGAAGATTCGAAACAAAAAGAAAAGCAAGCTGAGGTGGCTGAGCAATTGGATCAGGTCCGAAAAGACTAGCATAGGCCAAGATCGCCACGCACACAAGAAGCCATGGAAGAAGGAGCGAAGATAGTTAAGTCATTTGACATTGACACTCACCTAGAGCAGATCAAACTGCAGTTTCAATGTCAAAGGGCTCTTTACAACCTAAGAGAGCTGGAGTTAGAAGACAACAAAAAAGAAGCATCTAGAGTAGCAGAGCAGAATCCTTGCAGTTAGAGCAACAAATCGAAGTAATAAAGAACGCACAACTCCAGGCACAATTAGAGTTGCAGAGAGAACAAGAGAATGCAGCATACTATTACAAGGAAGTGCAACAATTCAACAAGGCGAACTCCGCATTGCAGATCGAACAGCAACGCCTCGAGGAGGAGCTAACCAGAGAAAGGGAACAAAATGAGAAGCTACAAGGCTTGTATGCGGTGGTTAGCAGATCTCTAACTCAGCTCCTGGCCATATAGGAGACACCCTCCTCCTCAACAACGATTGCAAGATCTACTTCCTTGAGCCAGGAAATCAAAGAGTTGAAAGAGGTCCTGAAACAAGAGAAATATGACAAACAGATCATGACAGCACGTCATAGGGCCCTACAACAGGCCAAGGATGAGGAAATTGACAAATTAAAGAGGCAACTGGCTAAGGCAAGAGGGGAATTAGCAAATCTGAAAGCCAATCAAACAAAGTATCAGCAAGCCCTAGGGGAATTTGAGCAGGGAGAAGGATTCGAACAATTAGCGTTTGAAACTCATCAAACAGAGGTGCCCACTACCAGCATTGGAAAAGGCACGTAGGAATCTGCAGATCCAGCCACGACATCCACCTCAAAGTCGGCAAAGGATGAAATTCAGTGCTTGATCTCAGAAGTAAAGGACCCTTCACACAAGGCGTATATGCAATATGAACTGAAGGTGCTGGAATCGGCTGCCCTCCTCGTGAGTAAAAAATCATGGGCACGAGATGATCGCACTGCCATTGATGCGGCAAGAAGTTTGATCATGGCAGCAAAAGATGCTCCCCAAACTTGAACCAAATAGCAGAGGGGACTACAGAGAGGTTCCAATTACGGCCCTTTAGATTCAGGCCATCCTAGACAATCAACCCCTTTGGCGGAAAAAATGATTTGATCAGCGACCAAGTGATGAAACATATTACAGGAACGTCCCCCAGCATCTGAGTATCGACCCCACTTATTGTCCCCATCAACAGACGGTGATCTTGGGACAGTTTTTATAGTTGGCAAAGAAAAAGACCGGCAGTGTTGAACTAATCGGTAATCACAAAACCGCTTTATAACAACCCCCCATCCGAGCAATACATGGTGCAAACTCTGACAGGGGTAATCAACATGATGAAAGAGATCCCAGATCTCGCTTGTCAGATGCTTGTAAAGATTGCCAAAATGCTCATCACATGCATTACAGCTTTTAGCAACATTGAAGCAGCAAAGCATCCCTGGCAAGTTTTTGTCGAAGGTACGCAGGGCATTTGCTGGAATATGGAGACAGAAATCCCAAGCAGAAATGTTATCATGGGATTATATGCAAGAGTCATGTTTCTGCCCTCTCATTACATGCAGACCTTCTTCAAAGAAGCTTTCATGACAGGCTTCTTCGAAGTGGACTCTTCCATATTCAATCCCATGACAAAAGATCTACTAGCCCGCCACATCGCCTACCAAAGTACCATCAGTAATAATCCCTTCAGAGAGCTGGCAACCAAAGTCGAGATTGAAACAAGAGCTCAAAAATTCAAAAATCTCACTGCAACGCTCAAAAGAAGACAGTAAAGTAAACTCACTCAGAGACAGCTTGCACGAGGATGTGCAATGATTAGGAAGGGGGGAATGTTTGGTGGATACAGGCGCATACAAGCGTATGCACACCAAACCCTATGTACACTCTATTGTTTTTGAAGAAAGCCATGTAATTCAGCCTAAGATGAGTTGTAATCATGATGTGATTAGACAATACCCTCTTTGTTTCTCTGAGTCTACACCCTTGTAAGAGGCCGGATGGCCATGGGAAAGCCCCCTAACTTTTAAGGTCAAAACCCTTAGTTTTGAGGGAATAAGGATCATTAGCTGAAAGAAGGAAAAAACGTGCACTGTGGAGGCTTCTTGTGACTACAACTTGTAATCTTCTTTTCTCCTGAGCTGGTTATCAGAATTCGATTTCGAATAGCACATTGCGTTCCTTGTCTCTTACTCTACAATCTAAGTGTAATCATTTCCAATTCTGTTGTGGTTTGCGACGTATTCTTTGTGAGATAAATGCATTGATTTGGAGGTTAAAATGGTTGTTTTTTGATGTTTTGACCATGGATAAGTGTTTCTATGCTTGAAGAAGACCTTTCCAAGTACTTCTGTTTCAGTTTTCTGCACATTTTTTGTGATGGATCGTGATTTATGTACCTTCCGAGATGGTGGCAACACTTGGTAGGATTGATCCAATAAGTGTTGTGATACCTCTCCTTAAGTTTTGTGGCATTCCGGATTCGTTTGGATACCGAAAAGACCTGATGACGTAAAGTGGTGAGATTGGATGCATACTGATTGTCTGACTAGGAAGTGGTTGATTTTCTTTTGTTGTAGAACGAGTAGCCCCTAAGTTCACTTTGGTGAGATTGACACTCTCATTAAGTCTCCATGTCCCATCCCGAGTCGCTTCCTTGCATATTGACATTATGTAATTACAAAACAGCTATGTTGCAGACGTCCGTCGGGGCGACCCGCTAACACCATGTGAGAGCCAGTCACTTAGGCATTTTTTGGCTTGGTTCAAGCACTTGTCAATATCTTTTTCTAAGTTTTGTGGAGTCTGCAAGGTCCATAGAAACACCTTTGCTACCTTACTCAATGGAAGTAAGAATACCATTTCATCATTGTGGAGGTAATAGATGATGTTATAATCTTCATTTATTTTGATAAAGTGTAGCATTGACACAACCGGGGGCAGACTAGTTTCACACTTATCGAGCCACGTACACAAGCACATTATTGAAGTCAACAATGATTGGTAACTCCCGGCTGCCAATGAAGCGTCCGAAGAGAGTAAACACTTCGCACTCAATTTGATCTATCTCGTTTGTGGATGGTTGGGGTTTTGAGCCAACCACATGAATTTTAACTACAGAACACATGAAATGGTCAAAACAACTAAAATTAAGACACTGCATAAAAACTGAGGACTAAGGATCATCACCCTTGTGAGTACTCTGACCTTAGATTCTTTTTGGAGGACAAGAGCTGCATTCTCTATTGGGGCTGCATTCAGCGCCCACAAATTTGCTCTCAGCTGCTCCATCTCCACAGTAATTGGACCACAAGCATTGTGGATGCCTTTGTTACGCAACCATAAACCATGCTTCTCAGCCAAGACGGCCTTAACGGAGGCAACCTTGTCTTCAACTTTATTGGCTTGGCGATCAAGTTCATTTGCAATTCTCTCAACCCCCTCTTTGTACATGGGCTAGGATTGGACCTCAAAATTTTTCAACGGGAGGTTGCACACAGTAGCTTTGTAGGAGTCTACACCAAAATCCCTTTGTCATGGTAATATAGACACACCGTAATCACTCTTGAACTTCATCACCTTTCTATTCAGGCCCCTTTTTTGCGACTTCGCATTCCAATACCATTCCGCCAACAATTGTTCATGCAATCTTGTGGCCTTTAGGAGCTGCTTTGGCAGCATCATAGTTTTCATAGGCAAATCCCCTAGAAAACTTTGTCGTGTGTTCACCATTGGAGGGGGCAGCTTGGCACACTTTCTGGTAGAGGAGGCCACAGTCGTTGTAGAGATGGTCATGAACCATGTTGAGGAAGACCTTTGTCTTCTTCCTCTTAGGGATCTTGAACACACTCAGCCACTAGTCAGGTGGCAAGTCCACTTCAGTGAGATCCTTCGGTAGATTTCCCTCAAGGCTCAAGCCATCCTCGTGTAGCTCCGATGTTGAGAAGCAAAAACGTAACAATGTTGGGTATATGAAGATGCTGCCAATAAGAGCCAGAGAAAGTTAGTTTTTTTGCACCAAAATTGACCAACATGTGCATAGACATGACTCTAGCATGCATGCAATACATGCATTGTATATAGATAAGGTGAGTGTGGGCTATAATCATCCAAATATACTAGCTAGATATGCATGTACAGCTTGCATGCTTTTATAATAACTTAATACCCTTAAAAACATATTTTCCCTCTCTCTCCATTTTTAAATTTGAAAAAAAATCAAGTTTCCCGTTCCTATGGGCTATTAGGGGGCTATGGGTGGTACCCCTAAAAGGTACCAAAAGTGATACCACCTATACATGCCATCACCCATCTACCTCCCTCACTCTCTCCACCCTCTCTCTCTCTCTTGTAATATCTTACCATAGCTCTTTCTCTAGCTATTATGCATTGTTGTAGACCTGCACACATCCTTGCAAGCTCCATCTCCATCTCCATTGGCATCTCCACCTCCACCTCCATCTTCAGCTCCACCTCTACCTCCATCTCCATCTCCAGCTGCACCTACACCTCATCTCCATCCCCATTCCCATCTTTATCTCCATCTCCATCTCTAGCTACAATGGCTATGCAAGACATCACCAACAAGCCTTCAAAGTTCAGGTTACGTGTCATATTTGGAGTAGGAGTATTCAACTTTGCAAAGCAATCAAGACAGTGGGTCTATTCCGATGGACATGCTACAATTGCAAGGGACTAAATCCATTCACCTTTGGGTGGATGGAGAAATATACCCTCTTGATCCTGAGACAGGTGCATCTCCACCATTTTGCAACATCACTCAGCTCTTACGCTTTATGGGTGATGACTACCACAGATTGTTAGGCTATTACTAAAGGCTTTACACTTTGTACTTGCATGAGCTCTTACACGTAATCAAATTCAAACAAAACAAGACATGCTGCGAGTTGCAAGCTTGGCTAAAAAGGAACAACTTTGAGCATCAGCCTTGACTGCAAAGGAGCAATGCATGGTGCAAATAGCAAAGTTAAGGAAGAAACTTGTAGAGTTGAAGGTGAATCTTGACAACGATAAAGAAAGCATCAATCAGGTTGAAGAAAATTACATGCATCTTTGAATTCCACTCAAAATCTTAGAGGGCATGTCGACCACTTTACTCACCTTCCTATGGGATTCAAAAAGAGACAATGAAAGTGCAGGGCTATGGGGCTCCTTGCTAATCTTGGAGGTGCTCATAAGATACATGTGCACCAAACAAGCTAGTTGGATCCTATAAGAGTGTAATCTATTAGTAGAATTTAGTAATTGACTCCTATACTATTTTCTTTTTGCATAGAATATGTGGAAGCAATTCTAGGTTGAGACAATAGCGAGGAGTTGGTCAAGGTGTCCATACTTTGGCACGTGGTTGATGAGAAAGACATTCTGAATATGATCTCTGATCCTGCACATGCTACATTGCAACAATCCCTTCAAAAATTGTTGTTGAAGGAGTTTCATAATATTATTCCCCCTTGCGACATGCTTATAGTGTGCGACTCATCCAGGATCATTGATAAGGGGTACGAAGCATTGTATGCATGCATAATGGGTCGATCAATGTTACCAACCCCATACAATATGGCTATGGCAAGAAAAACTGCAAACAATGATGTTTCAACCCTGCTAGGTGGGTACAAGTGGGTTGATGGCAACATGCCAATTTCCTCAAAGAGTTTTGTTTACAACAGGCTCAACAATGTTTATGTTGAAGTAGAAGCCTTGCAATGAGCTATGATTCGATATTACAATATCACAATAGAGGAGACAAGTAGAAAAGTTATATTTGTGTTAAAATTAGGTGAATGTCAGGTTGTCAAAGGCCAGAGGGTGGAGCACACAAGACTCACACTCATGAGTAGGGCACTGGTGGAAAAGAGGTTAGAAAGTGAAGAGGGGGCGGAGTCTCTTGGGAGGAGGCATCAAAGGCAAGATTTTTATGGGGTGCAATCAAAGAAGAACATATGGTGGCAAGCAGCATGGGCATTCCCACAC
This sequence comes from Adiantum capillus-veneris, assembly GCF_014529385.1. Lineage (NCBI taxonomy): Eukaryota > Viridiplantae > Streptophyta > Polypodiopsida > Polypodiales > Pteridaceae > Adiantum > Adiantum capillus-veneris. Next base: position 52,282,658 of record NC_140947.1, on the reverse strand, counting down.
AAGGACCATGACCATTTATGGTGTTATTTCAACCATTCAATTATTCAAGAGGCAATAGATCGACAATGCAACGAGGAACTCCTCAATGTCCATGGCATTGGTGACTTTGAAATACAGTGGCGACTTGAAGACCCTAAAATCATGATGGGCACAAAGGGCAATGCAAATACTTTATTTCCATGCATTTTTTGTTGCCATGCAAAGATGCCTAAGGATGCATTGGGGAAGGGCACAGGGGTCACAAGATCAAAAGTCCACAAGCAAGCAGGGGCTAAGAGCCCGAATGATAATCAAAAGGCAAGTGGGGGTCACGTGTGGTTCAACGGCATCATGAATTGTGACCAAAAAAATCCACCATCTCGTGCAGAGGAGGATCCATATTGGCATCCCATTTTTTCAATTCCCCTTAATTGAGTGCATGTGTGTTCCTTGCATTTGAGACTTAGAATTTTGGACAAGTTTCTAATGCTCCACATAAATTATGCATGGAACATGGAGCCAAAGTCGCGGCGAGAGGAGTGCATTCACACGCTTGAAATGACTTTGTCATCAGTGGGGCTTCACTCCAATGTAATAACCCTCTCAAAGGACAACCAAAACCTAGAAACCACATAGGATAACCCTAATTAGATATGTGTGGGTGGGGCAAAGGCAAGACCCTTTCTTTCAAACTATGGAGAGGCTTAAATACATACTCCTTTTTAGATATGGAAGCAGGTGTGTGACATAACAACCTACCTTGGCAATGAGGTACCACTAGGGCTCAAGAGAGTGTGTGTGTGTGGGAAGCATGCGATGAGATGATTATGCTTCTTCAGTGGCCGCACGTTAGTGAAGATTAGATACAATCATTCAAGGTTTCTAATAATAAATTCTAGAGCTAATGGTCAATTCATGGGGCAAAACCCATATCACACTTTGCATGCATATCTTGTTCACCCACGGTTCACACTTTCTTGACGAGTATGGATCCCTTGCACTCTAGAGATATCAAGGTATGGAAAGGTTACACTATTAGGCAAAGGCTACCTATTTTAAGAGCACTCAGCATGGTGGTGGCAAGATTCAGAAAACACATTTCACAAGATGTTCAATTGGTTCTACCCTGCAATAACACCGGTAGGAAGAAGCAAAGGGCATGGGGCAACTTGTCTCTTATGCACCATATTGTGAAAGTGGTGAGTGTCTTAAAAACACAAGGATAAGAGCATAGACATGGAGGAAAAATCGACAAAGAGTAGGGCGTGTGTGGCTTCTCACACAGTAACTATTGTAATTTCCACTTTTTGGAGCACATTTAAATTGTAATCTTTCAAAAAGTTGGGCCCTATAAATACAAAGTGAGTTTTTAAAGTCTTTTATAAGCTTGTGAGTTCTCTCTCTCTCTCTCTCTCTCTCTCTCTCTCTCTCTCTCTCTCTCTCTCTCTCTCTCTCTCTCTCTCTCTCTCTCTCTCTCTCTCTCTCTCTCTCTCTCTCTTTCACGTCTCCTCCTCCCTACTCTCACCTCCTGCCGATGGAAACCAACAAAAAGGAAACCAAAAATCAAGAAACCAACATTTAGGAAACCAACAACATCCCAGAGAACTTGGACAACATCAAACTTCAACAGTTCTTTGATAGTCTTGGTCAACTCCCACATGCGCATAGGTCAATGATACCAAACATTGGGAAGATATAGCATCTGAACAAAGAGGCAGGGCACTTGCAAGTTGAGAGCAAGCAAACTTTGATTGGTCTCAATAAGATATGCAGAGGGCAAGAATGCCTGAGTTTTACGAAGAGGAAGAGAAGTATTTGAGTGTAGAAGTAAAGAGGACTTACAAGATGCTCCAAGAGCGACAATACCCAGATGGCCAGATTGTTGAGGTCTTGAGCACAGATATCAGTACAAAGTATAAAAGACATCAGGACTAGAGGCCTAACACAAATTCGCAACTACTCACGGATGAGTAGGTGGTCCATCTCATAGAGAAGGTTTGCAATAACATGATTCAAGAAATCTATGAGAAGTCCTTGAGCAATGTGAGGAGGATGGAAGAAGAACAATGAAGGGAAAGTATGGAAGAGGCAAGCCACCTTGCAAGGGAGATAGAAGAAGCAGAGGAGGAAAGGGCCAAGAAGTCCACGCAAAAGAGCCCCAAGAAGCCACCCTAGAAGAGTCCAAAGAAGGCCAGACAAGCCCCAGCTAAATCAGTGGTGGGTGAACCTAATCATGCACCAAGAGGGAAGACGGTGAAGAACAGAAAGAATCCTCTGCAAACTTTAGTGGATGCCAACTAGTGTGATGAGAGCCGCGAGAAGTACCACAATGATAATACCCCCTGGGCTCGCACTACCCATCCTCCACCACCACCACCACCTCTCAAGAAGAAGTGTCAGTGGAGACCTAGCACATGTGCATTGCATGAAATCCACAAGTACCAGACGAGTTCATAGTTTATCATCCTAAGGCCCCATTTTCTCGACTAGTAAAAGAGATTATGAATAAGTACTGAAACAGTGTAACAAGGGTGGAAGCAGCAACACTAAGTGCATTGCAGCAAGCTGTGGAGGATATCATTGTATCCCTCTTTCAAGACACCGTTTTGGCAATGGACCATGCTAAGCGTGTACATTAGGAGAAATATGAACCTTGCATGGGCCTTGTAAGGAATCCTAATTTTTAGGGATTAAGGTTAATGTTGTGTGGGCTTTAGGGGGGGGCAAAGGCATTGAAGAAGGTAGTTTTGAGTAGGCTTTTCTAGCCTTTTTTTTAGACAAATGTAGGATGTGGACCTAAGGGGTTACTTTCTCTCTCTAGCTTTTTTTAAAGTGAAGGAAGCATAGGGGTGAGTCCACATCAGCAAAAACGTGGGTCACTAAGAGTGAAAATTTGACTTTTTTTTCAAAAAAAAAACATTTACTTGTTTTTTACTTAAAACTCCCTCCCAACATATATACATATCCAAAAATCATTTTTTGACCCATTTTTTAATCCACAAGCTTAGAAAGTCCATTTTTTCAAAATCTTTTCCCCCAAAATGTAAAAAACATTTTGTTCTCTCCTCCTCCTCCCTCCTCCCTCCTCCCTCCTCTCTCCCTGTCCTCTCCCTCCCTGCCCCTACCTTCCTCCTCCTTCCCCATCTCTCCCTCCCCCCCCCCTCCCTCCTTCTCTCCTCCCATCTTCCTCAACCTCCCTACCCTTCCCCCTCTATCTTTTCATCATTTGCTTCCTCACGCAACAGCTTCCATGGTGCTCACGGACATCACAAATGGTTTGCTTCCACCACCACATACTCCGCACAACAAAAGCATACATATTCGCTTACCCACGGCATTTGCACCGAAGACCGCTAGTGAGGGTGATCAAAGGTCATCACAGGAACGTCGCACCGCTTGTGAGACCAATGTTGACATTTGGGTGGATGGCCATTTGTACCCTTACAATCCTATAAGCCACTTCCATCCACCGTTTAATAGCCTTTCCACATTTCTTCAATTTCTTGGGAGGGGAGAAGCAGGCTTGTTAGGCTATTGCAAGCGGTTGTGTATGGGTACAGGTGCTTCTATGCATATGTGGATGCACAAATGTCAAGCTCTTCACCTCAAGACGATGGCATTACAAGAGAGTGTTTCCTCTTCAGAGAGGGTGATTAAAACTCTTGAACAACAAATGCAAGAAAAGGAGTCCCACATCCAAAAGCTTACCAACACCATCACACACTTGAAAGAAACACCCCTTGGTGCAAGGGAACGCAAACGAACATATTCATCCATTGAAACTCTTGCACATTAGGGAGGAGCACGCAAACGACAAGTTACAGCCACAAGGTGATTTGGTCTTTACTTGCATGATGCATTCTTACTTCACACTATTTTCTAACATTTATGTTTATTTGTTCCTAGAAACTTCATCCAGGAGGCATGCGGTGGAACAAGCCAAGATAATCGAGTCAACCTTCTCACTAGTTGTCTCAATACCCAGGATGTGATTTCTATCTTATAATCACCTGGAGGTAAGCACATAAGGATGCAGTCACCAAGGACCTTATGCGTAAATTAAGAAATGTGGTTAGTGATGATGACATGCAACAAGCTTGTGATGAGGTTGGAATCAGCACCAAAGCCTATCAGGCTATTTTCCAACTCCTAAAGGATGCCCTCAAAGAACATGGCATTGTGGAAAACCTACTTCCCGTTCCTCACAAGGTCAAGCTCGCAAAGAAGGCCACAAACGAAGATGTGTTCTCCCGCATTGGGACATACCTACACATTAAGGACACAATGCCAACTTCCCTTTATGCTTCGTGTGCAACAAAGACAAGGGGAAAAGATAAGAAACAATCCATAAGACCTTCGGAGAAGGGCTTTCCTTACACAATGTGGAACAATATTTGAGTGGATCTTAGAAGGCTTCAAGAAGCCATGCTTAGATTTTACGAGTTACCTGAAGAAGGTGACACACTTTACTTTTTTCTTTGGTATTGTTCTTATCATAGACTCTAAAGTTTAAGGTCTTGGCACTATTTATTTTCTAGTGCTTGGCACAAAAGTCGCTTTTGTGCTGAAACTTGATGAGTGTCAAATAGTGAAAGGCCGAAGGTTAGAGAGGTTTAGTGTCACTCTAATGAACAAGGCCTTCTGCAAACCAAGCGAAGGGATTCAGTCGATCCATCTCCCACCCCATCTTTTAGCGTGCAATCAGAGAAAGACATTTGGTGGTTGGGTGCTATTGAGGTGCCCAAAGAGACCAATGGAGTACTTTCATGAATTTTTGAGAGAACTCCATGGATCACAGAAGTAATACACTCCCAAATTGCAAGTTAGAAGTTGGAGATTGAGGGTTTTGGTAGTTATGATGTGGAGTGGCACTTAGGTGGGGATTTGAAGGCCATAAAGTATTTGCTTGGCTACAAACAAGGGGCTTCTTCTCTCATGCCTTGTCCATTTTGCACTTGAGGGTACAAACCTAATGGACAAAAATCACATAAAAGCACTGAAAAGGTCGGTTCCATGCTTCCATGGCAAGGGCATGGAGAACAAGGGTTAGATTTTCGTGATTTCGGAGATGAAGGTAGAGAATGGGAAGCGTCTATTCTGAGATGTCCCATGCTCAATGCCCCAGACCATGATCAAAAGGACCACGCTTTGAATCCAATCTTTCCATTTTCTCTATCGAATGTACATTTTTTTACATTACACGCATTCATGCGTATTTTTGATAGGCTATTGAAGCTCCACATTGATTATGCTTTCACAATGAAACCGTTGGAAAAATCTTAGGAAGCAATCGAAAGAGTGGAGGTACTCTTGAATTCCATTGGCTGTCACGATGGAAATGTGTATATCGTTGCTGCAAAGAACGCAGGGGAGGTTCATGAAATTGCTCAACAAGTGTCAATGAGTGGACGAAAAGCTAGACACTTTTTGAAGAAAGTTTCCCAAGGAAATCCAAGTCAATATGATGCTCAAAACAGCTCCAACTAGCAGGTAGGTAACCTTTGGCATCTTTGGAAAGAGTTATGCAAAGCTACTACTGACAATGATTCAAATGGCGAGCTTGCAAACAAGCGCAAGCAAGTTTGGGCACATTTTGATAAAATGGTCAAGTTTATGGGCCTTAACATCACAACAGAAGAACAATGCCAATCATTTCAAGAAGCCTTGGCGGATTTTACCAAGGTCTTCACCCTTTCTTGGGGTGAAAATAACATCACACATTACATGGTAAGTCATTTTACGTGGTGTATTTATTACAAGGGATTGTTTTTATTAAATAATGTGGATCATTTACTCATGTGAACAGCATATCTTGTTTGCGCATGGTGCATTTTTTATGCACAATATGGATCACTTGAAATTTTTAGCACTCAAGGCATGGAGAAGTCCCATTATCGAGCAAGGGGAGTGTACTTCAAAATACTCGACATGGTGGTGGAGTGGTGCAATCCAATTATTTGGAGGATATGTTCAACTTGTTTTTTTGCACAACATTTGCTCGTAAGCTCACAATGGAGCGTGCGCGACAATCCAAGATTGCTATTGAAGTGCGGAAATGGAGTCATCAAGAGCATAGCAACAAGTGGCAAATGTCGCAAGGTCCCACCAAGCATGCTGCATGGTGGCGATGCAGAGTGTGACAAGGATCAAAGTGGATACTGCGCGAGCCACTAAACGTGAACGCAGGGTCCAACTCTTAGTGACATGTTTATTTAAAAAATAATAGGTTTTTTTCAAAATTAGTGTGAATAGGGTCCTTTTTAAATGGGTCCTTATAAATATTGCATGCTCTCATAAATCACTCATTTCTTAAGAACAGGTGAGCTCTTACCAACGAAATGGCATGCACCAAACAAACCGCGAAAGAGCATCCGCCTGCCAACAAAAACACTCTCCAAGGATGTGAGAAGCCGGCATGACTTAAAGGCACAAGAAAACGGCCACAAACACCTGGCCGTTCCAGGAACTCTTCTGGCAGTGGGCATGGTGGTAGGGCACGAGAGTCATCGAGGACTGTTGAATCTCCACCTCCTCAAGATATAACACCTAGAAAAAGAAAGAAGCAATGTGCCCAGCATTGGAGAGAAGAACAAGGCCAGCAAACAACAAAGTCCGATAGGGAGTAGCCATCGCGCCACCAATCACAAGCAGGACCATCCAGGACTCGGGTGGTCCATATAGACACTGAATCAGAGAGTGAGCCACCATGGCTGCGAGATAAAATACCGCGCACACACCGGGTGGCCGTTGGGGGGAAGACACTGCCTCGAGGCCAGGGAGCTCTCCCCACACAACAAGATCGGTAGCCAAGGGAAGAGGATGAATCAGAAGAGGCTGCAGAACCAGCCCCTAAGCATGTAAACAGGCACAAGTCTAAGTTTTTCAAGAAGCCTAAACGCCGCCCGCTAGCAAATGTGCAAGTGCCCCCAAGACAACCGCAGCGGCGCCGAAAAATAGCAAGGGCATTTGCAGAAATCCGCCACTACCAGAAGACTATGGAGCTTTTGATTCGACGTGCCCCCTTTGCTCGCACAATGAAGGAGGTACTTCAAAGCTATGGAAATCAGTATAGAATGCAAGCAATAGCAGTAGAGGCTATTCAAGAAGCTGCAGAGGCCCACATCATTTCAGTGTTGGAAGATACCAACTTATGCGCCATTCATGCAAATCGAGTGAAAATACAGTCAAAAGATATGCAGCTTGTACGTCGATTGTGACGAGACTTCGAGCATTAGCCGAAGTTACCTCTCTTTTTGTATTGCACACCCTTATCTTTGTAATGTTTTGACTTTCCAATGACAATATGACCAACAGTTGTGTCTACTGTGTCTATTATCTTTGTAATGAGATGACTTTGTATTTTGAAGTTCTGTATGTAATTTCAGTTAATTTCAGTAAATTTGTGGTTTTTAAGTACCCTGGGGGGTAGATAAGCCTACCAGGGGCAAAAAAAAGCGTGGCCACAAGGGCGCGCAAATGGCCCATCCAAAACTGATGGATGGGCCATTTGCGCGCCCTTGTGGCCAGGATTTTTTTTGCCCCTGGTACGCTTATCTACCCCCCAAGGTACTTAAAAAGCACAAATTTACTAAAAGCAATTGGTTTTGCAACATTATTTTAGATGGAGCCTTGTGGCCACCCTTTTTTGGCCATTTCAAGCTTTGAATTCCCCATAGGATATCAAAAAAGTTAACATATTGTGAAACCAAGTGTCTATGCAACATTAATTTGGATTTTTCAAATGTCCAATGTAATTGGGCTTTTTGGTGCAGGGGTGTACTAGGTAGAGCTAAAGCAGGTGATAGTGTGCTGGAAACTTAAATTCAGAATTGATTTCACCTTTTCTAGTGTCCTTGAGTGTGAACATATACTGAAATTGCCATAAAAAGGGTGCATCTAAATTAATGATGCAAACCAATTGATTTCAATAAATTTGTGCTTTGTAAGTATCCTAGGGGGTAGATAAGCCTACCAGGGGCAAAAAAAAATCCTGGCCACAAGGGCGCGCAAATGGCCCATCCAAAACTGATGGATGGGCCATTTGCGCGCCCTTGTGGCTAGGATTTGTTTTGCTGCAGGTAAGCTTATCTACCCCCCAGGGTACTTAAAATACCCAAATTTACTGAAATAACATACAGAACTTGAAATTACAAAGTCACCAATTAAAACAATTTTCATATCACCAATTGAAACAATTTTCAAGATTGACAAATCACATTCAAAAGAATTTTCAAGATAGAGAGACAATTCCAAATATTTTTCATTACTTCCAAAACGGTGATTTTACATCATGTATCTTAGGAGTTCATAATTTTCTTGACCATTTTCTGGCGCCTATTTTGCGCATAAGGCAACTCCCCAGTCAAGAGGGATTGCACTATGGCCTTTGGGTCAGTTGAGCCAATGGAAGCATGTATCCCTATCTGGGCAAGCACTTTACACGAAAGCCAGTGCCAAACGCTGTGCATACAAGGTATCTACACACTAGGAACACTTGATGCGCAGTTTGAGCAATGGTGCTCAAACACAAAAACTTGCTCAAAGCTTTCAACGACCAAGTCATAAAATGGGCTTGGGGAGTAAATTCATTATGGATAATGGCCACATCACTAGGGGGGAGTTGTCCTAGGTAATGCGCAAGGGAAGATTGAGGTCCAAAGCCCGTCCCCTTGCCACCCGTCCTTGCAGCAAAATCATCAAGCTCCACGACATCTTGTCATAAGCCGATGAAGGTTGAGAAAAAAGACAATGAAGGATAAAATAGTAACATGAAAATTAGGATACATTTTACCTCTGCTCCTTGTCGTCCTCCTCCCTGTTGCACTTTGCATCCAAGTCAATGCTCCCATGCACCACAGATATGAGCTTTGGATCATCAGATGGGAGGTTGCATAATGGCATAGGCATCCTAGCAGCCTCAACCTTGGCTTGCGTGGCTTGGAATTCTTCCTCAGCCACGTGCAACTGCTCTGCTTCCAGGACCTCCGCACATACAACTGCAATAGTGTCAACAACAAAGTCCCCAAATGGCAAGAGCTTGCTTTCTAGGGCATCTGGTGTATTGTCTAAGGGACATTTGGTGTTGTTGCATAGCACGCTCAAGCATTCATCCGTGCACAAGCCAAATGCTTTCTCCAAATCATGCAGAAACACATACTCCTCCCCATCCACTACCACTAAGGAGAAGCGGTTGATTTCTACCTCTCGGATAGCCACATCTGTCAGTGGTAGTGGCACTGGAGTGTCACTAGGGCCAGCCACAACTATGGATTTCTCAACCACTTCCTCGAGACCGCTGGGGTACTCAAGCCGGAGTGTCTTTCCTTCCGCTGCAAGGTTCATGGGGATAACCTGTTGCTCCTTGGTGTCCTTGATAAAGGACCCAACCTGAAGGTGTGGTAAGCAGAGCTCCTCCAAATCAGGTTCCTCGCTCACCAAGAAGATAAATGTTGCGAGCCGAGAAAGGTACTCCACCCCCAACTTGCGCTTCTTGAGCGCTGACACCCCTAGGGCTTGCTCGTCCAAGTAATGGCCTGCATCGGTTGCAATTTCTTGGAATCGTTGCAACCGCTTGGAGAATGGGCGATCACCTTTGTGTATATAGCACAAAAGATCTCAAGGTACCCAGATCCCTGCATGTGGGGGGATAGATACAGAATATTTTATGATGTGCTCCTCCATGAACGCAAAAATCTCGGCAAATGCATCCATGTGAAGGGCAATTGTGGCATCAAGGTCAGGGAGACGAGTAAAAAAGGTGTGGAGGTCCAACTTCCCTTTGTATTTGGTGTCCTCGAGGAAGAGGATGAAGCGTGACAAGGGGGTGGATGTGGCTGCAGATGCAGAGGCTGTGGAAGCATCCATGTCTAGCTTGGGGTGTAGATAGAGAGTGGAGGAGCTCAAGAGTTGCAAAAGTGAAAATAGTGAATGAGTTAAGTGGCCCCCCTTTTATAATGGACCCTTTTTTAAAGACATTAAAAAAAAAGCAGTTTCACCAAAAAATGATTTCTCATCTCAATGCAAAAAATTATATTCAAAGGCATGATTTGCCAAAGCAAATCACGTTGATTACATCGGGAATCGTTTTGAAAATTAGAAGAGTTACAAAGTTATAAGATCGATAGCGTAGTTCCATCCATCCCCTAGTCCTCCTCGACCTTCAATTTTTCTTCCATTCTCTTCCCAATCTGCGGACATTCATTACAATAAGCATCCAATGATCAACAAACCATGATGTATTGAAAATGTGGTGGAAGGATTCTCACCTTGTGACCTTGTAAACAAAATTGTGCTTGTTGAAGGGCCTCAAAACTTATAATAACCAAATGTTCTCGCACATTACTGAGAGTCCAATGCTTGTTCACTTGGACTGCCTCCAAAGTATCGCTGGGCATCTTCACTGCAATGTCAAAGCTTGCAATAGCGCCGTCTACACTCTGTAAGGGAGTCCACACTCCAAGCTTGCACACCCAACGATTATAGTGAAATCGTATGTACAAGGAGGTGCGGGATTTCAAATAGCGCATTCCAATACCTGAAGCTCCAACCTTCCAACAATACCGGTCCCCGTTGTGCATGCCCTCCACAAAACCCCAGTCCTCTTCTAAAAGCCCTCCTAATTCCTCGTAGTGCACATCTTTACATACAAACATTGTGGTAGTCTCCACAAATCCAAACTCTTTAAAAATGTGCACAAAACAATCAATAGGCAAACACCAACTCAAGCCCACAGACCTAGAAGCTTTAGAGTATTTCAAAGAGTTTTGGACATCTATTATCATCTTTTGCTTGAAAGATGCTACCAACCACAAATCTGGCACCGGCCACTCCATACTTAATAAGGAAGTTACTTTGATGGTTTCAAGCGTTCTAAACGCTTGTGTAGAAGTAGAGACAATATAGGAGTGAGAATAGAAGAAAATCCTTCTTTGAACCAGTTTCGTTGGGCAAAGATGTGGGAACATTGTTGCTCCAATATCCGCATGTATAGCATTGAATGTGCCGGAGAGACTATGTAGTGGATTCTCCTCCACCAACGTGGATGGAAATATGACTATAAATGCATGACAAATCTTAAGTATGAATCCATAATAACATTACACTGTGATTTCACACCTAGCTTTGTATTCTCAAAACATGTACTTACAATGTGTTGGAAATCGAGGTGGTTGTTGCAAATGCATGGTTGACATTGAGAAAACATGTTGCACAATGGCTACGGTCCCCTTGTCTTTGCGGTTCTTGAAACCAAGGAGCTTTCCTTTCCAATAAAGATCCAAGTTTACACGATTCCACACACGATGAGGGCCAATAGCAGATGGTTGCATGTATACCCAAGCACCTTTGGTGAACTCTTGTGGCACCCACTCATCATCTACACCTCTAGTGTTGTGGCATGCAAGTGATGTGACCTCATCCTTTGGCCGCCTTTGCGAAGTAGAGTTGACCATGGTTGAGCAAAGAAAATTAGGAGGAGGAGCAAGACCTTGCTTGTTGCTACAATGTAGGTGGGATAACGTGATATGAGAAGGTGGTTAACCCTTGTGGCAATGGGAGGAGAAGGTGGATAACCCTTGCTTGGTGTGGCAATGGAAGGTGGTAGGGGAGGAGAGAGGAGCTTCCTTGTTGCAGCAATGGAGATGGTGTAGAGAGAGAGAGTGTTGGAGTAGAGGATGAGTGTGATGGTTGCAACCAAGGAGGGGTTGGAAAAGGAGTTCTACAGAGAGAAAATAACTTTTTGCCTAAGGACTACTTTTGGGGGAGCTTTGGATAGTAAAAAAATATTTTTCAAAAGTTTTTTAAAAATTTTGAATTTTAGGGTTTTTGGGTGCACGTTTTGACTTTTTGAAGTCAAAAAATGTTTTTTTGACCATAGAATAGATTTAGGGGGGGTTTAAGAAGATAAAATTTGAGTTTTAAAAATTTTGAAAATTTTTAAATTTTTGGGATTTTTTCATAACCGGATCAAAAAGGAGGGAAGTTGGAGGTTCCATATGGCCCACCCCTACCCCCCCCCCCCTCCCCAACCCCACCTTCTCACTAGGTAAGAGCCCATTTAAGAAGTATAAGACTACTTTGTCCCCCTACATTTTTGAGGGCATAGAGTGTGTCCACCACCCTCTTCTCATTGGGGCTGGCCTTTAATTAACCTTAATCCCAAAGAGCCCCTAGAGGGTTCGTATTTTTCCTAATGGACTATTAATTCCTTAAATATGAGCTTAGCACTTTTCCTACATGGTGATGATTGCTTTCATAGAACCTAAATATGAAAGCCATTGTAACTTCTCAAGCGGCATCTTGCCAGCTTTATCATATATCTATTTTGAAAATGAAATTATCATATCTATGTTTGTCAATTGCAATGCCGAGTCAAACTGCCAAAAGTCGCTTTGTGGCACACGGAGCCATGGAACGGCTTGATATTCTACCATGTGCATGAGGATGGGGTTCATATGGCCCATGGGCTCGAGATGGGTAAGAAAACATCATGTTAGTATGCAAATTGCTCGTGATGCACATGGATCAAGACAAAACTTCACTCAAGCTTATAATTTTATTAATTTCAAAGATACATCGAGACATGCAATGTACGTGGCTAAGATAGCCTTTTTAAAAGCTCATTGAAAGCATCTTGACGTAGGCTCCTTAAAGGTGGTTTCTCACCAATGCGTGATACAATATCTTCCTTGACCAAGGCAAAGGCCGCAATATCCTAAAAGGCCCCCATATAGATTGTTGCCTCTATGTTTACAAGAATACATTTGTCGGCATTTAGGGCTATAGGAAACTTGGCCAAAATAGAGCTAAGTGCTCTACACTTGTACATCTCAGTTGATGCATAGTCCGTATATTTGTTGTGGATGAACCGGATCATGTCTTCATTGAATCTTGGGAGATAATGCCATAGGGCAGCGTCCTTTGAGTCACCCTCCACACAAGATCCACCTCTCCATTGCGAAAACCAATCCATCTCCAAAGCAGACTACAAGGAAACAATGTCGGATTATGGTTCTAAGAAACAACAATGAGAATTAAGAAGAATGCAGTACTTACTAATGTTGCATCATCTTCCTCGCAAAGGTTCTGGTTGGTTATGTCAATTGTGCCAAGATCAGTGCACTCCGAGCACATGAGACGTTTGTGGGGAGAGAAGCTACTCTTGGGAACACTCTTGTAGAAATATTTCTCTTCATCAATGGTTTCTACAGCTACTGCCACAAGGGAATCCATGGAATTATGTCCATCTAGCAAGGCTAGCGTGTTGATGGGGGGAGCAAAGGAGTAGTCCACTTAGTACTCGGTCTTCTGACTTGGATTCTCTGTATCATGAACCCCAACATATATTGCAAGAATAGAGAGGGCTTCATCCTGATGCATTTCAAGGGACTGGGTAATGTCATCAATGAAAAGAAATTATTGACCGTCCACTATAATTGGATGCAAGGTGCCCAAGACCAACTCTGGATCTCATCTTGACATCCTCCCCTTTTAGGTCTTGGTCAACTTCTTCCAAAGGAGGATCTCCTTGAAGACATAGGAGGGCCAGCAAAGCCTCTTCTTGGCTAGACATCCTCTCCTCTTTGGGATCCACCTCCTTTACAAGTAGCCTCAAAGACGTCTTGTTATGGTCACTTGCTTTACCTTTTCCCTTGCTGTTTTCAATTTCCTCCATCACCATCATAACGACCGCCATGTCCCACCTCATAAATCCCATGCCGATGTTCCCCATGCCCAGGTCTATGAGGTTGTCCTCCTCTTCCTCTCGGTAGTGATCCTTGGTAAGCCCTTTGATCACCCTACCCAATCTAAAACGGAAACTACTATCTTCTTCGAAGGTGTGCTTGACGAGATCAACTAGCACCCACAAAACTTCTTCATCTTCAAAATTGATGGAGCACTTTGCTATATGTGTCTCCATGTAGGATGTAAGCACTTCAAATGCATTAGCATGCACTTTGATGGTAGCCTCCATGTCGGTGGATACCTGGAACATGGTGCTAAGCTTCTCCATCGTGTGTCCTAGGTCATGCGCAAGGAGTTGGGCAACGAGGGCTTGATTAGCAATAGCCATTCTTAGAAGTGGAGTGCAAGGGACAATGGCACGTGCTTGGGGATGGATAGAGCAAGGAAGCAGTGGAGAAGGTGAGAGAAGCTCAAAAACAAGAAAGTGACTTTAAAATGGGCCTTGCAAGTCACTTATAAAGGAGACAATTAAAAATAGGACTCTTTTATAAAAATTAAAAATTTAGCCAGTGATTAAAATTTAAACGTTCTTTTCCGTAGAAATCCCGAGTTATAATGCATAGTATTGCCATCCAAACACCACAATTTGAAACACCGTAACTTCACCACCCACCACGACTCTAAAGTCACTTAACGCTTCTAAAATTGAAAAGTAGACATTCTTGGATCACAAAATTAAACAAAAATGTATCGTGTTAATATGAGAGTATTACATTGCAACAGTAGTTGCTTGCTTGATATGGATACATCTAGGGAAGGGGATGCTCTTACAAAGAAAGACCCTCTCCTTTCTCTTATGCAGAGGGTTGCCACCAATTACAAACGTGTAGTCCATCTTGAACTCACACCTAAGCGCCACGTAAGCTTTATGGTTAGAGAGCTTTAGCTTAAAAGGCTTTAGGCTTTAGGAAACTTCAACTTGCAAAGATTTATGGGTAAGGGAGCTTCAGCTTGCACAGTGCAAGAAGCTTTGTTGTCGGGCAGATTCGCTGCTCGCAGTTGCTAGCAAAGTGAGAACTAGGCCAACAAACAAGATGTCAACCAAGGACGAAGCTTGACCCGTAGGCGCATGGAAACAAATGGATGGGTGTCAATCATCTACTTGACCTTCTATGTACAATCACTAACAAGAAAAACCAACTTAAAGCACACTATGTATGCACAAAGCTATCTTACCTACGATGGCTACATTCTCCAAAACAAGACCTAAAGTTGTCAGACTGTCACAAAATTCAAAGGATGGCCTCTACACACCTAAAGGACACTACCCTAAAGTCTCTAACCCAACTCACTACCTGTAAACACTTGGTGCAAAAAAAGTATAGTAGACAGGCCAAAAATTACAAGTCACCAATTCTCGACGTGTTTAAGCCTAATGTGTAGTTCTACTCACCGTGAATGCAATGACATATAGAAATCTCTAATTGTATTCATGGTTAGAGAGAAAACTCACCTTGAATCTTGTGGGAGAGCTCTTTGCAAAGTGATCGAATCCGTGCAAGCTTGGTATCAGATCGTAGCTCTCGTTGTCACTAACACAAGTGTGAAGATGCCTTTGCAGTGTAGCATTTGTAGCATGCATAGAGAGTAGAAGAACATCACTCACTCTCTCACACAAAACACATCACATACTTAGTTGAGCTCAAAAGTTGATTAATTCAAAATTTGCCTTTAGGGTTACAAAAATTGGCTTCTATACCTCAGCCTTGGAGGTTTTAAATTATCAAAATCATCTTCTACTTTCTACCATGGATTTGGTTAATCCTCTTATTTAGTATATTACAATTTGGAAACTCAATTGAGTCTCAAAAAACAATTACATTGAGTTTGATGGAATAAATAATACAAAATTGGGCTTTTCTCATGTTCATTGGTTAACACTCGCCCCCTCCGCATCCATGTCGTCCCTTGACATGACAGGTTTTTGTCTTTTGAATCTTCTGGTCCATGTGTCCTGATGTAGTGGTCTTCAATTGTTTGCATCAATGGAAACCTTGTGGCTTTAGTAGATTTAAGTATGATTTGTCTCTATTGTTGCCCAAGATGACTGTAGGACCGAAAATCTTGTTGTTGTAAGTGAAAAATCCGGTGTGGAAGGCTTCCTCAAAGTCTTGCATGTGATAGCTTGGCAAGAACATCACCCTTTGATAAACCAGATGTAACACCTCCGGGGATGGCTATTTTGACAAATCATACGTCATTTTGGTGACAGTGTCGTTGGTTGATAGTATGTGGAGACCGTTGCTTTAGACGGCGCAAACACTTTGAGGCAAGCCAGGAGGGTTTTGCATATTTTCTTGATCATTACACACGTCAAGTCAGGAGATCCAATGAACATCTTAATGGTGCCCTTTAGGGTTTTCACCATATAAGATACACGTATTCTCTCTCATTCCCTGGGTGGTAGCATTGAAGAAGAGTCTGGAGTGGTTTGTGATTGAGCGTATGTGAGGTACTTGACAAAATAGGGTGTCATCCCTTATGATTTTTGGGGCTTCTGCCAAGTACTTCAAAAATACGGGGTACTTGAGGAGACACCCTTTTCTCCACTTTGGCTAAGAGTCCACAATCCTCTTTGTAATTTCTGGGTCCTTGACATCCCCTTCATATACTGGCTCTATTCCTTTTGCCTTCAACTCTCTTATTTATGGTAAGAATTTCATACTTCAAGAAAGGGTAGCGGAGTGATGGTTGCATCCACTCTTTCCTAAGCACATTTGTGGCCAGCCCTTGGACTCCAACTCAGTGGATCATCCTCTTTTCCCATTCCAAGGCTACCTTATGATCTTCTGTTGTGGCTTGTTCAATCAAAGTTTGGAGGCATGCCTCCTCCTCTGCCGTCAGTGGTTGTTCTTCTTCTCCTTGTGTATGTAAGTGTTTCTCTAGGTGATATAGAGCTTCTGCACCTTCAAGGAACTCCATGAGCTCATGTTGTGCATTGATGCCGAGGACACTAGGCCCTGGCTCCATCTGTTATGATCTTGCTTCTTCTACTTCTTGTTGGAGCCTTAATAATTGTTGTTGTGCCAAGATGTCCTTCTTTGTGGACTCTTTTGCTTGATCTACTAACAGCTCTTGTAGATTTTCTAGCTGGAGTTTTAGTTGTTCATTCTCTCTTTGTAGTTCTTGTTGTGGCTGGCTAACAATCTCTCTTTTGTGGATAGGGAACCGTCTGCCATATGCATTCTTTGTCTTTGTTCTAGCTGTAATTCCTTATGTAGTGCAACGACTTGAGCCTCTAAGGCTTGTATAGCCTGGCTATGTGCTCCTGTACTTGCTCTTCCACCCCTTGGGGTTTCTCTGAGCCTCTTTATCATCAAATCTTGGAGCTCTAACTTGGATTTTAGCTCCATTACCTTGTGTTTAGCTGCCTCCATCTCATCCTCCATCTTTACCTTCTCTTCATATTGAGGGACGTTTTCTTCAAATTTTGCTCCACCTCTCTCTTGGTATGCACTTGATGCATGAAAATCACAAAAAAAGCTATGTATTTATTTTTCACATAGCTATGGTTTTGACACATTTGGATCTCAAAATAAGGAGAGGTCAGAACAAACCCTATGAAAAGAAAAAAAATCATTGGATGCTAATTCTAGTGTGACGGTCACTACAGGTAAAGAGTAAAAGTCAAAAGTGAAAGGGAGGAGGATCTTATGCATTATTGAGTTGGAGTCAACAAAATATTATCAAATTCAAGCATACTTCACTTGTGGACACAAGGCTTGCACATGAAGTCAAGAAAGGACCACTTGGAAGACTTTTGGAAGGAAAAGACGGACAAATATTTTTGTGGGATTTTTCTCTACTTTTTTCATTCTATATTGAAAAAAGTTTTCAACAGCAAAGTTGTAGGCGTTGAGCTGATCTTTTGGTTGCTATTTTTTTTATAATTTTTGGAGCTACGGATTGGGAGTATAGCCAAAATGGTGGAGCCTATCTGTCCACTTGGGAAGAAGTCATGGTTATCCAACTACACACACCAATTTCTTATAGGTTTCTCTCCATTATTGTTGTATTTTCTCTTATTTTATCAAGATTCTCTTGGAATTAAGCTATAGAAGGTGGCATGGAAACAAAGCTCGCGATGATGAAGGAAATTAGAAGGAAATTGGTCAATAAGCAGGGCACACGAAGCTCTCTCATTGGGGGAATGCCTCTAACTAAGGTTACTCCTCTATAATAACTCCTCTTGCTCATAATCTCTTCCCTAAAAACTCTCTTGGCCTATAGAATGAGGCCTTCTCTTTTGTAAAATGAGACTACACGACACTAGACACACATAAACACATACTCACACACCTACACATACACACACTTGTGCTACATGCTAGTAGCATGAACCCTAATCACATAATCACAATACCATCACCATGCACAAAATGAGAACCATATCTCCACACACTTGTAATGAAGGATTGAAGGCATGATTTCAAGAAGAAGAATGAAGGCTACACTCATGATATTCCTCGCCATCAACTCCCATCCTTCCATTGTGCTTCATACGGTCTTGTCCCCTTCTCATCTTCTCTCCCTATGCTACCTATTGTATTCATCTTTTGCAAGCAGTCAACACACTCCATCTTGGTGCCATTCCTTTTTGTCTTTTGGGATATACTTCATTGTGAGTATGTTTTATTCTTGTTTCTTTCCATTTTTCTTATGTTGAGGTGTGCGGATTTGCCACCATACACACACTCTCTCTCTCTCTCTCTTCCTCTCATATTCCTATCATCTTTCTACTTGCACCTTAAGGTGTGCGGATTTGCCACCTATGGTATGAGAAATGAGCATATTATCTTCCTTACTACATGTACGAGTAGCAAGCCCATTCTCATTCACTCACCATTCCTCTCATCTTGTTTTTTGACCACCCCATCCCACACTTCGGTGTGGATCTTGAAATTGTTTTCCATGGCTTGTTTGATTGTGTATATGTATGCGTCCTAGCCGCATATCTTGCTAGGTGGTGCCCCTATTGTGTACCTTCCATGATGAGGCCATTGTGCATAGTCTTGGTGTAGAGGTCACTGGGTTTGTTTTGCACTTTTGCCTCTCATTTGGTGCCCCCACTGAGGAGGGATTTACAAAGGCCTTCAGTTTACAAAGAGTCACCATGCATGTCCTCAATCATGGACGAGTGGCTACAAAATTTTTCAAATAGGGAGACTAAAGAAGAGGAGACTGTAGAAGCACTCAAGGCCTTCATCAAAGTGCTACTGCCAAGTTGTAGCGTCGTCGATATCCAAGAGGTAAGCTCCTCATCTTGCATTGCTCGTGCTAATCATAAATCAAGAGCCTCAATTGGGAGGGCTACGAATTTTCATCACAATTGTCAACCAAAGCATTCTATCAATGAGTTCTGATAGAGGAGGTGAAGAAAGAACGGTGAGTTTCGCTTTTAAGAACCACATCAATACTCTCACATCAGTTAGATTTTGTGTAGCACCAAGTGTGTTCTCTCCAACAGTCAAAAAATATTCCTCAACTACATCAACCACAAAGTCCATGACACAAAGCCTAAAGCATTTAGTGGAAGCAAGTGGGCTATGCTCTCTCTAGGCCTAGAGAGTTCAAGTCAAGTACGACCATTGAAGCATCACCGCCGCATGCAAAATGGAAAGCCAATTGAGATAGACTCTTCTCACCCAGTCTGTTTTGAGCCCAATATGGAGGATAATGTGTACTTCAACAAGAGGTAGAGTCCTATGGTGAAGGTGTCACCTTGTCAACAATTAAGGTATGCAACTCTAGTGGTCAAAGCCTTTCCCTACATCCAACATGGATAACACCAATAGGCCAAAAATCTTTCCTTTTCGTTTCTTTCAAGACATGCATGTAAACGTGTACATTGATAAGAAGCTATTCTACCAACAAAAGATTGTTTTGTATTTGGATCAGAGATGCTTGATGAAATCCTTAGATCCACACGTCCCATCATCTTGCCCATTCCTTATTACTACCACTCTTTTGATGTAAGCATCTGTATTCTATTCTAGCCTTGCGCTCTTCTTAGCTCTTGCTCAAGTTTTCCACCCATGTATAAACCACATTCAGTGGGCAAGCAGGGAGAAGACATCACCACTGATTTTTTGGATAACATTGACATCTCTTGTGTGGTTTCCAAAAAGGATGACGATGCCTCACGGCTAGGAATATTTTCTCTACTAATGAAAGTAGAGGCCAAGTCTTGGTACAATGCTTTGCCCCAAGCTACCAAGGATGCATGGGACTTACTGCATGATGCCTTTGTGAAGAGGTTTGGTGGAGACACAACCTCAGAAAAGTTATGGCAGCTACTGATAGAGTTAAAGTACGGAGATCTACTAGAGTATGCCACTTACAAATCCAAGTTTGTGGATTTGTGGGAGCAATGGGTTGCCTCACTGGAGGAAGGTGAAGGAGCGCCTAATTTCTTGAAGACCGTTTCATTGCTGGCCTAGGGTCACTGCTTAAGGAGAAGGTGAAGGGGAGATTCCCTGCAACGTATGAGTTGACAGTGAAAGTAGCCCACCTTAAAGACAAGAAGTTGCACATGCAAGAAAGAGTCAATGAGTCAGAGGAATCAAGCTTAGTCCAACTAACCCTAGTGATTGCAACAGCTGCTCAGAGAACCCAACCACAAGAGGCATCAGAAGAGCAGCAAGACCTGTTGAGTCGCATCACTACTCAGCTTGAGAATCTATCTGTGTGTTTGGTGCAACAAGGGCATGCACATAACTACAAACAAGAGCAAGGGAGAGTACAACGAAGGCAAAACCAAGAATACCACTGCTACAATTGTGGGGAGGATGGCCATGGCATGTATTACTGCCCACACCCAAGGAATTTCAACAGAGGATCCAGACAAAACCAGGTTTCACCACTGAGGGCACCACAACAACCACCACCCGTGCAAATCCTACAACCACCCATTCAACCACATTCACCACCACAACCTCTTATTCCACCCCCATCACCAGTTGGCAATAAGACAGTAAGTGTCATCAGTCTTGAAGGTAATGAAAAGGAGAAAGTGGAGGAGGATATCAAGGGAGTGGCAAAAGGTAAGACCAAGTTTAAAGGAGTAGATTCCATGGAGGTAAAGCGCACTAGGCATGATGAATCTTCCCAAAAGGAAAAAAAATGAAAACTCAAGGGGAATCTAGCAAAAATCCATCCAAGTCACGATGTAGAATTGACATTGTAGATTTCTCTTTGGGTGAATGTTCTAAACCATATGATTTGGTTCAAGATGTTTATGTGCAGTGCCCAAAAATTACATGGCCTTAGTTACTCCACCTAGCACCTAGGGTGAGAAGACAATGAACAAAGATGGTTAGCACGAGATGAACAAAGCCAAAGATAGTTGGGGCTATCTCTAGGAGGAATCTAGATGACATACTACCAGTGATGGATGCTCACATCAAAGCGTAACACATCTCCAATATCTACATCAATGGTGGTGCACAAATATGCATCATGAGTGAAAAAATGATGCACTGTTTGGGTTAAGAGGTGAGTAGGCAGGCACCATGCCGAGCCAAAATGGAAAATAATGTAAAAGTGTAATGTGTTGGTGTTATAAATGCAGTTAGGATAAAGGCATTCAACACCGAGGTAGATGTGGACATATTTGTCATGCCACACAAAGGGGAGGGCTATCCTATCATTCTAGGGAGGCCTTGGCTTATGGCTATGAGAGCTAATTAGGAATGGGACACTGGCATAATCTAGATGAAGGATGCCAAAGGGAAGCCAATACTTTATGACATGAAGATAGGTTGGCAAGGTGACATGGATCTAGAAACCTCTGGGGATGAGTTTTCTAGTAGTGGCTCTTTAACCACTTCAGAGGAGGAGTCAACAATGACTGAAGAAAGTGACAGTAGCATTGAGGTGATGGGGGTCATTCTCAAGGACCCTAAGAAGATGGAGCAACCTGAAGCCTCAACACCAAACCAAGGGGAGACACCAGGTATACAACCTCTGGTAGAAGCAAGTAAGCTACATCAAATGCACTCTAGTGAGTTGTGTGGGAAGGAGCATGAAGATTATATTTTGATGCTAAGTAGTTTTACCACATTGTTCATTGATGATTATGATAAATCACTGGCATCACAATAGTTCAGCATCACATTAAGCTCAAGGAGGGAAGTAAACATGTAGTGCAGAAGCTCAGGCGGCTAAGAGTAATTCAACAAGATGCCTTGCTCAAAGAGGTAAGGAAACTCCTAGAAGCAGGTTTCATCTATCGTGTTGAAGACTCAAAGTGGGTTTCTCAAGTGGTAGTCACACCAAAAAATAATGGTAAGTGGAGGGTTTGTGTTGATTACAAGCCCCTTAATGCAGCCACAAAGAGGGACCATTTTCCTCTTCCTTTTCAAGATGAAATTCTCAATGAGGTAGCAGGACATGAGAGCTACATGATATGTGATGGCTACTCAGGCTACTTCCAAATTAGCATCATTTAAGAAGATCAAAAGAAGACAAACTTCATCACATCATGGGGATGTTTTGCTTACAGAGTTATGCCTTTTGGTCTCACTAATGCTCCAGCTACTTTTCAGCGATATGTGACATTTGTTTTTCAGCCATTCTTTGGAAAATCGATCCGCGTTTTTATTGATGACTTTTGTATCTATAGCTCCCACTCTCTTCATTTGGAGAAAGTTGATGAAGGTCTAGCTAGGCTGCAAGCTTTGGGTTGGCCAACTCAACGTGGATAAATGCCACATTGGTGAAAGCAAGGTTACTCTTCTTGGCCATGTGATCTTTGCCAAGGGCATTGAAGCTGACCCAAGCAAGGTTCAAGCCTTGGTGGCTTTGACCTCTCCCACCACAACAAAGCAATTGGTCTCTTTTCTTCAAAAGGTGAGGTATTTGAGTAGGTTCATGTCAGGCCAAGGGCAGGGCCAAGGGCCAGGACGGACATGCGGTCAAGGGGCGCTATATTTAGGGGCTAGGAGTCTATATATGGCACGGTTGGGTGGAGAGTTTCATGGTCCAATCCCCCGCAATCTTACACTGGTATCAGAGCAGGAGGCCATGGATCTTCGTTCTCTCTCTCTCTCTCTCTCTCTCTCTCTCTCTCTCTCTCTCTCTCTCTCTCTCTCTCTCTCTCTCTCTCTCTCTCTCTCTCTCTTTAAGGGAATAATGAAAATCTTCTAAGAAGCTTTTGATACGTGTTTTGCTAGAGAGTCAGTCTGAGTCAAGGTGCTCTAACTCTCAGCTAGCACATGGATAAGCTGCTACTCAAATTAGTCTTCATCGGTTTGTCCATTGAACACTAATTTGCATAAGGGTTGTGAGCCACGCAGGCTAAGAGCCAACTTCAAGCCAAGGGTAAGACCCAACTATTGGCATTCTTTGGGTGACTGTTTTCAAGAGTGAATAGATCCACCCAGGGAAGTATACATCAACGTTCATGGACAAGCAAGGGTCTTGTCATTCAGGATGTTTATAGTGTCATTTTTGCACTACCTGTTCTCAGTGCGACACTCAAGTTGAGTTTTTGAAAATCTTCAATAGGTGATCTCTACAAGGAAGTATAGATGCAGTAATCAATTGAGACAGTATGGTTGTCCATAGAAGCTAGGCAGTTCACTTGTGTGGATTTCCTGCTCTCTCTATAGCACTACGGAGTGTCTATGGACATAGTGTTTTGGGGTACGACCCGGCGGGTGACTGCTACATCATCCCATAGGCATTGAGGATCACAGTTGATCTGCCTTGAGGATCACAGTTTGATCTCTCCCAGTTAGACTTTCAAGGAAAGAATTCCGCAATCTACCACGCGGTAGCAGACAAACTCAACTTTTTAAGTTGATTCCAATCAGTATGTACACGGTTAACTATGTTGGTTACCGTTAACTACTACTTGAGCAGTTTCTACAAAGGGTCTTACCAAGGGGTTTGACTACGTAGATTTTAACCAAAGGGGTTGGATTGCAAAGGCAACACCCACGGTTCCCAGTGCAATACTGTTTGTTTGTTCAGGTAGGAGATGTGCTCCTCTCCGTTTGCGTACGAGTAAGTGAACATTACGTTCAAATCTCTAGGTACGCATCTATTGATTTGGTGTTATTCCATTTTTTGTATGCTTTGCTTGTTTTTTTTCAAGACGTATAAGTACGCTTGAATGTTGCAGAGCCATGCAAAGGGCATGTCGGCACAAAGTATTTTGGGCCAAGTGTCCAATCTACCTTTCTGCCTTATGATGTAACGAACCTACTTGTAGGGTTCGATTTGGCACATGTTGTCACATGGGATACAACATGGTCTAGGAACTCAAGGAGTTTGGTTTAGCCACTGTGGAGCATGATAATGAGGGTCCCTCTCACTTGCGTCGCAGAGTGTTCATAGTTACCTCCACACACAAGTACAGCTCGTACTTGATGGATGTCACTTTTCCTGGCATCCTTACTTGAGACATATTCCACATGTGGAGAATATGAGTCTCTGGGACTAACACTGGCGCCCAATTCGAAATGATGTGTCGCGATGAAGTCCCTAGGTGCTGGTCGCATCCGTTCATTAGACCAATTGACGCACACAGTATCAGGAACAATTTCAGTGGCCAAAAATTATCGGGTACTAAGTACAGACCTGTTGTGATTACAAGTGCTGTGAAACCACCTTAACGGAGGGTCGTTTCTACATATAGAAAAGTATGCTACGTTCATGAGAATGTCTCATGATTGGTTCCTAGGTGTGACCGGGTTGTCACATTCTATTATGGTCCAACTTTTGCTGCAAAGTATGCTACGTTCATGAGAAGGTCTCATGGTTGGTTCCTAGGTGTGACCGGGTTGTCACATTCTATTATGGTCCAACTTTGTTGCAAATTTTCACGTAAGTATCGTGGAAAGTCTCGTCATGGAATTGCTGTTTGGATATGTTTGTGTTAAATGCATGCACACTAGGTGTTATGGGCCCTAGTGTTTAACACAAATTTATTTGGAGCGGCATGCAAATCCATGGACTTTATTCTTTCTGCGCCCTTTTGCATTGCTAGTGCAATCTCTCTTGCAGATTTCGTATGAGTTTACACCCTGCCATACAAGGTGATGGCTGAGTATGGATGTTAGTGATTGGTTGCTGGAACCTCCAATCTACCTTCAACCTAGTTGGTTGTCTCCATTCCATATCGAGTATATGGTTGTATACTCAATGGTTGAGTCATAGTTTGTCGTCGGTCGTGGAAGTAGTTGGGGAAAGTACCTCACTCCTACTGCTGTTAATCATCCCACGTTGGATGGGCAGATTACAAGTATTCTATTTAGTACTAAAGGATATGCTAAGCGCATACGTTAGTAAATCGTGCTAAAGGATCTGCTAAGAGCATACGTTAGCACAATGCATTCTGAATAGGTGATTCTCTCCTTATTCTAGAATTTTCTTAGGTTAGGTTTTCAACTTTGAACACCTGTTGTGGTGGGGTTGGATACCGATAGTTTCATAAGTCAAGGACTTAGTAGGTGTGCTGACAGAGTATGTTGGCATGTAACCTTTGTTAGGGGTGAACATGTGGTTCTGTGTGTTCCAAAATGTTCAGAAGTCTGACATGAGGACACTCCCTATTCTATCTTTCAGTAGCTATGAGCTTTTCAAGATACTCACATGAGTTATCATGAGTTACCATTTAGATACGGGTGGTTGCAAAAGGACAACAATATTGAAAATCAAGATGTTGCTCTTGGTTTCATTGAACCTCCTCACTGCACCAGGTATCGGTCATATGGACAATTGGCCCGTGTAGAGGATGCCAATAAGGAAAACATCAGTGTTCTTACGAAGATACTACCACTTGTGTTTTCGAGGACGAAAACGCTTCTCCAAGGGGGGAGTAATGTCAGGCCAAGGGCAGGGCCAAGGGCCACGACGGACATGCGGTCAAGGGGCGCTATATTTAGGGGCTAGGAGTCTATATACAAGTAAATCAATTTGAATCAAAGTCTGAAGCTTTATGCTCTATGTATAGTGCCAGCTGCACCCTAGCACAAGGGGCCTCCACTATCTCTGTGATATGGTGCATTGACTACCAAGTGTTGCAATTCTGCTCAGTGTGGGCCTCAACTACTCCATTTGAAGACTCTCTAGACTCTGCTTGAGCTCTGTCACATTGGAGCTAAATCCTAGCAACATGAGCTCTTGGTCGGCTAGCGTGCAACGGGATTGTTGTCCCATCTCCCAAACCTATAAATTTGCATATACTTGTGAGGTAAACGATGAGCGAGTACCCTCCTCCATTGCATAGAGCTCCACAAAAAGTGATGGGTCTACAAAGTCTTTCTCTAGGGGAAAAGAAGAGTCATCGAGTGGCCTCCTCAGTGCTCTCTCTCTAGACTGCTCTATGAGGATGTCCCACTATCAAAAGCACTCTTGCTTCACCTCCTCTGCCTTTGTAACCCCTGGCCCCATTTCACCCATTGACTATGTGATCTGTAGTGTCTCCTTCTCTGGTACCCCATCCTCTAGCAGCACTACAATGATTGCCTATTTGTCTCTTCATCACTTTCCTGGCAAGTGAAGACGTCTATTATCTAGCCTCATGGTGGAAAAAGCTTGACAATGCCCTAGTGGTGGAAAAGGGCAATCGAGATCTATCGATGGTACATCAGACAATGTAAATGCACACACATGATGTGGACAAGGCAGTAGAGGTGGAAGCGGTGGCCACAACCCACAGTGTAGAAGCCTCCATCATCAAACAAGTCAAGAAAATTGTAGCACTCTTTGTGGTGTCCTAGTGTGGCCTCTATGCCCAACAAAATCTCTTGCCTACCCAAACCACGTCAGGCATGTAAGGGTAGAGTGATATCTAGAGCTAAACACTATGTGTGCCACTAGGGGAGTAGCTAAGATAAGCATGTTGATATGTGAAGTGATTTTCTAAAAAATAAGCAATGTGCCACTCTATGGTGCAGTTCCCCAAGGCTGCTCAAGTGTCTCTAAGTGCTTTCTCTAGCTCTTCAACCCTCTATTGAATTGTGGTCACCTCTTGTGTGAGCTCCTCTATATGACTGCGGAGCTCCACAGAGGGATCAGCCTACATCAAACACAATGACACACACTTAGAGAATTAACTTTATAAAAGATAGTTTGAAATTATTAAAACCATAGGTAAGTGAATGTACTTGTGAAGTTGTGCTAGCAATAGTGGGCATTAAAGGCATCAAAGACTTGGTTGATGGAGGTGGCTCCATTAGTGGTGTAGAGAAAGTGGCCTGATTGCGGAAACCAAAAAGTCAACAGCAGTAATCATAATGAATGGCATTTATAAATAAAGCAAAGCAAAATATGGAAAGGTTATGTATATTGTGGCAAAAGGAGCAGTTGTAGTACGGTCCTATCCATGTGGGCTAGCAAGCAGTGTAGTATCTAACGGCACCTAGAAAAGTAAATCATAAAACAAAAGCATTACCTACCACTCTACCAACTAAATATTCATATTTAAAGATTCTTGAATGTACCTTAGAAGGGTCTCCCAGCTATGCAAACCACTTGACGAAGTTGCTAATGTGTCGCCCATGAAACTGACCTCCTGTCCAATTTGTGTGACGATCCCCTAGACTAAGCTCCAAGGAATTATTGGCTCTAGCCGACGCCAGTGAGTTGGATGGCCTATGACCTTGGTCATCCCTGGGAGCCTCTACTGATGGCCTAGCCTCCAAAAACCATGACCCCCTCCTAAAAATCTATTGAATTAGTCCATGTTGAGCTCGAGGACAAACTTTGTGCAAATTTTGAAGGCAAATTATGTAGGTAGGCACTTCCAGGTGGTGAGGCAAGGCATTCTACTATGTCACATAACTTAAAAGATCTTTCTCTCTCATGCCAAGGGGTAGAGATTCCTCTATGCAAAAGGTCGCTCATGCCAATAGGTATCCTAGATGGGGACAAGACTGTTGCAAAGTGAGTGAGTGTATCAAAGGAAAAGCCTCCACTTGATGCCATGACAAGACTGCATGCCCAATGTGATGCATGACTGCCCACTCCTAGAAGGCATTGTGAGATCCCCAACCCCACCGACACCCAAGTGGGATGGGATCCTTGATAGGTCTCTAGGTCTAATAGAACTCAGAGTCTTCAAACAAGAAAAACCCAGGGAATATACCTTTACCATTGACAATGGCTTGGGTCTATAGCCCTAGACGAAGACCTAGTCTTGTCTCAC
Organism: Adiantum capillus-veneris; assembly: GCF_014529385.1. Classification (NCBI taxonomy): domain Eukaryota; kingdom Viridiplantae; phylum Streptophyta; class Polypodiopsida; order Polypodiales; family Pteridaceae; genus Adiantum; species Adiantum capillus-veneris. The sequence goes on along the minus strand of NC_140947.1, from coordinate 52,254,781 downwards.
AGTGGAAATGGGAAAACTTTTTTGGAATTTCTAGAAACTATTTTGGCCCTATAACTTCCACACTTTGGGCTAAGGTTTCCTTAACCAATGCTTTTTTCCCCCTAACATATGTGAGGGCACAGCTGCTGGTGGACTCCTCTTCCAAGTGGAGAAGTCTTTCTAGACATTTTTAGTGCACGAGAATAGATAGTTACCTGACTAATCAGGTCCACCCGCCCATGATTGACAATCTTAGTCAATCCCCACTTACCACCCCGCACTCAACATGATTCTTTTGTTATTTAATTCCTAACATGTTCTTATCACAATTAAAATAATGATTCCTTTCATCTTTCATAACAGTAATTCATTAAAACAACCCTTGAAAGCAGTATTGAAAACATTCTTTTACAAACAAGCATCTTTAGACTTAAGACAAGGTACTGTCAATCTAAAGTATCTCTGACCAGTACTGGCTTGTCTCAAGAACACCTATAAAGGGGTGAAAAATGGCACCCATTCCTTTTATATAAAAATCGGGGTGGAAAAGACATCACCCAAAGTCCAGGCGCCCATACGTATACGCCAACCAGTTGCCCATACAATCGGGCGGTTCCTCTAGGATAAAAACGATATGGTAAGTAGTATCCACAAACGCAGACATGCATGGGGTAAAGACTCCACGTACACGGAGGTAACCAATTCATCCATGGCGCACTCGCCATCATTACTCATCACCTAGAGTGAAATATTCCAAGGAATCAGAGGTGTCTTGAGACAAGTTGTCTTAAGGATGATCAAACATTCCTTCCTAGGTCAACCAGTTTTAGCTCAAACAATTCTTTCCTAATTACAAATAGTGCTCGTTGGTTTCTTGGAAGTTACCTTCCGTTTTCGGCCAGTTATTCATTTTCTAATTCTTACTTACTCCTTACGTATGCAATGTTAAGAACTTAAACTATTTAAAGACTTAATTGAATAAATGGAAACCCACCTAGATTGATGGACCATCTACTACTGCGTTGGCGCGTGAAGACTCTCCTCCGTAGGCCTACTAATAGGCCCAGGCTCATGGTCATGGGATGCCCTAGTCCTTTTATGCATTGTATCTTCCTCATCCGACTGAGGATTTCCTCAAGTCCTCTTTGGAGCCATAGTGGTAGCCTTATAAAAGGATACTTAGTCAAATAGAGAATTAATTGAATAATCTCTCTTATTTCTTTTACCCAAAAATAGGGATTTTTGAACTAAGTAAATATCTTCGATAAATATCTAGGTGAGATATTTTTTCCTCAACTTCCTAGTAGTATTATTGTGCTCTTGTGATTATCCCATAATTATCGAAGCTATTTTACTAATTTCCCTATTTAAACTCTCTTCAAAAATACACTAATTTGGCTTTAGTAATTTATGAATTATGTATCTGCTCATGAGACAGTTATCCTAGGTGGATTTTGATGTATTAAAACCCTGGTAATTATCTTGCTAGCTTATAAATTGATTTACTAATTTCCCTTCTCAATTTGTAATCAAGATCAGACAATTAGCTAAATTGATTATTTGTGCTTTAAGTAATTATCTTGGATTCCTAATATCGTTTCCCATCTTTGGTAATTACCATGTAACTACATAAATTATATTGCTAGTTTCCCTTCTCAATTTATGCTAAAAAATAAACAATTTTAGCTAAAGTAATTAGCTAAGTTAGTTATTTACGCTTAAGATAATTATCCCAACTTTCTAATAATTTTTTCATCTTCAGTAATTATTATGCAATTATGTAAATTAGTTTACTAATTTTCCTTTCCAATTATAGTCAAAATTCAATTAGCCTTGGATGTGTATTACAGGTATCAATGGACCATACCAGTTGTTATCCATGTCCATCTCACAATATTTTTTTAGAAAACCTTACCAAGCATAAGTCCATAGAAAAAGATGTTAATGATTATCCCCCATTTTTTAACCATAAAACTAGAGTTTCTAAAGAATATCATTTTGATTAGAAGGCAATCCCGGCTTTAATCCAAGTGTCTGAATCCACCATCATTTTTGAAGTCATTTAGTTTCTAAAAACCCAATCAAGTGTAAAAAATTCCAAGTTCTCAAACTTTAGTAAAAAAACCCATCAGAAGTCCATTACGGTAGAATGATCTTAGAAAAAACCATTACCACTTAACCATCTTTTCTCTTTTAAAAATATACCCCATTTGTCCTGTTATTTACCATGTCTATACTTACCTTAGTACTCAAAGTTTATGAGAGGAGCACCATTAGCCCAAGAAAATATATCCAAACTGAATACAGTATAGTCCTTAGTGCTACCATGGTAAAAACGGCCCAACATTTTTTTCAAAAAACAAACTACAGTGCAGCTGGTTAGAGAAAAACACGGCTAGCCAACAGTTCTATATAGGCAAAGCAGTGTATAGCTTAACCTAGTCCATTAGGTAGTAAGAATAACAAAATGTAGAAGCATCAAACCACATGCTAACCAATCAATCGATAATACAAGTAATAGGAATAGCTACTCATCCAAGGTGTATCCCCTTTCCAAGCCTAAATCGGGTACTTACAATACAAACGTCAAACCAAGTGTCCTTATACTTACCTTTCAACTCAGTGCACAAACCCCCCCCCCCCCCCCCCTTTTTTTTTTTTAACCATCAGTAACCCAAAATGGTGGGTTTCTCCAAGTAAACAGCTACAGTAACCTTGATGCCAACTAAAACAGATAGCTCCCATACAGATGCCCAGTATCACATTGTTCCTAGTGCTTCCAGTATTAAAAAGGCCAAGAGCAACCCCCAAAAGAAACAGCATAGTCTGACGGGATGCACAACCATTTGTTTTTAAAAGCAGTCAGCTGGGATGTGTCAACGTGGCCTGTAAACCGTAACAGCCTACAGAGGCTAAGAAAATTCCAAAGTACCTTGGTATTCTCAGGACCACATACTATTTATAGGAGTAACTTTGAATAATGCTATGCAGCGCTAAAAAATGTGACAGTAGAAAAAAACCAGTTAATGACAGCCCCCTTTTTTCCAGAGGTCGAAAGGCCAGACCTCTATACCCAATACGATTGCAAGCAGTTTGATGTCGGCGGCAAAATAATGTGATCCAAGTATACACAGCTACCATGCCACTGTCTGTCATCCAATTTATACTTACCTTATTGTGCCAACACATAACAGAAATATGCTCTATGTACAACAATAGCAAAATACAAACAGAACGAGTAGAGATGTAAGCAAGGGTAGAGAAAAACCTGAGAAACCTAAGTGGTGAGATCCATATCTCCTTATTTGAAGCAAGCAGTAGATTTTCCAGGGAAAAAAAAAACTGACTAACCCTGGCTAAGTTAGGGGCAGAGATGCACCCACACCTGTATATATAGTGGAAGGAGGAGAGACTGACAGTCCTATGAGCGGGAGCCATAAGTGAGCTGGGTCGCCGTCCTGGAGACTTCGTGTGTGTGTGTGTGTGTGTGTGTGTGTGTGTGTGTGTGTGTGTGTGTGTGTGTGTGTGTGTGTGTGTGTGTGTGTGTGTGTGTGTGTGTGTGTGTGTGTGTGTGTGTGTGTGTGTGTGTGTGTGTGTGTGTGTGTGTGTGTTTTCTCTGTTTGGCATGCAGATATCCAAGAGTGGGGAGATCCACTGGAGGGGCCGCCTTCGTGGTGTGATGAAGAGCGACTCCCGAGATGTAGTCACGCTCAGCTACTCCAGAGCTAGTGATATTCAATTAGAACCTAGGTTAATTATAAGAGCAAGGCCCTATGGTGTAAAGTAGCAATGGCATTTAAGTAGCATCCCGAGTGATTTTATGCTATCCAACTGGTCCTTGGTTAGATCAGTCGGGGGGGGGGGGGGGGATGGGGGGTGTGTGTTAGTTTTTAGAATTTTGAAAAAATCAAGACTAATTCAGTATCACTGTGTGTGTGTGTGTGTGTGTGTGTGTGTGTGTGTGTGTGTGTGTGTGTGTGTGTGTGTGTGTGTGTGTGTGTGTGTGTGTGTGTGTGTGTGTGTGTGTGTGTGTGTGTGTGTGTGTGTGTGTGTACCCGCCCTAACCCAAGCACCATACACAATGGGTAGGTAGCAGGCCCATTGTGCATGGGCCTACTACCTAGTTAGAGAAATGAGATTCTCTTGATTAAAGTGTAACCCATGCCAATTATGTTGGGTGAGAGCCGTATAATAGTGTTGCAGATCTGGTTTCTATAAAACCCGTTAAGGCAATATTTCTTGATTAGTATATTAACCTCCTCCCATGCAAGAAAAGAAGTAGAGGAAGAATAGCAAATCAGATGTAGCAGACTAATGAAAGAGCCAATAGCATCCTTGTGAGGCCTATTGCTATTCTTCTTTAAGAACTCCACAAGTGGTAGTTTCAGGAGATCCCTTTTCCAAACAAACCTTGGTCAAACACACCGACTAATGGGATATGAAGGGAGATAGAAAGGTTAAGGAATTGGACTGATGTGCAACAGGCCCCATTGGGTGAGATGATCTCATGGAGAGATGTGGGTTCAATTTTAAGGCAGTGAGGATAAATTAGACAAATCTCTTTGAGGAAGTCTCTATTGTTGATACTAAGTAAGTCATCCATATATCTATAGGTATGTCTGAACTATGAAAGCTTATTTTTGTACGATTCCATGGTCTTGATACATCACTTATACTCAAAGAAAGCAAGGTAAATATTACACATAAGTGCAGAGCATGAGAATCCCATGGGGATGCTTAGGCATTGGTTAAAGCAAAGACCGCCCAAAACAATAGTGCAGTTAAAAAGCAGCCAGGAGATGTAACCGTAAAGCTTAGCTTCATTAAAGTGTAAGGATTGTAAGGAGTGAGTTACTTTTATCCACCTGGGTTTTTGGAGAGAGGGATGTAAAAGAGTTTCTTCTTTCTAGCATTAGAGAAGGCCATTTTAATCACCTTGGCAAGAATAGTCTTAAGGCCAAGATCCCCTTCAAGGGGAATGTTTTTGTAACATTGGGTAATGTCTGCAATAAAAATGTGGAAGATTTGTTGAGGAAGATTAAGCGAGACTTCTGTAGAGTTTTTTGCAAGCCAAAAGGAATTGTACTGAATATGTAAGAAATCTTGGCAGATTTTCTGTTTAGTGTCACAAATAAGCTCAAATTCGGTTAGTATAAGGTCGAGGCACTAGTATTTTCAATAATGCTAAGATCCAGGTACAAACATGGTTACCATAGGCCTCAAAATTCCTGCAAAAGGTGGTAAACTGAAAGCATGTACAAAGTGGAACAGAATCCTGCCGAAGAAAGTCATTGCTGTAAATTAACTTCTTTATGGGATGTTGATACTTCCATCCTATGCATATATTGTCGAGTAATTTGTGATTGCCAAAAAACAGATCAAAGCACTCAAAAAAAAGATTTTTTGGTTGAATCCAATCGAGGAGTACATTGTGAAAGAGACAGTGTATGTAGATGAAACCATTGTCTGGAACAGCTTTGTCAAGAGTTCTTCATCTGCAAGGGCTTGTAGTAACATGCAATATCACCAAGGTTTAAATATCAGGGAAGTTCCTGATGGGGGGAAACCTACCTCTTCCCCTTGTGTAGCTACGAACTTTTCCCCGGTTAGAGGATGAGCTACGTGTTAGGAAGGAAGTAAAGGAGTTGGGGGTAATCAAAGAGTTGGATCATTTGAGATAGGGGAGTCATCCTCATCAATACAAGGTTTAAGTAAACTAGTGATGATCTTAACACCTATAAAGTTAGCATACGTAGTTAAGTAAATTCAAGGTTCATCAGATTTCAACTCTTTCAGGATATCCAGCATTGGTCCACGAAAGATGTTGAAGGCAATCTGCGCAATTACAATCTTCTTAGCTTGGCCACCTAATCAAGAGCAAATGAGGGAGAGGTGAAAATCCACAGGTTCTTCTAGGAAGAGTAAGTCCAGATGGTTGAGAATAAACCAAACGGTATGATCGAACCACATGATGCTGGATTCACAAGAGGCTTTAGGGTCAAGAAATCTACAACCAAATTTTACATACGGTCGAAAGTCATTCCAGATGGATTCAGTGTAAAAATCTGGATTACTCTTTGCAAATTCCATATTTCCTTTGGTACGGATGTAGAGGCCCGAATTAGAGGGGCATTTGGAGTGGTCGATGAGATTGAGATTGAAGGGTGCTTTGATCAGCTCCCCTTTGTCCAGAAATTGCCTCCTTTTAGAATCTTGAGTCTACAATCTTCCACAGTAGAGGCAAGGAGGTTGGCAAGGTAAACCCATGTTTCACACAAAATGGGTGCCAGAAAAGCTTTATTGGGCAGGACCCAAAGCTGATGGTCGATCCCAAGGGATTCAATTTCAATTTGTTTAACAGGTAAGACAGGAAAAACTTTGGATATTCTAGGCACCATCTCCAGGAGGTTAGAGTCATTGAGGGAGCAGAGATTACTTTGAAATTCCTTAACTGCTTCAAGGGTTGCACTATCCCGACAAAAGATTCCACCAGTTTGTGGAATAATTGGAGTGGCTGGTGTACAGACAAAAGAGGGATTGAGACCACATAACTTCCTAAGAAAGTTAGATAGCTCAGCACCAGAGGAGGAAGCTCTTGCTGGTATTGTGAGGAGAGTAGGGGAAGATGGGCTATGTATTGGGTGATTAAATTAACCCCTTCCATGGAGTCTTTATCCAGAGTAGCCAAAATCTTGACCCAATCATTAAATGATAACATATGTAAGACAGATAATTTTTTGTCAGAGGTAAGAGCCAAATCATATATTAGTTGAGAAGCATCCAAGATGCTAATACATCTAAGTACAAGAGATGTGGCCACTGAGAGGGGCTCCCAGGACAATTCCAATCCTTGTGAGAGAGCAAGAGTGTGCAATTTTTCAAAAAAGTGTGGTGAGGTTCACTTATTCTTACCATAGTAAGTAATACAATCTTTGGCCTTCCTAGAGAGGAAGGGTCTAGTTCTAACTGCCAAAGCATTCTGATTTACGGTCCTTAAGGTATAGCTTAATCTGTTCAAGAATCTTTGCATGATTCTCAAGGTTGTGATTAGTGCTCATGCGGGCTGTCTTTCTATAAGGTATGCAGTCCTGAAAAAGGAACAGTATAAACATAAACAAAAGTAGAAACAGTAACTATAGCTTTTGGGTCTGCAAACCTTAAACCGGCAAAGTCAAAGACTATAGTAGCCGTGAGCAGGGGACCAGAAATAGAGTCTACGAAGGACCACCTAACACTAGTCAACCGGTCAGGGGATTACAGACTATGGGTCCAACTTAGAACTCAATTTCGAAGAAAAATTCCAAAGCCAGTATCCCGGTTTATCTAGAAAGAAAAACCTTATGTATAGGATGTGTGTGTAGCTGTTTTAATCTAAGATAATAAGACATAATTGAACTTTCACATTCAAAGGACAACTGGCAATGGAACAAAGAACAGATAAGTACAAAAACAATTCAGTATTAGAATCATTTAAGTACAATGTTTGTGGAAAGAGATCCCCTTTCAGTACATAGATAGTTAAATAACTTCCCAAATCATAAGTGAGTGTTCCATCCAGTGTAGGACTGCTTGCCAAATTAAAAAAAAAACCCTCCAAGATAAGATAGAGTCCTTACCTGCATCCATCCAAACAAGACAACAATTCGGTTAGCCTTGGATGTGTATTACAGGTATCAATGGACCATACCAGTTGTTATCCATGTCCATCCCACAAGATTTTAAAAAAAAAACCTTACCATGCATAAGTCCATAGAAAAAGATGTTAATTATTATCCCCCATTTTTTAACCATAAAACTAGAGTTTCTAAAGAATATCATTTTGATTAGAAGGCAATCCCCGCTTTTAATTCAAGTGTCTGAATCCACCATCATTTTTGAAGTCATTTAGTTTCTAAAAACCCAATCAAGTGTAAAAAATTCCAAGTTCTCAAACTTTAGTAAAAAAACCCGTCAGAAGTCCATTACGGTAGAATGATCTTAGAAAACACCATTACCACTTAACCATCTTTTCTCTTTTAAAAATATACCCCATTTGTCGTGTTATTTACCATGTCTATACTTACCTTAGTACTCAAAGTTTATGAGAGGAGCACCATTAGCCCAAGAAAATATATCCAAACTGAATACAGTATAGTCCTTAGTGCTGCCATGGTAAAAATGGCCCAACATTTCTTTCAAAAAACAAACTACTACGCTACTGGTCAGAGAACAACACAGCTAGCCAACAGTTCTATATAGGCAAAGCAGTGTATAGCTTAACCTAGTCCATTAGGTAGTAGAATAACAAAATCTAGAAGCATCAAACCGCATGATACCCAATCAATCGATAATACCAGTAATAGGAATAACTACTCATCCGAGGTGTATCCCCTTTCCAAGCCTAAATCGAGTACTTACCATACAAATGTCAAGCCAAGTGGCCTTATATTTACCTTTCAATTCAGTGCACAACCCCCCCCCCCCCCCCCCCCCCCCCCCCCCCCCCCCCCCCCCGTTTTTAACCATAAGTAACCCAAAATGGTGGGTTTTTCCAAGTAAACGGCTACAGTAACCTCGATGCCAAGTAAAACAGATAGCTCCCATACAGATGCCCTGTATCACATTGTTCCTAGTGCTTCCGGTATTTAAAAAGTCCGAGAGCAACCCCAAAAGAAACAGCACAGTCTGACGGGATGCATCACCATTTTTTTTTTAAAGCAAGTCAGCTGGGATGTGTCAACACAGCCTGTAAACGGTAACAGCATGCAGAGGCTAAGAAAATCCCAAAGTACCTTGGTATTCTTAGGACCACATACTATTTATAGGAGTAACTTTGAATAATGTTGCGCAGCGCTAAAAAAATGTGACAGTAGAAAAAAACCAGTTAACGACAGCCCCCTTTTTTTCCAGAGGTCAAAAGAACAGACCTTTATACCCCCCCCCCCCCCCCCCCCCCCCCCTTTTTTAACCATTAGTAACCCAAAATGGTGGGTTTTTCCAAGTAAATGGCTACAGTAACCTCGATGCCAAATAAAATAGATAGCTCCCATACACATGCCCAGTATCACATTGTTCTTAGTGCTTCCGATATTTAAAAAGGCCAAGAGCAACCCCAAAAGAAACAGCACACTCTGACGAGATGCATCACCATTTTATTTTTAAAAGCAGTCAGCTGGGATGTGTCAACGCGGCCTGTAAATGGTAACAGCGTGTAGAGGCTAAGAAAATCCCAAAGTACCTTGGTATTCTCAGGACAACATACTATTAGTAGGAGTAACTTTGAATAATGTTGCGCAGCGCTAAAAAAATGTGACAGTAGAAAAAAACCAGTTAACGATAGCCCCCTTTTTTTCCAGAGGTCAAAAGGCCAGACCTTTATACCCAATACGATTGCAAGCAGTTTGATGTCTGTGGCAACGTAATTTGAGCCAAATATACACAGCTACCATGCCATTGTCTGTCATCCGATTTATACTTACCTTATTGTGCCAACACATAACAGAAGTATGCTCTATGTACACCAATAGAAAAATACAAACAGAACCAGTAGAGATGTAAGCAAGGGTAGAGAAAAACCTGAGAAACCTGAGTGGTGATCTCCATAGCTCCTTATTTGAAGCAAGCAGTAGCTTTTTCAGAAAAAAATAAAACAGACCAACCCTGGCTAAGTGAGGGGCAGAGATGCGCCCTCACCTGTATATAGAGTGGAAGGAGGAGGGACTGTCAGTCCTATGAGCGGGAGCCATAAGTGATCCGGGCTACCTTCCTGGAGACTGTGTGTGTGTGTGTTTGCTCTATTCGGCGTGCATATATCCAAGAGTGGGGAGATCCACTGGAGAGGCCGCCTTCGTGGTGTGATGAAGAGCGACTGTCGAGATGCAGTCACGCTCGGCTACGCCATAGCTAGTCATAATCAATTAGAACCTAGGTTAATCATAAGAGCAAGGCTCTATGGTGTGAAGTAGCAGTGGCATTTAAGTAGCATCCCTAGTGATTCTATGCTATCCAAATGGTCCTAGGTTAGATCAGTGAATTGTGGGGGGCGGGGGGGGGGGGGGGGGGGGGGGGGTGGGGGGGGGGGGGGGGGGGGGGGTGGGGTGGGGTTAGTTTTTAGAATTTTGAAAAAATCAAGACTAATACAGTATCAGTGTGTGTGTGTGTGTGTGTGTGTGTGTGTGTGTGTGTGTGTGTGTGTGTGTGTGTGTGTGTGTGTGTGTGTGTGTGTGTGTGTGTGTGTGTGTGTGTGTGTGTGTGTGTGTGTGTGTGTGTGTGTGTGTGTGTGTGTGTGTGTGTGTGTGTGTGTGTGTGTGTGTGTGTGTGTGTGTGTGTGTGTGTGTGTGTGTGTGTTGGTTGGGGGGGGGAGGGGGGCGGGGGGTGCGCATTCAACACCCACTTTTTGTTTTGAGCTCCAACTAAGTCCAAGGACGGCCCCACTTTGGTGGGAACCCATGTGAAGTTAAGCAAAGGCCACCAAAATGGGCGCTCACACATGAGCAGCCACCCATGGGCTAGATTTGAAGGAAGCGGTAAATGCCATTGCATTCAAATTTCGGGTCCGACTGGACCGGGACCAATCGATGATTACCCCCACCCCCGCACGTCTGGTAGTTACTGCCATGATGGCTTAAAGCCTCACACCGATGAGCCGTAGACCACCTCTCACTGTTCTCAGCCGACCGATGGGCTCCATAAGTGGTGAACCACTTTGACTTCTCTTTTTGGGTCCCCCGCCCCTACGGGCCTCCCCTGCCCACGCCCTGCTGCTACCCACCAAATCACCTAAGGCCTTGTTCCCAACAATCTAAGCAGTAAAGGGGCATTCCTGCTCTCAGTAAGGTGTATCAAACCTTACCTAGGGCTACATAGGATTTTTCCAATACCCTCCAAAGCCTTCAAGCACAATCAAAACTTCAAGGGCTTCAACAAGAATTCAAATAAAACTTTCAATTCAAGCATCTAAAACAGAGGACTCTTTGTGCAGAGGAGCTTCACAAAAATTATAGGAATTCCCCTCTCCCTCTCTCTCCCTCTCTCTCTCTCTCTCTCGCAATAAAGCCTAAAATTTTGCAACCAAGCACAATTGCCTTTGCAAATAAATATCATTTTTCTTACTTGTGCACTTGTAAAGAGGTTGACACTGGCTAGGAGAGTCTCATAAGCTAAGACCCCTCTCTATTAGCGCAATGGAAGAGAAGGGGCTTGGGAAATTTAACGGGGAGGGCTTTCATACTTGGTAAACCAAATTGAAAGGCTACATAATGAAAAAGAAATTCTAGGGAATAGTCAAGCCAACACTAATTGATCCGACATCCACTACTGGTGCACAAGTACTACTGACATGAGCTATGAGTGCCCAAAATCAAGCCAAGGACGAGAAAGCATTAGGAATCATAATCGCACATTACATGACAATTATGTACACTTTATTGATGATTGTGATACCTCGTTAGCTGCATGGGAAGCACTAGAAAAAAACTTTGAAGCTAGGAAAAAGAAGATCAACGTAAGATTAAAGAAATATATATACAAATTGCAAATGGAACATAACAAAGATATTGCAAGCTTAGTCAATCGACTCAAGAATATGACCGTGCAACTAGCTTATGTAAACAGTGCAGTACCAGAGGAGAACAAAATCGCAATTCTTTTAGCAACAATTCTTTTAGCAGCATTACCACCTAGATTTGACCAAATCATGACCATGACTGAGGAGAAGGATCCAACACCAGATTTGCAAGACGTCATCAACTCTTTGATGTCTGAGGAGAAGAAGCAAGGGAGGAACGCTTCTTCAGGGGGAGGAGCTTTTGCAATTAGCTCTAGCAACAAAACTTGTTTCAAGTGTGGCAAACAAGGGCACATAGCAAAGGACTGTCTAGCATTGAAGACTTGCAGCATTTGCGGGAGGAAGAGTCACCTTCCTTCCAAGTGTTTCAAAAGGGACAAAGGCAGCGCCAACAGAAATCCAAGGCCCAAAGTGTATTGGCAGAAGAATACAAAGACGAAGATGAAGAAGAAGGTGGCAATAGCCTTCTAGTCTACGACGACATTCTCTAGACCTTTCTTGTTTTGCCTTTCCCTTTCAGTTGTATTTGTTTGGATATAGCTTGGACTAGCTTGGTCTCAGTTTTATACATCTGTTTGAGGGGATTTGTTTGAGTATCTCTTGGATTAAAGATAGTTTGTCTCCTGTATTGGGGATGGTCTCCTAGATTGGAGATTTTCTTTTGTTACTGGATTGGAGTGTGCCAGAGATGCCAGTTTTCTTCAGTGTCTTCCTAGCCCAAACCTCAAGGGGAGGATTGTCGAGTGTGAGCTTTGTCCTAAAGTGTGAGCCAAGAAGAGGAGTGGATTTATCCCACATGTAGTGGTGCAAGGATGTAGAGCTACTTAAAGCTCATTTCATGAATGAATAAACACAAGTCTATTTTGCATTACATCTTCCTTGTTTATGGTGAGCTTGTGATGGCTTAGCTAATACTCAAGGTCGTGTTTATGAGTCCAAGTTAATTGATCTTGGAGCCTAATTTGCTTGAGTGATAATCTTGCCAACACACACTCACTTGTGTGCACAATGTTTCTCTTTCATCCACCCTAGCTAGCACGATCGCATTCCCCTCAATGGGTTGAAATCCTTCCATCTTGGGAGTTGTTGAGAAGTTTTGGGTAGCTGAGATGCCATGCTCCCCATCATTTGAGCTATCTGAATCTGAACAATGAGGATATACCTCTATCCTTGTCGATAGGGATTTTAGGAGGGATTGGGGTTTTAGTCCGAGGAGGGGGTTTCACTATGTCAGATTGAGATGTAGGACCATTTTTTAAAGCTTCACTAGGTGTTTGAGAAGAAGAGGCATTGTTCTTTACCTCCTCATCAGGAGGGGGTTTTAGTCCGAGGAGGGGGTTTCACTATGTCAAATTGAGATGTAGGACCATTTTTTAAAGCTTCGCTAGGTGTTTGAGAAGAAGAGGCATTGTTCTTTATCTCCTCATCAGCAAATGAAGGATCAAACACATCATCCAAAAGTGCCCCAAACTTATTAACATATTTATTGGCATTACTTCTTGGTGGTTCTCTATCAATTAGCTACTCCTCCTATTTACTTGTTGAAAGCCTTGGTTACTTTCTTTAGCCTCTTTGCCCTTCTCTGCATCCTTCTGAATTTTGATGGCTAGTTCAAGGCAGTCCTTAATCAAGTGACCCTGCTTGAGACAGTGAAAACATGCATTATGAAGGTTTCTATAGATAACCTTTTGAACATACAACACTTGCCCCAATTGATCTTTGATCTGGACGGCCTCATTGAGAGGAGAATCAGTATCCATCTCTATAAGCAACTAGGCATCCCACTTAGGGTTAATACTATTAAAGGGTTTTGTCCCAAAACTTACCCTATCTGAGCAACAATCTATTTAAGCCGCTATGGAAAAAAACTCGATTGGATAACCTCAAAAGTCTACCCAAGCAGGAACCTTGGAAGGTTTTTTTCCCTTTGAATCAGAGCCCTTATGCCATTTAAAAATAGGCATAGGAGTTTTCCTAATAATCCATTGCCCTCTGCTTATCACTTGTAGGGCACTAGACTCATTAAAAAAACACAGGTAGTAATTATTTGGCAAATATTGTACCTGATCTAGGAATAGATTTCTAGACTTCCACTCTTGAGATATCCATTGCTTTAAGATTTCAACATGAGGCCTAATTCCATGACACATCCCAATCACAGCTCTTTCCTGCAAGTGCTTGAACGAGTTGTTCAGTTCAACAGTTCCAACAATGACTTCTCCTTCAATAAGTCCCTGATTTTGAGGACCTTCATTTTTATCTTCATAATGACTATCATCAGAGTTATCACCACTAACAGCTTTATTCTGAGCTTCAATAGATGAAGGTTTGAGATTAACTTGGACATTGTCACTACCATTCTACGCTTGGGAATTACCTTGAGGAGGGTAAATCAAACTTGTGCCAAACATTTGAAATCAAAAAAAATTGGCCATTAAGCAGAGGGGGATTAGGATTTACCCGGTTAGGTCTATTCAAGGAGAATGGGTGAAATGTAGCATTGAATCCCTAACCAGTTGAGCAGGGCGAGAGAGAATTAAACAAGTCATATTGCATGTACTTCTATGGAAAAAAAAGGGGGATTTTAAGTAGGTTTAGCTTGTACTACATGTGCGTATGACAAAGGACCTTGAGCTCCAGGCCTGCTAGAGAGGATAGAGACTCCTAGTCCTAGGTTGCACGCCACGCATGAGGTTCAGGCTCCGTTTTTGAAGGTGTAGTTGAAGAGAAAAGCGAGTTGTGGAGATAGGTTGTTTCTCGAGCCCATTTACCGACGCATCCTGTAAGGCCATGCTCCTCCCGCACTCGGGCGGTGCACTATGTAATGATGTTAATGTTTAACGTGAGTTCGATAGGAGGGGTTTTAAAATGCAAAAAGTTTAGGCAATTTAACCGAAATACACTAAAATAAGGAGGTTTTATATTCAATTTTGAAAAAAAAAACTTACAATAAGGGGTTATTTTATTCATTCAGACATGTTAAAAGAGGGGGTTTTTAATACATTGCGAACACACATTATATAGGGGGGTACTGAATGGTGAACCGCCCGAGCCAGCAGCCCCCCTCCCCCCCCAAGGGGGAAGGGTGCAGGTGGCACTCAGTACCAACCAGAGAGGAAGATATTTAGAGTCATAAAATGGAAAAGGGGCGAGAGACTTCGCATGTCTCAATAGTAGAGCTCAACTCACCTCGCCTCTATCCCAATATTGAGCCAAGACAAGTTTGAAATGAATAAATTCCTTGAAATTTGAAATTTTGATGAGTAGATGGCAAGTAGATGGCCTTACTATGGTTTAGCGCTGAAAAGAAAATTTGATTACAAGCAACCACGGAGGTGATGAAAACAAGGATGGAAATGACTTTCGCTTGCTGCTTAATTGTTGAGATGATTAATTATAAAGCTAATCATAAATCATAAGCATTTCCTAATGGCTCCAAAGCAAATAAATTCACTCCCGGATTGTGCAAGTAAACTCTAAATAGAAGAAAAACGCTAAAAGAAAGTCGGAAGAAGGGTGATGAATACAACTGTGTCCATGCACGCTTGCCCACTTCTTTATACACGTGTTGATGCACGCTTGCCCACTTCTTTATATATGGACAAAAAAAAAAATCTTTTGACTTTCCATTTCAATTGGGCTTTCCATTTCTTGAACCCACCCTTTAATTATGCATTTGAAATGTTCCGAAGGGATAGACTTTTTCGAGATTGGGGAGGCCTACTCATTGCTTAAGCACTAAATTAGGATAATATATAGAAAAAATCATCATTATGCTAATATGGTTTAAGAGCTTTAAGCAAGGGTTAACTAATTAAGCATAAAGTGAATCAAAGGAGATAATTAAGGCAGGTTTATCTCTTTAGCCACCTAGATCTTTGATACCATGTTAAGCCTTTAGAATCGATTGGGGAGAGATTAGATTCAAGGCAATGAACACACACTACACAAAACTCCAATTTTTAATTATGAGAGAAAAGCTTATATAATCATATACAAGAGCCTACATCATAAGCAGTAACATGTTACGATTTTAGAATTAATTACAAAGAGACTAGATTCAAGGCAATGAACACACAACTCTAGTTTTTTATTATGAGAGAAGAAAAGTTTATATAACCATGTACATGAGTCAACAGCATCATAAGCGGTCATGATAGGGAATGATGACTTAATCAATGATATCTTAGGATAAGCCATGCTTGGATTTGTCTCCCATATATTAGAGCTAGAGCTAGGTACAATGGCTCTAATGTTGAGGTTGATAGTTGAACAAAATCTAGCAAACTTTGGTGTAAAAACCTTGAAATATAGTCAATTTCTATCTAGATTTTCCATGTGTAGTTTTGTCAAGGTTTTAGAAAGAAGTTTGTTTCAAACAGTGATACTAAACGAAAAATGGAACAATGATTGTGAACCATAACCAAGCTATCACCCACATGAAAGACTTGGTCTCTAATAAGGAAGGTAGAGAAAAGTCAAGCAGCAAAGTATCCAAGTCTCATGAGCCTCAATCTCATAACCATTGGTCAATACTCAAACCTGGCTTCTAGCCATACTCAAACACAAGTCCATGTTTGTAGAGCCAAACCGAGGAACTACATGAGATAAAGCATGGTACAAATATTGCTTCCAAGGCTCTACCCTAAGAAACAAACCTCAAACTATGAGCTTGGAAAGCAATGCACTTATCCACACATCCAAGTCACTAAGAGAGGTAGATTTGATTATCCCAATTCCCTTCTGAAGCATAATTCTTGAGTTCAACGCAAATTTGATTATCCGACTTCCTTCATGAATCGTAAGAGTTGAAGACTCAATGGGTAGATCTTTAAGTCTCTTTTAAAACATCTCTTCGCTTCACCTCTCTCTCTCTCTCTCTCTCTCTCTCTCACACACACACACACACACACACACACACACACACACACACACACACACACACCAATGCATGCATGACCTCTCCCTCTTGCAATATCAATGTGGAGACTAGCTATGAAAGGTGAGAGGGGGGGAGAGCCATTCATGACTAAAACATGAAAGATAGCTGAAGGGACACAAAGATAATACAACAAAAAATGTTTCAGATACCCGCACACTCAAAAGTTAGAAGCTGATTGATCCTCTTAATCTCACTTAAATTCATACCCCTCAGGTTTTTCCTCTTGCCTCCCAGCACAAAGCACACGTGTTGAACATGATTAACTTCAAGTGACCAAACTTACTAATTGACACAGTGTGTTTAATAATATCAATCTCCTCTTTTAGTGTACATGGAATCATCAATGAAGACATTACAATCATGCAATGGTGCTTGTAAGCAAGTAATTACTAATTGCCATCAGGACTAAAGACCAGAGTATTTGAATAATATTGATACCGAAAAGAAACGTACATTGTCAAAGGACCAATCAAACAGCTGTGTAAAAAGAGTAATAGTCCAATGTTGGACATGAATAGGAAAAGCCCAGAGGCAAGATGGCAAAGCAATCATGCTAGAGAATCAAGCAATCTCTCTCTCTCTCTCTCTCTCTCTCTCTCTCTCTCTCTCTCTCTCTCTGTGTGTGTGTGTGTGTGTGTGTGTGTGTGTGTGTGTGTGTGTCAGAAAAAGTGGCTGTATTGAGTGTACAAAGAGACCTCTGGGGATGCTCAAAGGCCTATCTCCCAAGGAAGGTAAAAGATGGGGAGAACCATGCGACTGCCATGTATACATCAAGGTGGCAGAGTGCAGAGTGCAAAATGGGGAGGTGCATATACGCTCTCTCAGATGCATTCTCTCTCTCTCTCTCTCTCTCTCTCTCTCTCTCTCTCTCTCTCTCTCTCTCTCTCTCTCTCTCTCGTCGCCTGTGTGTGTGTGTATGTGTGTGTGTGCACGCTTGCACAAGAAGCTGAATTGGACACGAGCACGTGCACACTACGTGTTCATGCTTGCCCAAGAAGCTGAACTGGGCACACGCACGCACGCACACTCTCCTACCTACCTACTTATCTTTGGGGTGCGACAATATCACACAACATGCCACCTCTAAGTATACTGATCCTTAATCTGTTAGTGTTTGCATAAATATTATCCCCCAAATCCAAAAAAAATCAATGTTACACCAATCAGGTAATATACTAAGTAGTAAAAGGTTTCTCTCATACTTTGGTTAGGATCCTTAGCATAAAAACTGTGTCCTCCAAATGTTCTGTCTCACATACTCTACATTCTTACAAACGCAAAGCCCATTTTCAGGAACAATCTTGTGATTGAACACTGTTTCCAGCTTGAAGGGAAAGGCAAGAGCAAATAAGCATCACACACCTGCATGAGGGCGACTTACATGGAGAGCACCAGCACGCATGTGCACGCGCACACACACACACAAACACACACACACATTGTCAAGCTTTCTGTTCAAGTGAAGTGGCATTATTTCTAATGGCATAAGATTTCACGATCACACTTGATACGACACCATGATAGAGTCTATCAACTCCTGTAGTGGTGCGAGCTCTTTCTTGTCAATCAACCCAAACTCCTGCAAAAGCAAATGATGCCATCAGACAAATACACTTCATGCTCTTCTTAAAGACACGACTTCAGAGAGGAAAAAAACTTACATAGGTAAAAAGTATGAAGTGTTTGAAACATGTATTGAGGTGTGCCTCCTCTTTCAAACTCACAATCTTCTGAAAATGAGAATGGTAAATGTGCGCATATACACGAAATAACCGTTTAAAAATAGTTTTTACAACGTCTTTGAAATTTGAAGGAAATGGGGCACCTGCAAAAGAGAGCACACAGGGTGGTTAAGTCATAAAGAGGAGACGATCATACTCAAATCGTTACTTCCTACTGACTCTACTCTTCAAATCATTAATAAGCTAGATCCCTAGAGACTAAGGTCTCGTTTCCCATTCCAGTTTCCATTCCATGTGACTCAATAATTACAGGGAATGGCACTTTATGCGGTTTCCCGTTCCCCGTCCGTGTTCCCATTTTCCGTTCCATGTGTATAATTAAAGTTAGACCTTCCAATTCTCTCTCTTTCATCTTTCATCTTCCAAAGTTCTATCACCCTTCAATTCAGACTTTAGAAGAATTGGGTGGCCCTACTCAATCACAAAGACAGGCAGAAATATAATAAATACCAAGCCGTTGTGGGAAAATGGACTCATCATCAAGTTGGGCTTCTATCCATCCCATTAGGTATTCCACATACTTTGGAGCAGAAACCTCTATGGGCTTTTTGATCTGTACACCATCAGCCCATCGATATTCATATCTAAACACAGGCAGCAATTAGAAACCTGAGGTTAGTTTGCTGTTTTGTTTAATAAAAATAAGAAAAAAGGAATTCAGAAAAACAAAAACTTCCGCACTTTGGGCCCGCAGACATCGTGGGGCAGTTCTCTGCAGTGCAGAACTCTGAAAGTGTCCCATAAAGTAGATTGACCTGATTGAAGAAATCAACAGCTGCAGACAGAGATGAAGCAAGCACAAGTTAGTCAAATTGCTACTGAATTTATTCTCATTGGCAATGAACTTAGTTATGACATGAACAACCTCGAATAGCATTATAGCAGGTAATCAGACAGCAATATTAGTTAGCAAAAACTCTGAATCGTTTCAATCCAATGTGAGCACAATGAAATGAGGGACCGAAAAGTGCACAAATCGCTTTTGAAAGGCCCTAAAACCCAAAACGGTCTTGTTAGTGAAACAGCCTCGCATAATTTCTTGGTAGTGAAATGGCATGTGTTTTCCCTTGATCAACAAAACGTTTGAAGGCTCTTTATGACTACTTTGCATAAAACATTTCATCTGTCCGGACCTGCCTAAACCCGTTTCATTGCAGGCCCTAATTTGGTACATGAGTAATATATAAACGGAGTAAACAAGATAACTCCTTAATGAGCAGAAAAAATTGCACAGGAGACTCACTGTTTACAGCCAGCCATTCGTATAAGTCTTCACCAGGAGGAAGACGTACAGCCTCCCGTAAGTTTCCACTTCCTAAAGTTGCATCGATGTGCTTGCGGAGTTGTGCACCCTATTTGCAAAATTTTCCATCATTAAAAAATCCTGGTAGATAAAGGATAAACAATTATATGGCTCTTAGTATGAACATGAAACACTACATCTTTTGTAGTCCATATACTCATTAAACCTCATTTTAATCTAGATACTCATATTTTCCAAAATTCAGACACTGTTCCTCAACCAAAGCAAACCCATGAACGAGTTTACTTCTTACGTTACCCCCCTAAGCTGTCCTCGCTAATCGAACAGCTTTTTTAGTTCTCAACTGGGAAAAAAGGTGAAGTGCAACCCACTTCACACCTCCAAGAAACCTTACAGAGGCCATTGAAAAGTACTAGAGAAAGAATCATTGCATCTAATCTAGGACAATAAAAGGCTATGCTCAGGAATTATTTTTAGAAATTGATTAAAGCATACCTTACTCCCCGATGGTGTGCTCTTTTTAGGACGGAATGTTCTTTGATTCCTGTTCCAGACATAAGAAGTTTAAACAGCATGTTCTGGTGATTCCTACGCAAGTAAAAAACAATTGGTGGACTGGAAATAAAATCATTGGAATCTCTAATCAATGTGAAATATAGAAAAGAGAGAACGGGAAAACCATTAGTAACTCAAGAAGCCAAGTGTCACATTGGAGTAGTTGCAAACAGGTCAACTCTGTCGGAGTGGGAAGCATAAAAGAGAAAGAGACAAAGGTATGCGAGAGAACACAAGAGAGACAGATGGTGAAGCTAACAACTCAATAAATCCATAAGGCGATACAACATGATGAATGCCCAGTGGATGGACCTGGCCACTCATATACATGCACGAGTGATAGGTCAGGAAAAACATCAAAAAATACCCAACATAATAAATTCATTAAGGCAGGGGAGAAAACGAGCAAAGTGCTCCAAAGCCCATATGTGCCAAAATCCCTGCCAGGAAGGTGAAAGGGTGACCAACCCACAACTTGGGGCTATGTGCACGAGTGTGTGCATGTAAGCAGGAGCAAAAGCATCTAAAAGGTGAACATGAAGCTCAACACCCCTCCTCAACAACAAACGCTGAGGAGCTGCCGAGGAAAATATCCAAGTCCTGGAGAACCAAAATCAGCGCCAAGCCAAAAAACGGCGAACAGTTTAGCACCAAGTAAAGATGACAATAGTGGAGGTTGCACTGATCCAATCAAACATGGAAGCTGTAGAAATAACCAAGAAATAACCAAGAAACGGAACAAGTCACTGAAGAGGATGAAATGGAAGAGCCACAAATGAGCATCTCATAGCCCAACGGCTAAGGTGAAGCAAGTGGGAGAGGTGGAGAAGAGGTACCCCCCTGAAGTAGAGCAGTCTAACCAAAAGAGGCAACACTCCAATTCCAACAGAGCTGACATAGGAGGATGGTAAAGGCAAATGAAGAGGCTAAAGGGGAATCCCCGCAAACGATCTATCGATCGAGGCATTGGGAGCAGGCTGCAGCAGAGGAAGAAGCTGTCTCGGTCCTAGGTGAACCATCTGCATGTGCATCTTTGCGACGATCACGTCGTCTCCGATAACATCTAGCTGCTTCCGCGCTAGTGTCAGAGGTATCTCTATCCTGAATATGCTGAGAAATCTGCTGCAAAGCAAGTAGAAGATCCTCACAAGTGATAGGACAAGTAAAGGCAACAATTGAATAATAGAGAGAATCATAGTGAGAGGGAAGCTAGGCCAACAACCTAGTAGCCACATAGGTATCACCTTACAACACATCGCAAGCTCATCTTGAAGTTGTTGCATGCGAGCAATCAAGGCATGGAGGGAAAAGAACTTCGAGAACAGAAAGTTCAATAGAGTCCCAAGGCATGGTCGTGAAGTGTCATCAATTACCATGTGTCACGTACACCTGGCTCTATGTGCCACGTGGACATGCTACCTGAACTTCCAGAGCCAATCATGTAATACCAATGTCTTAGAACACTGGAATTCATACAGAGTAATTTTGTGAGCCTGTTTGCGAGCCTCTATGCCCGGACGAGTCCATTAGATTAGAATTTTCGATTTTGGAACTCTGTTGCATAAATGATTTGTACACATGTTTTGACATATATTATTACGCTTCAGTGTGCATCTTGTGCCCATCTGTTGTCCATCAAGCGCTGCACTATTTGTATCATTTTCAGCGTTGCTCTTACAATAGAATTGATGCATTTTCAGTGTTGCAATTACAAGGCCAATGCCCAAGCTGTAAATACAGGAAAGAACTAAAATATGCTAGGGTAAAAATCCCTCCTTAAGAGAAAAAAAAAGTGCCCTCTCTCTATCTCTCTGACTCTCTCTCTCAAGCAACTAAAAGGAACCATCAATAGCGTGGATCGCGGTCGCTGCTACTGCTCGCCCGCCATCGCCAGCACCCCCTTCCCACCCCGTGCGCGCTGCCCCCTCTCTCGCGACCAGCCCGCTCGCACCCTGCTCTCCCGCCCCAGCCCGCTCCTCCTCACATCGCGCCCTGCTGTCCCACCCCCGTCTGCTCCTCCCCCCTTCGTAACCAGCTCGCTATCTCCCCCTCTTGCATTTGCTGCCCTGCTCTCCCGCCCCGGCCCTGCTCTCCATCGCCAGCACCCCCTTCCCACCCCGTGCGCGCTGCCCCCTCTCTCGCGACCAGCCCGCTCGCGCCCTGCTCTCCTGCCCCAGCCCGTTCCTCCTCACATCGCGCCCTGCTGTCCCGCCCCAGTCCGCTCCTCCCCCCCTTCGTAACCAGCCCGCTATCTCCCCCTCTTGCATTCGCTGCCCCCTCCCATCCCACAGCCCCCCCCCCCATTTCGCGCCATCCTTTCCCGCATCCTCTTCGCCGATTGACGTCCTGCTTTGCTGTCTTGGAGGCCTTCCACGCCAGTAGGAGTACGCCTATCCCCGACTTCTTCGCAGTAGTAGACACAGATGGAGGCTCATGCTCCACCCCAGAGGGACTCTCAAGAAGCCCCCTTGCCCGACCTTGCAGAGCCTACCATCTGACTTGCTCTCTCGCCAACAGAGCAAGCGAGCCTCGCAGCAAAGGTAGAGCACCTCCACGCGACCTCCGTCATCTGCAAGATCATCGGCACCCGACCCGACCTAGCAAAGAGAAGGTGCATGATCTCCTCCAGGCCCACCTTCTTTCAGAGGTGGGCAAGATCCTCGATGGTCACCTCCTCAGACGTGGCTACTATCAGATAGAGTTTGAGACCTCCGAGATGGCGTTCAAGTTCATTGCGATGAGCGCCCTGGCCATCCGTGCAGTATATGCTCACTTTCGGCAGTGACGCCATGGTTTTGACCTAGCTACCGACGTTCTTGTCGAGGAGGCAGACCTTCCCATCTCAGTCTGCTTCCCCGGCCTAAGGAGGGAGTACCTTCCGCTCCTATCCAAGATAGGCTCAGAGATTGGGACCGTCCTGGAGACACCTCGAATGGCAGCCTCTGTAGCTGCCAAGGCAGCTAGCATTCCCACAGTACATGTTCTCGTTCGGGACGCCCACACCCTGCCAAAGGTGATTCTACTACCTCAGGTGAGTGGTGGTTGGCTCCGCCAAAGCGTGGAGTATTCGGGCCTCCCAAATCAGTGTTTCATTTGTCGTCAGATGGGCCATCTTGCGAAAAACTGTCTACAAAGGAGGCTCCGACCTTAGGAGGCTCAGCCCCAGCCTCCTAGGGCTAGCCAGTAGCAACAGACAAAGTCACAAGGTACTCACGCACACTCACCCTCCGAGCCTAGGCTCAGGCAGAGGAGTGTTGGTAGCAAATTCGTGGTCGGCGTCGACAGGGGCCACCACGTCAGCCTGGCCCTCCGGGTGGTCGCCTGCTCCAGGCCAGCAGCAACAATGGGTTCCCACAGGAAACCATTTCGACCCTCTTCAGCAAGACAAGGTCCCAGCTCCACCCTCCACCTCAGCCTCACCTTCAACAACCCCTCCTCCCCCCGAGTTCCCCCCCCCTCCCCCCAACCTCCTTCCTCCTCCCCGCCTCGTCCCTCTCCTTCTGCCGCTCTCCCTCTCCCTCCCCCCCCCCCCCCCCCCTCCTCCTCCTCCCACTACCCCCCTTGCTCCTACATCTCCTCCCGCTCCTACTCCGCAACCGACCCATGGGGTAGCATCTTCCTCGGCTGCTAGGAGATCTCTTGGCAGCGCTTTTTCCACGAGTCGCTTGGCAAGACAGGGACAGCCTTTCTTGTGAACCCCCCTTCTGGTGCAAACGTCTCCCTTTGCAACAGTTCCTCGTGGACTGACGAGCTTCAACATTCGGCGTAGGTGGGACTTCTTCGCCTATGACTTCACACGCTTTCTCGGCGACCCTCCACCAGATTTTGAGGCAGCTTGTTTCAAAGTTCATGTACTATTCCTTGCAGCTAGAGGGATCAGCGGTTGGCTTCTCTTTTCCCTTATGTGGCAGGGACAAGTCTGAGTGGACTATGGACTCAATGATGGAGTGGTTGCAAGCACAGGCCCTCGAGTTCTCTCACCACATGGGAGACCTGGGGGTTACAGACCTGGTACAGACTTCGTGGTCGTTGGCCAAGTTCTCAGTGACACCTCCAAACTCGGCAGGATATACAATTGTGGTACACTTCTTTGTTGACACGCAGAGCCCACCATGCTATGTATACATACATGAGGACTCCTAGACAGAGGAGGTTGCCCTACGCACGGCACGCTCTTCTTAGGCCTGGGCTAGACATTCTTTGCAGTCACGCCTATCTCGGGGACGCTCAAATGCGGATTATTCCCCATCCAAGCCAGCCTCGAAGATACCGCGGTTAGATGTTGCTACAGCATCAGTTCTTTCTCATTCTCCATGAGGATTGTCTCATGGAACATGCAAGGATTAGGTGGGCCCCAGTTTCAGCTCCAACGGGGTAGATTGCGTCAGGAGCTTCAGCGATGCCTTGTGGGCGGAGAGATTAATCTTCTTATGCTGCGAGAGCATCATCTTTGTGAGAGCCACATTAGACGATGTGGTCAGTTTTTGCGTGGGCGATATGAGACATTTTGGTCAGCTACATTTGGACCTGATGGTATCCAGGGAGGGATATGTATGACTATTGCGGACTCTTGGCAGCAGTCCATTGTGGACAGAGGTATTATTGTGCCTCGTAGGGCTCAGTGGATTACTATGCAGATTCAAGGCTGCATATTGGGCTTCTTGAACATCTATGCACCCAATGTGGCAAGTGCACTGCAGAGTTTCGGTCTCACATTGTAGAGTCTCTGCCACATGCAGAGCAATGGTGCATTGGGGGTGACTTTAGCATGCTGGAGGGCCCCTCTGACAGGATTGGAGGTAGCCATGCTATTGTGCACGAGCTAAGTTGGCAGCTTGGGAGAGGCTATGTATGACTTTGAGGGTTTCACATGTTTGGCAACACTCTAGCTTTATGAGGCCCCCAGACAACTTGGCCTTCTCTCGCTCGGACCGCAGAGTGGGAGGAGTGAATCTATCTCGGATAGATCGCTTCTATGCCAGTGACCACATCTGTGACTTGGGTGGGTCAGTTTGCATTTTGGCTGGGACAT
This sequence comes from Adiantum capillus-veneris, assembly GCF_014529385.1. Taxonomy (NCBI): domain Eukaryota; kingdom Viridiplantae; phylum Streptophyta; class Polypodiopsida; order Polypodiales; family Pteridaceae; genus Adiantum; species Adiantum capillus-veneris. Next base: position 52,229,722 of record NC_140947.1, on the reverse strand, counting down.
CTTTTTCGGACCGTGCACCAATGATTCTCACTGTGACAGATAGACATAGGAGAGGGAGCACGATGCTATGCATCCTTGAGAGGATCTTGTTGGGCTTAGAGCTCAGAGAGCGTGGTGGCTCTTTGGACAGAGGACTTGGACCAGGACCCCCTACTGCAGAGTGGCCTCTGGACTTGCTCAACTTAGTCGTTTCTTTCTCCAAGAGTCTACCGCCCGCCTGGCTGCAGCAAGGGAAGAAGAGCAACGTCTCCGGCGGGGCGTTGCTTCCTTGCAGAGGATGGAGGAGCATCATCCAGACAGTCCTTGGTTGGAGGAGCTGTTGTGCAGCAGGCTCGCCAGGAGCTTGCCAACATAGAGGAGAGGCGTCATGAGTTTGCTTTCCATCAACAGGCATCTCAGTGGACCCAAGTGAGTGACAGAGTGACTGGGGCGTTCTTTGAGGCAGTGGGACCCCGTCATGCGCACACCAATGTCAACCAGTTGAGGAGACCTGATGGGTCAATTGCTTCAGAGCCAGAGGATATGCATGCAGTTGCTATTGACTTTTATTGTGACCTAATGTCACTAGAGCCTCAGTCAAAGCGTCACGATGCATGCAGAGAGCAGGTTTGGGCACAGATGCCTTGTCTTGTGACTGAGGAGATACGCCAGAGGCTTGAGCTGCCTCTTCAGCTAGAGGAGCTCCATGTGGCCCTCAGAGCACTTCCCCGAGGTAGTTGTCCCAGTGAGGATGGTTTGACTCCCAGTTCTAAGACTTGCTTGGCTCAGACCTTTGCAGTGCTTTTCAGTACATCTAGCACACACTCGCGCCCCTTCGGTATTTCTTTATGTATTAAAATCAATGTCAGAGATCAAAGAGCGGTTAGGGATCTCAGTACCAGCTGAGTGGCTCACACCTCTAGAGACAACAGCTCCCAAATGGATGGGAGCCTTCACGTAACTGGAGGTCCTCATCGCAGTTCGAGCTTGCTCAAAGACTATACCCTCCATGTTCTTCGAGATACAGGGCGATTGTCGACTACACAGAGTCTCAGTAGAGGCTCCACAGGTTACAGAGTGTTCTTTTCAGAGGATCCGAGTAGCGCGCATCTGCGAGAGGACTTGTGTCATCGATCCTGACCCTGTAGCTCTTGAGACAAGCCATTGGAGTCTTTGGGCTTGGGAGAGCTATCCACTTGGCACGAGTGCAGTGGGATCCTGGAGAGTAGTTTTGGAGGGACCCTTTCTCCTCAGCCGACCATCCAAGGGTCCCTTTCTTTCAGTACATTGTTTGACTAGGACGTCACATACTGACAACACGGAGAGAGGCTCTACCTACTGCAGCACCTGGAGGGTCTCACAATTGAGTTCTTGTCAGCCTTTTGGGCGAGGTTGTGGGACGCCAGACAGCCACGGCGAGTCACTTTGTTCCAGTGGCTAGTTGCACATAGAGCTACAGCACTGGGGAGCTGGCTAGTACATAGTGGCCTTTCGACAGCATATGCAGCTTGTGACCATCCTTTGAAGAGTCAGCGTCACTGTCTGTGGGACTGTCGTATGGCACAGTAGGTACGGCTTCAAGTCCTTCGGCTGATGCCAACTCTTTCCACAACACGACAGTACACTTGGGAGGCAGCTGCTTGGTCCACTCTCAAGGGCCCTGCACTACAGTTTGAGCTATCCTCCACCAGCAAGATGATAGTGATACAGGGGGATCGACCTACACTCCAGCTTGCTACAGACCTTAGCCCACCGGAGTGGTGCAGTGAGAGATGTGTTGGGAGCTCGTCTGTGGCCTGACACTCTAGTTCATTTGGTGGGCCGCTGCTTCCGCATGATCGAGGCTCGCCTTGTGCCACCAACGGAGACTGTTCGATTTTTTGGCTCGAGCCGATCCATACTCTCATGGGACAGTTCGAGAGACTTCATGGCAACTCCGACCGCATGCGGGAGCGCAGAGAGGAGTTCCTTCTACTCTCGCGCTCTGGCCTTTCTTCACCATGGCCCGGGGTGAGCTCAGATGGCACTACCGTCCACCTGTGTGGCTTTTCCCACCTCCCATCTCTTGATTTAGCCCTCATTGTACTGTGTACATATGCTTTTTTTTCATTGGGAGAGTTTCCCCTTATGGTTGATGTAATCCTCTCTAGTAGAGGTGGTTGTAGCCCTATGGGCGGTTTTATTAACTAATAGAAGGATATTTTTCTCGGGAAAAAAAAAGGGAACCATCAATAACCCTCTCCCTCTACACATCTCTATTGCATTCTCTCAGCCCCCCTCTTAAGGGGAAAGTAAAAGGAACATTCATTGAAGCACAAAGCATTCACTAACGCAAGGAAAGAAGTTGAAGGATTTGTGGAAGTGTAAATCTAGATCTTCACCATTTCAATTCCACTGCACCTGACGGTCACCCTCCTGCAACTACTTGGCATCCAAAGCTGGATGAAACTTGGTTTCTCCTAGTATCTTCAGATTATCTTGCCTTTCACCTTTGTTTGGTTAAGTGCCAATACTTATTCTGGTCGCAAAATTTCCTTATGTTTTTCAACTTGTAGTTCCTCATTTGCAATCTACTCTTTCGAATTTGCGAATGAAAAGGTCGCAAAAGACTCACTTGAACGCACTGTGAATCCTGTAATGATCTAGCAGCTCTAATTCGAGAAATATAGCCATTGATCCTTTCTTTGATCTAGGAAAGGTTTGTAATACTGCATACGAAGCTTTCAATAAAGCTACTTCTTTCCTCGTGTCTTTTTGAATGTGGCCTTTCAAACTTAAGAAGAGCCCAATAACCTTCCTTCAGCTTCAAAACTTGTTGATGTTATCTATTGCCTTCCTATTATTTTCTGTAGACTTCCTAAGAGCTTCTTCATTGGCAAAGACTTTAGGTGGCAAATCCTATGCCAAATGGTTTTCCTCAAAATTCAAATATTTTGTCTATGGCACACAAAATGGGAGGAACCGTCTTGGCAACCTTGGCAATCTCTAAAGGAGCCATTCTTGTGGATGTATGTCTCACTTTCACTTGTAGTTTGATGCTTAATACATCCAAAACCATTGAATTTGCAATATTTGATTGACCATGTGGCTATGGGTGAAATGATGAAGACATCTTGAGAGTTGCTTCCAGATTCTCAAAACAGTGCTTGCCAGAACAAATTGGTTATCTAAGGATTTCTACTTGGAACAATTGATGTAGGCATATCATGTGCTATAAACAACTTTGCTCTATGATCTGCCTTACTGGTCTTCTTGATTGATACACAAGGAGCGTGCTTATCGAACCCATGCACAATGGTCGAACTATCATCTTGCCTATCCTTTCTGTCACGATTGTGACTTGTTACACTCTTCTTGATTCATTACAAATGCAGATGCGAAGTGTGACTAACCCAGGAGGACTCCTGTTCTCAAATGGTCACAACCCTTCGCTCAAAAGTTATACCTCTTCACCAATAACCACACTCCGTCGACGACTAGTCATGTCCCTTCGACCAATAGGCGCGGCTCTTCATCGAATGGATGTGTCCATTCGCCTAAAGACATGTCTATTCTCCTAAAGGATGTGTCTCTTCATGAAGAGTCTGTCATAAAAATTAATATCTATCCAACCCAAATGATTTTCTCATATTAAACTGATCACTTAATGTGGGAGAATACACGGGAACAAGGGTTAAGATATAGACATGTGCTTATAGATCTATCTCAACACGGGGCCAATGGTTAAGGGGCCCAAATGAGAGATGGTCTATCAAAGAGCAAGGCTAACCAATGGAGCATAAGACCTTAGGGTTAGCTTCATTGAAGACCTCCAATAATGTGTGTAAAAGTCCTTTGACCTTAGGTAAGCTAGGGCTGAGCTTGAGGTGGGAACCCGGCCTAAGCTCGAGGTGCTTGTCCTGCTTAAGGTGCTTGTCGTGCTTGAGGTGCTTGACATGCTTGAGGTGCTTGATTAAGATGCTTGAGGTGCTTGACTGGCTCCATGCTTGAGGTGCTTGACTTGCTACATGATTAAGGTGCTTGAGGTGCCTTGAGATGCTTGCCTGAGATGCTTGTGGGAACACCCCCTAGTTCAAGTGCTTTGTCATGCTTGATGACTAAGGGGCTTGCTCATCCTAAAGTCAAAAGCATCCCTACAAGAGGAGGGGCGAGCCCTTTTCCTAGGGATTAGAGAGAGAACACACACTCACACTCACAAGGGAAGCCCCAGCTTGAAGAGGCAGCAAGGTCACATGTCAGGTCCCTACCCATGTTACCTTCATGTGTTGCTTGAAGCCTATTGGCTAGGCTTCAAAGAGGTCCAATGATAAATTACTTGAATTATCTAATTGTTTTTGCATTTATCAAGTCCTCTCTCTCAAAGGGGAAAGGGGGACACTTGTCCCAAGGCTACCCATGTTGCTTGTAATGGCTCCTGCTTGTGATTGGCTAGGCCTGGAGGGGTCCAATGAGCTTCAAGCATGAGCTACAAGGGGGGGTCGACCCAAGCAAGCTAGGGGGGTGCTTAGGGGGTATACTCACCCACACACACTCACAAACACTCTCATTGTGTACTATGCAAAGTGCAAGAGCTCCCTCTCCTTCTCCAAGCAAGTAGAGGTTCAGAGCCTACACCAACACTCTTGGCTATGGAGTGCAAATCCAACCAAGAGCCATGCTTCAATGCTTAAGCTTGCCATCTCCTTCTTCTTCATTACTATGCTATTATGTATGCTAGCAACAAGAGTATGATAAGTGAGGAACCAATTCTTTCTCCTACGAAATGTTTCTTCTTCCTCTTCCCTACCCTCATTCCCTGCTAGCTCTCTCCACCTTCGAAGGTGTTTGAGGTCTTGGGACTGAGGCTTGGGATAGTTAAAGCTTTCTTCAAGTTTATGTTATGTTTGTGATGCATGAAGCCTTCCATCTTCATGGCATCACCTAGGCCACAAGGAACACAAAGACTGTATTGTAACAAGTCTCTCTTTATGGGAGAAATCATAATACAAATGCCTATTGAAGGGGGGACCGGCTCCACATAAATCCGGTCCTCAACTGTTGTCATGTTCTCTAAACTCTCTCTCTTGCAAAAGTATTGTCTATGCCAAGTTAACTAGTTGCTATGATTATGTTGCTATCTTCAATTATGTCAACCCTCAATTATGTCAACCCGCTATGCTCACAAAATCATTTCTTGAAAGTACTCTCATTAAATTCCGCTACTCTCACATATTAAGGCAAATTCCATTACAGAGTCTTACCATACACCGAGCAAACTTTATCGAGCGAATGGTAAAACCGAGCGAGACCCACCACAAAGATTGAACACCCCAAGTGCAATTCGTTTTGGTCTAATGAATAAAATGATTGGCTTGTATAATTGAGTTGTACTGATGTTGCTATGTCGAGAAAGCGATTCATGATCGAGGGGGAAGGGGCCGATCATCCGAGTAATTACTCTCTCAAAAAGTTGAAGTAAACCCTTAGTATACCTTAAAACATGGTGTGAAGTCATGAGATGTCCTTATGCACATGATATATTTTTTGTGGGCCAAAATGTAAGGATTTGGTGTAATATACACCCTCATCCATGAATAGCCTTTGTCTATAAAACATCAATTACAATAGTACATAAGACGTGTGTTGATTTTTAAAAATTGGATAAATATGTAGAGCATAATCAATCATGTTGATCTCTATTATAAGTATGGCTCCCTATTGTTAAATTGAGCTCTCTTCCTTGTGAATGAAAGTGTGCAATTAGAGAAGTTGCGCCTAGAGGTAGTGGAGAGAGTAGAGGGAGGAAGGTACCCAGATTTAGAATATTTGACTTTCATTACAAGATTGTAGAAGTCATGTTAGCACAAAGATAACCCCTTCATTTTTGAAAGGATTAGGCTATAATTTTGCAAGCAATCGTATGACCGTAATCCTCTCCAACTCTACCCAATAAGCGTGCTCTCTTTTTGCCAAAAGGTCTTCATGCTTTCTATCTCCTTTGCGGGTGTGACCAGAGGATGAACTTTCTTCCATTATCCGTGCTTACATCGGGTGCAACTCGACCCCTAATAACATTCACCCCATGAAAAAGAAGAAGCTATTTATAGTACAATGGTTATTTTTAAAGGATTTTTAGTATCATGTGACTATCTCACAAAAGTCTTTCCCCCCCTCTCTCTCTCTCTCTCTCTCTCTCTCTCTCTCTCTCTCTCTCTCTCTCTCTCACACACACACACACACACACACACACACACACAGCTCCAACCATCACTACGTAGGTTGATAGGTACCCACAACAGTGTTCAAGAAAAACCATTTTCCCAAACATATAAAATTCCTTTTCTTAAATTTGCCAAGAGGAAATTTTAAAAAATAAGGTTATTTTTTAATATTTTACACTATCTTTCTCTATTTTATGGCGGAAAGTCTCCTTTTGCGCTTGCCCTCAACTGGCATTTTTAAAATCCAAAAGCGGCAAGATATTAAGCTGAGACACATTTTTCCCGATCATTGACCCACAAAGGAGGGAGGATAGCCTGGAGAGGGGATACGGATCTCATAAGGTTTGCAATTATTTAAGCACTTCAAAACTCTAGCCAGTGAGCTGAGTGGCTTTTCTGATGGCGCCTCTGGCCCTTGTTCGAGGGCTCCTGCACTTTCTCTATTTTTCCAGGTTTGAACTGTGTGTGGATGTGCAGCCAAGTTTCTATACAACTACCCTCTGTTGTTGGGCCATACACACATGATCCCCGTGAGATTGATGGCCCTCTTCATGGCATTAATCCTTATGTGCCCGGCCCGCAACTCATTCCCCATTTGATACCTGCGTGGATATCTGAAGAAGAAGCTACTACTGCAACATACATTAACTCCACATCATCATCACCACATTCTCATGTATACATACATGCTTCTCATTTCCAATCATCAACTTCCGACTACGACTTCGAGTTCACACTTAACATCATTACACTAACATACACATATGCACTTAAAGCATCATGTATAACCGCTTTCACTGCACACTCACTATCATATAGTCTTAGTACACAAACTTTACCAACGTCATCTACATTATCCAATAATTTTCTAATTGCCACTAGTATCCCCTTGAGGGGGAATAGTGGATTACAAGGGCACACTAGTGTCAATAACAAGTCTAAATTATTGAAATATCAGAACTTCATGATAATCATTAAATTAGTTAAATCTAGCAAACCTAAAGTAAAAATGAAAACTGCAGATGTTGTAGCACATCTTCTACAAATATCCTATGATCCAGGATAGATATTACACAAAGAACTTTTTCTAGATATAATTTAGTTTCTACATATTTCTCCTAAGACCTTACTTGTCTTAAGGGGGAATGTAGGAATCTAGTAATAAGACCAACTAAGGTCTTAGACTAAGGTTAGCTAATAGTGAAGATTTGTGACTCATCCCATGAGGCATAACCTATCACGAAGAGGCACACCTCTTCATCATCTATAAAAGAACAGGCCTAGTGTCTCATTGTAACACTTGATACAAGATCAATCAAGTGATGAAGTAAGACACCTGCGTGAATTGGTAACTGTGTCTATGAGCAATGTGTATATGATCTTAAACATGTTCTAATTGAAACACTAATCGTGATTAATTATAAGTGTGAGCAACTTTGACTTTTTTCACGCTCTCTTGCTGATTTGCTCTCTTGGCTGCAGTCACTCACTCTCCATCCCTAGCTACTCTAACCGGCCAGCAGCAACAATGTTCCTTCTTGACTTTTTCCATTAGCATTGTCATTCACTCATTTAATTTAGCAACAAACAAATCTTTAGTGGAGTAGAGGACGTTCAAAGTCTCTAGAGTCCTTTAAGACGTTTTCTCAAGTAGCTATTCTTTCTCATGCTGCTCCTCAAGATCATGAGGGGAAAGGGAGAACGCTCTAGAATTTGGACGCATTCAATTAGAGTCTAGGTAAGAACATAGCAGAGAGCCAGATTGGATGCCAGGAGAGGGTGGCTCGGATGCCACGAGAGGGTTTCAGGAGGATTCCCCCAGGGACTGCAGTTCTATACTTGGGTTGTCAGGTTGGTTTGGACTTGTCCCCCGAGCAACAGATTGCTCCTCTTCTCCTGTCCATCAGGAGAAAGCTGTTACATTGGAGCTCAGCACGACTTTTGCTGGCTGGTAGAGTAGTAGTTGCCAACCAGGTGTTGTTGGCGACTATGTGGTACATCACTTCTTGCTGGATCTTCTCGAGTTCTTGTATCAGCCAGGTAGAGAGGCTGATCAGGAACTTCCTTTGGTCAGGTTGTGACACTCAGATTGCCCGAGCCAAGGTGGCTTGGTCGGTCATCACACTTCCTTGTTCTCAGGGAGGGCTTGGGATCATTGATCCAGCACAGCAGAGCAGAGCCCTTCTTGGGAAGTTTGTAGTCAGAGGACTTCTTCCAGGAGAGGAGCCCTGGAAGGAGTTCTTGCTGCAGAGGCTTCGTGCCAGGGTGCCTCAATCAAGAGGCCCTTGGCAACCTTCGACCAGATGGATCTTTGCAGAGTTGCGCCAAGCTGGTTTGAGCAGGAAACTGGAGGACCGCTTCGCTGTGAGTTTGCTTCGATCTTGGGAGCTCTTACGGCTTGGCCTAGAGCAGAGCAGAGACAGCCGACGTGCACGGAGGAGCGCCTACGGCAGCCCCTCATCTGGAACCCCATGGTTAGCACTCAGAGAGGCCACTTGGTTGGTAGTCGGCCTCATGTTTCTTGGGGTCCCATGGCAGCACGTCCAGCGCGCTCTCTAGGTGACTGGCTAGAGTTCACAGGTTTGTCAGAGGAGGTGCAGGGTTTCCAGCTACAGGGCATGAGAGGGGTGCAGAGCATGTGTCAGGACATCTCAAAGTCAGTTCCAGCTGAGTGGCTCACGCCTCTCGAGCCAATAGCACCCCGGTGGATGGGAGCCTTCACACGACTGGAGGTTCTCATTTCAATCAGGGCCTGCTCAGAGTCTGTCTCAACCTTGTTCTTCGAGCTTCTGGGTGGGAGACGACTACAGCGAGTTGCAGTAGAGGCCCCACAGGTAGCAGAGTGCTGTTTTCAGAGGATCCGAGTAGTGGGCATCTGTGGGCGGACCTGCGTCATAGACCCTGACCCAGCAGTTCTTGAGACTGGACACTGGAGGCTATGGGCTTGGGAGTGTTGTCCGTTGGCACGAGTACAGTGGGATCCTGGTGAGTGGCTATGGAGGGACCCCTTCTCTTCTGCAAACCACCCAGGAGTCCCGTTCTTTCAGTACATTGTTCGACTGGGACGTCATATACTAGCAGCACAAAGAGAGGCCCTCCCCGCTGCAGCACGTCATTGGCAGGAGGAGGTCTCACAGTCGAGTTCTTGGCAGACTTTTGGGAGAGGTTGTGGGACTCCAGACAGCCGAGGCGAGTCACCTTGTTTCAATGGCTGGTCGCACATAGAGCCACAGTAGTAGGGAGCTGGCTAGTGCATAGTGGTCTCTCGGCCACATGTGCAGCTTGTGACCATTTGGTGGAGAGTCAACGTCACTGTCTTTGGGAATGTCCCTCGGCCTAGCAGGTATGGCTATGAGTTTTTCGGCTGATGCCTGCTCTCTCCACGGCTCGACAGTACACTTGGGGGGCAGCGGCTTGGTCCACCCTCACGGGCCCGGCACTTCAATTTGAGCTATCTTCCACCAGCAGGATGATAGTGATGCAAGGGGGGCGACCTACACTCCAGCCTGCTATACAGAGCTTACTCCGCAGGAGTGGTGCAGTGAGAGAGAGGAGTGTTGGGAGCTCATCAGTGGCCTAACACTTTGGTTCATCTGGCGGGCCCGCTGTTTCCGCATCTTTGAGGCTCGCCCTGTGCCACCAGCAGAGACTGTTCGTGACTTTTGGCTAGAGCTGATCCATACTCTCAGAGGACAGCTTGAGGGACTACAGGGCAGCTCCAACCACATGCGGGAGCGCCGCGAGGCTTTCCTTCGACTCTGGCGCCCTGGGCCTTTTTACACCACTGTCCAGGGGGTGCTCAGATGGCACTACTGCCCACCTGTGTGGCTCTTCCCTCCTCCCATCTCTTGATTTAGCCTCATTGTATATATGCTGTTTTTTCATTGGGAGAGTCTCCCCATCATGCTTGTTGTAGCCCTCTCTTGCAGAGGTGGTTGTGGCCCTATGGGCAATTTTCATTAACTAATAAAGGATCTTTTTCTCGGAAAAAAAAAGAACATAGCAGAGAAGAGAGAGAGAGAGAGAGAGAGAGAGAGAGAGAGAGAGAGAGACTACCCTTGGCCACCATCTGTCCAAGCCACCATTGGTCCCACTTGGAAATCTTAAGCCTTCAGCTTGAGCCTTTCAATTTGCCTCCAACTGCTTCAAAGCTCCAAAGCTAGGTTGCCTCTCTCTCTCTCTCTCTCTCTCTCTCTCTCTCTCTCTCTCTCTCTCTCTCTCCCCCTCCGCCCCAAGCTCTTCTCAAAATCTTGCTAAACTATGGAAAATATAGACAGAGGCAAAGCAGACAATCGGGGGGAGGGGCCAAGATTTGCAGTGAGGACAAGTTGGTGTACTGCAGCCGGTGCAAACCAAAGAGACCCACGGAGACAAAGGCTAAGTGGTATGGGAAACCACTAGTGCGCAAAGAGGTGGAGACAATGTGTGCATCGAATATAGAACGAAGAAGAATAAGCCCTAGCATCTCTCTCTCTCTCTCTCTCTCTCTCTCTCTCTCTCTCTCTCTCTCTCTCTCTCTCTCTCTCAATCTCTCTTTGCCCCAAGTTTTTCTCAAAATCTTGCTAAACCTGCTCGTCCTTAGCTATCAACATTTATCCAAGTCATCACTCAGTGGCTTGATGTGCAACCAGGCATGTTACATATGGGTGTGCTTAGGATGAGTTCTCTAAGAGACTCTGATTTTTAATAAAGTCCAAAATGCTATTAGAGGTGGCAAGGTTACATAAACTCCTTGAGCTTTTATTGGATTAGTTTGCTTGATTTTTTATTTGCTCGGAAAATTTTGCTCGCTATCTAGAATTTCTCTTCGTGAAGGGCCATACCTTTTCATATATACTGTCACAAAGTGATGACGTGGCGGACAGCAGAAACCCTAATTTCTGCCAAAAACCCTAAAACTCCTACAAACCCTAATTTCTGCCGAAAACCCTAATTACCAAAAATCGTGCAGGCTGAAAAAAAAAATGATGAGCGACGCGAATTTTGCTTGAGAAAAGACTCTCTAAGAGAGAGAGAGAACTGATGCTTTTTATTTTAAAAGCTTTTGGGGCTCTGCTTTTGGGCATCCCTTGTATCTTTAAATAAGTGGTGAGGGCTTCACTTCTCAGACCATCTGGACGCAGAGTCTGAGAGTGAAACCCTAGCCACTCTCTTGTACTTTGATCTGATTAATATAAAAAGAAATACCGAAAGGGAGGCCAGTCTTTGGGGCCAATATCTCTAGGCACGGAACTCCGCCGGGCCAGTGCAAATCTATTGTGATCTGTGAATTGTTTTGAAGTGGTTATTTGGTGCTGTCACGACTGATTCTTGACTTGGAGTGTCCAAGTCTGTTACAGTGGTATCAGAGCACGGCCGATTTCTCTTCTACGGGAAATCCGATCCCCGAAATTTTTTTCCGCGGCACCTATGGCTTCAGGCAATGATCAGTCGACTCCCTCTGCATCTGGAGATGCGGGAAGGGATCGCAACGAAGATTCCGATAGAGAGTACGGCCCGCCTTGGCCTACTTAGGCGGAGCAGCAAGAGATGGAGCGTCGAATATTGATTGATGATGCAACAAAGATGATGCTCAATTTTGCCAAGGACCCGAAGATGGCAAAATATATGAACCATACCTCTTTGGAAGAGGTACAGATGGAGTGGCAAAGAACCACAACACCACTCCCGAAACCCGCTCTCAAGAAACCTTCTGCCTCCAAGAAATATACGGAGAAGGAACTGGAGAACGTGGTTGATGCACGAATTGCTCAGCTTTTCGACGTGCAAAAGAAAGGCAAAAAGCACGGCAAAAAGCAGAAGAAAGGCACTGACTTCCCGGGATATTTGGGTCGTCGGTCAACATTTGACAAAGCAAAGAAATTGAAGAAGCACGTCAAGTTTGAAGACCTACCCAGTTCTTCTTCTTCTTCTTCTCACAGTTCTTCTAGCTCTTCACACTCGAGCGAAGAAGACAGGAAAAGCAAAAAGCGAAGCAAGAAACAATGCTTCGGAAAGGGCAAGAAAAAGGCAAGGAAGTCTAAGTCTCGCCCAATGAGTGACACTTCTACAGAGGACTCGTCTACGGACAGTTCAGACTCTGACAACCGAAACTTTTATGCGAACAAGAAGAATTTTTACAAAGCCAACCAGTATGACTTTCTCGAAGATAAAAGCAAGAAAGTCCGAGAGTTTAAGGAAGGTGACCACTCGATAAGGTTTGATACTTTTTCAAGATACTCAGATGCTTCGAAGGCTTTGTCTTTTATACAACAGTTTGACATCGCTTTCACGGAAGGACACTATTCAGAGCACTCCAAGATTCGAAGAGCTGCCTCTTATTTTAAGGGGAATGCTCGCACTTGGTGGTCCACGCTTCTATTAAGCAAGACTGTGCCAGTTACATGGCTGAAATTCAAGAGGCTTTTTATTTCTTCTTGGTTGACGCAAGAATATGAATGAGATATACGAGCTGCTTGGAACCATCTTCGGATGACCAAGAAAGATACAATCAATGCTTACTGTGAAAGATTCTGGAGCTCTTTTCTACCCGACTCTTCATTCAAGAAGATCTTGTTCAGAGAACAGATTGAGCGGTTTACCTTGGGTCTACCTACAGAGATCCGAGATCACTGCTTGGAATAGAAGTCAGCTTCTATTTAGGAGTTGATGAGTCATGCATTCACTCTAGCAGTTTGACCTACCCCACAGATAAGGCTATCACACAACGAGCCGAACAGACTTCTGGGAATGAAAGTAGAAAGAAAAAGAGCAACCCAGAGAAAAAGGATGCACGACCCAAGCTTACTCCTAAGGAGAGAGCTCGCTTCATCAGAGAGAGGAAGTGCTTTGGATGCGGGGAACATGGACATATCTCCGCGAAGTGCCCTAAAAATGCACAAAAAGAACAGAATGATACAGACGACGACAGGCCTGAGAGTTTGAGAGCAGTTGAGGAATGTGGCAAAAAAGGCAGATAAAAAAGCAGAACTGGTACCACATGGAGTGGGACCTGCACTGAATCTAATGAATGAAAGTACAAACTTTGTCGCTTTTGGGGTAAAGTGAAGGGTGAGGAGGCTCTTTTGAAGGAGCCAAGGCCAACTTCTTTTCACTTGGAATTGGCGGCTCAATTTGGAATTACACCCGACAGACTGACGCCACAGGCGGAGGTAGTTCGATGGGCACCCGGATGGGATATTGCCATTACACCGAGCATTGGCAAACTTCGTTTGCAATGACAGGGGAGTTCAGGGCACGCGAGTGACATTCTACTCAGGATCCCTTGGTACCACAAGAACTACACCGTGGTTGACTACCGGGCCGAGAAAGCGACTTTGATAAATGAAGGGCTTAGAGACTGTACTTGATGAACTTCAATTTCTTACTCATTCTTTTGGGAGAGAACTGAACGATGGATAAAGGTTGAATATGTTTTGACCTGATCAAAAGAACGCCAAGATTTTTCTCCACACTCATGCCGATTGCTTTTCAAAGGGCTTGAAGATCAAACCATTGATCTGATACCTGGAAGCACGCCACCGAATCGGCCACCTTAGCGTGTGAGCCGAGTACAGAATGAAAAGATTATGAACCCAGTGAAAGACCTCTTGGAAAAGGGTCTTGTCCAGCCTAGTACTTCACCGTATTGCTCTCCACTGTTGTTGGTTTTGAAGAAAGACGGATCTTGGAGAATGTGCATCGATTATAGAGCTTTCAACAAAATCACCATCAAGAACAGATTTCCGATTCCTAGGATCGATGATATACTCGACAGGTTACAGGGATCCTCGTGCTTTAGCAGGATTGACTTGAAGAGTGGATATCATCAGATAAGGATAGCGCCGCGAGACGTCTACAAGACAGCTTTTCGGACGACTTTTGGGTTATTTGAGTTTTTGGTGATGCCTTTTGGTTTAACCAATGCTCCTGCGACATTTAACCGGATGATTGACAGGATTTTTCGAGAGTACAGGCTATTTGTTGGCACTTTCTTTAACGACATCATTGTTTTCTCCAAGAATGAGGCAGAACACGGAGATGATCTGCTTCAAGTCTTTCAGGCATTACGAGTTCAGACGTTAGTGATTAATGCAAAGAAAAGTGAATTTTTCCTACCAGAGATACACTTTTTGGGACACATTGTGTCAGCAGCAGGAGTGCAAATGGACCCGGCCAAGATAGAGACTATCCGTGATTGGCCCGATTTGAGGAATGTCCATGAAGTTAGAAGCTTCTTGGGACTGTGTTCGTACTACAGGCGGTTCATACGAAAGTTTGCAGAGGTTGCTTCCCCTTTGCATACCTTGACACAGAAAGGAGTACCTTTTTCGTGGGGACCCACAGACGTGACTGCCTTTCGAACATTGAAAGAGAAATTGACTACGGGACCTATTTTGACTTTGTCGGACTTGCAGAAGTCATTTAAGGTATATTGTGATGCTTGTGGTCGTAGTCTGGGTACTGTCTTGATGCAAGAAGGCCATGTCATAGCTTGCGAGAGCCGTTTGTTCTCTAGGCTGGAGATGATAGCACAGATTTATGAGAAAGAGCTTTTGGCGGTTATCCATGCTCTTACTCAGTGGTGGAATTACCTACTCTCGAGCGGAATTTACTGTCTTTACAGACCATCAGAGTTTGCGCTACTTCTTGTCACAGAAGCAGCTTTCGGAAAAGGAGATGCGGTGGGCGAACATCTTGTCACGTTTCAATTCCAGATTGTCCATGTGCACGGACAGAAGAATGTGGTGGCAGATGCTTTGTCTCGGAAACCGTTGGTTCTGGCTATTTCCGCGATACATCATAGGAGCTTCGAGGATATGATCGATCAGTATGCCACAGATACAGATTTTGCAGATATTTTCACACGGATACGGGATGGAGAGACAGTAGCTGGATACTCCCTTCGGGAAGGCTACATGATAAAAAAGACTACGTTGTGCGTTACACAGCCGTTGAGGGAAAAGGTTATCACTGAATGCCACTGTCTACGTTTTACGGGTCACCGCGGCATTGCTACCACCATGAAAGGGGTAGAGAGATACTTCTTTTGGCCGTGACTCAAAAAGGACGTGGAAGAGTTGTGCGCAGTATGCCACAAGGTCAAGTTTGACAGGCATAAGGCACAGGGATTGTTAGACCCTTTACCCATACCCACCCGCCCCTGGGAAAGTATTGAAATGGATTTCATTTTTGGTCTCCCGATTACACAGAATGATCACGATAATTTTCCAATTACATGGCACGTCTGAGACGATTGTCTCCGACAGAGACCCCAGATTTATGAGTTTATTTTGGAAGGCAATTTGGAAAAACATTGGCACGCGGTTGCAGTTCTCGTCATCGTTCCACTTGCAGACTGACGGGCAATCTGAGATTGCCAATTCAGTGGTTTTAGATTTATTGAAGTCTTGTATCTCGAATCAAAAGACTCAATGGGAAAAGAACTTACCTTTGGTGGAATTTGCCTACAATAACACGATACACTCTTCGACGGGGAAGACACCATGTGAGATTGTTGAAAGTGCTGCGAAGGTTCCATCCTTCCTGAGCACGAAAGATTAGATATTGGAAGCGGATGAATATTCGCGAGATTTGGATACGGCTTTTGCCAAGGTTCGCGAGACTTTGCAGGAGTCTCAAGAACGACAAAAAAAGGCAACGGATCGCCATCGTCGCGACTTGAAATTGAAGGAGGATGATTGGGTGCTCTTACTTTTGAGAAGGCACGCCTACGAAAGAAAAAGGGAAAGGAGAGGCTTTTTCCAAAGCTTAGTATGCGATACTACGGACCTTTCCAGATCACTGACAAGATAAATGATGTCTCCTTCCGATTGAAACTGCCAGATACTTGGAGGATTCACAATGCATTGCATGTGAATCTCTTGAAACCTGTTAAGGTTTATATGCTTGATGATGGGGACCCTGATGAGCAACCCGAAGTGGAAGAAAACGAGGAGATCCTTGTTCTTGAACAGATTTTTGCACATAACGATACGAAGAAAGGTAAAGTCCGAAGGCGGTTCTTGGTTAAGTTCAAGAATTATCCTGCACTTGATGCGAAGTGGATGGAGCAGGAGGAGCTAACAGTATTCTGCTGTATGACTTTATGAAATGGAATTCCTGATAATGATACTGATTTGTTCTTGACTTCTTGTGAGTGCAGAAATTGATAGACGAAATGACTGCAGCATTTTGGTCTGATTGATCTCGAATAGACATGGTTGCAATAGGGGTTAGTCAATCGGACATCGATGAGGTCCCGATTGGACCTAGATGTGATTGCTAGCTACAATGCCGATAAATCATGGTCTAAGATCCGAATGAATGTTGAATGTCATGTGATGTCTGGTGATGTCCTGTGATGTCGTGTGATGTGACTGTCGATTTTGTACATGTGCTAGATGTGTGTTCCTAGTACGTAGGTACTAACAGTCAGTGTCTGCTAAGACGGTTTATGGCTTTTGTCAGTTTTACTGGCGTAATCGCGGTTGATTACAATGCTTTCAAGAGGGGGGTATGTCACAAAGTGATGACGTGGCGGACAGCAGAAACCCTAAAATTCTTGCAAACCCTAATTTCTGCCACAAACCCTAATTTCTGGAAATCGCGTAGGCTGGAAAAAAAAAATTAAATGATGAGCGACGCAAATTTTGCTTATTTATAAAAAAAGAGAAAAGACTCTCTAAGAGAGAGAGAGAACTGATGCTTTTTATTTTAAAAGCTTTTGGGGCTTTGCTTTTGGGCATCCCTTATATCTTTAAATAAGTGATGAGGGCTTCACTTCTTAGAGCATCTGGACGCAAAGTCTAAGAGTGAAACCCTAGCCACTCTCTTGTACTTTGATCTGATTAATATAAAAAGAAATACCGAAAGGGGCGCCAGTCTTTGGGGCCAATATCTCTAGGCACGGAACTCAGCCGGGCCAGTGCAAATCTATTGTGATCTGTGAATTGTTTTGAAGTGGTTATTTGGTGCTGTCGCGATTGATTCTTGACTTGGAGTGTCCAAGTCTGTTACATGTACATGTTCGTCTCCTATATAAGGAGCCCTTGTATCACAGTTTCGATCAATCAAACAGAGTCTTCTGAGTCTTGTTTCTAAGTTCAGTTCAAGTTTCGTAAGTCTTAATCGTGAGTTTAAGTACTTAATTAAGGATTAGTACCTAGAATCCTTACACTTTCTTCTAGGAAGATCACAAATGGGAGTGGCCACCCTCACTTGGCCTATTCTCTGACGGAGTGCCGAGTCGATACAGTGAATGGTATCATCTCACAGCAGCCTCTAGTTCGGGTTCACAGCGAGTTTCAACTTTCGGATTATACACCTTTGACCCCAGACGACACACCTCCTATCAACGAGGTGGAAGATGTAACAAACTTGGACACTTCAAGTCAAGATTCTACCGTGACACGACAAGAATTCACTTCAAAACAGTTCACAGTTCACAATTGATTCGACACGGCCCGGCGGAGTTCCATGCCTAGAGATATTGGCCCCAAAGACTGGCGCCCCTTTCGGTATTTCTTTTTGTATTAATTTGTTGCACAAAGTACACAGGAGTGGTTGGGTCTCACTCTCAGACTCTGCGTCCAGATGCTCTGAGAAGTGGGAGCCCAAACCACACTTAAAAAGAGTTACAAGGGATGCCAAAAGCAGAGCCCCAAAAAGCTGTAAATCAAAAGCCTTGTCATAAAATAAAGAAAAAGCTCTCTCTCTTTCTAATGCGTTGCGTAGAATGAAAGCTGGCAGCTTTTTTTCACGTAAAAACTGTCGTACAGCTGCCATACGAAAATCTGCCACGTCACCTCTGCAGCGCATTTTCCGCATGATTTACGGGACTGCCGTACGAGCCTGCCACCTTAGCGAGACAGTAAAAAATCCGGGAGCTTCTATCCCTGCAAGAGAGTGTGTGTGTGTCCGGTCTGCGACCCTAGGGTTATGCCACGTCATTGGGTTGTGACATACCCCCGTCTTGAAAGTCTCGTAATCGCCCTCGATTACGTCTACAAAACAGACAGAAGCCATGAACTATCTTAGCAGACACTGACTGTTAGTACCGACGCACTAGGAATACACATCTAGCACATGTACCGATCGACGGTCACTGCACACGACATCACAAGACATCACTTGACATCACAGGACATCACATGACAAATCACATTCAACATTCATTCGGATCTCTGACCATGATTTATCGGCAACGTATTTGGCAATCGCATCTAGATCCACTCAGGACCTCACAGATGCCCGATTGACTAATCCTTATTGCAACCATGTCTATCGAGATTGTCACAAGACGAGCACCACGTGCCAATAGAAAAGAACAGACTGAATAGACTTTTAGCACTTCAATAACAACTGAACTGAGAGAGAGAGAGAGAGAGAGAGAGAGACGACACGCGACACAGAGTGGCGGAATTCCATCTTAGAGAGTATTGGCCCCAAACCTTGGCGCCCCTCTCGGTATTTCTTTATATTGCATCAACACAGTACAAGCCGGAACTCCAGACTCTGCACCTTCTCCAGGAAGCATGCCCGAGAATGAGCCCTAACCTATATTTAAAGGCCCTCGGCCCCAAAAGCAGTTTACAGTGAAAAGGCTTCAAACTCAAAATCATCTGGTCCAAAAGCAATGCTCAAAAGCTGCCAGCGGAAAGTCCGGAATTCCGTCCAGGTGCCACATCACCAATCAGTGCAAAACGGGAAAATCCATTCAGCATGCCACGTCATCAACCAACGTGATTTTCGGAAACCTTCCACGTCATCAGCCAGCTTCGCAATTTCTTGTGTGTGTGTGTAAGTCCTGCTTTATTTTAATTCTTTATGTCACTCAGGGCCCCATCGGACGGGGTCCCCATAAGTTGGTAGGACTTCTTCTTCTGTTACTTGTTCTTCTTAGGGTTTAGGCCCCTCGGCCGGCATCTGCAAATCGGCTCCCTTCTTCAAGGCTTTGACACGTCAGCAATTTGTGACAGAGATCATTCAAACCAAAATGTTGCAGTCATTTCGTCTATCAGTTCCTACACTTAAACAAGTCAAGAAGAACTCAGTATCATATTATCGGGAATTCCAGTTCATAAAGTCATACAGCAAAATACTGTCAGCTCACAGTATCCCTGAAACTCAAAGAGACATCAGTGACTTTAGTATCAAAATCGAGGCAATCTATTGACAAATGAGCGGAGCAACTCCCCTCTTGTGCATACCCACTGCACCATATTCCGCCCAAGCTGAGTTCGGGGTTCCATTTAGAATAGACTGTGCTAATCCAAATACTTCAAGGTAAAGATTCACGATCTGAGGAGTATCTGCTAGGTCCTCCTCCTCCATCCACTTTGCATCCAATGCAGAAAACCGCCTTATCACTTTACCCTTACTCTTTTTATCTTTATGTGTCAATATCTGTTCGGGAACAAGGATCTCCTCGTTTTCTTCCACTTCGGGTTTCTCATCAGGCTCCCCATCTTCGAGCACATCGCCTTTAAAAGGCTTCAAGAGACACATGAAAAGCATTGTGAATTCTCCAAGTATCATGCAGCTTTAGTCTAAAGGAGACATCATTTATCTTTTCTGAAATCTGGAAAGGTCCGTAGTATCGCATACTAAGCTTTGGAAAAAGTCTCTCCTTTCCCTTTTTCTTTCTCAGGCGTACCTTCTCAAAGCGTAAGAGCACCCAATCGTTCTCCTTCAATTTCAAATCGCGGCGCTGGCGATCTGCTGCCTTTTTCTCTCTTTCTTGAGATTTCTACAAAGTCTCACGGACCTTGGCAAAAGCCGTGTCCAAGTCACGTGTGTACTCATCCGCTTCAAAAATCTTATCTTTCGTGCTTAGGAATGGTGGAACCTTCGTAGCACCTTCAATAATCTCAAATGGCGCCTTCCCCGTCGAAGAGTGTATCCTGTTATTGTAGGCAAATTCCACCAAAGGTAAATACTTTTCCCATTGAGTCTTCTGATCCGCGATGTAAGACTTCAATAAATATAGTACCACTGAATTAGCAATCTCTGATTGCCCGACAATCTGTGGGTGGAACGATAACGAGAACTACAACCGCGTGCCAATGTTCTCCCAAATAGCCTTTCCAAAACAAACTCGTGAATCTAGGGTCACTGTCGGAGACAATCGTCTCAGGCATGCCATGCAATCTGAAGATCTCGGCCACAAACAGTCTCGCTAAGTTATCCGGCTTGACTATCTTCTTCACTGGAATGAAATGAGCTTGCTTGCTAAATCTGTCAATAACAGTCCAGATACCATCGTGACCACTCTGTGTTCTCCGGAGATCAAAAATGAAATCCATTGCAATACTTTCCCAGGGGCGGGTGGGTATGGGTAAAGGCTATAACAATCCCTGTGCTTTATGCCTGTCAAACTTGACCTTCTGGCATACCAAGCAGCTGCGTACAAAATTGTCCACATCCTTCTTAAAGTCCCGGCCAAAAGAAGTATCTCTCCACACCTTTCAAGGTGGTAGCTATGCCACGGTGACCCGTAAAAAGGTGGACAGTGGCATTCGGTTAAAATCTTTTCCCTCAACGGCTGTGTAATGCATAACATGGTTTTCCTCATCAAGTAGCCATCTCGAATGGAATATCCCGCTACTATCTCCCCATTCCATATTCAAGTGAAAATATCTGCAAAATCTGTATCTGTGGCATACTAATCGACCATATCCTCGAAGCTCCTATGATGAATTGTGGAAATAGCCATAACCAACGGCTTCCGGGACAAAGCGTCAGCCACCAAATTCTTCTGCCCCTGCACATGGACAATCTAGAAGTGAAACTATGACAAGATGTTCGCCCATCATATCTGCTTTTCCGATAGCTGCTTCTGTGACAAGAAGTAGCGTAAACTCTGATGGTCTGTGAAGATAGTAAAATCCGCTCCGAGTAGGTAATGTCGCCACTGGGTAAGAGCATGGATAACCGCCAAAAGCTCTTTCTCATAAATCTGTGTTGTCAATTCGGGCCTTGAAAACAATCGGCTTTTGTAGGCAATGAGACCGCATCCAAACTACGACCACAAGCATCACAAAATACTTCAAATGACTTCTACAAGTACGGCAGAGTCAAAACGGGTCCTGTAGTCGATTTCTCTTTCAATGTCTGAAAGGCAGTCACCTTTGTGTGTCCCTGCGAGAAAGGGACTCCTTTCTGCGTCAACAAATGCAAAGGGGAAGCAACCTCTGCAAACTTTCTAATGAACCGCCTGTAGTGCGAACACAAGCCCAAGAAGCTTCTAACTTCATGGAAATTCTTCAAATCGGGCCAATCACGGATAGTCTCTATCTTGGCCAGGTCCATTTGCACTCCTGCTGTGCTGAGACAATGTGTCCCAAAAAGTGTATCTCGGGTAGGAAAAATTCACTTTTCTTCGCATTAATCACCAACTTGAGATCTCGTAATGCCTAAAAGACCTGTAGTAGATGTTCTCTATGTTCTGTCTCATCCTTGGAGAAAACAATGATGTCGTCAAAGAAAGTGCCAACAAATAGTCTATACTCTCGAAAAATCATGTCCATCATCCGGTTAAATGTCGCATGAGCATTGGTTAGGCCACAAGGCATCACCAAAAACTCAAATAACCCAAAAATCGTCCGAAAAGCTGTCTTGTAGACATCTCCCGGCCCGATTCAGATCTGATGATATCCGCTCTTCAAATCGATCCTGCTAAAACACGAGGATCCCTGTAGTCGGTCAAGAATATCATCGATTCTAGAAATCGGAAATCTATTCTTGATGGTGATTTTGTTGAGAGCTCTATAATCGATGCACATTCTCCAAGATCCGTCTTTCTTCAAAACCAACAACACTGGAGAGTAGTACAATGAAATAGGCTAGACAAGACCCTTTTCCAAGAGGTCTTTCACTTGGTTCATAATTTCTTCATTCTGCGCTCGACTCACACAGTAAGGTGGCCGGTTTGGTGGTGTGCTTCCAGGTATCAGATCAATGGGTATGATCCTCAGGACGAGCGGGTGGTAACTCGCCTGGCAAGCCCTTTGAAAAGCAATCGCCATGTGTAGAGAAAATCTTGGCGTTCTTTATCAAGTTCAGACATTTGTCCTATTCTCATCATTCAAATCTCTCAAAAAGATCGAGTAAACAAACAGACTAGATTTCATTAATTTTGAAACGGCCGAAGCGGATACAATAGGGACAAACTCGCCCTTAAGTTTTACATTAAGTACAATAGTTCGGCCCTTCTCTGTAGTCAAAGTCGCTATTCTCGCCCGATAGTCGACCACGGCGTTGTTCTTATGGTACGAGGGAATTCCCAAGAGGGCATCACAACCTTCCAAGGGCATTATGTAGAAGTCCTCATGCCCCAAATACCCCTGACAATGCAACCGAAGTTTGCCAATGACAGGTGTAATGGCTACGTCCATGCCCGGTGCCGCTAGAACTCCCTCTACTATAGGTCCCATCCGATCGGGTGTGATCTCGAGCCGCGCCGCCAATTCAAGTGAAAATGAAGTTGGCCTTGGCTCCTCCACCAAAGAAAATCAGGGCTTCTACTTTGCCCCAAGCTCGGCAAAGTTCTACACTCTCGTCAATCGTGCTTTGGTCAGTACCCATGCCATGTGAAACCAATCCTGCCTTCATCTTGCCTTTTCGTCCACGTTTGCTTTTGAACTCTCATGTCTATCTTCATCTTTGTCGTTCTGTTCTTTCGGTGCTTTTTTAGGGCACTTCGCGGAGATATGCCCAGTTTCCCCGCATCCAAAGCACTTTCCCTCTTTCATGTAAAGAGCTCTCTCTCGAAGAGTAAGCTTGGGTCGTGCATCCTTTTCTTTCTTTTCTGAGTTGCTCTTCCTCTTTCTACTTTCATTGTTTGAAGTCTGTTCGTTTTTTTTTGCGTCATGATTTCATCTGTGGGATAGGTCAAACTACATGAATGAATGGCAAAACCCCGTTTCGTATGACTCATCAGTTCCTGAATGGAATCTGACTTTTGCTCTAAGCAGTGATCTCGGATCTCTGTAGGAAGTCCTAAGGTAAACCGCTAAATCTGTTCTTTGAACGAGATCTTCTTAAATGAAGAGGCTGGTAGAAAAGAGCTCCAGACTCTCTTGCAATATGCGTCCAATGTATCTTTCTTGGTCATCCGAAGATGGTTCCATGCAATTCCTATGTCAGGTTCGTACTCTCGAGTCAACCAAGAAGAAATAAAAAGCCTTTTACATTTCAGCTATTTAACTTGCGCTGTCTTGTTCGATAGAAGTGTGGACCACCAAGTTTGAGCATTTCCCTTGAAGTAAGAGGTAACCCTCTGAATCTTGGAGTGCTCTGAGTAACGCCCTCTAGAGAAAGCTATGTCAAACTGCTGTATGAAGGCCAAAGCCTTCGAAGCATCTCGATATCCAGAAAACGTGTCAAATTTAATTGATTGTCCACCTTCTTTAAACTCTCGGACTTTCTTGCTTTTATCTTCCAGAAAGTCATACTGGTTGGCTTTATAAAAATTCTTCTTCTTTGCATAAAAGCTGCTGTCGTCAGAGTCCGAACTATCCAAAGACTAGTCCTCTGTAGAACTGTCAACAATTGGGCGAGATTTAGACTTCTTTGCCTTTTTCTTGCCCTTTCCGAAGCTTTGCTTTTTGCTTTGCTTTTCCTCTTTTCTGTCTTCTTCGCTCGAGTTAGAGGAGCTAGAAGAACTGTCAGAAGAAGAAGAAGAAGAAGAAGAAAAAGAATGGGGGTACTCCTTCAAATCGCACATGCTTCTTCTGCTTTCTTGCCGAGGCAAATGTAGCATAGTAACACGGAACGGATGGAGCGGGGGTAATCGTACCGAAAAGGCATTCCAGCCGGCTCTGTGCACCGAAACGATGTCGGGAACGAAAGCGTTCCGGATCCGAAACGTAACAAGGGAACGGGCAAAACGGGCATCCGGAACAGCCTGGTAGAACGGTTGAAAAAAAAGACAGAGAGACAGAGAGAGAGTGAGAGAGGTGGCATGGGGGGATTTCAAACCTCTCAAGACTAACACAAGGGAGGGACGGGGGGTCCTTTTTTCTTTAAAAGCTATCAATATGGCTCAAGCGGAACGGGCAACCATCAATATGGCTCAAGCCTCAAGGCTCAAGCACCATCAATATGGCACAACTTACAAGCTTCATTGGGGGGGAAGGTGGGTATCCTTCCCATCCTCTCCTAGATAATCCAAACCCTCAAGCTCTCAAGAGTCAAAAACAAGCCCCCCATATGGCATATTTTAGGTTCACCGTTCCGGCCCCCGTTCCCGTTCCACTGTCCCCCCCCCCCCCCCGGTTTCAGGAACGTTCCGGAGGCCCCCGTTCTCGTTCCGTGTAACTATGAAATGTAGACTGACGACCCAAATAACCCAGGAAGTCAGTGCCTTTCTTCTGCTTCTTGTTGTGCATTTCGGCTTTGTTCTGCACGTCAAAAAGCTGAGAAATCCGTGTATCAACCACCTCTTCTAATTCTTGCTCCGTAAACATCCTTGGAGTAGGAGGTTTCTTAAGTGTCGGTTTGAGGGGTGGTTCTGTGGTTTGCTACCACTGTGAGTGCACCTCGTCGAAGGAGGTCTGGGTCATAAATTTTGCAAATTTCGGGTTCTTCGCAAAATTTAGCATCATCTTTGTTGCATCGTCAATCAATCGTCAACGCTCCATCTCTTCAAGCTCCGCCTGAGTAGGCCGAGGCGGGCCGTACTCCTCGCGTGAATCTTCTTCGTGATCTCTTCCCGCATCTCCGGATGCAGAGGAAGTCGACTGATCTCTGTCTGAATCCATAAGTGCCGCGTAAAAGAATCGGATTTCCCGTTAGAAGAGAAATCAGCCGTCCTCTGATACCACTGTAACAAACTTGGACACTCCAAGTCAAGACTCTACCACGACACGACAGTAATTCACTTCAAAACAGTTCATAGTTCACAATTGATTCGACACGGCCCAGCGGAGTTCCGTGCCTAGAGATATTGGCCCCAAAGACTGGCGCCCCTTTCGGTATTTCTTCTTGTATTAATCTATTGCACAAAGTACACAGGAGTGGTTGGGTCTCACTCTCAGACTCTGCATCTCCACATGCTCTGAGAAGTGGGAGCCCAAACCACACTTATAAAGAGTTACAAGGGATGCCAAAAGCAGAGCCCCAAAAAGCTGTAAATCAAAAGCCTTGTCATAAAATAAAGTAAAAGCTCTCTCTCTCTTTCTAATGCCTTGCGTAGAATAAAAGCTGGCAGCTCTTTTTAACGTAAAAACTGCCGTACGAAAATCTGCCACGTCAGCTCTGCAATGCATTTTCCACGTGATTTGCGGGACTGCCGTACGAGCCGACCATGTCAGCAAGACATCGTAAAATCCGGGAGCTTCTGCCCCTGCAAGAGTGTATATGTGTGTCCGGTCTGCGACCCTAGGGTTATGCCACGTCACTGGGTTGTGACAGAAGATATAGAGCATTCCGACCTTGGAGCAGATTTCTTGGAGGAGTTCGACGCAGCATCAACAGCAGATTTGCTTTTTTACGGCCACCACTTTTCTCCAACCTCTCCAAGATATTCTCTTTGAGTTGTCAGAATGTTAGAGGCAGACAGTGCTCCTGTTCCACTCGACGATCAGGTAGCCATCCTCAGAGAGCAGATGTCCGTCCTCCAGGAGGCCCTTTCCATCGGTCTTGCATCGATGACATCCTGTTTGGACGTCTTACAGGCTTTTTCTTCTACGAGGACCCAACCAGCTACACATTCGGTTTCCTCCGCGGAAGAGTCGGTTCCTGAGCAAGCGGAGCCTCCGGAACCAGAGGTAGACAATCCAAAATTGATGCAAAGTTGCCCGAGCCATACAACGGTCGCCGCAATAAGCGCGTGCTTGATCATTGGCTTTTCAAAATGAATGTTTATTTCGCAAACACAGATCTCATTGAAAGTAAAAAGGTTGCTTTGGCGAGTTTCCTGCTAAAGGATACTGCATTCCTTTGGTGGCATCGACGAGTTAAAGATGGAAAGATCACCGTTACATGGGAAAAATTCCGGCACGTCCTTTGCAAGGCTTTTGAGCCTGCAAGCGTAGATTTTCACGCCCAATCTTCTTTTTTTTTTCTTTTTTTTCGAAAAAAGTCAGGGCTGTATATTACTGAGTACAATATAATCCCCAGCGGCTGCCAAAATAGCCTATCACGTGGGGTGTACAAGCTGAATGTAAGGAGGAGAGCCACTATAGTGACAACTCGACTAGAACAATCTCATGGTGGTCGGTGTGACGAGTGGAGGAGACACCATCGAGGAGGGGCATAATGCCACGTAATCTGGCCACCTGTAAGTGTGAAGAAGAGTGGGGATCGTGCCCAACGCCGAAGGAAGGCAAATCGGCGAGCCTCGGCTGCTCGAGATGTACCTGAGGAAGATTTTCACGCCCAATCTTCTCTCCGCTACCTGAGCCAAACTGGTTCCTTTGCCGCGTATATCTCGGAGTTTCAGAAACTAACTCTTGAGATAGAGATCCTCAGCCCCTCCACAAACTACATAGTTTTGTTGATGGACTTGAGCCTTCCCTGTGAGATGATGTCCACAAATTTAACCCTGTCACAATGGATGTTGCAATCACTATGTCGAGCGTCTTGGCGATAATCGGCACCCATACAGAAGTTTCCTTTCTGGTGACCGATCTTCCAATTATACCTGCTCTTCACAGGGTAATCGTCCAAGACAAGGTGGCCAAAACCAGCGTTCTTTCTCAGGATCTCAATCTTCGAGACAATACTCTGCAGGACAAAACTCCTTCCAACCACAGTCTTCTGGACAAGCAGTCACTTCCTGAGCCTCATCTTCTGCAAATACTCAGAATAGACGACACAATCGTCCGAATCATATAAGGAATGTCCGCCGTGACTTTCGGCAAGATACTTCTTCTGGGCAGCAAGCCTCTTCATTGGCTCCTTCAACCTCCCACTTCAACCGTCCTGGATTATGCACAATTTGCAAAGGACAAAACCCTTCAAATCCTCCAGAATTCTCATATGGAGACCACAATTTCAGAACCTGCCCACAACCAACCTCCTATCCCAGACAAAGGCAAGCAAGCAGCACGTTGTGTTCGAGTTTCTAAGGTGGTGAGTGCCTTAATGCTAAATGCTCGAAATCATGTCGCTGTCCCAGTGGACCTTTCGAATCAGGTCCTTAGCCTCCTTGGTTTTGTTGGCAAGCATCCAATCAATGTTCTTGTGAAAAGTGGATGTTCTACTAATTTCGTCAGCACATCCTTGGTTACTAAACTTCGCCTTCAAACACAACCTAGTGAGGCGGCGTATCAAGTAGAACTTGTTGATGGTTCCTTTCTCGAGTGCAACAAAAGGATTGAAAAGCTGGATTTTCAGATTCAGGATTACCAGGATCAACTTGGTTTTTCAGTTATGCCCTTGTCACATTACGACTTGATCCTTGGCCAATCTTGGTTATTTCAATATGATCCAATAATCAGTTTCAAAGATCACTCTATTCGGCTCTTTCACAAGCAACATGAGGTAGAGCTTCGTGGTCTCTGCTTTACAAGTCAAACGCCTAGTTCGAAAACGTGATTGTGCTACTGCCTTAATCATGTTGCGAGATGACAAACCCAGTGCAGAAGAGTCATGTAAAGAAAAATCTAAATCCTCGTCAAAACTTGCTTATTTGCAACAACCCTTCTTTCAACCCCATCTAGACTTATTTCCCGACAAGCTACCAACAACTTTGCCTCCTCGACGTCCTGTGGATCATCCTATAGACTTGATCCCCGGCCAACCTCCACCAATTCGAGCCCCTTATTGGGTTTCCTACTCAGAATCTCAAGAGATACAGTGGCAGCTACAAGATTTGCTAAATAAAGGTCATATTCGCCCAAGCAAAAGTCCCTTTGGAGCTCCTGTCTTATTAGTCAAGAAAAAAGATGGGTCTATGCGTCTTTCCATCGACTATCGTGCTTTGAATAAGTTGACAATCAAAAACAAGTTTCCCTTGCCTCGCATCGACGAGTTATTTGCATAGTTATCCAGAACGAGAACGGGAGGGTCCGGAACGGGACGGGAACGGGGAGGAGGAGGGGGGGCCGGAACGGGAACGGGGCCGGAACGGTCCACTAAAGTAAGGCTTGAATTACCTCCATTCAGCTTAGTCCCAAATAAACTCCTAAACAATCCCAAAACTGCCCCCTAACCTGCTCTCAAACTGCACCAAATATGTTCCCCAAAGAGCCCCAAATCTACCCCCAAAAGCCCACCTTTTTGCCCCCAAATGCCTACTTTTGTCCGTTCCGCCCCGCGTTTCGCCGTTCCGCCTCGTTTCCCCCATTCCGAAACACCGTTCCGGTTACACCCCGTTCCGGAACGGTGTTCCC
This sequence comes from Adiantum capillus-veneris, assembly GCF_014529385.1. Lineage (NCBI taxonomy): Eukaryota > Viridiplantae > Streptophyta > Polypodiopsida > Polypodiales > Pteridaceae > Adiantum > Adiantum capillus-veneris. Next base: position 52,201,224 of record NC_140947.1, on the reverse strand, counting down.
TTTCCATCTCCGTTTCCGGAATGGGACTCGTGCAAAACGCCGTTTCCGAACGTTTGGGCTGTGTTCCTTCCGTCCCTGTTACACTGGTTATTTGATCAGTTATTGGGTGCAAAGATCTAGTCCAAAATTGATCTAAAGTCAGGGTATCACCAAATTCGCATTCGCATTGGTGATGAGTACAAGACAGTTTTCGCACAAAGTATGGTAACTATGAATTTTTAGTCTTACCATTCGGGTTAACCAATGCCCCAGCCTCTTTCATGACGTTGATGAACGAAATCTTCGGTTCTTACTTGGATAAGTTTGTGATCGTATATTTGGATGATATTCTAGTTTTCAGTCAAACGATGGTTGATCACAAAGAACATTTGCAGCTTGTCTTCCAAATTCTGCGGACCAATGTGCTATACATCAACAAAAAGAAAAGTGATTTTTCAAGAATCGGGTGGAATACCTTGGTCACATTATTTCTGCTAATGGCATTGCAGTAGATCCCAAGAAGATACAGGTCATTGTGGATTGGCCTTTACCGCTCACTATCTCAGATGTGCGTTCTATTTTGGGACTTGCCAATTTCTATCATACCAAGGTGCACAAGTTCTTGGATATTGCAACTCCTTTGACTGAGCTTACCAAGCAAGATAAACTTCAATGGTCTGAAGAAGCAGAACAATCGTTCAAAGCTCTTAAATATGCCTTGACGATAACTCCAGTCTTGGCTATTGCAGATCCCGCTCAACCTTTTTAGGTAATGACAGATGCGTCAGATCGTGCTTCTGGAGGTGTTCTTATGCAGAATGAGCGTGGCATTGCTTTTGACAGCAGCAAATTTTCTACCATTCAAATGAGATACCCAGTTTATGACAAGGAATTATTGATCATTGTTCATGCTTACCGCACTTGGAAACACTATCTTCTTGGCGCAGATTCATTTGTTCAGACAGATCATCAGTCATTAACATACATTTTTACTCAACCAGTGATGAATCCTTGTCAACGACATTGGGTTGAGTTCTTGGCAAATTTTCATATGATTATTCAATACGTGCCAGGCCTTGCAAATGCCTTAAGCTGCATGCCTCGCGCTACCAACTTTGCCATTTCTGGTGTGCAGATGGAAATACCTGCTTGTTTCAAGCATGAGTATTTGACAGATAAAGATTTTGGAGACGCTTTTCAAGCTCTTAAATCGTCTACTCCTACTCCTGCAGAGATGAATATGTTTGCAGCTTACACCATTGTTGATGACTTACTCTATTACATTGATCGCATTTGTGTTCCTCACAATGCGCAATTGAGGAAGATCTTGATCCAAGAGCATCATGAAGTCCCTTTTGCTGCTCACCCAGGTATCAACAAGATAGACAGATTATTGTTCGCAACATATTTTTGGCCATAGATGCAGCAAGATGTCATCAAGTTTGTCAAAGCTTGTCATTCCTGTCAAACAAAGAAGGCTTCTCGATAGCTTCCTCAAAAAAGGCAATGCACAGATTTTCGTAGTGGTTGATCGGTTTTCAAAGATGGCACATTTTATGCCTTGCAAAAAGACTGCTTCGGCTCCAAATGTTGCACAATTATTTGTGCAACACATTTCAGATTACATGGGTTGCCAAAGTCTATTGTTTCATATAGAGATCCAAAATTCACAGGACATTTTTGGACATCTCTCTTCAAATCCCTTGGAGCAAATTTGCTATTCAGCTCAGCATACCATCCTCAAACTGATGGTCAAACAGAAAGAGTGAATCAAATTTTGGAAGAAATGCTTCGACATTACTTATAAATTCGATTGGGGTCTTGGGAAGAATATTTACCACTTGTAGAGTTCGCATACAATAACTCTATCCATACAATAACTCTATCCATTCAATAACTTGCATGACTCCATTCCAAGCAGCATATGGACATACTCCTCTTGTACCGACAAACTTTGTTCTTCAACACAAAGTAGCTCTAGCAGATCAGTTGGTTCAAGAAATGCAAGATGTACTTATTCAAGTACGTGACAAGTTGGTTCATGTCCAACAAAAGTATCAAAAACAAGCCAATAAGCATCGACGACATGCAGATTTCCAAGAAGGAGATTTGGTCCTGCTATATGTAGCACCTCATCGCTACAAAACTGTGAAATCAGTCTTTCCAAAGTTGCGTCCTCGTTTCTATGGACCTTTCAAAATAATCAAGAAGTATTCAATTGTCAGTTACAAGTTTAAGCTTCCACTCTCATGGAAAAAACTTCATCCAACATTCCACGATTCTTGGCTTAAACAGTACATACAAGGAGATACGCCATTTCCAGACTTATCTTCTTCTGTGCCAAAAATTGAAGATGAACATGTTATTCTTGTTCCAGAAAAGATTCTTGATGTTTGTCAAAAAGAGACAAGACGAAGGATCACAACAGAACTTCTTGTTAAGTGGATGGATCTTGATGAGTCAAATTCCACTTGTGACAGACGAATGAAGACATGCAGCAGTACCCAAACCTTCTTCAAGAGTTCTTTGACAAGTGGAAGACTTTCATTTGAAAACGGGATTTTAATTTAAATGGGAGGGAATGTGTAACATACTTGGACACTCCAAGTCAAAAATCAATCGCGACAGCACCAAATAACCACTTCAAAACAATTCAAAGATCACAATAGATTTGCGCTGGCCCGGCAGAGTTCCGTGCCTAGAGATATTGGCCCCAAAGACTGGCGCCCCTTTCTGTATTTCCTTTTATATTAATCAGTTCAAAGTACAAAAGAGTGGCTAGGGTTTCACTCTCAGACTCTGCGTCCAGATGCTCTGAGAAGTGAGGCCCTCACCACTAATTTAAAGGTTACAAGGGATGCCCAAAAGCAGAGCCCCAATAGCAGCATCAGTTCTCTCTCTCTCTCTCTCTCTCTCTCTCTCTCTCTCTCTCTCTCTCTCAGAGAGTCTTTTTTTTTTTTTTTGTTAAAGCAAGTTCTCTCTCTTTCTCATGACGTAGAGAAAAAGCAAGATTCGCGTCGCTCATCATTTATTATTATTATTATAAAAAATAAAAATAAATAAAAAATCAATCTCCGCGATTTCCAAAAATTAGGGTTTTTGGCAAAAATTAGGATTTCTGTTGTCTGCCACGTCATCACTTTGTGACATACCCCCCTCTTGAAAGCATTGTAATCGACCGCGATTACACCTGCAAAACCGACAAAAGCCATAAACCGTCTTAGCAGACACTGACTGTTAGTTCCTACGTACTAGGAACACACATCTAGCACATGTACAAAATCGACAATCACATCACACGACATCACATGACATTCAACATTCATTCGGATCTTAGACCATGATTTATCGGCAATGTAGCTAGCAATCACATCTAGGTCCAATCGAGACCTCATCGATGTCCGATTGACTAACCCCTATTGCAACCATGTCTATTCGAGATCAATCAGACCAAAATGCTGCAGTCATTTCGGCTATCAGTTCCTGCACTCAAAAGAAGTCAAGAACAAAGTATCATTATCAGGAATACCATTTCATAAAGTCATCCACCAGAATACTGTCAGCTCTCAGTATCCCTGAAGCTCAAAGAGACATCAGTGACTTTAGTATCAAAATCAAGGCATCTGTTGACAAAGGAGCGGAGTAACTCCCCTCTTGTGCATCCCACTGCACCAGATCTTCGGCCAAGCTGAGTTTCTGGGTTCCGATTGGAGTAGACTATGCTAAACTAAAACATAGAGGTAAAGTTTCACAATCCGAGGAGTATCTACTAGGTCCTCCTCCTCCATCCACTTCGCATCAAATGCAGGAAAGTTCTTGAACTAAACCAAGAACCGCCTTCGGACTTTACCTTTCTTCGTATCGTTATGTGCCAAAATCTGTTCAGGAACAAGGATCTCCTCCTTTTCTTCCACTTCCGGTTGCTCATCAAGCTCCCCATCATCAGGCACATCACCCTTAACAGGGTTCAAGAAACTCACATGCAATGCATTATGAATCCTCCAAGTATCTGGCAGTTTCAATGGGAAGGAGACATCATTTATCTTGTCAGTGATCTGGAAAGATCCGTAGTATCGCATACTAAGCTTTGGAAAAAGCCTCTCCTTTCCCTTTTTCTTTCGTAGGCGTGCCTTCCCAAAAGTAAGAGCACCCAATCATCCTCCTTCAATTTCAAGTCGCGACGATGGCGATCCGCTGCCTTTTTCTGTCGTTCTTGAGACTCCTGCAAAGTCTCGCGAACCTTGGCAAAAGCCGTATCCAAATCTCGCGAATATTCATTCGCTTCAAATATCTAATCTTTCGTGCTCAGGAAGGATGGAACCTTCGCAACACTTTCAACAATCTCACATGGCGTCTTCCCCGTCGAAGAGTGTATCGTGTTATTGTAGGCAAATTCCACCAAAGGTAAGTTCTTTTCCCATTGAGTCTTCTGATCCGAGATACAAGACTTCAATAAATCTAAAATCACTGAATTGGCAATCTCAGATTGCCCGTCAGTCTGCAAGTGGAACGATCACGAGCGAAAGCGATGTCAAACTGCTGTATAAAAGACAAAGGCTTCGAAGCATCTGAGTATCCTGAAAAAGTATCAAACTTGATCGAGTGGCCACCTTCCTTAAACTCTCGGACTTTCTTGCTTTTATCTTCGAGAAAGTCATATTGGTTGGCTTTGTAAAAATTCTTCTTGTTCGCATAAAAGTTTCCGTCATCGGAATCTAAGCTGTCTGTAGACGAGTCCTCAGTAGAACTGTCAGTCTCTGAGCGAGATGTAGCCTTCTTTGCCTTTTTCTTGCCCTTTCCGAAGCTTTGTTTCTTGCTTCGCTTTTTACCTTTTCTGTCTTCTTCGCTTGAATCCGAGGAGCTAGAAGAACTATCAGAAGAAGAAGAAGAAGAAGAACTGGGTACTCCTTCAAATCGAACACGCTTCTTCTGTTTCTTTGCCTTGTCAAAAGTCGACTGACGACCCAAATAACCTGGAAAGTCAGTGCTTTTCTTCTACTTTTTGCCGTGCTTTTTGGCTTTCTTTTGCGCGTCAAAAAACTGAGCAATCCGTGCATCAACCACGTTCTCCAATTCCTTCCCCCTATATTTTCTTGGAGGCAGAAGGTTTCTTGAGAGCGGGTTTCGGGAGTGGTGTTGTGGTTCTCTGCCATTCCATCTGTACCTCTTCCAAAGAGGTCTCGTTCATATATTTTGCCATCTTCGGGTCCTTGGCAAAATTGAGCATCATCTTTGTTGCATCGCCGATCAACTGGCGACGCTCCATCTCTCGCCGCTCCGCCTAAGTAGGCCAAGGCGGGCCATACTCTCTATCGGAATCTTCGTTGCGATCCCTGCCCGCATCTCCAGATGCAAAGGGAGTCGACAGATCATTGCCTGAAGCCATAGGTGCCGCGGAAAAAAAAAATCAAGGATCGGATTTCCCGTAGAAGAGAATCGGCCGTGCTCTGATACCACTGTAACAGACTTGGACACTCCAAGTCAAAAATCAATCACGACAGCACCAAATAACCACTTCAAAACAACTCACAGATCACAAAGATTTGCGTTGGCCCGGCAGAGTTCCGTGGCTAGAGATATTGGCCCCAAAGACTAGCGCCCCTTACGGTATTTCTTTTTATATTAATCAGTTCAAAGTACAAAAGAGTGGCTAGGGTTTCACTCTCAGACTCTACGTCCAGATGCTCTGAGAAGTGAGGCCCTCACCACTAATTTAAAGGTTACAAGGGATGCCCAAAAGCAGAGCCCCAAAAGCAGCATCAGTTCTCTCTCTCTCTCTCTCTCTCTCTCTCTCTCTCTCTCTCTCTCTCTCTTAGAGAGTCTTTTTTTTTTTTTTTAAAGCAAGTTCTCTCTCTTTCTCATGACGTAGAGAAAAAGCAAGATTCGTGTCGCTCGTCTTTTTTTTTTTTTTTTTTAAATCAACATCCGCGATTTCTGGAAATTAGGGTTTTTGGCAAAAATTAGGGTTTCTGTTGTCCGCCACGTCATCACTTTGTGACAGAATGTCACGATTGTGACTTGTTAGACTCTTCTTGATTCATTACAGATACAGATGCGAAGTGTGACTAACCCGGGAGGACTCCTGTTCTCGAATGGTCACAACCCTTCGCTCAAAAGTTATACCTCTTCACCAACAGCCACACTCCTTCGACGATTAGTCATGTCCCTTCAATCAATGGTTGCAACTCTTCATCGAATGGATGTGTTCATTCGCCTAAAGACATGTCTATTCGCCTAAATGATGTGTCTCTTTGTGAAGGGTCATACCTTTTCATATGTACCACTTCGTCTCCTATATACGGAGCCCTTGTATCACACTTTCGATCAATCAAACACAGAGTCTTCTGAGTCTTGTTTCTGAGTTCAATTCAAGTTTCTTAAGTCTTAATCATGAGTTTAAGTACTTAATTAAGGATTAGTACCTACAATCCTTACACAAATGAAATTTATAGAAACACTGGCTCATGGTCTATCTGGAATAGGCAACAATTGCAACAATCCTCGTGTTTTATGTCGAATATACTTGGCAAGTTGACAAATCCTATACAAGTTGGAATAAAAGACTCCACAACCGACTTTAGCTAGTAATACTCCATTGCCTCAAAAGTCGGTGCGATGTCTTTGAGTCCTACATGTTTTGTTTTTCCTCCGACGCACCAGAGGCCCACAAGGGGAGGTGCTTATCCCTTCCAAATATTATCCAAACATGGTAAGGCAAGGGCCACGTACCATCGGGCAAGAGCCATGAATATGCATCATTTCGGCCACCTAATTGATACACCAGCTAGGTTCTAGGAACCTCCTCCTAGGGTGACTCACCCCAAGAGGAGGATGCGTGTCACAAAGTGATGACGTGGCGGACAACAAAAACCCTAATTTCTGCCAAAAACCCTAAAATTCTTGCAAACCCTAATTTTTGCCAGAAAACCCTAATTTCCGAAAATCGCGGAGGCTTAGGAAAAAAAAAAAATTAAATGACGAGCGACGCAAATTTTGCTTTTTCTCTACGCAATGAGAAAGAGAGAGAGAATGCTTTTGCTTTCAAGTTTTGACTCTGTGTGTGAGAGAGAGAGAGAGAGAGAGAGAGAGAGAGAGAGAGAGAGCAATTGCTTTTGATTTGAAGCTTTTGGGGCTCTGCTTTTGGGCATCCCTTGTAACCTTTAAATTAGTGGTGAGGGCCTCACTTCTCAGAGCATTTGGACGCAGAGTCTGAGAGTGAAACCCGAGCCACTCTCTTGTACTTTGAACTGATTAATACAAAAAGAAATACGAAAGGGGTGCCAATCTTTGGGGCCAATATCTCTAGGCACGGAACTCCGCCGGGCCAATGCAAATCTATTGTGATCTGTGAATTGTTTTGAAGTGGTTATTTGGTGCTGTCGCGATTGATTCTTGACTTGGAGTGTCCAAGTCTGTTACAGTGGTATCAGAGCACGGCCGATTTCTTTTCTACGCGAAATCCGATCCCCAATTTTTTTTCCGCGGCACCTATCGCTTCATGCAAGGATCAGTCGACTCCCTTTGCATCTGGAGATGCGGGCAGGGATCACAATGAAGATTCCGGCAAAGAGTATGGCCTGCCTCGGCCTACTCAGGCGGAGCGGCGAGAGGTGGAGCGTGGCCAGTTGATCGGCAATGCAACGATCAATTTTGTGAAGGACCCAAAGTTTGCAAAATATATAAGCGAGACTTCTTTTCAAGAAGTGCATGAGCAGTGGCAGAAAACCACTACACCCACTCTCAAGAAACCTTCTGCTCACAAGAAATATTCAGAGAAGGAATTAGAAGAGGTGGTTGATGCACGGATTGCTCAGCTTTTTGACGCGCAAAAGAAAGCCAAAAAGCACGACAAAAAGCAGAAGAAAAGCACTGACTTCCCGGGATATTTGGGTCATCAGTCGACTTTTGACAAGGCAAAGAAACGGAAGAAGCGTGTTCGATTTGAAGGAGTACCCAGTTCTTCTTCTTCTTCTTCTTCTTCTTCTTACATTTCTTCTAGCTCTTCAAATTCAAGCGAAGAAGACAGAAAAAGTAAAAAGCGAAGCAAGAAACAAAGCTTCGGAAAGGGCAAGAAAAAGGCAAAGAAGACTAAATCTCGCCCAGAAACTGACAATCCTACTGAGGACTCGTCTACAGACAGCTCAGATTCTGATGATGGAAACTTCTATGCGAACAAGAAGAATTTTCACAAAGCCAACCAATATGACTTTCTCGAAGATAAAAGCAAGAAAGTCCGAGAGTTTAAGGAAGGTGGCCACTCGATCAAGTTTGATACTTTTTCAGGATACTCAGATGCTTCGAAGGCTTTGTTTTTTATACAGCAGTTTGACATCGCTTTCGCGGGAGGATGCTATTCAGAGCACTCCAAGATTTGGAGAGCTGCCTCTTACTTTAAGGGGAGTGCTCGTACTTGGTGGTCCATGCTTCTTTTAAACAAGACTGCGCCAGTTAAATGGCTGAAATTTAAGAAGCTTTTTATTTCTTCTTGGTTGACGCAAGAATATGAACGAGATATACGAGCTGCTTGGAACCATCTTCGGATGACCAAGGAAGACACAATCAATGCTTATTGTGAAAGATTCTGGAGCTCTTTTCTACCCGCCTCTTCATTCAAGAAGATCTCGCTCAGAGAACAGATTGAGCGGTTTACCTTGGGTCTACCTACAGAGATCCGAGATCACTGCTCGGAACAGAAGTCAGCTTCTATTCAGGAGTTGATGAGTCATGCGAAGCGGGGCTTTGCCATTCACTCTGGCAGTCTGACCTACCCCACAGATGAGGCCATGACACAACGAGCTGAACAGACTTCTGGGAATGAAAGTAGAAAGAAAAAGAGCAACCCAGGGAAAAAGGATACACGACCCAAGCTTACTCCTGAGGAGAGAGCTCGCTTCATCAGAGAGGGGAAGTACTTTGGATGCGGGGAACATGGACATATCTCCACGAAGTGCCCTAAAAAGACACTGAAAGAATAGAATGATAAAGACGACAACGGGCCTAAGAGTTTGAGAGCAGCTGAGGAACGTGGCAGAAAAGGCAAATACAAAAACAGAACTGGTACTGTGAGGATTCTAGGTGCTAATCCTTAATTAAGTACTTAAACTCATGATTAAGACTTAAGAAACTGAAACTGAACTTAGAACAAGACTTAGAAGACTCTGTGTTTGATTGATTGAATGTGTGATACAAGGGCTCCTTCTATAGGAGACAAAGAGACATAAATGAAAAGACACGTCTCTTGGTGAAAAGACACGACTTTAGACATAAAGACACATCCTTTCGGCGAAGAGTTGCAACCATTGGGCGAAGAGTCGCACCCGTAGAGCCAAGGGGTGTGACCAGTCGTTGAAGGAGTGTGGCTTTTGGCGAAGAGACACGTCCTTTGGGTGAAGGGGTGTGATCATCCAAGCGTAGGGGTCCTCCTTGGCATGGCACTTCGCGTATCTGCAACTAGGAGTAGACGTATTGCTGTTAACATAGTCACAATCGTGACATTCCCTCCCATTTAAAATGAGAGCCCGTGTCAAAGAAATGACTTCTGATGTTGATAAAACTCTGTAAAAGCATTGAATCTTCGAAAATCTTCAATCTTTGAGTTATCAGAAACCTTTGTCTTGAACCTTTGCTTCTTGCGAAACCTTTTTGCTTTGACTGCTAAATCCCATGTCATTGCATTGTTCAAAGACTTTTTAGAGGAATCTGGCATAATCAGGTTGACTGCAACAAGAGGTTGATCTTCAAAATTCTTCATGCGATGTAAGATTTCTGGTTCAAAATCTTCGAGAAACTGCGAAATATTTGGGGAAGAGGAAATCTTCTCAAGGTACTCTTCAGATGGGATGACTTCAACTTTAGTAATCTTTGGAGAGGATTTTGGTTTGAGACTGTAATCATCTTCCAATAATGAATCCCAAAATTCTTCAGAATCATCTTCTAGAACTATAACTTCATGACTTGTAATTGGCATATCATCATCCAATAAAGAATCAAAGAAAGCATAGTCGTCTTCAGACTCGGAATCTGCAACTATATCTTTATCTTTGTCTTCATCAATTGATTCATGAAAAGTTAATGAATTCAAAAATTCATCAATAATAATATATGCATTTGTATCAAAAATCATATTCTCTTCATAATGCACTCTATCATGCTGTTTGCAATTGACTAGTACACGTGAGGCTTGAATCACTCTTTCCACATGAGAAAGCCAGTGTAAAGTCAATTCACGTCCATCTTTGAACAAATTGATAGTATGTCCTCCAAAGCTAATTGCTGGATCATATTGGAATAACCAATGCTGACTAAGAATCATGTCGTAATAAAATAAAGGCATGACTTCAAAATCCAGTTGATCTGCATAAGTTTGAATCTCGAACTGCAACTGTCGAACTGTCTCATCACAAGTCAAAATTGATCCATCTGGTAATTCCACATCATATAAGTGAGATGTCTTTTGAGTTGGTAAGCCAAGATATTGAACTATCTGAGTGCTGACGAAATTATTCGAGCATCCGCTGTCCTCTAAAATATTAATGGAGCGACCATTGAGTAGTCCAAGAAGGCTCAAAACTTTCTTTGAGAGAGGCTCCAAAACTGAAGAATTACACTGAGCATGCTTCATAAGAATACTCGTATCCTCTGAGACACGAATCGTATTGACCACAGATTTTCCTTTATCCTTAGCAGAATCTCGTTGTTCAGAATTCGATGATGTTTCCGCGTTGGAATTTCTTTTCGAATTAGACGGATTTGGTCTCTTTGGACATTGATACCATCTATGGTCACCACTGCAAATTGTACATAATCCTTCCTTCTTTGAAGTTGAAGATGCATTTGACGAAGAGCCTTGCTGAGTATTGGAATGCCCATCTTAAGAAAAATCACGTCCTTTACCACGATCAAGTGGAGGAACATGTGAAGAAGATCTGCTTTCAGATTGTCGATCTTGAGAATAAAACCTTGAAGTTGAATAAGGTTGTGTTGCTTGTTGTTTGAACTGAGACTGATGTTGTTGACTTTGGCTATAGCTGTCTCTGCGATCGCGCTGTGAAAAGCGAGCGCTGTTTGAAGATCTGTTACCAGGGAGAAAATTCCGTGTAGGGCGCCGATTATCGCCAAGACGCTCCACATAGGCAATTGCAGCATCCAAAGTGGTAGGGTTGTATTTGTGCACATCATCCTTTAGGTTGGGTTCGAGTCCGTCGATAAAGCTGTGAAGTTTATCAAAGGGACTAAGGGTCTCTATCTCCAGAGTTAGTCTTTGGAACTCTGTGATGTACGCGGCCAAGGAACCTGTCTGGCTCAGGCGGCGAAGAGAGGACCGGGTATGAAAATCCGCATTGGCAGGTTCGAACGCCTTGCGAAAAGCACGCCGGAATTTATCCCAAGAAGGTGTGTTTACCATCAGCAACCCGTCGTTGCCACCAAAGAAATGCTGTGTCTTTGAGCAGAGAACTAGCAAGTGCAACTTTTTTACTCTCGACCAAGTCTGTGTTCGATAAGTAAATCTCCATTTTGAACAGCCATTGGTCCAGCACGCGCTTGTCGCGGCAACCAGTGTATGGTTCCGGCAATTTAACATCAAGCTTCTTCTTCTGTGCAGCATTAAAAATTTTATAAAGTAATTGAAGTTCGCGATTGTCTACCTCTTCAATTGGATCTGGTTCGTTTGGTTCGTCCACTGAAGTTTCAGATGAAGGTGTTGAAGATGTTGCATTAGTAGTTCGAGAAACAACAAGTCGACTTCGAGAAGTGTTTTCCGTGTGCATCTCATCCAAGCGAGTGTGAAGTGATGCGAGGCTTATGGAAAGTGTGGCCATCTGCTCCTTGATAAGAGTAAGGGCATCGTCAGATTGACCACCTCCATCCTGAGAATTTGGCATGGTTACGCCTCAAAAGGAACTCGAACACGTGCAAGTTATGTGAACAGGTTCTAGGACGGGTGCTCCGAGCGAAAACTCTGTTCCAAATGGGTTCCAGCTCTGGCGAATCTGGAATTATGATGACTTCGGAGCTCGAGTATTCGATATAATGAGCACTTTGCGTGCAAGAGGGTTTGCTGGTAGCGGGCAAAATCTCTGTCGGAACTCTATCTAAATACAGAAAAGGTATTTAACTGTGATCAACCGCCATGGGGGTGGTTCCGACGGCACATAGAGGAGCAGCAAAGAACAATCGCTAGAGGAGAGAGGGGGCAGCGTGGAAATCTGTGGCTGGCTATCATCTTCCAAAGTTATGTATGTTGACTTGGCAAATTTAATATATAAAGTGCTTTCACATGGAGGTGATAATTTAGGACTGGCTGGCCACTTAAAATTGAAGGTAAGTGATGGCCTTAAAACATGTACGCTGGCTGGCTGAAATAAAAAAATCACCAGCGAAGAGTTTTAACGAAGAGTCAGTCATGCGATTTCAGCCCAGCGTTGCATCAAATCAGCCCAGCATTGCATCGTTGTGTGAAAGGATGCGCAAAGGGTCATATCGCTTGGGGAAAAAGAGGTGCGATACTGAAGGAAGTGGCTGCCTGAAGGGGTGCGAGCAAGAGAAGAGGTGGCAGCCTGGAGGGGTAGTACCCTTTCGCATCAAGGGGTGCGACCATGGGTTTGAAGGGGTACTACCCGAGGAAAGGGCGCTCGAAGAGGCTCCAGTAGAAGTTGTTTCGAAAGTCACCGGGTACACCACACACATACTTTGGGTATGCCACACACTCGCACACACTGCTGTCCCGTTCTATTTATGTTGCTTTTATATGTGTAGAATTAAATCAGTTACCTCAGACCATCGGCAAAGAAGTCGAATTCCATCTTTCTTCTGCTTCCATGCAACTCCGGGAAAAGGGGTAGAGTGTAGCGTAAGGGTGAGAGGCTCACAACCGTAAGGTCTCGGGAAAAATTTTTCTTTGATACCAAAGTGAGGATTCTAGGTGCTAATCCTTAATTAAGTACTTAAACTCATGATTAAGACTTAAGAAACTGAAACTGAACTTAGAACAAGACTTAGAAGACTCTGTGTTTGATTGATTGAATGTGTGATACAAGGGCTCCTTATATAGGAGACAAAGAGACATAAATGAAAAGACACGTCTCTTGGTGAAGAGACACGACTTTAGACGTAAAGACACATCCTTTCGGCGAAGAGCTGCAACCATTGGGCGAAGAGTCGCACCCGTAGAGAGAAGGGGTGTGACCAGTCGTCGAAGGAGTGTGGCTTTTGGCGAAGAGACACGTCCTTTGGGTGAAGGGGTGTGACCATCCAAGCGCAAGGGTCCTCCTTGGCATGGCACTTCGCGTATCTGCAACTAGGAGTAGACGTATTGCTGTTAACATAGTCACAATCGTGACAGGTACCACATGGCGTGGAACCTGCACCGAATCTAATGAATGAAAGTACAAACTTTGCCGCTTTTGTGGCAAAGTGAAGGATCAGGAAGCTCTTTTGAAGGAGCCAAGGCCAACTTCTTTTCACTTGGAATTGGCGGCTCGATTTGGTTCGATTTGGAATTACGCCCAAGAGACTGACGCCATAGGCAGAGGTAGTTCGACTGGCACCCGGATGGATGTTGCCATTACACCGAGCATTGGCAAACTTTGTTTGCAATGACAGGGGTGTTCAGGGCACGCGAGTGACGTTCTACTCAAGATCCCTTGGTACCACAACGTGGTTGACTATCGGGCCGAGAAAGCGACTTTGATAAATGAAGGGCTTAGAGATTGTACTTGATGTACTTCAGTTTCTTACTCATTCTTTTGGGAGAGAACTGAACCATGGATAAAGGTTGAATATGTTTTGACCTGATCAAAAGAACGCCAAGATTTTTCTCCACACTCATGTCGATTGCTTTTCAGAGGGCCTGAAGATCAAACCATTGATTTGATACCTGGTAGTACACCACCGAACCAGCCACCCTACCGTGTGAGCCGAGCACAGAATGAAAAGATTATGAACCAAGTGAAAGACCTCTTGGAAAAGGGTCTTTTCCAGCCTAGTACTTCACCGTACTGCTCTCCAGTGTTGGTTTTGAAGAAAGACGGATCTTGGAGAATGTGCATCGATTATAGCACTCTCAACGAAATCACCATCAAGAACAGATTTCCGATTCCTAGGATCGATGATATACTCGACAAGTTGCAGGGATCCTCGTGCTTTAACAGGATTGACTTGAAGAGTGGATATCATCAGATCAGGATAGCGCCGCGAGACGTCTACAAGACAGTTTTTCGGACGACTTTTGGGTTATTTGAGTTTTTGGTGATGCCTTTTGGCTTAACCGATGCTCCTGTGACATTTAACCGGATGATGGACAGGATTTTTCGAGGGTACAGGCTATTTGTTGGCATTTTTTTTTACGACATCATTGTTTTCTCCAAGAATGAGGCAGAACACAGAGATCATCCGCTTCAGGTCTTTCAGGCATTACGAGATCACAAGTTAGTGATTAATGCAAAGAAAAGTAAATTTTTCCTACCAGAGATACACTTTTTGGGACACATTGTGTCAGCATCCGGCCAAGATAGAGACTATTCGTGATTGGCCCGACTTGAGGAATGTCCATGAAGTTAGAAGCTTCTTGGAACTGTGTTCGTACTACAGGCGGTTCATACGAAAGTTTGCAGAGGTTGCTTCCCCTTTGCATACCTTGACACAGAAAGGAGTACCTTTTTCGTGGGGACCCACAGAGGTGACTGCCTTTCGGACATTGAAAGAGAAATTGACTACGGGACCTATTTTGACTTTGCCGGACTTGCAGAAGTCATTTGAAGTATATTGTGATACTTGTGGTCGTAGTCTGGGTACTGTCTTGATGCAAGAAGGCCATGTCATAGCTTACGAGAGCCGTTTGTTCTCTAGGCCGGAGATGACAACACAGATCTATGAGAAAGAGCTTTTGGCAGTTATCCATGCTCTTACTCAGTGGCGGCATTACCTACTCGGAGCGGATTTTACTGTCTTTACAGACCATTAGAGTTTGTGCTACTTCTTGTCACAGAAGCAGCTTTCGGAAAAGCAGATGCGGTGGGCGAACATCTTGTCACAGTTCCACTTCCAGATTGTCCATGTGCAGGGACAGAAGAATGTGGTGGCAGATGCTTTGTCTCGGAAACCGTTGGTTTCTGGCTATTTCCGCGATACATCATAGGAGCTTCAAGGATATGGTCGATCAGTATGCCACAGATACAGATTTTGCAGATATTTTCACACAGATACGGGATAGGGAGACAGTAGCTGGATACTCCCTTCGGGAAGGCTACTTGATAAAAAAGACTATGTTGTGCGTTCCACAGCCGTTGAGGGATAAGGTTATGACTGAATGCCACTGTCCACCTTTTGCGGGTCACCGCGGCATTGCTACCACCATGAAGGGGGTAGAGAGATACTTCTTTGGGCTGAGACTCAAAAAGGATGTGGAAGAGTTTGTGCGTAGTTGCTTGGTATGCCAGAAGGTCAAGTTTTACAGGCATAAGGCACAGGGATTGTTACAACCTTTACCCATACCCACCCACCCCTGGGAAAGTATTGCAATGGATTTCATTTTTGATCTCCCAAGAAAACAGAATGATCACGATGATTTTCCGATTACATGGCACGTCTGAGATGATTGTCTCCGACAGAGACCCCAGATTTATGAGTTTGTTTTGGAAGGCAATTTGGGAGAACATTGGCACGCGGTTGCAGTTCTCGTCATCGTTCCACTTGCAGACTAACGAGCAATTTGAGATTGCCAATTCAGTGATTTTAGATTTATTGAAGTCTTGTATCTCGGATCAGAAGACTCAATGGGAAAAGAACTTACCTTTGGTAGAATTTGCCTATAATAACACGATACACTCTTCGACGGGGAAGACGCCATGTGAGATTGTTGAAAGTACTGCGAAGGTTCCATCCTTCCTGAGCACGAAAGATTAGATTTTTGAAGCGAATGAATATTCGCAAGATTTGGATACGGCTTTTGCCAAGGTTCGCGAGACTTTGCAGGAGCCTCAAGAACGACAGAAAAAGGCAGCGGATCGCCATCGTCGCAACTTGAAATTGAAGGAGGATGATTGGGTGCTTTTACTTTTGAGAAGGCACGCCTACGAAAGAAAAAGGGAAAGGAGAGGCTTTTTCCAAAGCTTAGTATGCGATACTACGGACCTTTCCAGATTACTGACAAGATAAATGATGTCTCCTTCCCATTGAAACTGCCAGATACTTGGAGGATTCATAATGCATTGCATGTTAGTCTCTTGAACCCTGTTAAGGGTGATGTGCCTGATGATAGGGAGCTTGATGAGCAACCCGAAGTGGAAGAAAACGAGGAGATCCTTGTTCCTGAACAGATTTTGGCACATAACGATACGAAGAAAGGTAAAGTCCGAAGGCGGTTCTTGGTTTAGTTCAAGAACTTTCCTGCATTTGATGCGAAGTGGATGGAGGAGGAGGACCTAGCAGATACTCCTCGGATTGTGAAACTTTACCTTGATGTTTTGGTTTAGCATAGTCTACTCCAATCGGAACCCAGAAACTCAGCTTGGCCGAAGATCTGGTGCAGTGGGATGCACAAGAGGGGAGTTACTCCGCTTCTTTGTCAACAGATGCCTCGATTTTGATACTAAAGTCACTGATGTCTCTTTGAGCTTCAGGGATACTGAGAGCTGACAGTATTCTACTGGATGACTTTATGAAATGGAAATCCTGATAATGATATTGATTTGTTCTTGACTTCTTTTGAGTGCAGGAACTGATAGCCGAAATGACTCCAGCATTTTGGTCTGATTGACCTCGAATAGACATGGTTGCAATAGGTGTTAGTCAATCGGACATCGTTGAGGTCCCGATTGGACCTAGATGTGATTGCTAGCTACATTGCCGATAAATCATGGTCTAAGATCCGAATGAATGTTGAATGTCATGTGATGTCCTATGATGTCTGGTGATGTCCTGTGATGTCGTGTGATGTGACTTTCGATTTTGTACATGTGCTAGATGTTTGTTTCTAGTACGTAGGTACTAACAGTCAGTGTATGCTAAGACGGTTTATGGCTTTTGTCGGTTTTGAAGGCGTAATCGCGGTCGATTACAATGCTTTCAAGAGGGGGGTATGTCACAAAGTGATGACGTGGCGGATAGCAGAAAACCCTAATTTCTGCCAGAAACCCTAAAATTCCTGCAAACCCTAATTTCTGCCAAAAACGCTAATTTTCGGAAATTGCGGAGGCTCTAAAATAAAATAAGATAAAATGATGAGCAACGCGAATTTCGCTTTTGAAGAGAATGCTTTTTTTTAACAAAAAAAAGGAGAACTTGAGAGAGAAGAGCTTTTGAGCTCTTATGTTTTTTATTTTAAAAGCTTTTGGGGCTCTGCTTTTGGGCATCCCTTGTACCTTTAAATATGTGGAGAGGGCTTCACTTCTCAGAGCATCTGGACGCAAAGTCTGAGAGTGAAACCCTACCCACTCTCTTGTACTTTGAACTGATTAATATAAAAAGAAATACCGAAAGGGGCGCCAGTCTTTGGGGCCAATATCTCTAGGCACGGAACTCCGCCGGGCCAATGCAAATCTATTGTGATCTGTGAATTGTTTTGAAGTGGTTATTTGGTGCTGTCGCGATTGATTTTTGACTTGGAGTGTCCAAGTCTGTTACAACAGACGGTTCATTCGAAAGTTTGCAGAGGTTGCTTCCCCTTTGCATATTCTTGATACAGAAATGAGTCCCTTTCTCGTGGGGATCCACAGAGGTGACTGCCTTTCAGACATTGAAAGAGAAATTGACTACAGGACCAGATTTGACTTTGCCAGACTTGCAGAAGTCATTTGAAGTATTTTGTGATGCTTATGGTTGTAGTCTGGGTGCGGTCTTGATGCAAGAAGGCCATGTCATTGCTTACGAGAGCCGATTGTTCTCTAGGCCAGAGATGACAGCACAGATTTATGAGAAAGAGCTTTTGGTGGTTATCCATGCTCTTACTCAGTGGCGGCATTACCTACTCGGAGCGGATTTTATTGTCTTTACAGACCATCAGAGTTTGCGCTACTTCTTGTCACAGAAGCAGCTTTCGGAAAAGCAGATGCGGTGGGCGAACTTCTTGCCACAGTTTCACTTCCAGATTGTCCATGTGCAGGGACAGAAGAATGTGGTGGCAGATGCTTTGTCTCGGAAGCCGTTGGTTCTGGCTATTTCCGCGATACATCATAGGAACTTCGAGGATATGGTCGATCAGTATGCCACAGATACAGATTTTGCAGATATTTTCACACGAATACGAGATGGGGAGACAGTAGCCGGATACTCCCTTCGAGAAGGCTACTTGATGAGAAAGACTATGTTGTGCGTTACACAGCCGTTGCGGGAAAAGGTTATAACTGAATGCCACTGTCCACCTTTTGCGGTCACCGCGGCATTGCTACCACCATGAAGGGGTAGAGAGATACTTCTTTTGGCCGAGACTCAAAAAGGATGTGGAAGAGTTTGTGCGCAGTATGCCAGAAGGTCAAGTTTGACAGGCATAAGGCACAAGAATTGTTACAACCTTTACCCATACCCACCCGCCCCTCGGAAAATATTGAAATGGATTTCATTTTTTGATCTCCCGAGAACACAGAATGATCACGATGATTTTCCGATTACATGGCACGTTTGAGACGATTGCCTCCGACAGAGACCCCAGTTTATGAGTTTGTTTTGGAAGGCAATTTGGGAGAACATTGGCACGCAGTTGCAGTTCTCGTCATCGTTCCACTTGCAGACTGACGGGCAATCTGAGATTGCCAATTCAGTGGTTTTAGATTTATTGAAGTCTTGTATCTCATATCAGAAGACTCAATGGGAAAAGAACTTACCTTTGGTGGAATTTGCCTACAATAACACGATACGCTCTTCGACGGGGAAGACGCCATTTGAAATTGTTGAAAGTGCTGCGAAGGTTCCATCCTTCCTGAGCACGAAAGATTAGATATTTGAAGCGGATGAATATTCACGAGATTTGGATACGGCTTTTGCCAAGGTTCGCGAGACTGTGCAGAAGTCTCAAGAACGACAGAAAAAGGCCGCGGATCACCATCGTCGCGACTTGAAACTGAAGGAGGATGATTGCGTGCTCTTACGTTTTGAGAAGGCACGCCTAAGAAAGAAAAAGGGAAAGGAGAGGCTTTTTCCAAAGCTTAGTATGCGATACTACGGACCTTTCCAAATTACTAAAAAGATAGATGATGTCTCCTTCCGATTGAAGCTGCCAGATACTTGGACGATTCACAATGCTTGGACGATTCACAATGCATTGCAGGTGAGTCTCTTGAACCCTGTTAAGGGTGATGTGCCTGATGATGGGGAGCTTGATGAGCAACCCGCAGTGGAAGAAAACGAGGAGACCCTTGTTCCTGAACAGATTTCGGCACATACGGATACGAAGAAAGGTAAAGTCCGAAGGTGGTTCTTGGTTAAAGTCAAGAACTTTCCTGCATTTAATGCGAAGTGGATGGAGGAGGAGGACCTAGCAGATACTCCTCGGATTGTGAAACTTTACCTCGATGTTTTGGTTTAGCATAGTCTACTCCAAACGGAACCCAGAAATTCAGCTTGGCCGAAGATCTGGTGCAATGGGATGCACAAGAGGGGAGTTACTCCGCTCCTTTGTCAACAGATGCCTTGATTTTGATACTAAAGTCACTGATGTCTCTTTGAGCTTCAGGGATACTGAGAGCTGACAGTATTCTGTTGGATGACTTTATAAAATGGAATTCTCGATAATGATATTGATTTGTTCTTAACTTCTTTTGAGTGCAGGTACTGATAGCCGAAATGACTGCAGCATTTTGGTCTGATTGATCTCGAATAGATATGGTTGCAATAGGGGTTAGTCAATCGGACATCGATGAGGTCCGGATTGGACCTAGATATGATTGCTAGCTACATTGCCGATAAATCATGCTCTTAAGATCCGAATGAATGTTGAATGTCACGTAATGTCCTGTGATGTCGTGTGATGTGACTCGATTTGGTACATGTGCTAGATGTGTGTTCCTAGTACGTAGGTACTAACAATCAATGTCTGCTAAGACGGTTTATGACCTTTGTCAGTTTTGCTGGCGTAATCGCGGTCGATTACAATGCTTTCAAGAGGGGGGTATGTCGCCAAGTGATGACGTGGTGGACAGCAAAAACCCTAATTTCCTGCAAAGCCTAATTTCTGCCAGAAACCCTAATTTTCGAAAATCGTGGAGGCTGGAAAAAAAAAAAGAAAAAATAAATGACGAGCGACGCAAATTTTGCTTTTTCTCTACGCAATGAGAAAGAGAGAATGCTTTTGATTTCAAGTTTTGACTCTCTGTGTGAGAGAGAGCAATTGCTTTTGATTTGAAGCTCTGCTTTGGGCATCCCTTGTAACCTTTAAATTAGTGGTGAGGGCCTCACTTCTCAGAGCATCTGGACGCAGAGTCTGAGAGTGAAACCCGAGCCACTCTCTTGTACTTTGAACTGATTAATACAAAAAGAAATACCGAAAGGGGCGCCAATCTTTGGGGCCAATATCTCTAGGCACGAAACTCCGCCGGGCCAGTGCAAATCTATTGTGATCTGTGCATTGTTTTGAAGTGGTTATTTGGTGCTGTCGCGATTGATTCTTGACTTGGAGTGTCCAAGTCTGTTACGATGATAGTATCCAAGGGCAAGAGCCCTAGCAACGTGAACACCAGGTGAGCACAAGGTGTCCCTCTATTGGTGACCAAACAGGGGGATTTGAACCCACAACCCATAGGTTGAGAGGCCAAAGCCTTACCGTTAGACCAACTCTTTGGGGACAGAGTCCTACATGTTCTTGCATATTGTCAGATCGAGTGGAATTGAGAGATCAGGTGGAAGTGAGCAATCACACTTTCAGAATCCTTTGTTCTTAAAGAGAGAGGAGAAGAGCGACACCCGATGGGGTCCCAACCAACCCTCTCAAGGGCCCCCCACACTGTTACCGATGTGGTATTTGCTTTAGATTGCGTAAATGGAATGTATACACAATGCAATACCTCAATGCAGACTCTACTAACTCGATGACGACAAATCACCGCGGTAACTCCTCAGAAAGAGGCACCTCCGGGGCTAATTTGATGCACCTTGGATCCTTCTGGATGTGGGATTGCGGATGGCCACCAAGGGGCGGATTTGCACTCCCGATGTGAGAGGAATGAGGGGCTGAAAACGCAGATCTCGACGATGCCAATGATGGACAGCAATGGAGCACTCGATGCCGGGGAGGGAATGGCCGAGGTCAGGGCTCAATGGGTTGTCAAAGTACCGGACCGCAACAGGGACATGTGTGAGCAGCTTTCTGAGAAATTCCATCGCGAAGGATGGGCTGGCCTGATTTGCTGGCTTCTCCTGGAGCAAGGGCTGAAAGCAGAGAACATTGGCTGTTCTGCTGCTTTCCAAAAACGCCAAGGGGCTGAAAACTTAAAACGCTAGGGCTGAGGGCTGATGGTAGAAAACGTTGGCTGTCCATGAGCAAAAACGCTAGTTGATCCTGCTCCTTGATGCTAGCGCTAGGGCATCTACCTCCTTCTGCACCTTGTCTCAAGTGAGAGCTCACTTGCCCCCTTTATAGGTGAGGGATGGGCCTTTAGTAATTATTAAGACTTGGGTAGGGCAATTGTCCGATAACACTTTCCAACAAATAAATCAATAAATTGATTTATTTAAAATTGAGAAGGGGTATCCGAACCTGGTGAAACTGTCACACGTCTAACTATCCAGGAATCCAATCGACACGGGGAATGGCTGGTCGGATTCCTCTAACCTGGAGCTACATGCTCGTCATGCCAGATGCCCACCATAGTGTAATAACATCTGTCAAAACGCATATACACACCATTTATGCAAGCGGGTTCCAAAACTGGAAAACCTAATCTAATGGACTTGTTGAGACATGCACTTCCTACAGACAGGCTCACAAAATTTCCGATACTAATCATCCTAAGATTCTAGACATCCCTATCTAGGAAGAAGGGGAAAACTGGCTCTAGAAGTCAATGAAGCATGTCCATGTGGCACACAGAGCCATGTACACGTGACAGTGACCTTGTGGATTACCCTCAAGTGCTGGACCTTGTACCTTTACGCATTTGGTTTGGAGCCTACCATTCTCAACGTTGAGCTAGTTTCAGTCATTGAGTCTGATGCAAATTGCAATGACTCGTGCATAAAGAAGATTACTCCACTCCTTTGTCTACAAAACAACAAGATCAACTTCATAGTAGTCATATGGTTGTGTTCTCCATGTATTGATGTGACAATACTCCGCTTAAGGAACTCCTACGTACATACGTGTGTGAATGGTTGCAACGATATAAACCTTCAATTTTTTGGTCACAAAGCCATTTTTAATTTGATTGAGTTTATGGGATAAATGTAGCGACGTTGTGTCCCTCACTAACTATGTGTTTCACCATTTGGATGAGTCCAATGTGAAAGTTGGATCATGATGTGTTTTTATGCGTACTCTATGTTGTGTATACCAATTGTGTACCATCTGAAATAGACAATTGTGAGCATGGCTGCATGATGTCAGTGTGTGAAGGAAGTGTATACCAATTGTGTACCATCTGAAATAGACGATTGTGAGCATGGCTGCATGATGTCAGTGTGTGAAGGAAGTAACCAAGGTAACCTTGAGAGAGTGTGTGTACCCTGGTTCCAAGAATCCAACACTTCTGACCCCTTAGATCTGGCATGAGCTTCTTCGTTTCACACACTCTTTGCCTAAATATATGTGCAAAGGAAGTGACCAAGATAAACCTTGAGAGAGAGAGTGTGTATCCACAACCCTGGTTCCAACAATCCAACACTTCAGCCCCTTAGATCTGGCATGTTTCAGCCATAGATCCCATGAAAGGAGCCACTTAGCATAGCCATTGCAACCCGATAATCGATCAGCCATCACAACCACCATAAGAATAGTGAAGAAAGGGTTAGCCTAGACGTAACCCTAGAATTCCTCTACATTCGGCCCGAAATTACAGTAGTTAAGACAGAGGGACAGATACAAGAAAGCTGAAACATAAGCACATCATCATAATTGTAAACACGAAAAATTGTTGTGGATGCCTATGAGTTCACAAGTAAATAGTCATTATCATGTATTGATGGAAACCATGGCAATTTTGGTGAGCAGATTCTGGAATACAATTCAACCAGTTCGAGCATAAATAATTCAATGAAAGAGAGCATGTGCTAGTTCACCGAAGCTTGAGAATTCTCACTGAATGCAGAAAACTAGTGAAATAAACTAACGTTTTGATCGTCTATGATGAGCTGCTCTGATAAGGAGTCTAACTTTGTATATTTGAGGGTTGACAATCAAAAAACACTCCAAATCAAAAAAACTGTGCTACTAGAGTTTGAATTGTAGGGCGCAATCTACTAAGCTGATCAAAATAGACTTGTTCCATGTGAAGCGAAGGGAGTATGACATGATACCAAAAAAAGATTCTTTCAAGAAACTCTCTCTCTCTCTCTCTCTCTCTCTCTCTCTCTCTCTCTCTCTCTCTCTCTCTCAAACACACACACACAGATCCTGGACTATGAGCCTCACACATACACGCACACGAGAATGCCCTGAGTTAGGACGAAAGTACCTGCCGAGCCCAAAGAAGCTCATGGCGCGTAAGGCAGCCGTGACAGACGATGAGCCCGTCCACGAATCAAGCTGTAAGCGCTGCAGTAGCTATGGAAAGTGGAGGAGGGAGAGAGCTTCCTTCGCGTCGACAAAACGCCAGGAAGAGGAGGTGGATGCACAAAATTCAACCCAGAAAGTGGTGTTCCTGTACACATGGTTTTCAACCGTAAAGTTTAAATGGTAGGTATTTTACATATGTACTACATGGATTGTGACAAACCTTTTTTCGTGGGGATGCTCAGTTTTTGGGGTTTTCGCATTTCAATAATTAAAGCTTGAAGCTTTATGTATGTCCTACAAGGATCCTCTTTTGGGTGGCTCTATCTATATTCCATTGTGGCATCAAACGAGGTATTATGCAAAACACTCCCTAGAGGAAAAGGGAGATAGCCCGTCTAATATTTGATCGATCATGTGATGTTTTAGAATGGACACTGGTTGGACTCAAACTCAAGCTTGTATAACCAAGAAGCCAAATCCACCTTGTCAAAAATTAAATCCAATCATAGAACTATAACTTTCACCCACACTTGGTCCTTAGAGGATTGGCTTCCCCTTTGATGGTTGGGATGGCTTGTCTTATAGTTGAATGGCTTAATGTATTTTTGGAGAGGCATTGATGTGCAAAGTTGCAAAATGTCATAACTTGGTTGGTAAACAAGGTGAAGGTTCGCATTGGCATTCTAAAGCATTCAAAATAAAAGGAAAATCAACTCATGTACCTATGTAACAAGGTGCAAAATCACAATGGCCTGTTGAGTAAGGGATGGGAGTACATAAACAAGTGAAAGGGTCACGGTGGCTTTCTAAAATAACAAAAA
The DNA here is from genome assembly GCF_014529385.1 of Adiantum capillus-veneris. Lineage (NCBI taxonomy): Eukaryota > Viridiplantae > Streptophyta > Polypodiopsida > Polypodiales > Pteridaceae > Adiantum > Adiantum capillus-veneris. Next base: position 52,176,786 of record NC_140947.1, on the reverse strand, counting down.
ATTGATAAAATCATTAGGTTGAGTTTAACTAGAATTATATAAGGTAAAGCATTGTTCAGGAATATCTCTTTTATTAAGGGACTAACTTTCCTCCTTGCAAAGAAGCAAACCAGAAATAATAGTCGAATTTTTGAATTTGCAAGATTTTTGAACTAAGTTCTCACATATTTCACCATTTTTTCTTCCCTTTACCATGGTTTGCTCATTTAGTATATATGTGCGTGCGTGTGTGTGTGTGTGTATGTGTGTGTGTAAACAAATAAATATATGTATGTGTGTATGTATGTATATGTATAGAATCTACTAGAATTATGCAAGGTGAAGCTTCACTTTAGCATTCTAAAAGAATAGAATGCAAGTGAAGTCAAGCCGTGTAAGGATGTGAAATGAAAGCTCAAATAGAAAGATTCATTTAATATTTTAATATGGAAATAACATTTAAGGTAAGTCTCCATCATGGCACTGAAAACAATGAAAGTATGCTTAACCCAACTCAACACCAAGGCTTCTTTTAGAAAGCCAAAAAGGGAATAACGTAAGTACACTATCCCAATAAGGACTGCTTTGGAATAATAGAAACAAAAATTGATTGAAGTTTTGAGAACTTTTGCATTGTCAATACATATTTCAAGGTTCAAATCTAGGAGATTCATCTAAAAGAAATTGTAAGTTTACAACATTCTTCAAAGCTTCATAACACACCAATATCAGTTTTCATAGATAGGATTTAAAGCAATCACTTGGCCTACAATAAATGATGATGCTTAAGCTTCCAAAGAATGTTGTTCATAACAAATGATGCATGTAGATAACCAAGTATGCCAATTATAAGGCTGCGTACAAATGATGTAGGCACTCAAACCATTCTACCAAGGAAACGTTGAGGTGGTAGCAGCTCATCCACATGTCCTAAACTTTTCATGGCATGCAAAGAGATAATCAAGGCTACTCTTGGTTGTTACCAAATACATGTGGTAGTCATGTGTGTGAACACACTCAGGACCGTCGGGGCATTTTTCCCTCACTAGGAGGTTTTTTTCTCCGTGCATTGTATATACGCCCATCACTCTAGGGCTATCTTATCTTTCCATAACACGCTAAGTAATACACTTTCAGTTGCGTGCCTTCAGCTTCCTTCCTCTTCTCCAAGCTATGTGTGTTTTCCTGCAACCCAATTCCAAACAATTGGTATCAGAGCAGGTTGCATCCTCCAGGGCTTAACCGCAAGTAGCTCCAGCACACGCATGCTCACTTTCTCCAATTTCTGTGAGCTTTGGCGAGCCTCAGGAAAAGGGGTAAGGGTCAAACCGGATTTGGGCTGAAATGAGCCCAAATGGGCCTAGTCGCCAGTAGCTCCAGCACACGTCTGCTCATATTTTTTATTTGGGCTCATTTCGACCTTTGTTTCCATGATAGACACAGTGCTGTGTAGGCTATTTCGTCATTTTGTGCAAAAATTTTGTCAGTGCCATTTTCTGCATAACAAGTCACTTACAGTCTTCTACGTTTTGTGTTGTATAGCACATGTTGTTCTCCCTTCGTTTCTCCTCTTTTCGAGCAGTTTTCACATAAGGTGCAGCATTTGCCATGGCTGACAACAACATAGATGTGTTCAAGATGTTTGTTGTTGAGGATAGATTCGATGGGGACAATTACCCTATGTGGGCTTATATGATACAACATGTCCTCGTGTCAAAGGGTGTCTGGAATAGATGGCGCACTTGCCTCATGCAACTGACGGTTTTTTCCCTCACCCATGAAGGTAACCTTGGAGTCGACTTGCAGTAGCACTACCATCTCCTTACAATACCATTTTTTTTTCTTGTGTATTCCTCAGCTTGGCACTGTTTCCCACACCACTAACTGTCGACTTTCATTTGCCTTAAAAAACGCCTTCGTCCCGAGTCACACCTTGACATGACAATCATAGCTTCCTCTAAAAGTACCATCAATTGCAGAAGACAAACTCCTATGTCCTATCCTTGGTAAAGCACAAATTGGCTACACAATCCTTGTGACCTTCAAACATGTCCACCAATGTACTTTGTAATCTCGTCATCTTACACATGACAGGTCTTGGTTGTGAGGATGCAGGCGATGTTGAGGATGTTGCAGGTTTTGGTGGCAGGATTGCTGCTACCAAAGCTATTTTGCCTACGGTTGAGCAAGCTCGTTGGGATGTAAAAGATGCGCAAGCTCATGTATTGATTGTGTTGTCTGCGAAGCGCACTATTACTCCTCACATTCATTCAGCGAAATCTGTAAAACAGTCTTGGGATATTCTGGCTGGTCTTTTATGCAAGTCGCAATGAGGCAAAAATTGCATTGCTACCTAAAGAGCTGAAGTCGAAGATTATGCATGAGGAAGATGAAATGGACACTTTCCTTGGTGGTGCCAAGGGTATAAATGAGCAACCTTTTTATGCAAGTGAAGTCATTTCTGACAGTTCCCTTGTGCAGACTATTCTTGATGCTTTGCCAGATTCTTACCAAACTTTTGCTAGTACTTGGAGACTTATGACCCAAGGAAATCCATAAGTTGTCAAGTTTGATGCATTATGCACATTGTTGTTGCAGAGTCAATTTCTAGAAAAAAGAAGACTAGACAATGTGCAATTAAACATGCCTTTATTGTTGCTAAAAGAAAAGGTGGTAAAGCTTTGTAACCACTTCTCATGGTTCTTGATGATTTGCTAGATTCTTACTAGACTTTTTCTAGTACTTGGAGACTTATGACCCAAGGAAATCCAAAAGTTGTCAAGTTTGATGCATTATGCATGTTGTTGTTGCAAGAGTCACTTTCTAGAAAAAACAGGACTAGACCGTGTGCAATTGAAAATGCCTTTATTGTTGCTCAAAGAAAAGGTGGTAATAGCAATGTAACCACTTCTCATGGTTCTTATACGAGTGGACAATCTTATGTTCCTAATGCTTCTGCTGGCAGCACTTCGTTTGGAAATTATAGTGATAAGGGCAAAAAGAAGATGCGTTGCCATTATTGTAAAGCTAATGATCACTTGATCAAGCAGTGTCTGAAATTGAAGGCAAAAGAGGCTAAGAAGAAAGAGGTTGGATCAACTATAGGGTCCAATAGAAGTGCAGCTATTGTAGAGTCTTCTGTGAAAGGAGATTGTGATGTTGATGTAGATGCAGAGTGGGCTTTTAGTGCAGAGTGTACTTATGATCCTGTTGTCCATGATGCATGCATGTCAGTTGCTGCAGATTCACATGTGGTATTTTGACAGTGGTGCTACAAAGCACATCACCTCACATCATGATTTGTTTACCTCTCTCGAGGATGTCCCTCGAGAATTCATCCACTTGTGCTAACAATGCCTCTTATACAATTAAGGGAGTTGGAAAGATTGTGCTAACTGTTGCGAATGGCAATTCTTTCACACTTCTTGATGTAGTGTATGTACCTGGGATCAAGAAGAATCTTTTGTATGTATCTGCACTTGCTAGACTTGGACTTGTAGTCAAATTTGTGGATGACAGATGTACAGTACATTATCTCCATTTCGATGATGAAATTGTTGCATCTGGCATTTTATGCCATGGGTTGTATAAGCTCACTTTGTATGAGAAGTGTCCGCACAATTTTACAAATGCAGTTGTGGATTCTAAGGCTATTTCAGATGTAAAACTATGGCATGCACATTTTGGGAATCTGAATTTTTCCTGTTTGTTGCGTTTGCAAAAATCTGATATGGTTGCTTCTTTGCTGCCTCTTGAAGCACCTGTCAAACATGTTTGTGAAGGCTGTATTTTGGGTAAGATGCAGGGTTTGAAGTTTCCAAAGGATGGTTCAGTTAGGGCCACATGCAGGTTGCAGCTTGTTCATAGTGATGTTTGTGGGTCCATGCAAACTCCATCCTTGGGCAATTACCTTTACTTCATGACCTTCATTGATGATTACTCCAGGCATGCATTGGTGTATCTGCTTAAAGCGAAGTCTGAAGTGTTTATGTGCTTCAATTTTTTTTGGGACATGGTTGAAAATGTCTCAAAATGTATTATGGGCACCCTCCGTCCGATCGAGGGGGTAAGTATATGTCTCATGAATTTAATGCATTTCTGGCTAGTCGTGGGATAAAACACCAATGTATAGTGTGGTATACGCCTCAGCAAAATGGTGTTGCTGAGAGGAAGATTAGGTCTCTCACGAAAATGGCACAATGTATGGTCAAAAGTCAAGCTTTTCCGCATTCGTTTTGGCTTGAGAGGCTATCATGTGTGCCACTTATGTACTAAACAGGTGTCCTACAAAGGCTTTGTAGTCTATAACTCCATATGAAGCATAGCATGATAGGAAGCCTTTGATTGAGCACATGCCTGTTTTTGGCTATTTGGCATATTCGTTGGTGCCACAAATGCAGCGCAGAAAAGGCTGTCAAATGTATTTGTGTTGGTTATAGTGTTGACAGCAAAGGTTACAGGTTGTGCCATCCGCAAACAAAGCGTATCTTGGTTTCACGAGATGTTGTGTTTGTGGAAGATTTTGTTCAGCCCTTGATGTCATGTATTAGAGATAGTAATGTAAGCTCACCATTAGGAATTGAATGGGATATAGAAGGGCCTCTTTATTTGGCAGTTTAACGAAATGCTTAAAGCTTAAGCCAAGTTTGACCAAGCCTAAAAGAGAGGGCAAAAGGGCCTACACTCATATTTTTTGAAAATGCCATTTGTATATGTTGTATTTGAAAATAAGCTATTTTAACCCAAAAGAGAGGTGGGTAATTGAATATTAAAATGTCTTTTTCCCATCTCTCTCCTCTCTCTCTCTAACATATAAAACACTCTCTCTCACTTAGTTCTCATTAAAAGAAGCACTTTTCAGCTCCCCCTGCCAAAAAAGCAGATTTTGCATATTCTCTCACTGCATTCTCTCTCTAAAACGTGAGCCAATTCTTTCTCTCCCCCCCTTTCTCTCTTGTCACTTCCACCTCTCAATCATTAAGAGGACATTCTATGCTGCCTACATCTGACAAAAAGTGCAGATCCTCCAAGGTTGCAGATCTACCCTCTCTCCCACTCTCTTCCTTTAATCTCTCTCTCTCTCTCTCTCTCTCTCTCTCTCTCTCATGCTTCTCCCACTCCAACTCTAGGTGAGAGCAATGGAAAACTCCATTACCTCTGTGTGCAACATCATTTCTCTCTCTAAAGCTCTCATGATCAACATTTTGAATTCAAAGGAGATTGAGCTGCACTTTCTCTCTTTCTTCCCTCTACAACATCATCCTTTTCTACTATCTCTGAGTACTCTCCACTTTTTTCCTCCATAGCCAGCTTTCCCTACTTGCAACAATCTCCATTACAAATTCTCTCTCTAATTTGCCTGATTAGCTAACAAACATGTCATTCAATCCCCCTCCCTTACAAGACATTACTATTACTAATAGTCCAAAATGATATCGATTAAACGCTAATTTGGAGCAGGGGTATGCTACTGTGCGACTTGGCACATTGAATCCCAATGGAGCAGAGCTACGGAGCATTGGGTGCAAGGCAACCAACTTATGGGTTGATGGCCACATTTACCCTAGTGATCCAACGACCAATGCACCACTACCCTTTTGCAATGTCATTGAGCTTCTGCGTTTTATTGGAGATGGAAGAGACAGACTGTTTGGCTACTGCTGGAGATTGTATTCAGCTTTTGTCAATGAAAGGGGAAGCAAGTAATAATCTCTTTTCTGTCTATTCATCATTGCAAGAGAATTCCGCGAAAGATCTACAGCAAGTCAGAGAGGAAGCCAACAAGAAGACGAAGCAACTAAACAATGAGATGGTGAATCTTAATGAAAAAGTACAGCAACAAAAAGAAGAGCAGGAGTGTTGTCTAGACAATTATGTTCAACTAAAGCACACTTCACACAATATGCATCGGCAAATCGATCATCTCACACATGTTCCCCTGGGCTACCACATTTGTAAGCGCAAGAGACAAGCGATGTCCTTGCTATCCTCAAGTGGTGGAGCTCAACAGGAACGTGTTCGTCAAACTCGGTAAGAATACGGATGCAAGCTTTTGATATCCTACATTTTCTGGTAGTTGGTGTAACGTTAATTCAATATGTAGGAACTTGACTCGAATGATGATGGGAACCAATTCCGATCCTCAAATGACAGGACGTGCACTGCTGCAACATATCATCAAGCCAAAGGAGTTGGTTGAGCTACTGGATGATCCATCCAATGCTAGCATTGCTAATGTTTTGCGGCAGAAGTATTATAGTGAGCTAAAGAGCATTGCGTCGCCTCAAGAGATGACGGAGGTGTGTGACAATGCAGGAATAAGTTTCAAGGCCTATGCAGCTTTGTATATAAGTGTCACACTCGGTCAATGGACAAAAGGTTTGTTTAGGTTTCTGCCAACACCTTACAGTGTAAGTGCTGCAAAAAAGTGTGCCAATAATGATTTGTTGGGTGGATTTCAGTATGTGGAGGATGACATGCCATTAGAAGACAACAAATACTTCCGCTAGAATGAGTTCAACAATGTGTATGTTGACTTGTTGAAGGTCCAAGAGTCAATGATGAGATTTTATGGGTTGACACAGGAAGAGTGTGACGGAAAAGTGATATTTGTTATAAAGCTTGATGAGTTCCAGGTTGTTAAAGGTCAATGGCTTGAGAGGGTAAGCGTTACGTTGATGAGCAAGGCCTTGGCGGGGGTCAATGTCGAGCTAAATGCCAATGAGAAGGGAAACATGTGTTTAGGTGTTCAATCGAGAAGAATATTTGGTGGTTGGCAGCTTTTCATCTCCCACATGAGACACATGAGGTCCTGAAATGGTATTTCAATCACACCGAAATCATTGAAGTCATTTGGCAACAACAAGAAGGACAGAGATTCCATGTTTTAGGTCTTGGAACGTTCCAAGTTGAGTGGCATTGGCAGGAGACTTGAAAACACTCAAGTGTATGTTAGGGTGCAAGCAAGGTGCAATGACCCTCTTTCCATGCATTTATTATTGCCATGGTAAAGTCTCAAAGGGAACTAAGGGCAAGGGTCCAAAGGATAGCAAGTCGAAAGGTGATAATGGTAAGGGTGGAAAAGTTACAGTCAACTCCGTGAAAGGTGTACCCACTATACAAATGGTGGGTAAAGCACTACAACAATGGTTTCAAGGTATCCTCAATTGTGACCAACAAGTCCCCCCTAATTGAAACATGGGCGATCCAAATTGGGATCCTATTCTTCCAATGCCATTGATAAATGTGCATGTGTGGACCCTTCATGCCCGTCTACAATTCTTAACAAGTTTCTTATGCTCCATATTAATTACGCTTGGAAAATGGAGCCTGTAGAAAGAAGAGAAGAGTGTATACGAGAACTCGAATCTATTCAATCAAGTGTAGGTCTACACGGGGGTGTATTTGAGCTGTCAAAGGACAAGAAGGCGTCTGGAAGTACATAGGATTGCCTTAATAAAGTATGTATGGGTGGTAGTAAAGCTAGGCATTTGCTTTCAAACTATTCTAACTCCCAGAGTCCCAATGAGTTTCAGTTGTGGAAAAAGGTGTATGACGTTACCACCTACAAAGGTAACGAAGAAACCCTAGGAATTAAGCGTGCTCGTTTATGGTAGTCTATTGATGATATTTTTTGTCTTCTCAAAAAGGCAACGCTAACCGATGATGAGATATTCACCTTAAAGTTTGTAATCAATAGTTTCACATCACAAATGGTGGATGCTTGGGGGGAGACACACATAACACATTATGTGTTGTGTTGAACATTTGATTTTTGCAGTCAAAATGCATCTGTGTGCAAAACTAAAGTTTGTTTTTTTTTCAGCACATTCTTTTTGCACATAGTGCATTTTTTCTCGATAATTACGGTTCATTAGGCATCTGGAGCAGCCAAGGAATGGAGCGTTCACACTATCGAGCAAAAGCAACGTATTTAAAAAAAACACGACATGGAGGTGGCAGGAAAAAGAGCAATGCCCTTCACGAGATGTTCAATTGGTTCTACAGAGTTTTAGCAGGGAGAGAGAGAGAAAGAAAGAAGACTAGAGAACAAAGAAGTTTGAAATGTATAACAGGGAAAGTGGTTTAAAACTTGAGGCTATCACAATCATATCATGCTTCGAGTCCAAAAGATTGATTCTGGCACTGGTTGGAGACAAAGCAACGTGATGGCAGGCGTTGGATGGAAATCTAATTTTTTTTTGACACTAACCATTTCTATTGTAAACATGCATTGTCATGCAAAGTGATTTGTTAACGCCACAATCAATAGTCCCATGGGTCAAGTTGGTCTACTTTGGAGTTTTTTTAAATTTTGAGTGATTTATTGAGTTTTTAATTTTTCAAAAGAACTTTAAGTACTATGTAAGTCAAAACTCACAACTTAAAGTTCATTTCTTGTTTGCACATTTTAGAGGATCCTCTCGAGCCCAAACGTACACGCACTCATATCTTGCACAACATGGACGATACACAAGAGCACACCACTACGCACAACAATGACACCACCACCAATGACACCACTAAAAATCCGCAGCCAGCACCTCATACAGAATCCACCGCTTCAAATCCACACCCTCAACCACAAGTGGATAACCCAACACAGCAACCCGCTCCAAACACGCAATCACTCCCCCAACCTTCAAATCAAGAGGATCAGAACACCATGCGGCATATTTTTGGTGATCTCCAATCACTACATCATGCAAATTACACACCTTTGCCGGATCTTCCACCAATTGTATCTTTAAACAGACCCACACAAGAAATAAGAGTAAGTGAAGAGGAAATATTGGGGTCCGTTGCTTAATGAGGAGTCCTTACCTATTGTCACAGGACCTAGAGCTCAAGCAACGGCAACACATGGAGCTCAAGCAATGACTAGACCTAAAGCTCAAGCAACCATGACTACGCCGCAAAAATTCCCCTCGTGGGTCAAACAAAGGGTGATCAAAGTAATACCATGTGATACAGGAGGAAGAGAATGAGAGAGATGGAAAAGAAACAGGCAGCTGATAGAGAAGCACAAAGATTGCAAGAAGAACAAAGAAGACAGAGAGAGCAAGAAGAATGACAAAGAGCCGAAGCTGAGAGAGCTCACTGGGCCAACTTACAAGCATGAGCAGAGGCAGAGAGGAAAGCGGAAGAGGATAGAGCTCAGGCCGCCCAGCAAGAAAAGGCTGGGAGCTCCAGACCTTCAAAGATTCCTCAGAGAGCAAAACAATGTGCTAAAAAGAAAAAGGACAAGCTCACACTCGAAGAGCAACAGACCCAAGAGGAGAGGAGGAAAAAGTACAAAAATGACCCTCCTCAATGGGCCAGACAAGCGGCTCCTCCACCACCGCCAATAGTGTAGAAGAAACGGTGATGGAAGCCAGGCATGGTTGCTTTACGTGAGATCCAAAAATATCAAAAGAGCACCGAACCAATAATACCAAAAGCAGCCTTCTCTCGGGTGGTGAGAGAAATAATGGATGAATATTTAGATTCGATTACACGTATACAACGTGTAGCTCTATTGGCCTTACAGGATGCCACCGCAGACATTTTAGTGTAGTTGTTTCAAGATGGAATTTCATGTTTGGTGCATGCTAAGTGAGTTACACTAAAAAATACAGATCTAGCTCTAGCGATCAATCTAAGAAATGAAGGGTGCTTCCCTAGGAATTAGTTTATCCCATGTAACCTCTGTTTATGAGATTTGTAATCTTTCCATATGCTATGAATGAGTCGAATTTCTACCATTTGGTGCAACTGTACGCATGAATTGTGTGCTTTTTGTTCTTGAAGTATTTGAATTAACCAAGTTGTTAGATTTCACACCACCTCGACCATCCAAGCACCCAACGGGCGTGAGGCCTCTCGGTGAATTTTTTGCGAAATGGGGCCATTTCGAGTGTGCGCACGGAGGCGGCAAGACTACCACGTTGCATGACGACGCCCGACGGCGCTGCACGGGCCAAAAAAAAGCCCTATGCACCACAGTGCGTAGGGACCAGTTTTGATCTAGTCAAAATTGGTCCCTGTGCGCCGTGGCGGTCCTACGGTCCTTGTGCGCACCCGAAATGCTCTAATTTTGCAAAATATTCACCAGGAGGTGCTCCACGTCCGTTGGGTGCTTGGATGGTTGAGGAGGTGTGAATACGTTGCAAAAATAGAAATTTATTGGCCAATATGAGCAATAGAAACAAGAAAGTACAGAAAGTGATAAATTTTTTAAAAAAAAGACAAAATTATTGTATATTGCTTTGGATATTATAGCATGGCTGGTTGGTTTTCTTGTAAATTACATCTGTGGGTATAGGGCAAATGGCAGACTTGACACCAAGGGTTTTACAAATATCCTCTGGGTTTGTCACCCCTCAACCTAGGCTTAAGGCATAATGGGAGAGGACTGACCTAGGGTTTCCTGTAAAGGTATACAATGCCACCTCCCGATCCACCAAGATACCCTTGTGAGTATTAAGCGTAAGGGAATCTTCAACAAGGATGGCACTCAATACTTTGCACTTGAATAGCTCTGCAGAACCATGCTTGGAGAACTCTGTGTGAGCAACCCAAAGAATGGATGGCCCAAGGTGGCTAAAGTAGTGCCACGGGGATCTATCCCTACCCATAAGAACATTGCGCGAACCTCCAGTACGCATTGTGAACTTATCAACATGGTATGCGACCTGCAAAACATTTTAAACGACTTCAACACTTGTTGTAAGGAACAATAGACTATTGACTAGGTTAAAAAATGCTTACCTTAGTTTCTTCATCCATCTCTTTAAGAGTTTTCCTTATAAGGTTGATGCTAGAGCGATCTTCTCCACCCATAGTGATTAGCGATTTGTGTGGATGGAAAGCGCTTTTCGGGATGCTTTCATAAAATGAAGCACATGATTTGATTTCTTAAGTGTATTTGCCACGATTTGTACCAACTTCTGTTCGTTTTCACTAGGGAGAAAAGAGAGGCTTGTTGGGAGACCTTGGTCCTCAAAGTCAATTTGAAAGTTGACCTTCTCTTCCTTTCCACTGGGATCCTTCATGCCCACATAAATAGCAAGCACTAAGAGCAACTCATCTTCTCTGAGTCCTAGTGTCTTTGCAATGTCATCAAGGAACAAAAAGTGACGACCATTTACCACCATTGCATGCAAAGTGAGAATTTGGAGGTCAGGAACTTCCTCCAACACCTCGTCTCCCTCTATCATCCGATCTTCCTCCATAGTGGAGTTGGGATCTTGCAGGAGGATGAGTGCCATAGATGCTTCAGCCTACTCATCAACCTCTTCGATAGCTTCATTTGATTCCTCCACAATGGTCACATGCAATTTCTAGTTGGCCTTTTCCTTTAATTTTCCCTTCTCCATGCCCTCAAGCACAAGCAAGACTAGAACCATGTCCCAAGAGATGAATTGGATGCCTATGCACCTCATGCCCAAGTCTATAAGGTCATCTTGATCCTCTGTCTTGCAGTCCCACTCAATAAGCCCTTTAATAAACCTCAACAAGCGATAGCGAAATTTTTTATCGGCGGCATAGAGGTGTTTGAGAAAATCCAATGGCAACCACGCCATGTCGGATCCCTCAAAGACTATTGCATATTCTTCCATGTGCTTCGTCATGTAGTCAAGAAAGCTTTGGAATCCCTTTACATGTGGCATTGGCATGCATGTCGATCGTCCCCTCAAACACACTGACTAGTTCATATGCATGATCTGCAAGTCCTATCTTTTCAGGTTGTGTGAGAAGTGCATCAGAAGATGTTGCCATGGGTTTGTTTGCAAAGAAGATGGGAAGAGAGGCGAAAGCTAGAGTTTTGTGAATGTGAGAAATGAAGTTTAAAACTTAGAAAGTCACTTTTATAATCATTGTCACTTTTTAAAAGCACTTAAAATTAACGTCAAATTAACTTAAAACTATAATTATAAACAAAATCATGCGACAAGACATTGGAAGACACCAACATTGTATTCACGCTCCAAATTAAAAAACTTGCACATTTCAATCAAAATCTTGAACAAATTAAGCATGAAAAAGAGATTCAAAACACCATATGTATTAATAGGAGCGAAATCGCTTCGGTTACAAGCTTTTACATTAATACATCGCGAAAAACCAATGTTTGCATACAGAAAGTTCTTCACTTTTCTAAACCGAACAACCTTTTTGTTGATTACAAATACATATTGATTGGGAAAGTTATATCTAAAATTAAGATACTCGCGAAGGTGACAGGGATTCCAGTCGTTATTCACCGAGATATCGTGCACTGCATTCGTGGAGGCATATTTGTAGATCAATTGATTCTGTAACATCAAAGTCTAGTGCTTCCCATTCCTTACATCGTCAGCTTCCATCTTCTGTAGGGAAAGAAAATTGACAAGCTTTGCTTCGCAATATGGTATCTGCACACCACATTCTTAACAACTACAGAGCACTTGATTGTATCTCCCTGGTGGTTGACCACCTTATTCTCCCATCCAACTGCAAGGAAGCCATTGATCGCACTTCCCCCTTTGCAAGTCCACATTGTTGGTGTCCTGTGAACACTCTACAGTTGAAAGATAAACACAAACACATGAAGTGACATAAACCAAGTTAGGGAGGCTTTGTGGGAACCATAGGTGCACTTTATTACTGAATGCACATCTGCTTTGATTCTCCTTTTGGTTGTTGTGGTCAAGGCATTATCTGGCTTAGGCCATTCCAGACTCTACCATTAGGGAAAATTTGGACTCTCAAAGGGGCCCTATAAGGAGGGTTGACTTTGCCTCTCTTGTCAAAAGTGGACAACCCGAAGAAGTACATAAACGCTTTGTCAAAACTCTATCACAACCAACATATCATTGGAAAGATCTTAGAAAGTAGGTTCTAAATCCCCAAACTTCGACAAATTTGGAGTAGAATTGTAGAAGTTATGGCCTCCCCATTAAAGTTGAAATGTGGGGAGAGATTCCATTTATAAGACGGAGTTATCACATCAAAAAATTGAATCTTCTAAAATATAAGAAAATCTGATGGCATGCTATATATCAATGGATAGATATCGATGAGTACATTATAATTCCAAAAGGTTCAACAAGTTTTGATTTCATTTGTAAAAATTTTATTGTGCACCCGTTTTGGACAAGAGGAAGAAAGTCAAAGTCCTTATAAGGACCATTTGAGAGTCCAAAATTTCCCTAATGAAGGTTGGTGGGTGAACCGGAGAAGATCACCATACCCACTTTGCCTAGGTGTTACATAAGGATGGTTATAAAAAAAAATGTCCCATGAGACAAGCTCCGCGGATGGACAACCAGCATAGAGCAGCTTGCCAAGGTCAACGTGGATGGCCTCAAAACTTCCTGTGAAGGACTCTATTAGCTCCCACTCTACAAAATCGGATGGGAAAACATCTACAAACATGAACAAGCAATGAAAACCTTATAAACATCAAAGCAACATATATGGAAAAAATACAAAATAAACAATCTAAAAACTTGACAGAGGAGTGAAAATATAGTTTGCAGGAAACCTTAATGGAGCCACTGCTGTCTCTAGCTTCAGTTGTGAAGCAACATACACATGCTGCATCTTTGCAAGCCGCTTGCCATTATGGGTTTGCTTGAACTCCATGATCCTTCCCTTACAATGTTCTCGAGAAGCCATGTGTTTCCTTGAGACCTTGTGTGCACCTCTTAAGCTGAGCTGCATTGTCACCTACATCAATCGTTTGAACTCCATCGTCATCCAACATCTATTGTCGTCTTGTATATTGCTACATGAAATGGATTCAATGACACTCCTAGGTCATTGAGCACTTGATGATGCCATGGAAAATAGTGGCACAACCTGGAGACAAACACTTATGATTGACCTATGTACATCCATGTTCTCTGCTGCACAAAGAGCAAGATTCTTGGTGGTGCACAAAGACGAATCATGTCACTTATTGTTGTAATGCTCCACTTGCAAGTTGGCTCAATGGGAAAGATAATGTTGCAAAGCTTGAGAGGGAAGTAGATCCTCCCTAGAGAGGTTAATGGAGAAGGAGCAGGAACCCAATTGAGGAAAGATCTAGCAGAAGGATATGCTGCAGATCTTCAGTTTTAGGTAGAGGTGTTTCGTGAGGGTCATGGAGTAATGGAGAACTTTAGCTTGAGTAGAATGCAATGAGCTTCACGAGGGAAAGGAGGTTCAAACTTCTGCTACAGAGCTTTTGGGAGGGAAAAGTGAAAGGAAGGAAAGAGAAGCAACTTGCAAGGTGGAGTGAAGAGAAGAGAGAGATGGTACAATAGAGAGAGAGGGAGGGAATGATCAGCACGTTTTTGGGGGGATCCCCTTTTAGGAGAGAGGGGAGGAGAAACTAGCAGCCACTAGAGAAAAGTTCAATTTTTTGAATTTATAAGAGATTTTCTCTTTATATTTATAAACGAGCACAAGTTTGACTGCTTACTTTTAGGCCCTGCCATACCCACCATTTTAGCCCACATGGCATCCACCCATTTGTCCCTACCATAATCTCCCTTTTAATTCCATGGCAAATAAAGAGGCCCCCTTAGATCCCATTCCCTTCCTAATGAGGACATTTATGACACTTTGTTGCCTCTTTTCAATGATGGAAGTACGAATGTAAATTCCAAGAGGCAAATGTATAATCTATGGAGGTTTTTAAAAATGTTATAGATCAGCCTATTACTGATGCAAATGTACATGATGTACTTGATGAGGAAAGGGCTGAGAATGAGCAGGCTAGAGGTATGCCAAAATGGCTGGTGCAGACTTTTGTGTGACAGTAAATTGGATGCACCTTTGTCTAGACGTACTCGTTTAGGTTCTTGCTATCGTAAAAATCTAATATCTAACCAACCCAAATGATTTTCTCATATTACTCTGATCATTTAATGTGGAAGAATAAATGGGAACAAGGGTTAGAATATAGACATGTGCGTATGGATCTATCTCAACACGGGGCCAAGGTTAAAGGGTCTAAATGAGAGATGGTTTGTCAAAGATCAAGGCTAGATAATGGAGCTTAAAGACCTTAGGGTTAGCTTCATTAAAGACCTCCAAAGGTTAGTATTAAAATTCCTTTAGCCTTAGGCAAGCTAGGTCTGTGCTTGATGTGGGAACCCGGCCCAATCTTGAGATGCTTGTAGTGCTTGCTCACTAAGGTGCTTGAGGTGCTTCTCGTGCTTGCTGACTAAGGCGCTTGAGGTGCTTGATGTGGTTAATGACTAAGGTGCTAAGGTGCTCCATGACTAAGGTGCTTGAGGGGTTAAGGTGTTTCAAAAAGTCAAAGTACATCCCTACACAAGGGGGAGCGAGCCCTCATTGTAGGAGCTAGAGAGAGAACACACACACCCTCACACAAGTCAAGCCTTGTCTAATGAAGCAAAAGGGACACATGTCAAGTTCCTCTCCATGTTGCCCTCATAAGGTGCCTAAAGTCTATTGGTTGTCCTCTCAAGGAATCCAATGATAATTTAGCTAATTTAATTCATTGTGAATGCTCTTATCAAGTCCTCTCTCTCAAAGGGAAAAGGGGGACACTTGTTCCAAGGCTATCATGGTTGATTGATATGCCCCCTGCATGTGATTGGCTAGGCTTGTAGGGGTCCAATCATCTTCTAGAATGAGCTACAAGGGGGGGTCAACCAAGAAATCTAGTAGCTAGCTTGGGGTGTATAATCTCCCCCCCACACTCTCTCTCTCTCTCTCTCTCTCTCTCTCTCTCTCATTGTGTGAAGTGCAAAGTGCAAGAGCTCCATCTCCTTCTTCAAGCTTGTTAAGAAGTTGAGAGCCTACACCAACACTCTTGGCTATGGAATGCAAATCCAACCAAGAGCCATGCTTCAATGCTTAAGCTTGCTATCTTCCTCATCTTCATTACTATGTTATTTGCTATGCTAAGCAAGAAGAGTGGTGACAAGTGAGGACCTGTTTCTTTCTCCTATGAATGTTTCTTCTTCCTCTTCCCTATGCTCATTCCCCGCTAGCTCTCTCCACCTTTGAAGGTGTTTGAGGCCTTGGGATTGAGGTCGGGGATGGTTAATGCTTTTATGAAGATTATGTTATGCTCATGATGCATGAAGGTTTCCATCTTCATTGCATCACCTAGGTCACAAGGAACACAAAGATTGTATTGTAACCAAGTCTCTCTTGATGGGAGAATCTATAATACAAAATCCTATTGGAGGGGGGACCGGCTCCACATAAATCCGGTCCTCAACTGATGTCAAGTTCTCTAACTCTATCTCTCTTGCAAAAGTATTGTTCATACCAAGTTAAGTAAGTATTATGGTTATGTTGCTACCCTAATTAAATTCACCCTCTATGTTCTCAAAGTAGTCTCATTAAAATGCTCACTCTAATTCTCTTAATTCCGCTATTCTCAAAGTTCATACGCCATTTCCACTACATTGGTATCAGAGCTATTGGTTTCTCTTTTCTTGCTTTAGAAGAGAGGTCCTTAAGTGTCCATAAAAGGTTGGACTTGCTCATTGCAATAGGGTAAGTGGGACAAGGATCTATTATCTTGGCTGAGAAGGACTTAGTTCGAGGTACACCATTGGGAACTATAGTCTTAATAATGGAGCCTCACGGGCCTTGCCTTTGGCTTAACCATTATTGAGCTACGAGCAAGCTCAACAGAAACCATAATCAACCAAGCAATGTTAGACCCTCTCCACTAGTCTTTGCAATCAACAGTGTCTAAACCAACGGGTGTGGCTGCTCGAGAACTAATTTTCAAAGGTAAAGAAGAGTAGCAACTAAGGTTTTTGAGGGTACCAAAGCACAAAGTAATTCTATACATAAGTTTAATTAGAATGGTTGACAATTACCAAGAGAGTAGAATGAACATTGATAACTTTGATTTTGCACATGAAGTGCTAATGATGATGCCCCCATGTTTGTTAATTATTTTGTTACTAGGTTGCATCAAGCTATGGGCAACCCTGCTTTGCAAGCTGAAGTTACCCAACAACTTCGTGCTTATGGGATTTTGCTTTCTCTCCAAGAGGAGAGAGAGAGCTTAGGAGGCCTCTTGATGAGACTCCCAAAAGAAGACTCTCTCCCATAAGAGAGGAGGAATCCAAAGAACGAGAAAGAAGCGAATCCCTAAGTTCCTGTGAAGATGTGGCTCCACGAAGGCGACGGTCTGGACAGTCGCAAAATCCTCCCAAGTGGAAATGGTCAACCCATAGTCCTTCTCGTCGTCACTCCAAAGAGAAGAGAGGAAACAAAGGAAGAAAAAGGCAAGAAAGAGGTCACCCTCCTCTCCTACTTCTTCACCTTCCTCTTGTTTTGACGAAAGCAACATCTATTCTCCTAGAGAATACAAGAGGAGAGGACATCACATATCTTACCCTACATGGCGAAGGTCCCAAAAGCTCAAGAAGTTCAAAGAGGGAGGAAAGACTATCTCTTTTCTCACCTATGATGGCACCTTTGGTGCTACCGACAAAGTATTGGCCTTCATCCAGCAATTTGATGCGGCCTTTAGAGATGAGGGCTTCACGGAGTCCTCCAAGCTATGCAATTCCAAAACTCTGCTCGTAAATGGTGGGCTAGCCTTCGTGGCAACGGCAAAGCCCCAAAGGCATGGAAAACTCTACGAGTTTCCAAGTAATTCCTTGCAAGCGATGCAAAGGACAAAGTGCTTACCGAATGGCAAAGTTTGAAGCTGCTCTCCAACGAGTCTATCCACAAATACATGGACAAGTTTTGGGATTTACATCTCAAGGATACTGTCTTTCAAAAGATAGACTTCACCAAGAAAAAGCAATAATTCCGTGTGGAATTACCTGAAGAGATGGCTGACTACGTCAACTCCCAACAGCCTGGTTCTATCACTGAGATAATCTACCGCACTATGGTTGCTTCACGCATCAATTTCCAACAAGGGGCTAGAAGGAATTCCAAGCCCATGGAAAGCAAAGACAAAAGTGATGCAAAGGGGAAAAACAATGCCCAAAATTCTTCCCAAGGCAATTCCAACAACAACAACAACAACAACAATCGGTACAAGATGAGGTCCATGGTGTGGTGAAGATGCTTGGGGTTCCATAAACATTTGACAATCTAGAATTTTAGTCTAGAAAGAGGTGTTGCCCAAAATGAATAATTAAATCTTCTTTACATTTTAGTTTGTCAATGGGGAAAAAACATTTGATTATTCACATAAGGGAAAGGTCCACAATCAGAGTAAGTAAGAAATGGTAAATTTTCAAATGTCCTCTTCTCCTATAAGCCTTGTTTTAGAAAGCCAACAAAAAATGAAAAGGACTATATAAGGCCACGCTGTTAGCTAGCCTTTTAAAAAAAAAATGTGGGTAGAAAATATATTAAGCAATCAAAAAATTACAACAAACTCATGCAGAAACCATGCCATGAGCGCATCCAACCATAACTACTAGACGAGACCATTCAGAGAGAACCACAACATACCAACCCATACCGAATCGTAAGACAAAACCCATGGCTTCATAGGGACCCAATACTTAATACAACAAAATCAATTAGACATCAGCAACATCCAACCAGAACAGATAGAGCTGCATATGGGTGGAGTCCGGCTTACATCATTAAAAAAAAAAGGTGAGGAAGGTGAGATGCCACCATAGCCCACCAGCTGCCACCAAGCAAGGTTGCATTGCCGCCCGTCCAAGGCACACAAATTCGTAGAAGATATGTCCAAACACCATCACCAACATCAGATCTACAAACCAAAGTGAGATCGGGCCAATAGGGGGGCCTCACCCCAACAAATGGTGTGCCCTGGTGCCACCATGGAGCCGTCTCCTACCACAAGACGACACCCACCCATGACAAAAATAGAACAGAGAGACCAGGTAACACTTTTTCACTGCATGAAAGAAATGAGGGGGATGGAAATGAGAGGCATGGATTATCCAAGGGAGAAGTAATCAGGAGCTCCCCATCGGGGAGAGCCTCTATCTCTCCAGACTAAAATACCCAAAAAAAATCAATCACTGAATGCTTCATATGTAAAAGTCAAATATATACATATCTTCCTTCTTCACTAAGGCTAGATTTAGAAAGCCAACAAGGTGAAGGTTTAAGTTGAAATTCCTAAACCATCTTGCCTGCGAGGAACCGCAAGTCAGAGCACTCATAGGGTTTGGTGTACCAGGAGGTGAGACTGTTCACTTGGTGTTTCAAGGAGGGTCGAGGAGGCATGGCCTACATGGCAAGAGATCAGCCCCGAATGGGGGGCTCCTTGCCATCTCGGCCTTGACTTCTTTGATGCCTGCAAAGTCATCTCTTCTTTTTGGAAATAGGAGTGGTGGCCTTACGAGCTCCCTTTTGGGAGTCAAAGGCGACTCATGTTGGTGTGTCTCTCGGCATGGTTGTGTCTTGTGGTAGAGGGTTCTACTCATGGTGGCAGCGGGCATTCTCTCTTGGCGGGGTGGGATCCCCTTAAGCCCTGCATGCTACTATCTTTTGGTGGTGACTCTGGATCCGGATGGCACTTGGATCGCTATAATAGCTTGTTTCTCTTCTTGTCGTTGCTTCCAAGAGCTTTTATACTCCAAGTTCTTGGATGCTTTCTGTGGCTCGTCTCATCTTGCTTGTTCGGTGGACAGAAGAGATGTTCTTTAAGGTGATGGACCTTCCAAAGTCCCCCCTTATGTGGCTTTTACTAGGTATGTTGGTGGTGCTTATCGATGAGTGGCTCCCTTCTAGCCAGTTGTTGTTTCTAATGTATAAGTCTGATTTTTTGAGTACCTAGTCTTGGATGGGCAGGATCCACCTGATAGAGGGTGTGTGTATGAAAATTGCCTATGAACTTTGGAAGTAGCGGAATTAGGAAATTAGGTGAAGCACTTTTAAGAGATTACTTTGTGAGCATAGCAGGTGAACTTAGTTGATGGTAGCAACATAAACATGGTACTTAGTCAACTTGGCGTGAACAATACTTTTGCAAGAGAGAGAGAGTTTAGAGAACATGACAATACTTGAGGACCGGATTCATATGGAGACGGTCCCCCTTCCAATAGGCATTTGTATTATAGTTTCTCCCATCAAGAGAGACTTGGTACAATACAATCTTTGTGTTCCTTGTGACCTGGGTGATGCAATGAAGATGGAAAGCCTCATGCATCACCAACATAACATAAACTTGAAGAAAGCATTAACTATCCCAAGCCTCAATCCCAAGGCCTCTAAACACCTTCGAAGGTGGAGAGAGCTAGCGGGGAATGAGGAAGAAGAAACATTCCATGGGAGAAAGAAGTAGTTTCTCACTTATCATTACTCTTCTTGCTAGCATACATAATAGCATAGTAATGGAGATGGAGAAGATGGCAAGCTTAAGCATTGAAGCATAGCTCTTGGTTGGATTTGCATTCCATAGCCAAGAATGTTGGTGTAGGCTTTCACTCTCACAAGCTTGGAGAAGGAGGTGATGTTCCTCAACTTTCACCAAGTGAGAATGACTTCCAAAATGAGTGTGTGTGTGGAGTATATCCCCCTAGCACCCCCTCTCCTTGCTTTGGGCGAGTTGTGAGCTTTCTGCATGTTAAAAGCTCATTGGACCCCTTTCCCCCTAGCCAATCACATGCAGCATGTAGTCAAGTACATGGGTAGTCTTTTGACAAGTGTCCTCCTTACCCTGAGAGAGAGAGAGCTTGAAAATATCTAGATATTTGTTAGATGGAAGTAGAAGCTCATTGGACCCCTCTTTAGCCCAACCAATAGCATTCAAGCACACCATGTGGTTAAGCTTAGTGAGAGTCTGACATGTGTCCCATGTGCTCTTTTATAATTCCCCTAACTTTGAGATTTTTATGCATAGGAAGTTTCTCAAGCAACTTCCTCATTAAGTGAGTAGGTTATTTTTTTGACTCAAGCATCTTACCCCCCATGCATAGGAAGCTTCTCAAGCAACTTCCTCATTAAATGTGACAAGTACCTCAAGTACCTTAGTCATCAAGCATGACAAGTACCTCAAGTACCTTAGTCATCAAGCATGACAAGCACCTTTGGTGGAGTTCCCACCTCAAGCACAACCCTAGCTTACCTAAGTTTAGGTCGGGTTCCCACCTCAAGCACAACCCTAGTTTGCCTAAGTTTAGGTTGAGTTCCCACCTCAAACACAGCCCTAGCTTGCTTAAGGTTCCCACCTCAAGCACATCTCTAGCTTGCCTAAGTTTAGGTCGGGTTCCCACCTCAAGCACAGCCCTAGCTTGCTTAAGGTTCTCACCTCAAGCACAACCCTAGCTTGCTTAAAGTCAAAAGGACTTTTAACACTAACCATTAGAGGTCTTTAATGAAGCTAACCCTAAGGTCTTTTAAGCTTCATTAGTTAACCTTGCTCTTTGACAAACCATCTCTCATTTGGGCCCCTTTATCATTGGCCCCGTGTTGAGATAGATCTGTAAGCACATATCTATATTCTAACCCTTGTTCCCGTTTATTATCCCATATTAAATGATCAGTTTAATATGAGAAAATATTTGGGTTGGTTAGATATTAGATATTTAATGACAGTGTGATCTGGGTGGCAACCATGTATTGTCTTAGTGTCTCTGTAGTGGTGGATTTGTCAATCTAGAGGTCATGTTGAAACCCTTGATTTCCTAGCTCGATCTAAGCAGAACTTATCTTGTAAATTTTTTATTTTTTTTTTCAAATCCCACAAATATGTGAGATGTTATATTAATAAGAGAAAACCATTACATTAGCACCATGCTCAAATTGAGCCATGGTCAATACATTCCAAAGGAGATCGATGACTAGGCTTTTCAAAAGGAGCCCCAACCTTGCATACGTCAAAAACGTCATAGACCTGACGGTGAGAGTTACCCTATTCCATTCGTCTACGATCTTGCTTTTTCCAATCCCAATAATAGTTTCCATGATTTCTTGGATGATCTCTAAGTAGCTAGCTACCAAGAGATCTCAAACAAACACTCTGTCGTTGTAGGCCTTTGAGATATGGTGGAAGAGCAGAATCTAACAAAGTTATTCTTTGAAAATCCTATTTTCCAAGTCCTTTTGATCCATTTGCACACCTTACCTGCTAGGCCTCTAACCCCTGGGCACTCCATGAATAAGTGGGGTGGGTCCTCCTATCCGTTCCATAGCCTGAGCATCTATCAGAGCTGATACCTCGGGCTAAGATATCGCCTATTGGTAGGGTCCCCCCATAACACATTCCATAGAAAAATCTTTATTGATGAGGGTAATTGAGGGTTCCAAATGTTCTTTGTACATGCCAACCATCGAGCCTCCAACCATTGCCTGCCCCACTATTTTTTTTGAGGGGGTGAACCAATCCGCCTTGTGCATAAGAGCTAGGTATATGCCCTTGGCGTGTGATTCGAAAAAGTGGCTACTCTGAGGCCACCACTAAGCTTTCCGGTCAAAATTAGGTATGCTTAGGTGCATAAAGCGAGCCTTGCAAAGCTATGTTAATCAACAATCTCTCTGTGTCGTTAAGGTGAAATTGGGCCGCCACAAGGTCTGCGCCTTTCTAGTCAGGCTGATTATGTCCCACAGGTGGGTCATACGATGGAGTCCTTTGTTATTTACCTTTCTAGAAATCTCTGTCCAATAAGGGTTCAAAATTATGCCACCCAACAACTTTGGAGAGCCAAGGGGACCATAAAGTTATGGAGTTTTGGAAGTATTTGGTTAACTCCCCCCACTCCAAAGCTTTTGTCGCTCTGTTGCACTTGCTCTCAAATTTTATTGAATTGTTAATATATATTACTCACCAATGTGAGTTCCGCAAAAAAAAAACAAGCGATAAAATCACGAGGCCTGCCATTGATAAACTATAAGGAAAATTACCAAAATACCCCTCTAAATTGTGGAAATTCTCAAAATACCCCTCAAGTTTCAAAAATCTCAAAAATATCATTGTATTTATTTTGGTTGGATTTCTCAAAATTTTCTATTCCTTTTTTACAATTGAGATCCATTGTTCCATTTTTGAGTGCTTAGCACGTAATTTGTCACAAATTACCTTGAAAAAAGTCAATTATGTTTAAAAAAAATGAAGCAGTTGATCTCCAAACCCTACATAACGAACTCAAATTCTAGTTTTAGCGTCTTATACTAGGGGTTTGTTGGGAATTTTGGAAATTTGAAGGGAATTTTAAGAATTAATGACAAACTATTGGGGATATGTAGTGAATTTTTGAAATTTGAGGGGTATTTTGTAAATTTAGACAAAGTAGATGGGTATTTTCGTAATTTTCCCAAAACTATACACCAAATCAACTACAAATTTTTGTTGTGTCAAATGACAACACTGAACTTCTAAAATAAAAGAGTATCATAATCACATATAAACTAATGTTTGACAAAATAGAAAATAAACGAAGAGGGACAGGTGTAGAAAGAGCGAGATGTTGTGCATCATCATGGGCAAGGGGAGAGAGATCTAGAGAGATTTTTTCTTCTTTTGTTGCTGTATGCATCAGTTGAAGGTGTAGTGAGAGAGGGAGATTGCCCACGATTGCTTACCAAAGCATGGTGAGGGAGAGCTGAGACTTGGAGTAGCCTCGTAGTGTGGAGCTTATGTTGTTCTGATGTGGATTTTGTTCAAGTAGGAGACATCGAACCAGAATGTATTGAAGTTGATTGCATTGAAGGCAAGAGAATTCCACCGGAGTTCTTCTACCGTGCTTCATGGGATGAGCAAACACACACACACACACACACACACACACCCCACACACACACACAGAGTACATTGAACACATGACACATATAGTCAACACTCCGTGATATCATGCGCACACACGTATACACACATACGCACACAAAAAATAACACCATTTGGTTTTTTTAAAAAAAGACACGAGTTTTGATAACACGCCACTAGAAATCTACTAATCTTCTCACATAGCACATGCAACTACTTTATTAGCAGAAGAATGATGGAAGAAAGAATGATGCCAAAGCAGGACACAATGATGGTTTTTTACCAAGCTGAACGGCCCCTTTTATAAACATTTCCATCATGGAAAAGTCTTTTATTTGTAATTTTTGGAAGTCACCAAAAGCGTGTACAAACCCTTGAATAATTAAATTTCCATTGTCATCAATTGTGGAAATCCTAGAAAACAAGATGTTTTGACAACACTCGAGTGATGGATACACTGGCACATATATAAACAAGTGCACATGCTTAGTGAGTACACAGACACAATTAGTTTATATAGAATACACAATCTTTTTCCCAAACCGGATCGTTACCTGGGTATATTTATACACACAAATGGTTGATATACGGACCCATTGGCACATTCTAAGTTACTACACAATTTACAAGGTTTTTTATGCGATAATAGGCTTCTTATATAATAAATCTTATAGCTTTGCCCTTATCAAGTTATACACCTGGTAATCTTCCAATATTTTTGCAAAGATAATAAAGTTTTTTTTAGAAAAAAGGAAAGAGAATGTGACAAAGCCAAGTGGGCAATTAAAGGGTCTACGGTTGGTACTGCAACCTCCCCAGATAAGCAATGTATGCAGCGTGGAGCCTTAAAGGCACTGCATGCGGACTTTTGCTGATAAAAGCAGGTAGCACAAATAGAAGAAATCGCAAGTCTCACACACAGAGTATCTTATGCATGCTTACTCTATCTGCTAGCAAAAACTGCACCGAGTATGCTGCTCGTAAGCAATCACTAGTGAAAGCCTTATCTGCATCTCTTCACAAATGCTAGCACAAGCAATACACACACACACACACACACACACACACACACACACACACACACAAGAAAATTCTATCAAGCAGCTTATCTCACAGGCAATAACGAATTCTCTCAAACACACCTCGGGTGGTGCATACTCAAGGGCCGTCCTAAAAAAACGCAAAGAACAGTACACGGACGGCAATATTTCACCCAAACAGAAGGTAAAAAAATCATTTTTTTGATGTTTATACACTCATTTGTATTAATAAACGTTCGGATGCAGTACACCATTGGTATAAGCATAGGTAAACAGTGAATAAAACGTTCTTTTTCTCTTTCATACACAAGCATAATTGTACAGATCAAAAGGTTTTTTACTGTCTCTTTCTATAAACACACAAAAGAGTAGTTAAAATAATGGAAACAATACATACACAAGCATAGGCATACTCATAAAACGGTTTTCTAATAAAGCAAGGGCGTAGCAAGGTTTTGGCACACACACACACACATGCATATACACACGAGCATACACACTGGGTCGGAACTGCACATAATAAGGAAGGATGGTTTCGCAAAAAAACGTAGTAACATATATTCAAATACATACGAATAAGGTACATTGTACCATATTTAGGACATAATACTAATCAGCTTACTCAATACTAGTTTCAATACAGTAACGAGGTTGGAGTTTTTTTAACGCGCTTACAACTACACAAATGACGACGGTAAGTTCGGCTTAGGTACCAAGATACCTATTGTTTTGATTATGTGCATAAGTTCTCTATAAACGCAAATCAAACATGTAGTTGTTGTTAGACATAACATTGTAACATCTTGGATATAAGCATTAGCAGAGGTAATTTGATTGAGATTTGGCAACTGAGCTATGAAAACCTCCTGTGAGGATATGTGATATAATGAATACTTATGGTGATTTTTTGAAAAAAGAGTATTGGTACAAAGGAAAGGCTGCCAATTTTTTTTCAAAATTTGGAGTGTTTAGTACATAACCGCACAAGAATTTAACACTTAGCTGTGTATACCATAGTAATGGAACATTTGGACATCATAAAAGGATATATGCATAGGCTCCCAAATATTTATAAAGAGGGGCATAAAAGAAAGCTCCAAACATAAAGATATTAACTAAATATGTCTAATTATTGTTAATAAATAGTGCTACAGGCAGACAACTAAGATGAGCATCACTCGGGACATACTTAAACTCCAACGAATTCGGGACAAGCTTATGGGTGCACATAGTAGACAAAAGCCAATAGCAATTAGGGACCCTCTCTCCAAACCATGTAAACCCATAAAATCTTTCAAAGATCGTAATAGACCCTACTTACATAAATGATCCAAAGAAAACATAATATATGTTTAGGAGTTTATGGGGTCTGGGATGTGACAGCAATAATAAGCAGTGGGGATTGCTTGATATACTTGTCACCCATTTAGTACAAATTAGTTCTAATTAATTGTACTGGTGGTTGGTTGGCAGGTAAAGATCCTTGCTCTCATCTGGTAGGAGTTCCGGCTTTAACTCCTACTTTGTCATGTATCAAAGTATCTTGTAATATATTTTATATCAAGAAATTCTTCTATATTTTGTTCTTTACACAATGTGCTTTTGCAAAGAGTATTTAAGTCTCTCAGTATATGGTTCTGAATGATGGGATTTTAAATTCAAACACACAGAAAATTTCCCAGGATAGCTTTGGTCGGGTATCCATCATATACTGAGAAAACTTAGTACTGGTATGATTATAATTCAAATGGTTTGTGTAATATTTATATGGTGATTGATTCAGGATTTTTGGATTCCATCTCTCACCTCTTTGGGATATGGTATAGAAGAAGACATTCCTGTTCCACCAATTGGTACCCAATGTATAATTTCTAGTTTCAAAGGTGTGGAATTCCACAAAAAATTGCTTGATTTTGAGAAACAAGCTATAATCACCCATTCTATATCTGTCTTAAACACAACTTCTGTCAATGAGTGGCTCTCTTTACTGATTCTCTCTAGAAAAGAGAAGGATAAGCTTTTGGAGGCATTTAGTACCTTCCAAGCCAAATTACCCATTATTAATGCACAAGATAGCTCAGATCTTGATTTTTATTTCACTTCTCTACCCACTGTTGAACAAATTGTATTTTATCAATAACCTACCTACTGTCCCTATAGAAATTAAGCAGTCAGAAAAGGTTATGCGAACAAGACACACTTACCCTACAGATGGAAAAGGTCTCATGCAAAATTAAGAGTTTATATTGAGAGGCAAAAATGCAAAACACACCTGGTAGCCTCTACACCAAGACTATGCATGATGGCCTCAACATGGGAGGTACACAATAGGGCCACCACCTAGCAAGATATGCGGCTAGGACGCATACATATACACAATCAAACATGCCATGGAAAACAATTTCAAGATCCACACCCAAGTGTGGGATGGGGTGGTTGGAAAACAACATGAGAGGAATGGTGAGTGAGTGAGAATGGGCTTGCTACTCGTGCATGTAGTAAGGAAGATAATATGCTCATTTCTCATACCATAGGTGAAAAAATCGCACACCTTAAGGTGCAAGTAGAAAGATGATAGGATTATGAGAGGGAGAGAGAGACAGAGTGTGTGTATGGTGGCAAATCCGCATATCTCAACAAAAGCAAACAAGCATAAACCATACTCACAATGAAGTATATCCCAAAAGACACAAGGTATGGAGCCAAGATGGAGTGTGTTGATTTCTTGCAAAAGATGAATACAATAGGTAGCATAGGGAGAGAATATGAGAAGGGGACAAGACCGTAGGAAACATAATGGAAGGATGGGAGTTGATGGCTAGGAATATCATAAGTGTAGCCGTCATTCTTCTTCTTGAAATTGTGCCTTCAATCCTTCATTACAAGTGTGTGGAGATATGGTTCTCATTTTGGCATGGTGATGGTGATGGTATTGTGATTATGTGATTAGGGTTCATGCTACTAGCATGTAGCACAAGGGTATGTATCTGTAGGTGTGTGGGTATGTGTGTGTAGTGTCATGTAGTCTCCGTTTACAAAAGAGAAGGTCTCCTTTTATAGGCCAAGAGAGTGATTAGGAAAGAGATTATGAGCAAGAGGAGTTATTACAGAGTAACCTCAGTTAGAGGCATTCCCTCGATGAGAGAGCTCCGTGTGCCTTGCTTATTGACCAATTTCCTCCTAATCGCCTTCATCATGGCAAGCTTTGTCTCCATGCCACCTTCTATAGCTTAATTCCAAGAGAATCTTGATAAAATACAACAATAATGGAGAGAAACCTATAAGAAATTGGTGTGTGTAGTTGGATAACCATGACTTCTTCCCAAGTGGACAGATAGGCTCCATCATTTCGGACATACCTCTCAAACCATAGCTCCAAAAATTATATAAAAATAAAGGAACCAAGAGATCAGCTCAACGCCTACAACTTTGCTGTTGAAAACTTTTTCCAATTCGGAATGGAAAAAATAAAAATATACGTGTTCATCTTTTCCTTCCAAAAGTCTTCCAGGTGGTCCTCTCTTGACTTCATGTTCAAGCCTTGTGTCCACAAGTGAAGTATGCTTGGATTTGATAATATTTTGTTGACTCCAACTCAATAATGCATAAGATCCTCCTCCCTTTCACTATTGACTTTTACTCTTCACCTGTAGTGACCGTCAGGTAGTGACCATCGCGTAGAATCAACATCCAATGATTTTTTTTCTTTTCATAGGGTTTGTTCCTACCTCTCTTATAGGCACCATCAAAGAAAAGAGAGTGAGCCCTCTCTATCTTAGGGACTTCCAACACGTGTGTTACTTCTTTGTCACTTGTCTTGATCTTCAGCTTCTTTTCATAGTGGCAATCACTACAAGAGACTCTTCACATTAGAGACGCTCACACAGCGACGCTCAAAAAAAAAAATCCCGGCGTCGCTATGAGCGTCGCAAATTTACAAAGAAGTTTGCGACGCTCATAGCGACGCTCATAGCGACGCCAGCTGGGGTAAAAAAAATAACCGAGCGCGCCCAAAAACTCAGATCTCAGATCTGAGTTTTTCGACGCCCTCAAGCAAAGAGCAGGTAACGCTCTCCCTCACTCTTTCTCTCTCTCTCTCTCTCTCTTTTTCTTTTACACACACACACACACACACACACACACACACACACACACACGAGGAGAGGAAGGAGAGCCAGGTATGCTCCTTCCCTCTCCTCATTCTCATGTTCCCTTCCCCTATTTCTCTCTCCCTCGCTCTCTCTCTCTCACACACACATACACACACACACATAGTGTTTTTGAGAGAGAGAGAGAGAGAGAGAGAGAGAGAGAGAGAGAGAGAGAGAGAGAGAGAGCGAGAGAGAGTGCAAAAACGCACACACATACGTAAACAAAGAATGCACACACACATTGAGAGAGAAAAAGAGAGAGAGAGCATGCATAAACAAAAAACGCATGCATTGAGAGAGGAAAAGAGAGAGAGAACATGCATAAACAAAAAACGCACACATTGAAAGAGGAAAAGAGAAAGAAAACATGCATCTGATCCAAAAAAACGCACACACATTGAGAGAGAAAGAAAGAGAAACTAAGGGAGCGTCGTAGGAAACTAATTAAAATTAAAAGACCTAAAGATCTAGCCGACGAGGAGTTGAACTGAAGACCTATTATTCAAGAGAGAAATGGCATAATCAATCTATCATACTTGGCATGGGTGATAGAAAGGTTATACCATTTATCTCTTTTTATTGGCACACACATCCACACACGCGCACACACACAGGAAGAAGAGAGTTATAACGTCGTAGGAAACTATCTTAAAAGACGTTAAAGATTAGGTTATATGTAGACTTACATTAAATTAGATTTAGGTTTATTTTTAACTAGATTTACGTTTATTTAAGTTAGATTTAGATTTACGTTATATTAGATTAGATGCGGGTCTCCATAGACTGCGATGCCTGCATGAAGCGGGTGAAGAAAGCCCTCAATGGAATATAGGGTATTGCTGCCTTCACTCATGGTGGGCTCCGTCGATCCAAAAGTACTGGTGAAATGTCTTCAGAAGATAGGGAAGAAGGTGGATCTTCAGGGCGGCAAGAGTCACTACATCCCCGACACAATGACCATCTAGACAACCTCTAGTCATTAGACTTACGTTAAATTAGATTTAGCTTTATTTTTAGTTAGATTTACGTTTATTTAGATTTACGCTTATTTACGTTAGATCGAGTCCACGCAAGAATTACTTACGGTTTAGGGTTTAGAGTTAGACGAACAGTGAAGAGATCTACTGTGAAAAGATGTTAAGATGAAGTGAAGTGCTACAGCTAGAGAAGAGGCAAAGGGATTTTGTCCACTACATGCAGTATCATGTAGACGTGGGTGTCTAGATTTCTTGTACCCACAAATATAGGTATTGACCAATAAAGACGAGATTATAACCCGGTGGTTCTGATCTCCGTGCACCTCTAGACCGAGGTGTGCGGGGATTGGACATGACTAGAGAATGTGAGGTAAAGAGAGAGAGAGAGAGAGAGAGAGAGAGAGAGAGAGAGAGAGAGAGAGAGAGAGAGAGAGAGAGAGAGAGAGAGAGATAAGACGAAGAATGCCAATAGAATATTAAATTTGTTGTCTAGGTTATAAGTTTTTTATCCTCATTATGAGTAGCGACGAGGATGTGGGACCGTCCAACCGAAACACCTATCTCTCAACGAGGGTCTTATGTCCTTGTAATCAATGCAAGCATGCTGTGCGACGGACAAGACGTGTTTCTTTGCAGCACGTTCGCGAATTTGGCGAGTTCGATCCATCTATTATAGATCGAGTTGTTGCCAATTATAACTCGTCGGACTCTGACGCTGGCCAACAAGCAGCAATCTTGCAACCCAATAGACGTATTCGCAGGCGCTTTGGTCAAGCAGCATATGTGAGGCCACAAGATGTAGCCTCTGACAGCTCGGGGGATGATCATGCAGAGCACATTCCCAACGAGACAATGTTTGAGCCCGAGATTGATGAAATGATCGAGACGATCATGGATTCAGAAAGGCTTATCTATGATGATATGAAAAGTGAAGCCGATACATCATTGTATAATGGAGCACGTATGTCTAGATTGAAAGCACTCCTGGTTCTTCTCAACATGCAGGCAAAGTTTGGATGGAGTGACACTAGCGTCACAGCGCTTTTCAGGTGATCTATTACAATTAGTTTACTTTAATAGAACTCTAAATGTATAATGATCTGATAGATTTTTACACGACTGTATCATATTTTTATGTTGTGTAGATTGCTGAAAGAGCACATTCTACCAGCTGACAATGTGATGCCAGATTCCCGAGATGAAGCAAGAAAGATTTTGCGAAACTTGGGGATGGATTACAATTCTATCCACGCTTGTCCTAATGACTGCATTCTTTTCAGAGGGGAATACACAGACATGGAGAAGTGTCCGAAATGTGATTCCGAAAGATATCGAGTAGATCTCCACGGGACAAAAATTCCACAAAAGGTTTTGCGACATTTTCCTTTGCTTCCTCGCATCAAGCATTTCTTCGAATGTAAGTCCATGGCCGCCCTAGCATCATGGCATGAGGAGAATAAATCTTCGGATGGTGTGCTACGAATTCCTGCAGATTGCGCAGCCTGGAAACATATAGATGGAACATGGTCGGATTTTGCCAGGGAAGCTCGAAATTTGCGCTTAGGCCTGGCTATGGATGGCGTAAATCCTTTTGGTCAAAGATCAACATCTTACAGTGTATGGCCCGTTGTCATCGTCAACTACAACATTCCCCCGTGGTTGACTACGAAGAAGGGGCACCTATGGCTAAGCTTGATTGTGCCAGGGCGATATAAAGTGGGGAATATGGATGTGTATCTTCGTCCACTATTGGAAGAGCTACAACAATTGTGGATTGGCATAGAGGTGGTGGATATGAGCCGACACACAGGACGACGGAATGCTTTGATCAGAGGTATTCTAATGTGGACCATGCATGACTATCCCGGGCTAACAGAATGCTCAGGTGATCTATTGACACTCCTCTCTCAGACACTGTAAATCTTGTTTTTCCCCATAGTTGATCTATTATCATGTGTATACATGCAGGGCTTCAAACAAGCGGATACAGAGCATGTGTCACATGTGGACCTAGACTGAATGCACGTAGGGCACCCTCACTGAATAAGCAAATCTACGAAGGTCATCAAGCGTATCTTCCGGAGAATCATGTGTTACGCGACGGCTTTTTGGGAAGAGAGCCACCAAGGATGTCTGCACAAGCATGGTTAGAGCAGAAGGAGATGTGCGATGACGGATTGCCTCCAGGGATGAAGAGACTATCTCTATGGTACGAGTTACCATACTGGCCCCGACTCGTGATCAATCACTTGCTCGATCCAATGCACATATTCAAGAATGTGGGTAATCTACTATGGGACCATTTGACCGGCAAGAAAGATACTTTGGGAGCCAGAGTTGACCTTAGAAATGTGGATCGTATGGAGCAATATTGGCCGCAAACAGCGTCTGATGGATCGATAAAACTTCCTAAAGCACCATGGATTTTCACAGGAGCCCAAGAACGCAAAGTAAAAGAGGCCATTCGATCTTTGCGGACCCCCATTGGCGTAATGCACTCGCTCCGAACGTGTTTTACTAAAGAAGGAAAGCTTACCGGTTTGAAGTCACACGATTGGCATAAAATGTGTCAGGTACGTTCATAGTGGACTTTAATATCATTGCATAAAATGTGGACTTTAATATCATTGCTGCACATACTTTACAGTTTATTTTACCGGTTGCCATTGAGGGATGTTTGTCTCTCGACATCCGTAACACAATCTACAAACTTGCAAAGCTGGTGCAATGGATCTCACAAAAGGAGATCGACGTAGACTCCATACCATTCGCCAAACTAAATGCTGCGGAGCTTGTGTGCATGTTTGAGAAACATTTTCCTACTACAATGCTAACCATTCAGGTGCATCTTCTTATTCACATAGTTGATGAGGTGGAAATAGCTGGCACAGTTCATTCCAGATGGATGTTCTTCTTAGAGCGTTTCATGAAAACGCTTAAGGGATATGTGCGTCAAAAGGCACGTCCGGAGGGTAGCATGGCAGAAGGTTGGTTGGTATCAGAGTCCCTAGTGTACATTGGAGAGTGGCTAGACGGATTTGATAAATCCCGGGACACGCTATGGCGAACCATAGATGATGAGCGCATATCTGGGATTGTCATGTGCAATCTTGGTGTTGAGAAGAAGATGACGGAAGATCTAGAGGCTAAAATCAACCGATTTTGCATGCTTCACAATCCAGTGATGCAAAAGTGGATTTCACAATATGAGGATGCAAAGCAAGAGCGACAAAGGGCACGAATCGAGTGGAGACGGGGAAGACGACCACCGATGCACTATCCAGCGGTTCTGGAGAGCCTACCAACCTTCATGAGCTTAAGATGGTTGCACAACCAATTGAAAAGCGCACAACAATGCGGTGACGAAGTGACTGAAGAAGAGTGGGAGTACTCTCGGGGTTGCGCGACCAAGGTAAGTTTGCAATGTACGACTAGCAAGTGACTTTATTTATAAACGTTTGAACGGCCACTCATAATCTTTGTTCGTTGTAGTATAAGTCATACACAGCAGCATGGTGTAAAGGTCGACATTTTAGGGTGGAACGAATCGACAAAAAGCGTTTTACTCAAGATTGTGGAATCATGGCAAAATTTGAACAGTCTAGTCGACGACGTTCCTCTGATGCAGATCCCGTGGTGGCGGAACTCACTTACTTCGGCACGCTGCAAGAGATTTTGAGGATCGATTACAGAGGATTTTTTGTCGACTTGTTCGACGTGCAATGGTTCAAGATAATCATGGAGGGTCGAAACGCTACTGTGCGTAGAGGAGAGTCTGGTTTTCTTGAGGTGGATTCTACTAAGAAATGGACTGACCTAAGAGACACTTTCGTACTACCCGAGCATTGTGAACAAGTAAGTATATAAATAGTTAACATCCCCCTTTTACAAGTTATGTGCTTGAAAGCTCTCATGTAAGTTATGTGGCTCTGGCAGGTAGTATTTCATCCTACAAAGTCTACATCAAACTGGTGGTACGTCATAGAGGTAGCCCCTCGTAGTGCAAGGACGTATGAAGGCTACCATGTGCCAATCACAACGACATCAATGGAGGAGATCAGAGAAGATGCTCAATCAGAAGCCGCTGCGGTGGTGCCAGACGAGCATCAAGATGCTACTACTCTATATGGGGTGCATGCAGAGGAGCTACAAAATGAAACAGAGGATATGTGTTTAAACGGAGAGCTCTATATAGATATAGGAAGTTATGCTGAGTTATGCGAGGATGAGAGAGAGATCTCTTAAAGCCACAAATATTGTATTTGAACAATTTTGCTCCGTGCTGTAAAAGCTCTAGCTCTCTAAGTAGCTTCCATGGTGTGTAACGCTCTTTTCTACTCGCGCTCACATCTTTTGATTGAAAATTCTGAGTTTTCGACTTGCCTCTTCTACCACTCGATTCATTGCGTCATTGTATTTATATGCGTCATTACGTCATTGTATTTAATGGTCTTTGCGTCATTGTCTACTCTATTCATTCAATATTAAGTTTAAATATTCGTGTGTTTAATGCAGGTATGGATGATGAGGAGTTTCTTTCTTCTTTGTCACCGCAGCAGAGACAGTGGTACGTGGAGCGTCATCGCTCTGGCGCATCATCGCGCGTTCCTACACCATCCGCATCTCCCTCTCTTTCGGAGCATTCGGCGCGCTCCGAAGCTTCGGCGTCGACGAGACGAGCGTCACACTCGTCTAGACACCGGCGCTCTAGTGGTGGCGGTGGCGGTTGTTGTGGGGATTCCGCCACCGATGCCTCCACACCGCCTCGTGTTCGACGAGGCTCTTTACCCTCCCCTTCTTTGCCCGCCCCCACACCAGCCACAACATCGCCATCTACGCCAGGTTTTGCACGGCTGACTGTTCCTAGAAGCTACACACCTCTACCTACTCCGCCAGGAGCCACCCCACTCGACACTCCTCGCTTCGGGGCCCAGACGCCGGTGGAGACACCTGACGTCCGTACCCCCATCGACACGCCGCTAGAGACCCCTGCCGGGACACCCAGGTTCACGCGTCACCGGCCAGAGGGCTTGCCTTACTCCGTCAACATCAGCGGCGGCATCATCATGGATGATGACGGCAAGAAGGTGATCTCGCGCATGCGTGGTCTTTGCTCTCAGCTGTTTAGACACTATATACTAAACAAATGGAGTGAAGTACCAAGTGATTTAAAAAACAGAGTCATCAGCATACTTCATGATGAGTTTCCCGTTCCAACACGGGATCAGCGCTTCAATGAAGACCTGATGAAGATTCGAATGCGCGAATACTGCAAACACAAGCGTTCCGAAGTGCAAAAAGCAATCAAGAATGGGTGGAATAGGCCAGATTGGCTGGCCAAAGAAGATTGGAAGAATGCGAAGAAAGCAGCGCGCGAGAATCCCGACAAGTGGAAGCAACAAAAGGATGCAGCCAGAGCGCGAGTAGAGGCAGGGAGCTCGCACCACTTGGGGAGCGGTGGATGGGCATCATTTGAGGCCGATTTTGTAAGTCTTTTCACATTGCTCTTTATGCATGTTCGATAGTTTAGGGTTTATGAGTTTTTTAGTTCTAACATAATGAAATCTTTGTATGTTTTGACAGTGGTCGATGACAGGACGTGATCCCACACCGTACGAGCGCGAGTACGCAGGCAGGAAGGGCTTAAACGCCCTGATGGACATTCTCAGTTCTCGCGGTGGCATGGTTAGTATTAGGGTTTACTCTTTTTTATTTTTTGTATTGTTTTATAAATGTCGTTATATGTTTATACTTACTGAAAGCTGTCTTATTGTCTTCTTTTGCAGAATCCGACAGATACGCCGCTTGGACGCGATGAGACGTCTGATTAGACGTCGTCAGTTTAGGCGTAGCTAGATAGCATTAGTTTAGGGTTTCTCATAGCTTATGTATCATGAGACGGATTTTATACGTCTTTTTGAACCATGTATATTATTACATTTGTCACCGCAATTCCTTTTGCCAATCAATTCTTTATGCCTATGATGTTGTACAATTGTCATTATTACATTTGCCAATCAATTCAGTTTGTCTATGATGTGTACAATTGTCAATTTTGCAAACAATGCGTCTTGTCGGTGACTATTTTGGGTCTATTATTTACCTTTGCACTTTTTTTAAAAAGTGAATCAAGTACAATATGGTTGATGGGTGGCAGGGCATTCAATGCCCTGCCACCAAAAAAATATTCTCTCAGGCGTCGCTATAAGCGTCGCTATTTATGGCTCTGTAGCGTCGCTATATGCGTCGCTATACTCTTCTGTGAGAGCGTCGCTATAGGCGTCGCTATGAGCGTCGCTATATAGCGACGCCTATAGCGACGCCTATAGCGACGCAGATAGCGACGCAGATAGCGACGCTTTCGTAGCGACGCTGTTAGCGACGGTTTTAGCGACGCCGGGGGTTATAAAAACCCAGTGTATTTCCGTCGCTAAGAGCGTCACAAGAGCACACAACCTCTTGTAGTGAATGAGTGAGAATGCCTCCTAGACTAGCTCTTGTGGAGCTCTCCACTTGAATTGTGTAGTCAAACTCTTGCAACCTTGTGAGACATTTGGAAATCCTAGAAGAAACATCCATGTGATGCATTACATAGGGAAATACTTCTTCCATTGTTAAGATTATGAATGGTCTAGACAATAAATAAGAGAAAAATTTGGTGGTAGCAAACATTAATGCAAGCACCATGTGCTCCACTACCGTGTATCCCTTTTTTGATGGAGTCATCATGCGGCTAGAGAAGTAGAGAGGACACATGAAAGAAGTTTGAGGATCTTTTTGCATCAATACTGCCCCCAAGTGTGTCATTGCCCACACTAGGGTTTACATAAAATGGCTCGTCCCACTTTGGAGGTGCAATGGTGGGAAGTGAGGCTAGGATTTTTTTAACCTCCTTGAATTGATGTTCATTTTCTTCACTCCAAGTTAAGATCTCTTGATGGGTAACTTGTTGTAAAGGGAGAACCACTTGAGAGAGTAGGTGAATGAACTGTAAGACTGCGGGGGACTGGACCATGCAACTCTCCACCCAACCGTTGTAGTTTCCATGTTCTACCTTTTGCAATCCATTTGTACCATATCTTTGCAGAGCACGTACCTTTATGATTATATTTGCCATGTTCTACTTTATGCAGTCCATTTGTATCTTACCTTTGTATGATGTGTCTTTATGATTGTAGTCGCCATGTTCTAGTTTTTGCAATCCACTTGCACTACACCTTTGTACCATGTGTCTTTATGAGCATAGTCACCATGTTCTACTTTTTGTAGTGCATTTGTACCAAATTTTTGCAAAATAGGTCTTTATGATTGGAGTCGTCTTGTCAATTTTATGCAGTTCATTTGTACCACACCTTTGTACAATGTATCTTTATTGGTGTAGTTGCCATGTTTTACATCGGTTCATTTGTACCAGACCTTTGCAAAATGTGTCTTCAAGATTGTAGTCTTCATGTTCTAATTTATGCAATTCACTTGTACCATATCTTTTGTACATTTTATCTTTATAATTGTGTGCTTAGAGATAAAAGTTTATCGAGATCGCTTGTGAGTGACATTATGTTGATACATGTTGATAATGATGTACTTATATTGCAACGGATGATCATGAAACTTTGCAAGGGTAGGGGATGCACATTAATCTCCACCCTTGCAAAGTTTTACAGCCATTGCAATCCCTCTCGATGGTGAAGGGTGGCACAATTGCCAATTTTTGTCCGTTGGGCCCTCAGTAAGCCCAAAGCCAAAAGATTGGCGATTGTGCCACCATCAATCGACGAGACAGTAATGGATGGCCATGAAACTTTGCAGCAAACAAAGAAGAGTACTATACTCACCCTTGAAAAGTTTCATCGCCATCGTAATCTGTCTCAACGGTCAAGGGCGGAACAATCACCAATTTTTGGCTGTTGAGCCCTTGGCGAGCCCAAAGCCAAAAAATTGGCAATTGTGTAATCCTTGGCTTTGCTTCCTTGGAGAGCCCAAAGCCAAAAAATTGGCAATTTTGTGATTCTTTATAGATGAGACAGGAATAGATAGCCCTTATCCCTATCCCAAAATTTTTTTATGGACATCCCAATCTGTCTTGATGGTCAAGGTTGACACAATAGCCAATTTTTGGCCGTTGGGCTCTTACGAGCTGCACAAAGTCAGAAAATTGGTGATTGTGTCTTTGCAAGGGATAGAAAAGCATACTAATACCTAACTTTGCAAAGTTTCATGGACATTAAAATCCGTCTCAGTGGTCTAGGGCAACACAATTGCCAATTTTTGTGGCCACCGTTAGCGAGCCCAATGGCCAAAAATCGGTGATTGTACCACCTTGGACTGATGAGATGAGAGAAGATAGCCATGAATCTTTGTAGGGGTGGATAAAGCACACTAATCACTACCCCTACAAAGATTCATGGCCTTCGTAATCTATCTCCATGGTCTAGGGCATCACAATTGTCAACTTTTGGCTATTGGGCCCTTGGCGAGCCCAAAGCCAAAAAATTGGCGATTATGCCACCTTGGACCAATGAGACGAGAACGGATGGCCATGAAACTTTTCAAGGGTGGATAAATCATTCTAATCTCCATCCATTCAAAGTTTCATCGCCATCACAATCCGTCTCAATGGTCAAGGGCTGCATAATTGCCAATTTTTGGCCATTGGGCCCTTGGCGAGCCTAAGGGCCAGAAAGTGACAATTGTGCTGCCCTAGACCAACGAGATGGGAATGGATGGCCATGAAACTTTGTAAGAGTAGAAAAATCACAATAATATCTACCCTTGCAAACTTTTATGGCCATTCTAATCCGTCTCAATGGTCTAGGATGACACAATCACCAATATTTGTCTATTGAGTCCCTAGCAAGCCCAACGACCAGAAAATGGCGATTGTGCCGCCTTGGACCAATGATATGGGAAAATATGTCCATGAAACTTTGCAACGGCAAGGAAAGAACTCTAATACCTACCCCTACAATGTTTCATGGCCATCACAATCCGTCTCGATGGTCAAGGGTGGCACAATTGCCAATTTTTGGCCGTGGGGCCCTTGGCGAGCCCAAAGTCAAAACATTGGCAATTGTGCCGCCCTTGGTGGATGAGATGGGAATGGATGGCCATAAAACTTTGAAGGGATGGGGAAACCACACTAATCTCTACCCTAAAAAGTTTCATGGCTATCACGATCTGTCTGCATGGTCAAGGACGTCACAAAATCGCCAATTTTTGTCCGTTGGGTCCTTGGTGAGCAGAAAGGCCAAATAATGGAAATTGTGCCACCTTGGACAAATGAGACAAGAACAAATGGCCATGAAACTTTGCAGGGGTGGGAGAAGAACACTAATCCTTGCCCCTACAAATTTTCATGGCCATCACAATCTGTCTCGATGGTCTAGGGTGGAACAATCAGAGATTGTGACGCCCTCTACAAAACGAGATGAACGGATGGCTATGAAACTTTGCAAGGGTAGTGGAAGCATACTGATTCCCACTCTTGAAAAGTTTAATAGCCATCACAATCCATCTTGACGGTCAAGGATGAAACAATTGCCATTTTTTGGTTGTTAGTCCAAAGCCAAAAAAATTGTGATTGTGCTGCCATTGGTCGATGAGATGAGAAGGTATGGCCATGAAACTTTGCAAGAGTGTGGGAAGCACATTAATCGCCATCCTTAAGAAGTTTTATGGCAATCACCAATTTTTGGCCGTTGAGCCTTGGAGAGCCCAACGGCCAAAAAATGGTGACTGTGCCACCCTCGACTAATGAGGTGAGAATTGATGGCCATGAAACTTTGCAAGGGTGTGGAAAGCACACTAATACCTACCCTTACAAAGTTTCATGGCCAATCGCAATCCGTCTCAATGGTCTAGGGCGACACAATTGCCAATTTTTGGTCGTTGGGTCCTTGACGAGCCCATAGCCAAAAAATTGGGGGTTGTGATGCGCTCAACTGATGAGAGGAGAACAGATGGCCATGAAATTTTTCAAGGGTGGGAGAAGAATAATAATCTCCACCTCTTTTCATGGCCATCGCAATCTGTCTTGACAATTAAGGCCAAGGGCCAAATGACCAAATATTGGTGATTATGCTACCCTAGACCGATAAGAAGGGAATCGACGGCCATGAAACTTTGTAGGGACAGGGGAAGCACACCCACCATTCCAAATTTTCATAGACATCTCAATCCATCTTGATGTTAGAGGGTGGCACAATTGCCAATATTTGGTCGTTGGGCCCTTAGCATGCCCAATGGTAAAATATTGACGATGGTGTCGTCCTCGACCGACGAGATGGGAATAGATGGCCATGAAACTTTGGAGGGTCTAGGAAAGCACTAATCCCCACCCGTGAAAAGTTTCATGGCCATATATTCCCGTCTTGATGGTCAAGGACGACACCATCGCCAATTTTTGACCTTTGGGCCCTTGGCGAGCCCAAAGTCAAAAATTGGCGATTGTGCCACCTTGGACACACACACACACACACACACACACACACACACACACACACACACACACACACACACACACACACACACACACACACACACACACACACACACACACACACACAAGGTATAGACTTGATAGTGAAATATTGTAAGGGGAAGATGATGTAGATAAGATTGGAGAGTACACAACATAAAGAGAGAGAGAGAGAGAGAGAGAGAGAGAGAGAGAGAGAGAGAGAGAGAGAGAGAGAGAGAGAGAGAGAGAGGGAGAGGAATCTGTTGGAATTAGGGTTGCATAGAAACACACACAGCTTGGAGAAGACGAAGGAAGCTCAAGGCACACAATAGAGAGTGTGTTACTTAGTGTGCAATGGAAAGATAGATAGCCCTAGAGTGATGGGCGTATATACAATGCACGGGGGAAAAAACCTCCTAAAGAGGGAAAAAATGCCCCGACGGTCCTAGTGTGTTCACACACATCACTACCACATGTATATGGTAACAAATCCCCCCTGGAGTGATGCGGTGAACGAGAGCTGGCACATGAGTAAAGGGAAGTGCCATGCCCTGAGGACAGGATCAGTCCACAAAGGGGAGTAAGCCCAAAGCTTTGCGGAAAGCTTCAAGCTTCTCACGAGACAATGCCTTTGTGAAAAGATCTGCAAGGTTGTCCTGTGTTGGCACATAAGCCAAGCTGATCTCTCCTGCTGAGAGCCTCTCCCTGACATAGTGGTAATGCACCTCAATGTGCTTTGTGCGAGCATGAAAAAATGGGTTCCTCGCAACTGCCAATGCGCTCTGACTATCAATGTAGATAGTGTTGGCAGTGTCCCGTCCAACACCCAAATCAGCCATAAGGCGTCTGAGCCATACACACTCAACCGTAGTTGTGAAGACTGCCCTGTACTCAGCCTCACAACTCGAAGTGGCCACAGTAGGTTGCTTCTTTCTCAACCATGATATACATGAACTGCCAAGCATGAAACAAAAACCACTTGTGGACACTCGCGTGTCAAAACAACCAGCCCAATCTGAGTCCGAAAAAGCATGTAAGTCTGGCGGCAATGATCCCCCCTGGGGATAAAACAAGCCAAGATGTAAAGTGCCACTAAGGTAGCGGAAAATCCTCTTGACTGCCTGCCAATGCTTAGACCCTTGGCTATGCATAAATCTGCTGTGAGACTGTATACTGAATATCGGGCCTCGTGTTGCATACATAAATGAGGCAGCCAACAACAGTTTGGTAAAGAGTGACATCAGCAGGATCACCAGCATCATGTAGACTCAACTTCAAACCTGTTTCCATGGGAGTGGCAATAGGTTTGCAGTCCTCAAGTCCAAACTTATATAGCAAAGTCTCTATGTAACTTTTCTGACACAAGGCAATACCACCATCACACTGCTTAAACTTTATACCCAAGTAATGATGCAACAATCCCAAATCTTTCATCTTGAAAGTAGCATTCAAATCAGCCTTAAATTCAGCAATATGTCTCTCATTGGGTCCAGTGATCAGCAAATCATCAACATAAAGAACCACAATGAGAAGTACATCACCCTCATGCAATGTGCTTTCTGTTGGACTGTTACTAAAGCCTTGTTTGACCAAATGAGTGTCATCTTTCTCATACCAAGCACGAGGAGATTGCTTCAACCCATACAAAGCCTTGTTACATTTGCACACTTTGTCCTCTTGTCCTTTTATGACAAAACCGCGAGGCTTCGTTACACAAACTTCCTCAAATATGTCACCATTCAAGAAAGCAGTAACAATGTCTGATTGATGTACATCCCAACCAAAATGAGCTACCAATGCACATAGGAAACGCACAGTAGTCATACGACAAGTGGGAGCAAAAGTCTCTTCATAATCTATGCCTTTTTGCTGTGCATAACCCTTTGCAACAAGTCGAGCCTTATGGCGATCGATCTCACCATCCGGCTTGCGTTTCAACTTGTAAACCCACTTCGTACCAATGGCCTTTTTGCCAGGAGGCAAATCACATAAAGTCCATGTGTCATTTTCTATAAGTGCATCATATTCTGATTGCATGGCAGCCATCCAATTTTCTGAATTTTGTGCTTCATCAAAAGTAAGAGGCTCCTCAACATCATGTAAGCTAGACACTACCAAAGCATAACAATCTGATGCATAAGATGCATGGCGAGAGCTTGAACGAGTACGACTAGACAAAGGTGCATCCAATTTACTGTCACGCAAAGTGTGCACCAGCCATTTTGCCATACCTCTAGCCTGCTCATTTTCAGCCCTTTCCTCATCAAGTACATCATGTACATCTGCATCAGTAATAGGATGATCTAAAACATTTTCAGAAAACCCCCATAGGCTGTACATTTGCCTCATTGGAACTTACATTCATATTTATACCACTGAAAAGAGGCAACAAAGTGTCATAAATGTCCTGTGAGCTTACATTAGTGTCTCTGGTACATGACAGCAAGGGCTGAACATAATCTTCCACAAACACTACATCCCGTGAAACCAGAATACGTTTTGTTTGCGGATGATACAACCTGTAACCTTTGCTTTCAACACTATAATGAACAAAAATACATTTGACAGCCTTATCATCCAATTTTTTGCGCTGCACTTGTGGCACCAAAGCATATGCCAAACAGCCAAAAACAAGTATGTGCTCAATAGAAGGCTTTCTATCATGCCATGCT
Organism: Adiantum capillus-veneris; assembly: GCF_014529385.1. Classification (NCBI taxonomy): domain Eukaryota; kingdom Viridiplantae; phylum Streptophyta; class Polypodiopsida; order Polypodiales; family Pteridaceae; genus Adiantum; species Adiantum capillus-veneris. Next base: position 52,133,855 of record NC_140947.1, on the reverse strand, counting down.
TCATATGGAGTAATAGACTGCAAAGCTTTCGTAGGACACCTGTTAAGTACATAAGTGGCACACATGATGGCCTCAAGCCAAAAAAATGCGGTAAAGCTTGACTTTTGACCATACATCGTGCCATTTCCATCAGTGACCTGTTTTTCCTCTCAGCAACACCATTTTGCTGAGGTGTATAAGGCACTGTACATTGGTGTTTTATCCCACGACTAGCCAGAAATGCATTAAATTCATGAGACATATACTCCCCCCCTCGATCGGAATGGAGGGTGCCCATAGTACATTTCGAGACATTTTCAGCCATAGCCAGAAATTGTTTGAAGCACATAAAAACTTCGGACTTTGCTTTAAGCGGAAATACCCATGCATGCCTGGAGTAATCATCAATGAAAGTCACGAAGTACAGGTAATTGCCCAAGGACGGAGTTTTCATGGGCCCACAAACATCACTATGCACAAGCTGCAACCTGCATGTGGCCCGAATTGAACCATCCTTTGGAAACTTAGAACGCTGCATCTTACCCAAAATACATCCTTCACAAACATGTTTGACAGGTGCTTCAAGATGCGGCAAAGAAGCAACCGTATCAGATTTTTGCAAACGCAGCAAACTGTCAAAATTCAGATGACCAAAACGTGCATGCCAAAGTTTTGCATCTGAAATAGCCCTTGAATCTGCAACAGCATTTGCAAAATTTTGTCCACACTTGTCATACAAAGTGAGCTTATACAGCCCACAGCACAAAAGCCCAGATGCAACATGTTCATCACCAAAACTGAGATCATGAACTGTACATCTGTCATCCACAAATTTGACTACAAGTCCAAGTCTAGCAAGTGCGGATACAGACAAGAGATTCTTTTTTATCCCATGTACATAAAGTGCATCAACAAGTGTGAAGGAACTGCCATTAGCAGCAGTGAGCACAATCTTTCCAACTCCCTGAACTGGATAAGAGGCATTGTTGGCACAAGTGACTGAATTCCCATGAGGGACAGACTCGAGAGAGGTAAACAATTCACGATGTGAGATAATGTGCTTTGTAGCACCACTGTCAAAATACCACACATGTGAATCTGCAACAACTGACATGCATGCATCATGGACAACAGGATTGTAAGTGCACTCTGCGCTAAAAGCCCATTCTGCATCAACATCAGCATTACAGTCTCCTTTCACAGAAGACTCAACAATGGCTGCATTTGTAGTGGAACCACCCTCTTTCTTCTTAGCCTCTTTGGCCTTCAACTTAGGACACGACTTGATCAAGTGATCATTGGCTTTACAATAATGGCAACGCATCTTCTTTTTGCCCTTATCACCAGAATTGCCAGACGAAGTACTGCTAGCAGAAGCATTAGGAACAGAATTTTGCCACTCGCAGCAGAACCATAAGAAGTGGGTGCATTACTGTTACCACCCTTTCTTTGAGAAGCAATAAAAGCCTGTTCAGCTGCACGCTGCCTAGTCCTGTTTTTTCTGGAAAGTGACTCTTGCAATAGCAATGTGCATAATGCATCAAACTTGACAACTTTAGGATTTCCTTGGGTCATAAGTCTCCAAGTACTAGCAAAAGTCTGGTAGGAATCTGGTAAGGCATCAAGAACAGTCTGCACAAGGGAACTATCTGAAATGACTTCACCTGCAGAAATAAGCTGCTCATTGATATCCTTGACACTAGCAAGGAAAGTGTCCATATCATCTTCCTCATGCATAATCTTCGACTCCAGCTCTTTACATAGCAAAGCAATTTTAGCCTCATTGCGGCTTGCATAAAGACCTGCTAAAATATCCCAAGCCTGTTTTGCAGATTTTGTTGAACGGATGTGAGGAACAATGGTGCGCTTCACAGACAACGCCATCAATGCATGAGCCTGCGCATCCTTAACATCCTAACGAGCTTGTTCTGTCGTAGGCAAAACAAATCTAACAACTGCAATCCTTGCAGCAAGACCTGCAACATCCTCAACATCGCCTACATCCTCAGAACCAGGACGTACATCAATGCCCTGCACAATGTTTCAGACACCCTTTGACACAAGAACATGTTGCATCATATAAGCCCACATAGGGTATGTTAACCCTCACGGCACACGGACACCCATCACCTACGATGGACGCGTATTATGTATTTGGTAGAGTCAGGTACCGGGCTTGTCGGACCAATAGGGAAAGGTAGAGTGATCGCCGATGAGAGGCGCACTTTAACTTGGACATTCAAGGGATTAGTTGGTTAAGCATGGGCGCCCAAGTGTGAATGGGGTGAGCTCCTATAAAAGCCAACTAAACCTAATTTTTACTCATTCTCTCATTTGTGCAATTGAAGAGTGCTCTTGCTCCATCTCCATCTTCTTCTTCTTCACCTCCTTGTGTGTGTGTGTGTGTGTGTGTGTGAGAGAGAGAGAGAGAGAGGGAGAGTGTGTGTGCGATCGAGCATTACGAAGGCACGACGGCGGCGAAGCGGTTGAGCACGGCACGACTGCAGCTTCTTCTTCATCGCGGCGAGGAATCCACCACGAAGGCGAGCGTAGAGCGGTGAGTGACACACCCTTTGTTTTCTTGAGCTTGCTAGTTTAGGCTTGTTGTGTGCTTGGAGCCGTCTGTGGCTCGCACACGGTGTATTGGCAAGTCCCTTGCTTCGACAGTGCGGCAAGGAGCGCACATTTTTGGCGCCGTTGCCGGGGATATGTCCTACACTAAGCTCGGTTAGCACTTTACGCTTCCTTGTGGTGCAATTTCTATCATAGGAAAGGCAGGGAAGGAGTGTGTGGAGATTTCTGTTTTTTGCGTTTTCTGCAATTGCTGTCAAGTTTCAATTTCTGCTATTGTCTGCGTTTTTTCAATTTCCGCAATTTCTGCATTTTCAAGTTCGGCGTTTTCAATTTCTGCAATTTTCTGCATTTCTGCGTTTTTTTAATTTTCTGCAATTTCTGCATTTTCTGCAATTTCTGCGTTTTTTCCTGCAATTTCTGCAATTTCTGCGTTTTTTCCTGCAATTTCTGCATTTTTTGCATACCTGCGTTTTCAATTTTTTGCACAATTTCTGTATTTTCTGCACAAAAAAAAAAACGTGACTCTTAAAACGGACGGGTTGGTTTGTATAAAAGGTAGATCAGGATCATTTTCCCAAGCCCAAGCCCAGGCCCAGGCCCAGGCCCAGGCCCAGGCCTCAGTCCTATGATATATACTAGACTCACTCTTATATATATACCCTACTCCCTCAAGAGAGAATGAGAGCATGTGGGACAAGTCCTCCACTCTCCTCCTTTCTCTTCCCACTTGCACCCTTAGACTTTCTAGTTTGGGCCTAGTTCCCTACTGGAAATTGACAGTTTTAGGGATTCCGAGGGCATAGAGTGACCAAACGGAGGGCTGTAAAGCACGGCACGACCCTCTGACCGATACGCTCGTTTTGAGCTATCACACGGCCCATTCCACGACACGCTCTAAAAAATCTAGCAAAAAAACAAACAAAAAACACGCTAAAAACTAGTCACAAGGCCTCCTAGAGCAGCTTTTTGACACCTTAGGGTATCAAAAGCACATGCACTTACGCTCTGGGCGGGTGCTAGAACACGAGCATATTGAGGGTGTCTCTGTTCATACGGACACCTATTACCCATCCACGATAAGCTCTAGACCCTCAGCGGGGACACAAGGTAGCACCACCCAAGACCCTAAAATAGCCGCTAGTGATTCCTCCTCCGACTCAGAAATCATGGAAGCATACCCTACCCAAAACACTGAGAGAGAAGGCCATGCACCTCCCGAAGCTCCACAGCCTAGTACTAGTATGTTTAGCCGTTTCATGGAAACATTAGGTAGAGCTACTCGCTCGGAACCTGATGCAGATGAAGCACGCGAAGGGGGTGGGGAAGTGGACTCTCCTTTCACATCGCACGTGGACCCCACACCCCCAAAGAGTGTCCATGTGGATATCCTACCAACTTCTTACCAAGAAGGCCCTGTTGAGCTGCCTCCTTCAGAAGTTCTCTCTAGAGTACCGTTGGTGGCAAGTAAAACCACGGGGAGCAACATTGCTTCTACCTCACAAGAAACCGTTAACACGTCGACTCTAGAAGGATTGTTCATTAATGATCATTGGACATACGACCTCCACACTGAGGTGTTGACGGATCTACACTCTGGCCACGCCTACCATGTAGGATGGATAGAGATTGTACAATCCACCTCTAGTGCCACGAGCATCGAAGATCAACAGAAAATGATCTGTAATGTTATCCATGGCATTATTCAATCAGAAAGGCAAAACCGAGGGGTAAATATACTCTCAACTGGCCCCATGAGATTTCTGGATACGAGCAAGGCTCAACAGCCTACTCTATCTCAAATGGAGACTCCTCTAATGAGCCCCATGGACCCATCTTACGTCATTTCACCTGGGGTCTCTATGCAATCTGAGCCTCCGAGCGAAAACTTTAGCTTCCCTAACTTGGCTCAACCCTCTATCAAGGAAAACACAGTGCTCACTCCAGGGATAAGCCTGACAGAGAATGTACCGATGACATCTACGGTTAGCGCAGTGCCACTACCTAGTGTCGTAGTACCTAATATGGGGCCTCGACCATATGTGCCTCTAGCCCCTTATGCACACATGGCCCCCACACCTCCAATTGTACCACTTGCTTATGCTCCTCGAGTGCCGCTCCCTAGCTCTTATCCGAGTGGACCTATGCCCGGTTATGTTCCATATCCTGCATCATCTACACATATGCCAAGACCGGTACCCGTTCCTCTCCCACATATGATTCCAAGAGTACCTCCACCGGCCCTGCCTCCTCACATAGGTGACTTGGCACGTTTGCTCAAACCATAGGTGATCTATCGCGGAAAATATGCATCATGCATCTGATAGAGAGCCTAGAAGTAAGGCAGTACAAATTGCCAAACTCACGCAAAAATTCAATGGGGACGAAGATGCTAGGAAACACATTGAAGTGTTTGAACAAGTATGTGACTCCTTAGGGGAACGCAACGAACTACATAAGTGCAATGCCTTAAGCTTGACATTAAGTGGGAAGGCTGGAGATTGGTATAGGACCCTAAGGGTGGACGAGAAAACAATCTACCCTACCCTTCGAAGGTTGTTTCTAAAGGAGTACATACGAGAAGGTGTGCTTTGGGGTGTAGCATCTCAGCTACAGAAGGCCGAACGTAAGGAAGGAGAGTCAGTAAGGGACTTCATTAGTCGTCTAAAGAACTTAAACTCTCGCTGCCCTGTAAATGAGCGCTTCAACAATAACCAACTGCTTGATCGATTCATTCGAGGGTTGAGGAATGAAGGAATCTATAATGGACTAGTGATTAGAGGTATCACAACCTGGGAAGATGTCACTGCCAATGCAATCCAATTAGAGGACAACTTGATGATAGCAGGCATGAGGGTGTCTACTGACACGAGATCCACTAGCTCACAAGCCATTGAGTATGAACCCATGACTGCAAAGCCCATTTCCAATGAGCCAAAGGTATTTGAGACATTCTTGACAGACCTCACCAAGGCAATCCAAGAGTCTCTTAAGGATAATCGACCCCCTCAAAATAGTCACATGTATCCAAGAAGGGAGCAACAATGGTGTTCCATTTGCTTAGGTCCACATAGCACTAGTGAGTGCCCTACGTTTAGAGTAAAATTTAATGGAACTTGCAACGCATGTGGTAGGTATGGTCACCAAGCTAAGGATTGTTTAATGATCAAACGTATGATGGCAAATAGACCACCTGTAGCCTGGACGGATGCGCCTCGAGCTCCTGTATTGATGCCTACTCCACCTGTTGAGCAACTACCGCAACACATGGTCCCTAGATCTCAAAATGTTGTACAAGCTACACCGTTACCACCTCCTGTGCTAGGACCGCAGCCCCCGCTTCCAAGAGTCGCCCCTATGAACCAAGTGGGTTGCGAGCCATCTAATGCTTATGCAGATGGTTGTGAGGAGGAAATAGACACTAGTATTGCCTACGGACTAGATACATTGGAAGAATGTCCTATATACTACATGGAAGATTGTTGGGGACAAGTCAAGCCGGTTTATCAAGCTGCTGCTCTCGCATCCAGAGGTCAAAATATCAACACCCAGGCTAGGAGGCCACCTCTTCAATGCTACGAATGTGGTGGACCACATCGAGTAGCGGAGTGCCCTATTAGGCTGCAAAAGAATGCTGCACAGATGCAAATGAATCAAGGGAGCACGTCTGCAATGCCAATACTCACATGTAATCGTTGTGGCATAGATCACTTGATTTCCCAATGCCCCTATAACCCAAATGCGCCTAAAATCACACCCCTGAATTTGGTCGAAATTGCTACTGTGACATCACCAATACCACCCGTCGCACCCGCTTATGCGATTACACGGTCCATGCTTCAAGGGCCAGGACATATCCTCGAAGAGAGAGATACCGCGTCAATTATCCAAGCAAAGAAAAAGAAGACACGAAGGAAGAAGTCGCAGAATACGGAAAACTCAAAGCCAAGTTCCAAAACAAACATAGGAACAGGAGATGACCCCGTGTATATGAATGACCTCGAGGATGATTCAGATTCAGTCGAGACAATGGAGACTAGAACCAATACCACAAAGGGAAAGACCGACAAGGAAAACCGTAACATGGGACCAAATGAAAACCGAATGAGAGAAAACCATAAAGAGCCTCTGAAAACACCACAAGTGTTTCCAAATCCAATCCAAGACCCCCAAGATAAACCGCAGGGGCAAAAAGGGAAGAATCGTAAAAAGAAGATTGGGACGTACCCAAACCCTGTAGACGAGATTAAGCAGGTGAAACATCTAAGAGGTTTAGTGGAGGAGACTCAAAGGAAACTAGAACAAGAACCCATGCATATCAAAATTCATGACACTGTGTTTCCCACGCAAGTTCATCCACCCCACATGAACCATAGACCGTTAGCCATATCTAGTATCATCCAAGAAGGGAGTGAGGACAGGACATCAGAAAGTGAGCATACACCCTTCTTGTTGGAAAGGATGTTTAACGAAGGAATACCTGATCCCATTGAGGAATATGAGATTCCATCCTCACCAGTTCCTAGTCAAGGACCTACACCCTGCAAAACGCCAATGAATGTTGCCAAACTAGTGGACTTCATGTCTTCTGAGGTCCGAACCACGATCATAGCAAAGCTGTATGGAGATCCTGAGTTATTCCTTGCACTTCGAGCATTCCTTAACGGAGAGCTACGAACGGGATTACCGCAGTTTGCGCAACCAAATAGGCCTGACTCGATTATGATTGATGAGGAAAATCATGTGCAATCACTTGACTTAGATGGACACGAGTCTGTGATCGAGGTACCCATTAACGAATTAGGCCAGTATTTTGAAGGCGACGAGTCTAATGCGACCCTACCCATCACTACCAAGGGATTAACTATAAAGGGAATTCTTGATGGTGGTGCGGGAGTTAGCATCGTTACAAAAGATTGTTGGGAATCCATGGGAAAACCCCGCCTCAGTGTTACTAACATTGTGGTAAAGATGGCAAATGGTACCATAGCCAAACCTATGGGGATGCTCAAGGATCTTAAGATCAAAGTTCTAGGACACAAGGTACGACATACGTTCATTGTAATGGATTTCTCTAAACACCTTATGTCATATGAAATGATTTTAGGACGACCATTCATGAGGGAAGCACAAATGGTTCACGATTGGTCTAAAAATCATGTCTATTTGCAATTCCAAGACTCTGTCCTTAAAGTGGATTTGGTGACTGGTAAGGTACACCCCTTAGGGAGTAAAACCATTATTGATCATCGCTCTGACACCACAGTTCACTCGGCCCCACTACAATATTGTTACACTTGTAAGAAGGATACAGACATTGGCCAAGATTCTCCTTATATGGATATCCTACCTGGGATGACTGAGTCAGACAATGTGGATTGGGTCCACCTAGCATCAACCATAGACACTTGGGGAAATAGGGGGACGACCTGGGTAACACCTGAGGGGAATGAAATGCCTATACCCTTAAATATGCTACAAGCAATGCATATCGCTTCCGACAAGACTCATCCTAATGTAACGAAGAAAACATACAAGTGGGTCCCTAAAGCTTCTTTAGTGACCATAACTAGTGCTAAAAAGCAGAAGCCTTGTAAGAAACGTACCACTCGCTCCAAGAAATGTAAAGAAACGCTGCGTTGGATTCCTAAACGACTATTGGAAGCCCAAGGCTACTATCAAGGAAATGATCAAATCTGGGTGCCAAAACGTAGATGGTACTCTTACCTATCACCTGACCCAAGTGAGCCCAATCCCGTAGCTCCAAAACGAATCAATGATCCTGGAAAGAAAAAAATCACAAAATGCTACACACCCGCTCCCGAGCTAGTTTGGGTACCAAAGAAAGAACGATTTGTTCCACCTAGCTCAGGAAGGGGGGAGTCCCATGAAGATTCTAGCTCCTCCTGTAATACATCCATAGAGGTAAAAGCTTCTACACAGCCTCCATCTATAGTAGTGGACCTCCATGAAGCTACAAAAGAATCCACACCTCCCAGTGTTCAAGAATCACCTGATGAACCACTTCAAGTTCGATCCTGGGAGAGTACCTTACCACCGTTGCAACTTGACAAGGCACCTAGGGTAATAACAAACTACTGGCAAAAATCCTCACCTATTACCAACTGGAACAATTGGTTTCAAAGGGTGACAAGCTCATTTCAAATGGTATGATCTACCCAAGGAAGGGGGGAGTGTTTGCTGACATCCATCATTCACTTGCTTCCCTCTCAACCTTTTTCCCTGACCTCTTAATCTCCGATCTTAGGGAATGTACATATAAAGCTTTATACTCGCAAAAAACAAAAATAGTAAAGAGCAAGAGCGCCTAGCAATGAGAGAGCACCCTATCAGATCTTACATATAAGTCCAAATTCACCGTGTCAAGTCAAGCAACACACAAAAACAACTCTTATGTTTTAAAGGCCTAACCAAATCTATCTGTCTTGTCAGAAATGGCTACTTCACCAGAGGCATGCACTTCTATTTTTGATGAAAGGTACCCCTTGTCTTTTCAACAAGTGTTCTACGTATGCTACCCTATACTTTCTTGCGAATGGGATTTGATAGAGAGCCTTGCATGTGAGAGAAATTTTGAGGAGTTAGAATGGCTGATACGTCTATGGCTAACTAGTGATCCCTACCCAGTAGCGAATGTGTCTCCAATGGCACATGCTTATTCTTTTGCACAAGATGAGTATCCACGCATCACGAGGTTCTTGATTAGCATGCTTGCACAAGAGGATGATGAAGAGGAAGTAATAGAGACCGAGGAAGACTATGGCCTCACGGACAACGATTTTATTTATCTAGATGATGAGGATAGAGGCCTAGCCTTAGGGTGGCCACCCGGTTTATATAATATCCTCTTTCCTTGATTCTAAAAGGGGTGACAGATAGGTAGGTTAGGGGTCTAGATTGTGTTTTGAGTTTGTTTTTTAGGAGTTTTAATTTTTCCCACTGATGTGCCTCCTGGAGGTATTCCTTTTGTTTCCTAGTGTGTACAGGAGCGTGTTGCTATTGATAGGATTTGGACCTTCATGGAACCTTCAAATCAAGCGCGACCATCAACACAAACAGGTGTTTCTTGTCCATTAGCATTGCCCTTATCTTTTTGCATCTATGTTTGTCTGCTTTGATTGTGATTGGTAGCATAATATTCAGTGCATTTGCTTAGTATCAAACATTTAATTCAATGTAATGTTTTGTCATAATCACTTGTCTAGGTTTAAAAATCAAGCAGTCCGACTAAGCTAGTTTGACCAAGCTAGGTGTTAGAGATCTTCTCTTAATACCATGGGGAATGCCTTCCTAATAAACAATGGTTACTTAGGTTCTTAATCCGATTTAGGCAGCATTGTATGAAATGTACTAGGGCTTTCTAGTGGGCTTAACCCTATCGACCTTTAGCTTAAGTATTATAAAGGGAGTTTACTAATGTGATGAGCCTGGGGAGGGTAACAGTGTTATATGACCCCCCAAAGTTACAAAATTTAAATGATGAAAATGAACAAACAAAAAATCAAAGTGCCACAATGTAAAATTTTAAGCTGGAAGAGAAATCTCGGCTTGATTTGGTACTTCACTCACATGTATCGCCTATGGTACTAGAGCCCTAGAGGTTCCCAGCGTGGGCGCTTTTCCTTGAAAAGCAAAAAACCCAAGGCATACAAAATAAGCACACACATCATAATTGAATCACTGTGAAAAGACCTTGGGGGGTCAAAGAAAAAGTAATCAGTCAGGCGATGATTTCATGAGAAATTCCTTTTATGGTAGCTTAACTACAAGGTTTTCTAGATATAGCCTCTAGTCAGCCCTTGAACATGAATACTTGGCTCTCGCGATTAAACAACTTAATTGACCACAGAAAGTTAAGAATCTTACCCATGGTATTAATATTCGATCTCTAGTGCTTTTCGACCGTCAAATTAGCGACCCCAGACTTGTTTAATTTTTTACCTTTACATCTGTTTATGCATTTGATTACATTGCAATTTAATGTTCATTGCTAACAAATTGTTTGAAATTCTTTGACCAATCAATTTTTCTATCTAAAACTGCATATGCTTTTTAAGAGAATGCAATTACTGTGCCAATGTTGTTTGATTTTGCAGTGACTGAAGAAGGCTAAGGACATTCATCTCAAATGCTCTTCCACCTCGACGAACCAGCTTCAACTCAATAGCTTCCGAGGACGGAATCTACATCAGGAAGGGGGGCATGTTAACCCTCACGGCACACGGACACCCATCACCTACGATGGACGCGTATTATGTATTTGGTAGAGTCAGGTACCGGGCTTGTCGGACCAATAGGGAAAGGTAGAGTGATCGCCGATGAGAGGCGCACTTTAACTTGGACATTCAAGGGATTAGTTGGTTAAGCATGGGCGCCCAAGTGTGAATGGGGTGAGCTCCTATAAAAGCCAACTAAACCTAATTTTTACTCATTCTCTCATTTGTGCAATTGAAGAGTGCTCTTGCTCCATCTCCATCTTCTTCTTCTTCACCTCCTTGTGTGTGTGTGTGAGTGAGAGAGAGAGAGAGAGGGAGAGTGTGTGTGCGATCGAGCATTACGAAGGCACGACGGCGGCGAAGCGGTTGAGCGCGGCACGACTGCAGCTTCTTCTTCATCGCGGCGAGGAATCCACCACGAAGGCGAGCGTAGAGCGGTGAGTGACACACCCTTTGTTTTCTTGAGCTTGCTAGTTTAGGCTTGTTGTGTGCTTGGAGCCGTCTGTGGCTCGCACACGGTGTATTGGCAAGTCCCTTGCTTCGACAGTGCGGCAAGGAGCGCACAGGGTAGTTGTCCCCATCCAACCTGTCCTCAACAACAAACATCTTGAACACATCTGTGTTGTTGTTGTCAGCCATGGTAAATGCTGCACCTGATGTGAAAACTGCTCGAAAATAGGAGAAACGGAGCGGGAACAACCTGTGCTATATAGCACAAACTGTAGAAGACTATAAGGCACCTGTTATGCAGAAAACGGCACTGACAAAAATTCTACACAAAATGACGAAATAGCCTGTGCAGTATTGCCTGCAATGGAAACGGAGGCCGAAATGAGCCCAAATCAAAATTTTGAGCAGACCAAGCTCTTCGAGCACTCCCAAAATTTTTGTCGACCTGCGATCGTTTGCCAAAGCTCACTGAAATCTGAGAAAGTGAGCAGGCGTGTGCTGGAGCAGCTGGCGACTAAGCCCGGGACGACGTGACCTGCTCTGATACCAATTGTTGGAATTAGGGTTGCAGAGAAACACACACAGCTTGGAGAAGATGAAGGAAGCTCAAGGCACACAATAGAGAGTGTGTTACTTAGTGTGCAATGGAAAGATAGATAGCCCTAGAGTGATGGGCGTATATACAATGCACGGGGGAAAAAACCTCCTAAAGAGGGAAAAATTGCCCCGGCGGTCCTAGTGTGTTCACACACATCACTACCACATGTATATGGTAACAAAATCTTGCAAATCAATGGCCTAAACAATGTAGCCCCAAACTCCACGGCACCTTTGTAAAGTTTGGTATTTAATATTTGATATTCCTTATTGGTGCCAGAAATTGGAGGCCCCTTTTTACACCTACTTTAGTCCTTGTGTGGTGGCTACCACTTATTGAATGACCCTCTTCGTGTGAGTTCTCACTAGTTATTTGCAAGAGATCCATAGGGGCTTATTGAATGACCCTCTTAGTGTGAGTTCTCACTAATTATTTGCAAGAGAGCCATAGGGGCTTATTAGAAAAATAAACTATGCAAAATTTTTTAACCAAGAATAATTTATTATTGACGCCTTCTTCTCAACTCCTAGAGTTCAATTCTACACGGCATCAACTCACCATTAGTAAAAATAGTAAGACGGCACAATGATTAACCATTACATGCCAATTATCAATTGTATTTAACCACATACAACAAGAGGTTGCCCAATGTTGTAACAGACTGACTGCATCTGTAGACTTCTAAAATGCTTCAGAGCTGGCGAGACCATGTGAGACTCACCAAAGGCACCGACTATGGGAGGTGTGAGCTCGCCAATGGGTTTCCTCTCCCCTAGCGGGAATGTAGATGTTGAGGCCAATGATACAGGGATTGAGAAAGGGGAAGAAGGGAAATAGATAAGCAATAGAGAGAGAGAAGAAGTGTCACCCTTATATGGTGATACATGCATGTGAACATTCCTAGGATCCTTGATCGTACGAAGAGTAATGGGCTCTTGTGGCACATCCACATGTAGCCTTGCTCTAGAGCATTGCTTGTGCTTTCAAGACTTTTGTCAATTTTCTTCCGCGACAGCAATCACCTCTACGTCTCAAACTTCTTTGTGTTAGCTGCTCAACTAACAGAAGGTATAAAAGTTGATTGTATCATAACTTTTTGTATTAATGAGAAATCTCGTAAAAGTCTAAAGTCGTGGTATTATCAATGTATGTTAAAGAGTGTAAGGGACCGAGGGCTTACAAATTTGTAACTAAATTCAATTTCTAAACCTTGTTATTGAACCCAAAGAGCTAGGAATCCATTCTTTAAACCTTGGCTAAGGTATAAAAGCCAAGTTTTGTAATTTAAACCTAAGTTTTTGGATAATGAAAGTGAGCGTATGCTGCAGTTGAGTACTATGAATTCTCTATTTTTTTGGTTGCTTGTGTCTCCCTTGTGCGGTGTTGCATTGTGAATTCGAGCATACCAACACGTTCGCAGGTGAAAGCTCTCTCTTTCTACGTAAGTTTCTCGCGATGAAGTTGTGTTTTTAGGCATATCTGTCGACAAGCTATTTTTATTCCCTACGCACAATATGCATGTCTAAATTGGATTTTGAGAGGCTTAGGGAGAGATAGATCTTTTCCTAAGGAAGCTATAGAGTGCTTCGAAGGCCAAAACCGACCTGCCTAAAATAGAATGTTTATTTTAGGTACGATTTTTTTTTAGTGTTAAAAATGACATTTGAGCATATGGGGATACTGAGGATACTCTGCACATTCTAGGCAGTAAGTTTCATTGCATTCGGAGCATCGTAGCTATACAAAATCATTGCATAAAGCTTGCGGTAAGGGAAGCCTTTTTGATATTTGACACACATCTGAGACCAATTTAGGCAAGAGCACATAGGACTTGGGTTTTTTGAGATATTAGCTATCTCTTGTAGCCTCCATGTATTAGTCGGGCAGCTACATCCCACGGATTGGCATTTTATGTCTGTGGTTCTCGCTTTGCTATCATTGATATGGTGAGGCTTGACAGGCGGCCGACATTTTGCACGGTTGCAGGGACCGAGGCAACCTAGACTAGGGAAAATTCCAAAGCATTCAATTGAAATTCTATTACTTCCTCTAGCTTCGGCTAGAGTAGCACATTTTTTTGACTTTATCACAACTAAGAGGTGCTTGAGAGTAGGGATACTCGGTAGGGACCTCAGGAGCTTTAGTTAGTAGTACGGGTTAGGTGGAGGACCCTTGAGACTAGCTAGTGGTCGATAAGGGTATCACCTAATTAGAAAGTAGAGATTTGAAATTGAAAGTTAAAATTTCCACTTCCGGCACTCTTTTTCATGTCCAGGAGGAGTAGGGTAAGTAGAAAACCACCTGGGGTTTCTAGAACTGATACTGACAAAAAAAACTTGCAAGGTGGTAGACCAACTTGAGTAGAGTGCTCCCTTTGAATTTGGAAACGTTTGGATCACTAAAAGGCTGGAAAAATTTGCCAACTTGAGAAAATTAACAAAGGAAAATCCAATTCTAGCTAAAACTTGAAACTAGGGTGTGGGTAAATCCTAAAAATTGTGGGAAAATTAATCTGTGAAATAAAAATGCTAAATGTCCACATTTGGGCAAAAAAATGTTGAAACAGAGAAGATTTATATTAGGTGCGCCAAAGATAAATTTCTCACCAAGAGGGTCATTTTGTGGAAGTGAGACTAGGGATATCTTTGTCATGTGTGTAGAACCCATCCAGGGATAAAAGTTGAATTTACCTCCACAGATAGGTGTAGCCATCTTAGACGTGCCTAAAATAGTTTGAGCAAAATATTAGATCTGGGGCATACTGGGTGTGTCCAGTGCTTGGAGAAAGGAATTATTAGATATTTTGTGACTTCAAATTGACAAATTGTGGAATCATATACAGTTTGAAGAGGTGGTGTGCATGGAATTACGACTTTGCAAAAAAGGGTGAGACAAAAAGCGGGAAGCACTCTGTCTAAAATCAAGGAGAACACTCTAGGTTTGACGTATTTGTTCAATTAAGCTGTGTGAGCCCATATATGAACTTAAGATCTGGTAGACTTTTGGGAAGCTTGGGTACCTTAGGAGAGAATAGGAGCAGAGCATCCACAGAAGAGAGTGTAAACCAAGGGAGACCATTAGAAACTATTGCATAGGAGTGCCAGACACTTCTTCCGACTCAAGCTTTGAGATGTTTTCTTTTTCAACTCAATCAAGAGGCGGGACCTCTCTCAAGTTCAAACATATCTCAACCTTTTCTAAAACTAACAAGTACAAAGCCCATATTTACTTGGATCCTAATGAAGAGTTTGTAGTAAGGATAGATGACCATACCGTTGAGTTTTTTAGAGGAGGTTAGGGAAAACAAATAAGATAGCTTCTATATGACCTAAAATGGGGTGCAATACCTCAAGATACATAATCTTGATTTTGTAGACAAATGGGGATTGGAGATTGAGACTCTAATTCCTAATAAGGCTATGAAAGAAGGACCTCTTGTGCTTGAATTAGAAGGATATGACTTGATAGATACCAAACCTTTAAAATGCACACCCACTGACAACCCTAGGCTTGGAGTCTATTGTTGGGAAGCCAACAATGTCACAAATTTGATTTGGACTACCCATGCCAAACCAAAGCAATTGACACCCTTGAAGATAGTGTATATTTTCAAGATCAAGGAGAAGGGCTTAGCAAAACTACCAGTCCATCTCTTTAGGGATTGTTATAATAACAATTTTGTTATGATGAATCCAAAGGAGATTGAACACACCAAATACCATGGACGTTTGATCCAAGAAGCGATAAAAAATTGGTACATAAAACTGAACAGAATGTAGGCCCAAATGATAGAGCCTATGATAGCATGATCAATCAAAAAGGAAGCACAGCTAGAGGTATCCACCTCAAGGATGGGAACATGAGTAGAAGTGCAAAAACCACCTATAACACGGAAAGAATGGGTGACACTAGGACAAGGAGAGGTCCACATGAGTCACATCTAGTTTGGAGGCTTAATGGGAGAAATGTCTGTTAGAAGAGATAGAGCGGGCATCGAGCATAACCATAGAGCTAGACCAACCAACTTCCAAAAATGGGTCAAAAAATACAGCGAGAAGGGATCCGTATGACCATTAGCGAGCTTCAGACAAGTTTTGAGAGCTGAGCGTATAACTGACTTCCATACACAGTTTGAGCGATTTAAAATGACCTTAGAGGGAAAGGCTTTAACTTCGTTCTAGACAATAACTCCTGGGTCGATAACTGATTTACCAACTTTGGCAAAATGAGATTTTTTGCTTCTTGCTCAAAAACGGGAATCAAGAATAGTACGGTAGCTCAAATCTACAGATTCAAACAAAAACAAGGAGAAACTATCAGAGATAGTGTGAGCCGGGTGAGACAATATATAGAGAGATGTCCGGAGTTGGAGATTCCAACCGAGAAAAGGCTTGTCTCACTGTTTTAAGAGGGACTATTAAACAAAGATTTGCAAGATATTTTGTATAGACAAAAACACATGACATGGGAAGCATGCAGTTTGCTGGATGCCAATTGACTTGAGTGATAAGTGCGAGATCTTCAACGAGGAGAGCATTGAACTACATCCACTGTGCTAGCACAAGGGACCAGCTAATGTAGCTCCCACCAATGCTATAAAAGACATGTCCAAACGCATGAATGATATGATGACCAACATGCAAAGGATGCTTATGAGAGGCCCGAGGCAGGGACCAACCCCAGGAAACTATGGGACAAAATAGGTTGCTGAAATGGTGTGCCATTGAGGGAAAATGATTAATTGACTTAAAATATTTATCTCTTGACATAAGGAAAGTGAAAATAATTTGTAAAAAAATTTCATAATATTTAATTTTTGATCCAATAATAATTTAAATAAATAGAATTTTGATAATAATTTATAATATTATAATATAAATAATTAAATGATAAATGAGAATTAATCTGCTTTGAGTGGCAAATTTATTAAAGTTAAAAATAAATGACGTGGCTGTTTGAGGTGGCCATGCATGGATGACATGGTCGTATATGTGGCGGGGGGGTGTGGATGTTTGATGATATGGAATGCATAGGTAGTGGCAAGATGACATGGTGGACAAAATCCTCCTCATTTGCCATGTCATATGATGACATGTCAAAATGGTGACATGGAATGTTTAGGTGACAAAAAGGTAGATGGTGAGTTGGAAAGTTGGTGATGTGGCATGCTTAGTGACTTGTGAGGTGGCAAGGGACGTGGTGAGCCATGCAAGCACCACGGACAAGTGGCACGTGAGGTGGTGGATGCCATGACATCTAAAGTGAGGTGGCACTTGAGGGCGGTGGATGAGGTGGCGGTTAGGGTGATTTGGAAAGCTCAGTGTTAAGATCCAACTATTGATTGTGGTGATGTGGAAGGTAAGATGGGGTGATGACATGGACTTTTGGTGATGTGGTGGCCACCTTGTATGAGGTGGAATAGACAAGTAGGATTGGAGAGAGAGACCAAACCATGGTATATGGACAAGTGTCAAAATTTCTAGGCTTGGCACTTTACAAACCTAAGGAGGCACACCTTAAATGAATTGTGTAAGTGAAAAAAATTAAAACAGTGGAAAAGTGCTTTTCCCTAACTCAAATTGATACATTTTTTTCCCCATAAGGACCTTATGGTAAGAGTCACAAGATATGTGAAAATAAAAATGAGTGGCAATGTAAATTATTAATTTAGAATGTTTAAAAAAACTCTTTCAAGATCCTCTAAGCAGTCTTTGTTATTTTTTGAGCTAGATCTAGAAAAAATGAACTCTTAAATAGTTCATTTTTTTACATGATCACATTCGTCAGGTCATAATCTATCAAAGGACCATTGGATCTTGCAAAATAATTTGTACATCATTTAGCAGTAAGTCCATCCCACCCAAGGGATTTTTCCTTCCCCATTGCTTGTAAGGCAATCCAACATTCATTGATAGACATTGGTCCCTCTAATGTTGTTGCTTTAGTAGCGACTAAATCACATTTGATTGTACCAGGCATACAAGCTCTTGCCTCCTTTACCCCCTGAGCATAGACTTCTGCTGACCAATAATTTGATTGAGATGGTCAAGCATGAAGTTGGCGTCCCTTCTTCTTTTGACTTTGAGAGATCTGAAGAAATGAGCCTGGTTGGTGGGGTTCGGGTTTGAGGACAATCTCTTTGGCCAGTAATTGAGTATTATTGATCTCTTGAGCTTGAAAATCAACAAGACGCACTTTGGTCTCAAGCCACCTTTTGTGCTTCTCCGCAAGAGCTCTTCCTTCTTGCTTTATTTTGGAGAGCTCCTCTACTTCTTCCTTCGGCTCCCCGTGTCTTATCACTGATTGGATTTTACACACCAAAGAGGGCTAGGGTCGAGGGTGCCAATATATTATAGAAGGGCTTATTTTCACTTTGCCCTTCTCGTGATAGAAATCACTAGTCAACTTGAGTAGACTATTCAAGCTTGCATCACCAGTGTGGTTCCAAAAGATGAGCACAATTGCTTAGGGTTGCAGACGCTTGGGGTTGAGCAGAGGTTGACTCGCAGTGTCGTTTGAAGGCGGGTGTGGGTTGGCTGCCTTGGCTCTGACTGGATGCTGTGTAGTAGGGCATCGTTGGAGTCACTCCACCTCCTTAGTGTGTTATTGTTAAAGTGTGGAGGAGCCTTGGTACGCCCCTCCATGCCCATCTCTAAATCTCATAAGCTGCCTTCAGCTCACTGTGCAAGCCCAAGTTTCGCCTCCAGTTTGCACGCAGATTATACTTATTGTCATCATTTTTTGCTATGCTTATTATCCTTATAACGTGTGCATTTTAAACTTGTAATCAAAGCCTTTAGAACTATATTTAGAGTTCTTTTTTGCTTGCATTCCCTCCACTAGGGATTGCTCCCCCGGGGCTTCTAGCCCTCACCGGACCTAGCATGCTTCGTGCGCACCCCCCCCCGCCCGCCCTCTTTCTTTTTTGTGCATAGATTTGTGCTTCATCGAGGTGCTAAAATGGAATCCGAGGCCTTGCCCATGGAGGAAGACATCATCAAGTGTCAATGAATGATGGAGTTTCTATGATCGATGGAGGGGAAGGGATGACTTCATGACCTTTGAACGATGCCGTAATGAAGGGTGAGGCTCCGACACGGGGTCCGCCGACCTAGATGATTATAATTCTCTCTTGGAGGACATGGTTTTCTTGGTTAAAGAAAAAGGAAATGAGCTAGTCCATACTACTCAAGGATAGTAATAACTTGGTCACTGGGCAAGTCCCATTATTGAAGTGGATCAAAAAGGTGAAGACAGTGGCAAGAGAATCCATATCATTGAAGGATACTGGAGCCTTGAAAGGTAAAGTCTCCTCCCCCCCGCTCAGCTAAAGGGAGGGACTTGTGTTCTCCCACTCCACAATCCCTTCGAAGTGCTTCAGATGAAGGAGCCCCGGGTTGCTAGAGAGCCTCCTGACTCTCCTAGATTTAGGGATGCAAAAACGGGGCAGGGATCGCAATATTGAGGAATTGCTTCTCCTCTCCCAATAATAGAAGTTCTAGCTATCCAACCATGGAACATGAAAGGATTGAAGACTCGAAACAAGCACGCCCTATTCTGAGAGGAAGTTAGAAAGGAAAAGGAAGTTAATTGTTGGGCCATCCAAAGGTGTAACATTTAATGGTCTAATAACTTGTGTGTAGTGGAAAATAGCATGAACATAGTGAGCATTTCATTAGAATAGCTTCCTAATGAGAATAACAAGAGTGCTTGGGTGGAGAGAGAAACAAAAATCATAACACCTAGTTAGATAGCATGAACAATACTTCAAAAGAGAGAGAGATTAAGCAATTGACAACAGTTGAGTACCGGATTTTCATGGAGCCAGTCCCCCCTCCAAAAGGCTTTGTATTATGGTTTCTCCCATCAAGAGAGACATTTTACAATACAATTTCTTGTGTTCCTTCAATACTAGCTAGTGCAATGATGATGGAAACTTCATGCACTATGAAAAACACTTATCAAACACAACATCAATTCCCTCATGGTCTCAGACCCAAGACCTCACACACCTTCAAAGATGGCGAGAGCTAGTGGGTTATGAGAGTAGATTGAGAGGAAGAAGGAGTATTCTTACGAGAAAGATGTACATCTCCTCACATAATCACTCATATTAGCATAGCTTAGCTTAGTAATTAGCATGGTAGAGGAGATGAGCATGCATTGAAGCTTGGCTCTTGGTTGGATTTGCATCACAAAGCCAAGAGTTGTTGGTGTAAGCCTCCCTTCTCACAAGCTTGGAGTAGGTGATAAGCTTTCCATTAAAAGTTGAGAAGGAGAGAGAGTCTTCTTTACTTCACACATCATGTCTGTGTGAGTGTGTAGGTAATAATGCCTTTGAAAAATCAGCCCCCCCCCCCTCTCTCTCTCTCTTGGTCGACCCCTCTTGCTATTTCCTCTTGTTAGCATCCTATTGGACCTCCCCAAGCTTAGCCAATGGTAATTAAGCAGCATAAGTGATAGCCTTATGACATGTGTCCCCCTTTCCCCTTTTGTGAGAGCTTTAGGTAATTATTTAATTCAACTAAACTCTCATTTGGACCCCTTTGCC
The DNA here is from genome assembly GCF_014529385.1 of Adiantum capillus-veneris. NCBI lineage: Eukaryota > Viridiplantae > Streptophyta > Polypodiopsida > Polypodiales > Pteridaceae > Adiantum > Adiantum capillus-veneris. Next base: position 52,113,469 of record NC_140947.1, on the reverse strand, counting down.
TCCCGGCCAATAGGAATCAGGCAAGCCATTAGTCTACTGAATGCTCATTGGTTCCCTTGGGAGACTATCCAATAGTCTTCTAGAGAGCTTAATTCTTATTGGTTCTTTTATTAAGTGTTTTAAAATTAATTAAACTAGATTTGCTCTAGCCTAATTCTCATTGGTCCACCTCCAAAAGGCCATCCAATAGGAATTGGGTACACCTTGTGGGCATCTGGGCTAGGGAGCTGACATGTGTCCCTCATTCCCTTTGTGTAAAGGGATCTTGTATGTGTGTGTGTGTGTGTGTGTGTGTGTGAGTTTCTCTCTCATCCCCTACTTGCAAGGCTCGCCCCCTCCTATGTAGGGATTGCCAAAGACTTTTGGGACACACACAAAGCATCCAATTCCCCCAATGTTTGACCTTTGGACACAACCTTTTAATTTTGGAACCTTAGCATTTTGGAAGTCGTAATGGGCTGAACCTTAGGGTCTTTTAAGCCCATTGTTGCACATGGCTCTTTTACAGATGCCCCCCCCTTTGGATCCCTATTTTCCCTCCTTTGGATCCCTACTGTGGCCGGTCAGCTAGCTTAACCAATGTTCTAGATTTTTCTCCCCTCGAACTTTCCCATATTAAATGATCAGTTTAACATGAGAAAATTATTTAGGAGAATTAGATATTGATTATTATGACATTTCCTCTCTCTTGAAATCATAGTCGTCCTCGACTATGGGGTAGAGAAGATAAAGCATATTCATTAGTCATTTTCTTAGTGGGTAGAGGATCCCTATGTTACCCTACGACATCATTCCACAGTGGATGACTAGTCCATTTGGTGCCTGAGAGCCTGAGGCTCCCGCAAGCATGTCTGCACATTAGTCCTATCATCCTCCATACTAGAGTGACAAGCTCTACTTGGTGTTCGGGAGACGCCGTCTCCGCAAACTTGATCTAAGCATGCATACTACTTCATTTTTGTGCACAATAAAGAAAAAGAGAGTCTTACAAGACAAAAATTTTGTTCATTTTTAACATTTGTACATTTGCTTACTCTTGGGAAGCATTGTAAGCATTGACAAGGTTTAGGTTATCCTTTAATTGTATGCCTTGCATCCATCTAGCATCTTTAAAAGGATAATTCTTAAACTTAATAAGATATCGTCGTCGGATAGTCTTACCACCTCTTAGTACCTTGTCTTCATGTCGGAGAATGGACTCGGGCTGCAGTACCTCTTCTTGGTCCTCGATCTCCGGTGGGTCTTCAATTGTTGGTTCTTGTGGCGGCTCTCCTTTGTAAGGCTTTAGTAGGCTCACATGGAAAGCATTGTGTATGAACCAATGGTTGGGCAACTTGAGTTGATAGGCCATCTCATTGATTGGCCTAAGAATTTGGAAGGTCCCGTAGTACCTTTTTGCTAACTTAACATAGTACTTTTGGTGTCCCGTAGGATTCTTGCCCATTGTGTGACTTAATCGAGCCTTGGGAAATTTTAATAAGACCCAATCATTTTCTTTAAAGGCTTGGGCTCTATTGTGCTTGTCAAGATTCTTGTAGGTCTCGGCTATACTCATCTACAACGAAGATCTTCCCGTGTACCTTAAGTAGCAAGGGACTTTTTGCTCTTCCCTCAATTACCTCAAAGGGTGCTTCAACCCGTGGAAGTATGTACAATGTTATTGTAGGCATACTCCACTAAGGGTAAGTACTTCTCCCATTGGGATCTTTGATCTACTTCCATTGCATAGGCTTTTAGTAGATGGAGAATTGTTAGGTTAGCTATTTCACTTTGGCCATTCGTTTTTGCGGGTGATAGGCCGAAGAGAAGTTTAGCCTTGTGCCTAAATTCTCAAAGAGACCCTTCCAAAAATTACTGGTCATTCTAGGATCTCTATCCGACACTATGGACATTGGCAAGCCATGGTACTTGAAGATTTGTGAAATGAAGAGGGTTGCCATTTGATGGGCTTTGATAGTCTTTTTGACAGGTATAAAATGAGCTTCTTTACTAAACCTGTCTACTATTGTCCATATTCCCGTATTCCCATGGATAGACTTAGGCAATCCAAAGATAAAATCAATGGATATGCTCTCCCATGGTGATATAGGGATTGGAAAAGGATTGAAGCAATCCAGGTTGCTTCCCTCTATCAAACTTCGTCTTTTGGCATACCACACATTTAGAAACATTCTCTTGTATGTTTGATTTCATGATAGGCTAATAGAAATATGTTTCAATCCCCTTCAGGGTAGACTGAATCCCTCTATGCCATGCATAAGGAGGAGCATGAGATTCATACAGTTACTTTCTCACGTAGTGAGCTAGTAACACATAGTCTATTGCCATAGAGAAGATAACCATCTTGTAAAGTAAATGGTTCCTCTTTCTTCCCTAGTGCAAGGGCTGAAATCATATCTCTAAAATCGGGATCAATAGCATACTCACCTATCATAGAAGATAGATCATTGTGAGTGGCTATGGAAACCGCATTCACTCTCGGCCGTCTTGAGAGTGCATCCGCTACTTGATTATGCTTGCCAGCAATGTGAGCAATATGAAAATGAAATTGCGAAAGGAAATTTTCCCACATCATTTGTTTGTTGGAGAGCTTGGTCTGCGTCATGAAGTACTTAAGACTTTGGTGATTCGTTTGCAGAATGAAAGGAGTCCCCAATAAATAGTGCTTCCATGAGTCTAAGGCATGTAGAAGTGCAAGGAGTTCCTTTTCATATATTCCTAGAGCTTACTCAACAGGGTCGAGTCTTCATTTTCAATAGCCTATGGCATGCCCTTCTTGAAGCAAAACAACTCCAAGGCAATCATCACAAGCATCACATTGGACCTCACATGGCTTTGAGAGATCTGGTAATGTAAGCACAGGTTGAGAGATAAGCTTTTTGAAAGCATTGTTTTCCTTGGCAGACCATGTGTACCTAACATTTTTCTTTGTTAGGTCATGTAATGGTCCTGCTATTAGTGAGAACTTTTCTATGAAGCGTCTATATTATGCGCACATACCTATAAAGCTTCTTAACTCATGAAGATTCCTTGGTTTAGGCCATTCTTTTATTACCTCTAACTTTGATGGATCCATTCATCTTGAGAGATTTTGTGACCTAAATACTGAATTTCTTGTAAGAAAAATTCACTTTTCTTTCGATTAACATAAAGTTTATTCTCTCTTAGAACTTGAAATATTACCTGGAGGTGTCTCTTGTGTTCATCTAATGAATTAGAGTGGATGATGATATCATCAAAGAACACTCCAGTAAAGGTTTGGTGAGGCCTGAATAGCTTCTCCATCAAGCGGTTGAATGTGGCTGGTGCATTGGTCAAGCCAAAAGGCATGACAATGTATTCGTAAAGACCAAACGTAGTGCAAAATGCAGTCTTTACAATGTCTTGATCAACTATCCTTATTTGATGATAGCCACTTTTAAGGTCAATCCTACTGAAGTAGGTGGACCCTTGTAGCTTATCAAATAGGTCTTCTACTCGTGGAACGGGAAACCTATTCTTGATACTGATCCTAAATAGTGCTCTATAGTCGACACACATACGATATATGCCGTATTTCTTTTGAATTAGTAGCACAGGAGAACAAAATGGAGATGAGCTAGGCCTAACCATGCCCTTCTCAACTAACTCATGCACTTGCGGCATAATCCCTCTTGTTGAGCTTGAGAAACTCTATAAGAAGGTTTGTTAGGCGGTGAACTTCCTGGAAGAAGTTCGACTGCATGGTCATCATTGCCTCGTTTAGGAGGTAGCTCACAAGGGATGTCGTCAATAAAGACACCTTGAAACCCCTTGAGAAAATTGGATAACTCTGATTCCTTCCGATTGTGTATATTTCCTTTTGCTAAAACATTAGGTTCATTTTGAGAATCTTTAACAAAATCATGTACACGGAAATAGAGCTCTTTATGTACTTGTTGAAAGCTTGTGTATGTACAATGGGTATAGTGTTACCCATTTCCTTAGCATATATATATATATATCTTTTTCCCTGAACTTAAAGGAGATTCTCCTTTCAGGGAATTTAACATTGGCAGCCATGCAATCAAACAATGGTGCCCCTAGGATTACATCGTCATGCTTGAGAGGGGAGATAAAGAAGTCCTCTTTGTCCACATAGCTTTGGACATGGAGCCTCAATTTTCCGATTAAGGGAGTGACTGAAGCTTCTTGCCCCTTGAAAGCACCGTCTACGGGTAGGACATCTCCCATCTCGTAGGCTTGTATGCCTAGCTTGGTGGCCAACTCTATAGATATGAAATTGTGAGTAGAATCAGGGTCAAAGAGAATAAAAGCATCATATTCTCTTACCTTTCCCTAAGCATGGCACAGAGGAGATCCTTTGTGGTGAGTTTCCTCCTCTTGGATTTCAACCAAGGTAGCTCTAGGAGGATCATGGCGGTTGTTCTTTTGGAGATAAGTGCGGTACGCATACCCTTGTTTTCCGCACTTGAAACACTGGTTATCCTTGCGATAACGCTCAAGCTCTTCATGAGAGAGTTTATTTTTGTTTTTGTAAACTCCCTTCTCCTTAGCTTTGTTGGAATTTCCCTTAGGAGACTTTTGGACATTGTCCTTCCCCTTAGGCTCATTGGAACCCTTGTTTTCAGGGGGCTTAGAATTCCTCTTAGCCCCTGTTTGGAAATTGATTCGAGAGGCCACCATAATATGATGTATTACCACCAATATGGTGCATGGCCTTTGGGAGTTGAAATACTCCGCCATTTCTTTGGTTAAGCCCGCGCAAAATTGCTGCTTCTGCTCTCCAAAATCCAACTTTTTGAAGACAATGGCTTTGAGTTGTAGGTCCCCAAACTTGTCTACATATTTGTGGATGGATTCATAGGGAGAGAGCTTTAAGATTCACCATTCAGTGAGTACTTTGTCTTTGGCATCGGTGGTCAAAAACTGCTTCATAATGGAAGCTCTTAAAGCTTTCCATGTTCGTGGAGCTTCACGGTTGGCCTGTAGGCTAGGCCACCATTGCCTGGAGGACTTTTGAAAGTGCATAGCTACATGGTGTAGCTTAGAGGACTCCATGAAGCCCTCATCTCCAAACGCCGCATCAAATTGTTGGATAAAGGCCAAGACTTTTTCCATAGCACCAAAAGTGTCATCATAGATAAGGAAAGAGATGCTCTTCCCTCCCTCTTTGAATTTCTTGAGCTCGGATGACCTCTTCCACGCGGCATAGGATTTCCTATGGCCTCTTCTTTTTTATGGTTCAAAGGTTGCACCATCACTTTCTTCAGAAGATGAAGAATTTGAGGAAGATGGAGAAGAGAGTGACCTCTTTCTCACCTTTTTCTTCACTTGATCTTCTTTGTCTTCACCATCACTTTCATAAGAGGAAGAGGATGAAGAAGATGGAGAAGAGGGTGTCCTGTTTCTTGCCTTTTTCTTCTCTTGCTTTTTGTCATCCCTCTTTGAAGTATGGTGTGGAGAAGTATGCGATGGTCTTCTCCATTTTGGAGGTGATGGAGAGCGTTTAGCCCGCCATCTTCATGGATCCATCTCCGCCGAGGTGGCAAGAGACTCAATTCTTTCTCGTTCCTTCGGTGGGGGCTCTTGAATTCTCCTTTGAGAAGGAGATGTCGTCAAGGAGCAAATTTTTGAGCCCTTCATAGGGATCATCTTCTTCTTCCCGAATCGGAGAGAGACCTCTTTTGAAAGTCTCACAAGGAGGCTTCCTAGGTGTTCTCTCGTCATGGTGGGGAGCTTGGAGAATCCCATGAGCACGAAGCTGGCATTGCACTTCACTTTGGAGGGATGGATTGCCCGTGGCTTGTTGAAGCCTAGAACTAAGATAGTTAACAAGCATCTGGGCATCATTAGTAGCTTGCTCATTAGCAAAGTCAAAGTTATCAACATTAATTTCACTCTCTTTACTATTGTCATCCATTCTAACAACTTTTTGGTGTAAACTTTTTAGGTGTACTTTGGCACTTCAAGCCCTAGTTGCTACTCCTCTTTACCCCTTTAGGAAAAGCACTCAAGCTATTGTACCCGTGGCTCGAATACCATTAATTGCAAGGAATAGAAGAGAGGGTCGTTCAACACCAAAACAGCACCAGCTCCTGTCAAGCTTCTAATAGCTCAATAGTGGTTAAGCCATAGGCAAGCCTTGTAGGACTCCACTATTAAGACCATAGCTCTCGACGGTGATGCCCTGTTAACTGCACAAAGGCAGGCACACTGCAAGGCTGAAAAATCCCTATTCTACTTACTCACATGCAATTAATAATACTAACCATTTATAGCTAGCTTGAGGACCTCCCTTCGTGAGCAAGAAAAGAAAAACGTTGTGCTCCTATACCAATGTAACATTTAATGGTCTAATAACTTGTGTGTAGCGGAAAATAGCATGAACATAGTGATCATTTCATTAGAATAGCTTCTTAATGAGAATAACAAGAGTGCTTGGGTGGAGAGAAACAAAAAGATAACACCTAGTTAGATAGCATGAACAATACTTCAAAAGAGAGAGGGATTAAGCAATTGACAACAGTTGAGGACCGGATTTGCATGGAGCCACTCCCCCCTCCAAAAGGCTTTGTATTATGGTTTCAGAGACATTTTACAATACAATTTATTGTGTTCCTTCAATACTAGCTAGTGCAATGAAGATGGAAACTTCATGCACTATGCAAAACACTTATCAAACACAACATCAATTCCCTCACGGTCTCAGACCCAGGACCTCACACACCTCAAAGATGGTGAGAGCTAATGGGGTATGAGAGTAGACTGAGAGGAAGAAGGAGTATTCTTACGAGAAAGATGTACATCTCCTCTGCATAGCTTAGCTTAGTAATTAGCATGGATGAGCATGCATTGAAGCTTGGCTCTTGGTTGGATTTGCATCACAAAGCCAAGAGTTGTTGGTGTAGGCCTCCATTCTCACAAGCTTGGAGTAGGTGATAAGATTTCCATTAAAGCTTGAGAAGGAGAGAGAGTCTTCTTTACTTCACACATGAGCCAGTGTGAGTGTATAGGTGATAATTTCTTTGAAAAATCAGCCCCCTCTCTCTCTTGGTCGACCCCTCTTGCTATTTGCTCTTGCTAGCATCCTATTGGACCTCCCCAGGCTTAGCCAATGGTAATTAAGCAGCATAAGTGATAGCCTTCTGACATGTGTCCCCCTTTTCCCTTTTGTGAGAGCTTTAGGTAATTATTTAATTCATCTAAACTCTCATTGGACCCCACCCCTTTGTCTCCCGGCCAATAGGAATCAGAAAAACCATTGGGCTGCTGAATGCTCATTGGTCCCCTTGGGAGACTGTCCAATAGTCTTCTAGAGAGCTTAATTCTTATTGGTTCTTTTATTCAGTGTTTTTAAATTAATTTAACTAGATTTACTCTAGCCTAATTCTCATTGGTCCACCTTCAAGGCCATCCAATAGGAATTGGGTACACATTGTGGGCATCTGGGCTAGGGAGCTGACATGTGTCCCTCATTCCCTTTGTGTAAAGGGAGCTTGTGTGTGTGTGTGTGTGTGTGAGTTTCTCTCTCATCCCCTACTTGAAAGGCTTGCCCCTTCCTATGTAGGGATTGCCAAAGACTTTTAGGACACACACAAAGCATCCAATTCCCCCAATGTTTGACCTTTGGACAAAACCTTTGAATTTTGGAACCTTGGCATTTTGGAAGTCTTAATGGGCTGAACCTTAGGGTCTTTTAAGCCCATTGTTGCACATGGCTCTTTTACAGATGGCCCCCCCTTTGGATCCCTATTTTCCCTCCTTTGGATCTATACTGTGGCCGGTCTGCTAGCTTAACCAATGTTCTAGATTTTTCTCCTCTGGCATTTCCACATATTAAATGATCATTTTAACATGAGAAAATTGTTAGGAAATATGACGTAGCTAAATAGATATTTGAGTAGATTACTTAATGGAGAGAGATAGATTTCACACACAAGAGATTATAGAGTAGAGAGAGAGAGAGAGAGAGAGAGAGTACACACAATATACGAGGTTCACCAATGTGGGCTACGTCCATGGGAAAGCAGCCACTCAATGGCTTTAGTACTTCAAAAGAAGAAGTAGTTTACAAAGGAATTATACCCTTAATAGAGCTCTTGCCTTACTTCACTCTCACCACCTCACACCCACCTTGTTGCATCAACTTCACACTATCAAATGTGTGTAGAAATGGCCTCCTTTTATAGGCCAAAAGGGCTTCCCTCTCTGATGAGAGGCATCCATGTGTATCCACCCTTGTGTAGATAAGTCCAAATCGAACCCTCCAATCCGCCCGTGTGTGGCCGCCCTTGAGGCGAAAAGTCCACTTTTGAATTCGGCCACCGGCCAGCGGCTATTGACTTCCGACCACCGGCCAACGGCCATTGACTACCGACCACCAGCCAATCGACCGGTCGTTTTCCGACCACTTTCTGGCCGCTGTCCGGCCATAATATTCCGGCGAAAAGGAATAATCCGGTGAAGGAAAAAAAAGTCTCGAGGGCTTCTGCCCCTGAATTTTGGCCGTGAAAATTTTTGTTTCCAGCAAGTGATTTTCCTCACGCATGGGGGTCTTACAAATGTGCGTTTTTACCACAAAAAATTACAAGGGGTAAATCAGGCTCCATACTTAACAAAAATCATTTAGGATAATTAGATATTGATTATTATGACAGAAGGACATCATCCAAGGACATCATCTGGATGGTGACAGCAAAATAAAATAGGCATTGGGGAAGAATTTGGTGTTCTATGGAGAGGGAGTGGACGGGTTTAGTGGGGTCCTCTCTATTGTAGACAAGGACCTTGAGCCCTAGGAGTGAGAGTCGGTTGGGCAGATTAACCTATCACCATAGTAAACATAAATGGCCCTTGCAATCTAAAGGCTGGATCCAAGCTCTGGATGCACCTTAGGGATTCCCCTATTGAGGGAGAGTGGCTATTGATAGGTGACTTTAATATGGTAGAGAAGAGCAAGGATAAAATAAGTGCAGCCAATCTTTTGGCAGGTTTTGGAAAAACTACATGGTTGGGTATCTGTGAGAAATGGCTATGATGGACCTGTGGGAGGTGGGTCCCTGGAACAACATGGTGGGCTTCATATATAGAATCCTACAATATGTTTTCACAACTTCCCATGTTGACAGGTGCTACTACTCTCACCAAGATGACTGGATCCCGATCGCTACTTGAGATGAAAGTGCTGACAATGAAGAGGCTGTCAAACCATCTACCTTTACACATGAAACTTAAGAAAGCCGAAGGGGAGGGGAAGGCCCCTAAAGGGAGTAAGAAGTTTCTTGTCATAGGGGCACACTTGTTCAAAGACCCTCTATTTAGAATGCTTACCAAGAAATCTTGAGCAAACTTAATAAAGATATTAAGCTAGAAAAACCTAAAGCTTGGGACCTCTTTTCTTAGAGTATATAAAAGCGATCAAAAGCTTGGGCCCTCAAATGAAAAAGGCTCGGGAAGAGCATTAGAAGCATCTGAAAGAGGAGGTTTCTTGTTTGACTTCCAAAAAATATATTGGGTTCGTCTCCAAGGAAGAACACAAAAAGTGGGCAGAAGCTAAAGCCAACCTAGTCGAGCAGAAGCTCGAGGAGTTCAGGAGGGCAAGGTTGATATCCAGGGAGACCTTCCTTCCGCCAAAGGCCACTAGTCAAGCACACATTTTTAGGGCCTTGAAAATCAAGAAAATCCAGGGGTCCATCCACTTGGACACAGATGAGAATGGAAATGCTACACACTCTAGGTGTAGGCAGTCAATCTGCTCTCTTGTTCAATGATTGAGTTGTGGGCCATTGGGTCACATCCTTTAATAACGATTCTCAAAGATGCTACTACATAGGGGGAAATTCAAGGTTTAACTTTGCCCAGCAACGACCAGGTCTTGGCCAAGATGTTTGTAGATGACTCCCTCCTCTTTCTGAAAGCCTTCCCTCAAGTTCTCATGAAGGTGCTAGAGATTGTGCATACATTTGTTATGGCTTTGGCTCAAAGTGTACTATTGAGAAGTCTAAACTTATCTCCTTGAAGAAAAATGACTCATTTGACCCACCAGTCTGGTCCAGGGAGATCGTGTCTAAAGGAAGAATATTTTGTCATCTCGACGCCCCTTTGGGGGTGGACATTACGCACAAGTAAAGGTTCTAGTGGGTCTTGGAGAAGATCGAAGGAAAAATAAGAAGGTGGGAGTATGTGTTGCTTCCCTTCCCAAGTCGAGTCAAAGTGATCAATTCATTTATGATTCCTTATATTGCCTTCACCAATCCGCTCCTCAAAATAGCCAAATGTAACTGGAAGTAGTTTTTGAAACTTGTTAAAAGATTCCTATGGAGGAACAATACCAAAGCCTCCTCGCCATGGAAATGGGCAAAGCAGGAAGGTATCGCTCGATCGGTAGTCCAAGGTGGCCTCAGAATGCTCAAACCCTATTCTCCATGTTGAGGCCCTATGTGCCAAGTTTGTGGTCTCAATCGAAAAACAAGATCAATCTTGGGCTATCATGACCAAGGATATGATAGACAAGGAAAAACTTTGTTGTGAAGGTGGTCAGTGGAAAGGGATCAAGGTGCACGACAATTTATTAGCCTCGAGGTGGTCTAGCTTGAGGCTGGGTGGCATCACAAGAGAGTTGGTGCAAAAGTGAAATAGAGAAACATGGGCATTGGAATGGGGTTAATTAACCAGTTACTTCCAAAATTCCATCTCGCACTTGTCCCCTCTTGGATGTCTAAAGTTGCAAGTGTAGTTCTAAACCTTATTGGAAAGAAATTTCAAGGAAGATGACCAATAAAGGACTCCAGCGATTAATCCACTTCTGAGATGGAAACAGAAAGTGCTAGAAATCCTCTGACCAGTTGGTTGCCCAGTTTCAACTCAATGGCACTCAGAAGCTACTTGTCAATAGATCTCAATGGATTGAGGTCAGGAAGAAAATTTGGAAACCATAGTGGCCTCATTTTATGAAGATATGGCGTCAAGGTTCAAGCACATGGTATCAGGCCCATAGATGTTCAAGGTGTAGATTGGCTAGAAAATACCTCGCCCATCTTTTCATGGAATGCCCGGCAATTAGAGGCCTGGCAAGGAAGGTGTGCAAATGGATACAAAGAACATGGAAGATAGGGTTTTTCAAGAAGGATATGTGTCTTAGTGGGAAACAATTTCAAAGCCGTGTAATTCTAATTTGTAATCAAATTATCAGATATTGTTTCTTTAGTAATATTTGGAAGGTCAAGAACTACCGTATTTTTGATAGCGACCTCTTTGTAGCTAGCTTCTCAAAGATTGTACAAGAAAGTAAGGCGATAATATATGTGATTGGTAAAACTTAAAACTTGAGTGATCGGCTTACGGTGTCTCTCGCTATCTGGTCAAGTCTTATTGTGTAAAGGATTGGACTTTTGGTAATAGTATGTTATTGATATAATCATTTGCCCTTGAAGGCTCAGCATGAGCTTGAGGCTGATTTGTATATTTCTTGGTGGCATTTTAATACAATCACTCACAATTGTGAGTTTTGCAAAAAGAAAATCGCTAGTCAATTTCTAAAACTTTGCAATATGTTCGTTGAAGAATATAAGAAGGCAAAGTATTTGATGAACAATCTAACTAACATTATTAACATTGGAATACTTCTCCACTAGCATGTATGTTATTTTTGCTTGTTAGCAGTTTAGTGCTTACAAATTGGGTGTTGTAAAGTTTTGTAGATCACATTACAATTTATCAAGGATTTCATATTTAAATTCCTTATTTAAAAATCTTCCCAATTTATATTACATAGTAGCCATCATCATATCTTCCCAATTTATATTACATAGTAGCCATCATCATATCCAATCAGCATGTCTCTATTTTATTTTCCATGGACATGCTTTTGGTAAAAGTTAATGTGCTTTCACTCATTTTAAAATTACATGAAGTTAAAAGAGACTCTTATGCTTTTAACTACTATAGCATGCCGATGTTTTCTAACTCAGATTGGCATCTTAATAAACTCCCCTTCCATTAGCAAATACCCTATTTTATAACCCCTTTCTATAAAAAAGAGAAATTTTAACTAAAGACCTTTGATGATGAGCTCGTAATAATTTTCATCTTCATATAGATTTAAAAATGCCAAGTAAGAAGGGTGCATTGATTGAAAATCCTATCGTACGTCATCAATCACAATAAAATATTTCAAGAAGTCTATTAACAAAATTGCTGCTTTTGGAAGAATGTCCTCCTACCAACATTAGAAAGAACATAGAAAAATCACATTGACACTGAGGCCAAAAACAATGTTTGTGGAAGAGAATTATCCTACCAATGTTACTACAACAATAGTTGGAGATATCCATAGAGAATGAGGTGAATAACGATGCTTTGGGAAGAATGTCCTACCAATGTGAGCAGGAACAATACTTTTTGAAAAGTACATTGATCTTGCTCGTGTTAACAAGATTGTCAGTGAAAACACACGTAACCATTGATGGAAAGGTTGGTTTCAAATAGGGTTGCACGGATGCACACACAACTTAGAGAAGATGAAGAAACTCAATGCACACAATAGAGAATGTATTGCTTTGATCGTAAATAGAAAGATAAGTTAGCCCTAGAGTGATGGACATACATACAATGCATGGGGGAACAACCTCCTAGTGAGTTAAAAAGTCCCCCAACGGACCTAAGTGTGATCAATAGCACATATATGGTAACAAATTTCCTATAGAGTAATGCGGTGAATGAGAGTTGACACATAGTACGGTATTACGAAGTGCCATGCCCTAAGGAAGCAAGTCCAAAGCTTTGTGGAAAGCTTTGAACTTCTATGAGGTAATTCCTTTGTAAACATATCTACAAAATATTCATGTTAAACCAAGTTGATCTCTCTTGTTGAGAGTCTCTCTGTGACATAGTGATAATGCACCACAATGTGCTTGGTGCACTCATGAAAAATTGGATTCCTTGCAACCGCCAATGCACTCCGACTACCATTGTAGATGATGTTGTGAGTGTCCTATCTAACATCCAAATTGGCCATAAGGCATCTAGGTGTATGCATGATAAGGTGTACCCACTTTCATCGGTTTCACCTAGAAGAATTACCAAAAAGAAATCTAGGTTTTGACACTACTACGTATATTTGACTTGCTTGCACGTACTTTGAAGAGGCAAGATTTGGTGGCCACACAAAACACATAGTGTTAAACACTATGGAAAGTTTTGATCTTTAATTTTCCAAACCAAATTGAAAATTTTAGTGTGCAAGGACTACTCATATTCAACATATCACGCCCTATCATGACATGTGACCTTGATTAACGAATACCTATATCTTTATATGGACTTCTTTGCTTGACTTTCCATTCTATACATCAATTAATCACTTAGCAAGAAATTTAACTTAATCTTTTGATAATTTTTTGGGTCTCTATGTAATTATTATGATTTATTTTTCTTTATTAGAATTATCGTTTAGAAAAGCCACAATTTTTTACACCAGATATCTAATTCTTCAAAACATTCTAGGAGGATCTCAAAATCTCGATAGCATAGCTAACTAGTAGATCTCTTTTGGAGGGGAGATTGGATGCAAGACTTAAAAGAGGGCTTATCAAACCTATACCCAAGTTGGTTTTTGCTCGTTGCTAAAACAATGGCGGCCTATCTCCATGATGCCAGTTCGTACAAGATCATTGCTAAGGTGGTTGCGTTAAGACTGGCTTCATCCTTGAATAGAATAATCACCCCCACCAAAACGGATTCATCAAAGGATGGTTAATCTATGACAACATCCTCACTGCCATGGTTGGCATTGAGTATGCTCCTTTTACCAAGCAAGAATGTATTCTCCTTCAATTTGACCTAGATAAGGTCTACAACATAATCTTGTGGTCTTTCATTGAGGCTATCATGAAGGATTTGGGCTTTGGATACAAAATGTGTACGATAGTTTGCACGCTCGGGGAAGGAAATTACTTTGAGCTTCTATTCAACAACAAGATAGTGGGAGTTTTTGAAGTCAAAAGTTTGATCAAGCAAGGTTGCCCCCTTGCCCCGCTTCTTTTTGCAATGGGCTCTCACCCTCTGGTGTCCGCACTCGAGGACAATGCGAGGAAAGGGGAAATTCAATGTCTTTCACTTCCTAGAGGAAAACAATTGCTTGCTAAGTTGTTTGCATATGACTCTCTACTCTTTCTTAAAGACAACTCAAATATGCTAAGATAAACCCTTGAGATTGTTCAACTGTTTTCTTTTTCTTTTGGCTCAATGTGCAGTATTGAGAAATCTAGATTGATTTCTCTCTCCGAAAGCGACTCGTTCGACCCGACGGAATGGTCATGACAAGTTATAGGTACTGGAACTATGTTCAAGCACCTGGGCACTCCACTTGGGGTGGGTGTTATGGATAAGAAATAAATTGAATGGTTCTTGAACAAAATAAACAGCAAAATGAGAAGTGAAAATTGATGCTCCTCCCCTTCTATAGTAGAGTCAGGGTGATTAATGCTTTCATGATCCCGTACATTTCATTTGTGTCATCATTGCTAAAAGTGAGAAATCCAATTGGAAAGAATTTCTGAAGCCTATCAAATGGTTCTGTGGAAAAAAAACACAAAAACCTCATCCCCCTACCAATGGGAGAGATGGGAATGGGTAGTGAGACCAAAGAATGACGGTGGAACTGGGATGATTGACCCCATGGTACATGTAAAAGCTTTGTGTTCCAAAATGTTGATCTCATTGATGGACCAAAATGAGGAACGGGCTATTATGGCATGGGATATGGTTAATGAAGCAAAAGCTTACCACCACAAAAAGGGGCACTTGGAAGAATGCCACAGTGCAGGATAAGATTTTGGCACCCTCCTAGACACTCCTGAAGCTTGGAGGTTGCAAAGGGGAGCTAGTACAAAGTGCAACAAAGAAACTTCAACCCTGGAATGGGGGGATACTTTTAGATACTTCAGGGATTCCTCTCTCAATCGATCCCCCTAGCTCCAAACTTGGAAAGGGCTCCCTAGACCCCTTTTGGAGGAAGTGGCACACTTGAACAACAAAGGAATCTCTAAACTCTGATGATAGAGGCGTTTGTTGGAAGGGTATGGAGCTTGTAGTGATGCAACATAACTTGGGCATGTATGAAAGACTTCTCACCGGTAGACTCTTGGAATTGCTTGATGCATCACCTCCACTTGTCAATGGATCAAAAATTGATTACAGAACCTAGAATTGGCCGAAAGACAGAGTCTTTTCACTTTCCAAGACCCTAAGTACATATAATGTGTTGATATACAAAGCAGATTGGTTCGACTCACTCATTAAAATGTAGAAGAAAAACTGATCAGAAGAGTGTTGGCAAGATAGTGTGAAGGCCATTTGGGAGACTAAATGACTGTAATACATGAAGATATTCATCTAGTAGGTGCTTTGGGGAGCCTGGCCTACTGGAATAAAGGTGCACGTGAGAGGACTCGGATCTGACACTTGCTCTAGTTGTAGGTCATCTCTGAAAACCCCCTTCATTTGTTCTTTAAGTGCCCTACTTCATGGGGCTGACCGATAAAGTCTAATAAATGGGTATGGAGGACTTGGAAGATCATCTTATTTACTAATGACCTAATCTTGAGAGGGAGTGGATTCCAAAGCTAGGCCATTTTGGTGTGCACCCAAATTACTAGATTTTGCTACCTAAACCAGGTATGGAAGTCTAAGAACCTTCGGGTATTTTAGGCCAAACTAGGTGTAGCGTATTTCGATGATATTGTGCACATGAGCACTAAGCTTCCACAATGTTGGAGCAAGAAGAGGGTCAGTGAGCAAGGATGAAGAATAGACCCATGCATTGAGCTGCTTAGAACACTCAAGAGGGTAGGTTTTACCCTGCTGGTTTTGAATCCTCTTTGTTTGTGTACAGCCATTGTTGAAACCCTAGCTCCTCCAAAGCACATGTAATGCTGCAATTGTATTCTTTTTGAGTTAATATAAATTCTCTCAAATCGCAATTGTGAGTATGGAAAAAAGAAGGAATATATTGGCACCCCTATTGAAAGGGTATTACTTTAGAATGTGTGTCTTTTGAAAGAATATGGAACCCTTCAAATCCTTTCTTTTTTCTAGCAGAACTCACAATTGTGAGTGGACGTATTATAAAGTCACTAAGCTAAAATACAAATCAGTCTCAAGCTCATGATGAGCCTTGAGGGACAGAGGGTTACATCAAGGCTTAGTTAGAAGTACCTAGTAGCGTATTGCAACCAAAATCCCAATCTTTTACATGGCATGACTCAACCTAATGGTGAGGGTCGCCATAAGCCAATCCCCTAAGTTATACCTTTTACCTACCACATATATTAACTACTTGAGAGGTCACTATCACATATATGGCAGTTCTTGGCCTTCCAGAGATTACTGAAGAAACAATATCTGACAATTTGAGTACAAATTAGGAGTGCAGAACTTCAAAACTATTTCCACCCAAGGCACAAATCCCTCTTGAAAAACCCTATCTTTCACGTTCTTTGAATCCATTTGCAGACCTTGCCTCCTAGGACTCTAATAGCCAGGAAGTCCATGAAAGGTGGGTGAGGTCTTCACTAGCCAATTTGCACCCTGAACATCTATCAGACCCGATACCACGGGCATGAATCTTGACACCTATTGGAAAGGCGCCCCGCAACACACTTTCCATATAAATATCTTCATAAACTGAGGGTACCGTGGATTCCAAATGTTCTTTCGTGACCTCAACCCATCTAGCCTCCATCCATTGTTTCTTCCAGTACTTGTTCAAAGGGGCGAACTAGTCCGCCTCATGAATTAATGCTTGGTAAATTCCCTCGGCATGAGGTTTAAAGAATTGGCTACTCATAGGCCATTTCCAATCTTTCCACTCAAAAGTAGATTCATAGATCGGCATCAAAATATCGTCCATGCCTTCTACATCTCTGTTAACGAGAAGTTTCTCAGTGCCATTGTGTTGAAACTAGGTCACCACTTGGTCGGAGGATTTCCAACACTTTCTATTTCTATCTTAGAAGTGGCTCGCCGCATGAGTCCTTTATTACTCATTCTTCTTGCAGTTTCTCCCCGATAAGGGTTTAACATTACACCCGCAGCTCTAGATAGCCAAGAGGACCAATGGGAAATGGAGTTTTGGAAGTATCTAGTTAATTCACCCCATTCCAGTACCCATGTTGTTTTATTGCATTTTGTAAGAGCTCTCCAGTGATGCCACCCAGTCTAAGAGAAGACCACTTGGGGGTCTAATAGTTTTCCGTGCACCTCGATCCCTTTCCTCTCACCACCTTCAAAAAAACGTTTTTCCTTATCTATCATATCCTTGGTCATGACATCCCAAGATTGGTCTTGTTTTGCGATTGAGACCACAAACTTGGTGCAAAGGGCCTCCACATGAATAGCAGGGTTGAGAATTCCAAGGCCACCTTGGATTAAAGGTTGAGTGATACCTTCCCACTTTTCCCATTTCCATGGCGACGAGGCTTTAGTGTTGTTCCTCCATAAGAATATTTTAACATGATTCAATAACTCCTTCTAGTTACATTTAGCTATTTTGAGGAGAGAGCTGGCAAAGGCAATATAAGGAAGCATAAATGAGTTGATCACTCTGACCCGACTTTGAAAGGGAAGCAACACATACCTCCAACTTCTCATTTCTTTTTGGATCTTCTGCTAGACTTGTCGAATCTTTGTTTGTGTGTAATGTCCACCCGCAAGGGAGCGCCCAATTGTCAAAAACTCCTTCCTTTAGACACAATCTCCCTTGACCCAAAAGATGGGTCAAATGAGTCATTTTTCATCAGGGATCAATCTAGACTTCTCAAACTACACTTTGAACCCGAAGCTACAACAAATGTCCCAAAATCTCAAGGACCTTCCTGAGTACCTGAGGACAGGCTTCCAAAAAGAGGAGAGAGTCGTCTGCAAAGATCTTGGCTAGAAACTAGTCGTTATTAGGTAGAGTTAAACCTTGAATTTCCCCCTGTGCAATAGTAGCTTTGAGCATCGTTATTAGAGGATGCGACCCAATAGATAATAGAAGAGGGGCCACGGTGCATCCTTGCTTGATAGATCTTCTGGCTTCAAAGGATCCCACAATTCTATCATTGAATAAAAGCTCCAATTGACTGCCTGCACCTAGAGTGTGAATAAGTCGACAAAGGCGAGGCCCAAAGCCCAATGATTTCATGGCATCTTCAATGAAAGACCACAATATAATCCTATCATAAGTCTTCTCCAGGTCTAGCTGAAGCAAAATGCACTCCTACTTTGTGAAAGTTGCATGCTTGTTATGAAAAGAATGGGATCTAGGAGGGCCTCTTTACTTGGTAGTTTAAGGAAGTCAAACCATTAGTATTAAAAAAGTAATCAAAGGACAACTTTTGAATTCAAACACGCAAAATGGCTACTTTATTTGAATTCAAATTTCCCCCCAAAATGGAATTTAAATTCTAGCGAGTAAACCCATATCATGTAGCATATGTATGGAAAGAGCTCAACGCGTAGATAGCAGTTCTATGATCTCTGCTCAAACCAAAGATTATATGTGGGAGTTATGGAAGGCCGAAAATCATAAAATTGTCCAGGTCCTATTTGGGAGGAAAAGTGCATCTTTGACCAATCTTACACATCTCTTACACACCCACCATTCTTGCACATATGGCATACACCTATTCGTCAAAATGTTAATCACCTTTTAAGATCATGGCAAATAAAGAGGTCTTCCTAGACCCCATTCTCTTTGTAATGTCAATGCCAACCATTGATATCAAGATATTGTCGTATATTGACCTTCCTTTGATAAACCCATGTTGATTCTAAGAGTGATTGCCTTGGCTATGATTTTGTATGCCACATGCATCATGGTTATGGGACGCCATTGCTTCAAATGCGAGCAACAAACCTGTTTAGGGATAGGCTTGATAAGCCCTCTTTTCACACTAAGATCCAACGACACCTTGATAAAGGTTTGGTTAGCCATACACCTAACAAGGACCTTGAGGTCATCCCAAAACTCCCTAAAGAATTCAGTGGTCAAACCATCCCAGCCAGGTGACTTCTCCTTGTCAAGAGCTTGCAACGCCAACAAGCATTCATCTATAGAAAGGGCCATCTCAAGACGATTGGCTTCAAGTTGGGAAATTTTTCTATTAACACTCTCAAGCAAGGTCATTGTGGCTCCATCCACTTCTTGAGAGCGGGTGGCAGGCCAATGGTTTGGCTAAGATGATCAAGCATCATCCCAACCAATAACATCTTGGTCTTGTATAGCATTCCCATCCTCATCTGCCACTATGACGATGGGAAAACAAAATGACACGTTCTTATAGGTCCTTGATATAAAATTGTTCATGTGCTAGATTTGGTATGCTTTTCCAAATGTATGTTTTATACATAAGAGACTTCGTTCTTAGAATGTCACGTTTTTTGCCTCGTCTCCCTCGCACCTTGTGTAAATTTTTTCCATAGTATAGTATTCCTTTGTTTGTGATGGAAATTTAATAACACTGGAATTGAGAGTACATATTTTGTAGCCTTGAGAGATGAGTGTTGCAAAATAAAGCCGATCGATTTGTTTGATATATGTAGTTGAGCAGAGAATTAAACAAAACAAGATAAAGTCCATTGGTATTTCCTAAAAAAATCATATGAAGCGGTATATGATGCTCAAAAGAGCAAGATGTTTCATCAGTGTGAAAAAACATTTATGTGGAAGGGGCTTAAAAGTTTTGTTGTGAGTGCTCCTAATTAAGGTAAAGATCGAAAATTGCTCATGTGCGATGATGTGGTCAAGAAAATTGTTGTGGTGATCATGGGGCTAAAGTACAGAGTGGGTAGTGGTGATGATTGAAAGACGGGGCTATATTGAATAGACTAATGAGATCGATCGATCGATCGCTTGAATGAAGGGGCTAGATTACAAAATGAGAAGACTATAAGGGGATGTGTGAGAACACCTGTGGAGTATATTGAAGAGAGTATGA
Organism: Adiantum capillus-veneris; assembly: GCF_014529385.1. Taxonomy (NCBI): domain Eukaryota; kingdom Viridiplantae; phylum Streptophyta; class Polypodiopsida; order Polypodiales; family Pteridaceae; genus Adiantum; species Adiantum capillus-veneris. Next base: position 52,093,508 of record NC_140947.1, on the reverse strand, counting down.
TCCACTAGAGAGAAATTGAGTGAGGAGTGCTTTCATTAGAGTGTGGTAACAAGGGAAGGAGTGACACACTATGGCAAAAGCTGAGGCTAATTACCAGTAAATTGAGAGTGGTTGAGACGATGTGGGCCACCTATAAAAGAGCATTGAAGCTTAGCGAAATAGTGAGGTGGTCCTCGTGAGGTTTTTACTTGTATGGTTGGACGGGGGCATGAGGAGGGGTGTTGATGTGGGAGGGGAGCTCGGTATTGTGGGGTTCGAGCCCTTCGGCCTCGCGCTGCCATTTGAAGCGCAGGAAGACGAAAGCGATGATCACGAAGAGCCAGTAAGCGATGTAAGCGCCGAGAGTACCCTGCGTAGCCTCGTCGCGCCAGCCGGCCACGGCATTGAAAACGGTCCAGAAGTTATTGCCCTTGTGATGGCAGCATTCAAGCTCCCAAAGCTTGGTCTCGTTCTCTGTGTACTCCTCGAACTCGTGAACGGAGCCGGTGAAGAGGCCGGCCGCGATGACGAGCAGGAGCAGAGTGGCGGCGCCGAGGAACCATCTGAAGGCGGTGAAGTTGCCGCCCTTGTAGAGAATGTAACCGACCGCAGCGCCGGCGAGGATGCCGCAAATGGCCGGGATGGGGTAGGCGGTACCGGAGCCCTCCAGGCCGATGCCGCCGAGAAAGATGACGGCCTCCACGCCTTCCCGCAGAACGACAGTGAATGGGATGAGGAAGAGCGCGTACCTGTTGCGCTTTCGTTCAAGGTCGCCGTCTTTGTTGAGCGCCTCGATTGTCACTTTGGTGAGCTTCCTTTCCCACTTAGCCCGCCAGGTGTCCACCCTAATCATGGAGAAAGCCATGAGAGTGATGAGCACGACAGCAATGAGCCCAAAAATACCCTCCCACAGAGCCTCAGACTTGTCCCAAGCCTCCTTGGCCACTGTGTAGTACAGTGACAGAAAAATAACTGCTCCAGCGAGGGACAACCCGACGCCCAGCCACACCCCCAGCCACACCTGCCTCGTCATTCTCTTCCTAGTCGCCTTGTCTTCCACTATCTTGTTTATGAGCGTGAGCATGACCGACAGAATGATGGACGCCTCTAGCGTCTCTCGAAAAAGCACGAAGAAAGCCGGCACGCTGAAGAGCTGCACCATCTTGACACAAAATCTGTGTAGGCTCCTGCTGCTGCTGTTGCTGCTGCTGCAGATATCTGCAGACGATGAGGGAATTGATCAGTGCGATGTGAGCAGACGAATATGCTGACTGCTGACGGGCGGGAGCCGGTTTTAAAGATAGCCCCATTGACTTTGGATCGACGTGGAGCAGGTTGCCAGTTCATCGCCCAGCTCTCGCAGAGTGTGTCCGACACCCTTTCCTTCCCAACATCAACGCCTCGCACGCTCCCTTCGCGTGCCCCCCACTCGCTCCCCAGCCGCCACACTACGTGCAAGCCTCATATAGCAACCCCACAGATAATTAGTTTAGCACTGGACGGACCTTTTAAAGAATTTCGTAGCCCATACACATTTCCTTGATTCTGATCTCAGGAAACGTTCACACTTCTCTGGCCATTCGGGAGCCTCCCTTTTACCCCTGCGGACGCCATAGAGAGAAAGGCTTGAAAGGCTTCCACTTTCTCTCTATGGTAGGCTAAGTAGTTTGTTTGTTTGTTTTCTTTTTTTTTTTTTTTTTTTTTTGGGGGGGGGGGGGGAATGGGGACTAATTGACACGGGGATTGAGGGGTGGGATCTACGGTGAGATAGAGAGACATAGATCGTGGCAAAATAATCTCGGTGTGACAAAGTAATCTCGGGTACTCGAGATTATTTCGTACCCAAACCTCGAACCCTTGACCTCACTTTTACGATTCCCATGTCTTATCCACGAGCACTCGCATCTTTTTTTTTATGGTGTGGGACCGAAATTACTCTTATACCAAATGTGATTGAAAGTAATCCCCGGTACAAAAAAAATCACTTTTTGTACGCGAGATTACTTTTGGTGGCGCCGACAAGATCTACGATGCTTGATGATCTCATCGTAGGTCTTCAACCAATATATGCAAGCCATAATGGTTGCATGCTCCTACAAATGATCTTCATCCACACAGGCTTAACCATGTCTAAGGCAAGGCTCAAGCTTCATCGATCAACAAATATAAACGCACCATGATGCACACATGGCCAATCAACAAATTGAAAGAAACCAAGTCATTTTTTGAAAACCCGCCAAAGAACGGACCGAGAAGAAGAATAATTGTTCACTTTTATCCGCTTTTCAATAAACTGTGCATGCAAACGGCCCATTTCGAGGCTAGGCCACTACCTAACAAGCCAATAGCACAATTATCATTGCACAGACCATCATTGACCTTTGTCAATCCTCTCTAATATTTACAGCCCCCTTTTGTTGGTGGTTTTGGGTTGGGTGTTGTTGTGTGTGTGTTGGGGTTTTTTTTTTTTTTGGGGGGGGGGGGGGGGGGGGGGGGGGACATCTACAAGTGATTTTTTTGGTATTAGATCACACAGCTTACTAATCCCTAAAGTGTTACATAGCTAAGCATAGGTGGTTCTAAAAGTGTTTGTTATGGTTTTAAATAAACAAAAATTTGGACGAATATTTTGGAAATGACTTTGTAGTCAAAGGGAAGAGTAGGTGTCCCAATTTTTGAAATGGGGTTTATTAAAAAGAATCTTGACAGATCCTCCTATGCCTTGGAGAAGAAAAAACGGAGGAGACGACACGTGGGTGGAGAGAGAGAGAGAGAGAGAGAGAGAGAGAGAGCTCCTGTTGTGCATCTGTCAAGTGCATATTTTTTCGACGACATTCGTCTCGTAGGTGGAGTACATACGCGCTGTTGTAGTGCTAAGACGAGCGGCCCAATGTGCCGCATGGAGCTGAGGGAGTTTGCCAATAGCTGAAGCGATGCGCAATTCAAAATTGTAGGCTTAAGTCATTGGTGTGTATTGGGTGAAGGGACAATGAGAGATAGAGATGGTCTGTGTGTGTGTGTGTGTGTGTGTGTGTGTGTGTGTGAGAGAGAGAGAGAGAGAGAGAGAGAGAGAGAGAGAGCAGATTTCGTCTATCAAAACGAAACGTTTGTACAGAGTGTGGGCACAAACGAGAGGATTCAGAGAGGGAGGGCGATGCTTGCAATGCCTCGTCCTTGCAACTCAATAGACTGAATGCCATAGTCTGCAGAATTTCAAATATCCTAGATATCCTCGCTATCGATATTGTAAACGCAGCTATTGATGCTTTGCTTTGTGCAACTGTATGTAGACACAGAGGCGAAACATGAAGAAAGTGCCGCAAGAACTGGAGACAAAAGCTGTTCTGAGCGGATCTTGCTGATGTGGACTGCATACATGACGTTGATCTAGATTGCGTTTCGAATTCCTTAGCAAAATCTGTCTAGATTCGGGTTAATAAGGGCACGTAGATCGAGTATACCTCTACAATTTTGAGTGCCTTTATGGATTTCTCACTATGTAACTTTTCTTCCTTAAGTTTTGGGGCACCTCAAATAGTAAAGAGGAGAGTGAATAAATATTCTTATTACAAGAATGAGACTCATTCTGAGTTAATACTATGTTGTTTTCAAATTACTAAATTTCACTTAACAAACATGGTACATTTTAAGCTTAGGTCCAAGTATGTCTCCCAAATTTTGCAAGCGGATCTCGTTACACCGAATCTACTAAGATGCTCAAGTATGTAGTTATCTCGTTGAGAGGGCAAAAACAGGGACCTAGCAAGTGGAAGAGAGAGAGAGGGAGATATTTTAAGCTTAGGTCCAAATATAACCGTGCAATTCCAATTTGGTGCCAGCTCGATACGTTTATATGCCATACAAAAGGTCACATTTTGGGAGCCAATGTTTTCATTTGTGTAGTTTTTGTACTTCAAGGTATGGTTGAGATTGTCTAAACGAGAAATGTTTTTATGCTTTTGGTACTTTTTGTGATTGAACATAAAAGTAAAGAGCCAAAGTGTATAAAGGGGAAATATTTATAAGAACGATGATAGGTGTATGGATAGAAACATCGATGATAAGTCAGAAGAAGCAAAAATTACACTTTTTTAAATTGAATTCTCTATTTAAAAGACTTTTTTTCGGCCTTCAGAAACGATAGACTTTGGTGAAGGACTCATTGATGTTTTTTGGAGAAATAAGCTCGGTGTCTCATACCTTGTGTAAAATGTGCCTAGCAAATTTTGGTTATCTTCAAGAAAATATATCTAAGTATGTGGTCGCAATCTTGGCAGCAGGTCATATTAGTTTGAATCTGTAGGGATGCTCTCAGGTCTACCAAGCAAAAAAAGCCAGATGGGGCATGTGGAGGAGAGAGCATAAGAGAGAGGAATGCAGACGTGAGGAGTAGGAGGTAGAGTGTGGAGGGAGGGTGGCGCGCGGTTTTTTTTTTCTGTCTCGTTTGTCAGTCAACCACCGTGTCCGTTGGAGGTCTCTCTCTCTATGTCTCTCTGTGTCTGAGAGGCGCGCGCACACACACACACACACACACATTGTTCGATCGTCAGTGGCATGGCACACACACACACACACACACACACACACACACACACACACACACACACACACACACAGTTCGATCGCAGTTGTGTTGGGTGTGCACAAGCCTGCGAGTGATGGTGCGCGTAGTGTCGAGGGCAGAGGGAGTGCCCAATGGTCCCGTGAGATAGAGGGCGAGGCCGCTGTAGGACGAGGTACTGCTGTCGAGTGCACAGAGAGGCCAATGGGATGAGCGACATCAGACGCGGCGAGACAGAGTGCACAGGAAGGCGGGCATGGAGGACCGCGTGTGTGCATCAGCTCCTATTGTAAAAGTTAACGGCTTGGCAGAATCTTCGGGAGAAATTAATTAACGTATGTCAATTTGATCCAGTATGTCTCCCAAATTTTGCAAGCAGGTCTCGTTAGACCGAATCTACTAAGATGCTCAAGTATGTAGTTATCTCGCTGAGAGGGCAAAAACGGGGACCTGCCAAGTGGAAGAGAGAGAGAGGGAGATATTTTTGAGGGCAATGTGGTTGTCTTTGCGCAAGGGCCATTCCCCTCTGAAGACGTGTGTGGGTCAGATATAGATTGCACAGGGCCGCTAGGGGAAGAATCTCGCTCTCTCCCAGTCTCTCTGTGTCCTCAAGACTAAATGTGCATTGGTCCGTTATTGGAGATCTTCAGCCAGCATACCAAGGCTGCAGCCATAATGGAGAGGCCTCTGCGAGGGCTATGGTGTGCAGAGAGAGAGACAGAGATAGACCATGTATCAGGTTGATGCAGATGGATGTCACATGGTATGTGGTAGGTGGCATGGAGTTGAGGGGCGCAGTGGCAGGGCAGTGGACTGAGCGGAACGAGGCAATAGGATCAGGCAACGATGGCGTGCGATGGCCGAGGGAAGAGAGAGGAGAGAGAAACAACCTATTTTAGCTATTTTGGGGACGGAGGGAGCAACGGATCTCGCCAGATTCCATTTAAAAAAACAGTGTAGACCCAGTATGTACCCAACCTAGAACGAGCACAATTAGGACATCTTTAAACTTATTTTCATAGTTGATAAGGACACTTAAAGATTTTCAAGATATTTTCCAAAAAAAATGGTCTTCAAGGCACAAGATACAATTTTGTGAGATTGGTGACCTTAAGCGTGCCCTAGTAGTGGGTTAGATGAGAATCCGTTGTGAGGCCAGTAGAGCAAGGTGGTATTGGGGTCCTTAACCCAAGTACTCACACGGAGGCCCAATGTGTCAAATTTGTGGTAGAAATCACAAAGCAAGACCAGGTATGTGCTATTATGAAAAAGGACATGATGGACAACGCTAGACTGTGCGGACTTGAGGTGCACAACAAATTGCTTGCCTCTCGATGGTCTGGCTTGAGAGTTGGGGACACAAGAGGCGAGCTAATTCAAAAATGCAACTGAGCAACGGAGGCCTTGGAATGGGGAGAGATAATGAGATATTTTCACAACTCTATAACTCCTTGGTCCCCTTAGCTATCTAAGGTGGGAAGAATCCTATTGAACCCATTCTAGAGGGAAATTGGCAAAAAGATAAATAACAAAGAACTACGTCAATTAGGCCATTTTTGGGACAGCAACAACAAAAGTTGGAAAGGAACGGACCAATTGACACCCAATTTCACCTTAGTGGAACTGAAAGACTGATGGTCAATAGAGCTTTAGAATGGCTACATAGATTTAGTATGACTATTTGTGAGTCCAAGTCCGCCAACCGGAAAGCATTGCGGCGGCCCAAGAGCAGACACTTCCTTAAACCACAAGCCAAGGACATTTACCACACTCTAATGGCTTTGACGGATTGGTTTCCCCCCCCTAAACAAACAGTGGGGTAAGCATTGGTTGAAATCAAAGCGGGTGTCAATAGCAAAGAATACGTTGACGCCCACAATGGCCGTATGAGATGAAGGTTTTTCATGAAAGGTGTTATGGGGAGCCTTGTCGACTGGTTTAAAGGTTCTAGCAAAGGTATTGGCCCATATAGATGCTCGCAATGTAAAACGGTTAGTGAGGACCTCCCTCACCTATTCAAGGAATGCCCGGTGATTTGTGGCCTGGCAGGGGAGATTTGCAAATGGGAGTCAAAAGGCATGGAAGATAGGTTTCCTGAAGAATGATCTTTTCCTAGGAGGGAAGGTGGAATGATTGAGTGTATGGGTTCTTGCTCACGTCGAGGGTTGCTACTTGTTCATTTAGTTTTGGCTTGGGTGGCCTTTTAATTGCCATGGGGTGGCTCCCCTCTCAGTCAATGTATTGCCAATGTATCTATTTTATCTGGGAGATGCCATAGCTCGATACAAGCATGGCTTGAATTTGTAGATTTTTTGGTTATGCTAATATAGTATACTCACCATTGTGAATTCTGCCCAAAAAGGAAAAAGATAATTACTATTTCACGGTTTTCCAATTCTTGAGCTTTGTTTATAGCTCACATTGGAAATTGGAAACTATGCCTTAAGTCTTGATCTTATTTTTCCTGAAGTCGCTGTTGATCATTTCAATTGTACAAACATAAAAAAGAACATGGAAGTCATGAATCTATGAGGATGAAAGCGTGAATGGGCAGTATACTTTTAAGGATGAGAAATGGAGACCTGTAAAATTTTTGCAAATTAATTTTCAATTGTGTGCTATTGCACAGCTAGATGAAGAGATATCACATGCCCCAGATTTTTTCATTTTGATCGACCATTTTTGCTCAAACACTTCCAAAATTATCTGTGTTCTGGACACGGCCTTTTTGTTTACCCACTCATGCTTTCATCCATAAGCACTTTATGACACTGTGGAAAAAACAACTTCGCTTTTTGTGAGATAATTCAACTTAGCCTACAACTTATGGTCAATCTCTTAGAATGTATTTTGGCATGGAAAAAACAAGTGAAAGGGTCACCGTGGCTTTCACATTGGCGGCTTCGTTATTTTATCCATTCCTACACAGATTCGCAAGGATCTCATTTCATCCCTTAATGAGGACCTTACTCTGTAAAAGGACGTCAGAAGAATTGGACTGCAACCCCTGTGCATACGGTGTTCCAAGTAGAGATTGAACTTAACTAGGTGAAGGATCGGTTCACACCACTGCTCGTGTAACCAAACAAGCTGCAACTCCATCTTGTTGTCATTACTGAAGTTATAACATTAAAATAAGATCATCTTCTTCGCCCTCCAATGCTCGTGAGGTGCCTCCTAGCTCCTTTGCCGACAACTGGGTGCCCCTGTCAGTTGCCTCGCAGTCATGAGGCCTCGCGATAGCCCACTCCTTTCATTTCAGGTGTTATTTTGTCGCTGGTAGATGACACCCAGTCCTTTCATTTCAAGTGTTACTAGTATGTGACCCGCGCATTGCTGCGGCCAAGGAAACAATGCCTCTATTCTCATAGGGTTATCTTCTCTTCCAAGTGGAACACTGTCAATACTTTCTTCCTACACGTATAGTCTATCGCATTTATAAAAGTGATGCATGACACGACCTCTTAATAGATGTTGCAAAGCACTCTTTTGATACCAAGATTGGAAGCTTCGCATAGACATTATTTTTCATGAGGTGCTGGCCCTTGTTCAACAAACTTAATTCTATTGGGTGTGTGTGTGTGTGTGTGCGTGTGTGTGTCTCTCTCTCTCTCTCTCTCTCTCTCTATATATATATAGAGAGAGAGAGAGAGAGAGAGAGAGAGATTCCTTCATTTGGTCTACCTTGATCTAGCAATGCTACCAAACTTGATTATAGAGATTACATAAGTTAGCATGGTGTGAAGAGCTGAAATCTAAGAGAATTCAATGTAATAATACAACTTTTTTTTAATAAATGAAGTGAGTTCTAGAATTGGTTTCAATGATAGGAACGCAATTGGATTCAATATCTCTGCTCCACTCTCTTACTTGCTTCTATCCTTGTACGTATGTATGGATGTATGTATACATATATATATCTATATGTACACATAGTACACACACACACACACACACACACACACACACACACACACACACACATATATATATATATATATGCTTGAAGCAAAGATTTGTCACATAGGTTTTGACATCATGATATATTCCAATTATGTCTATATGTGCACATAGTGCACGCGCGCGCGCGCACACACACACATGCTTGAAGGAAAGATTGGTCACATATGTCTTGAGTTTGTCACATTTGTCACAGAGAGGCATCTTGCTATTGTTCCAATACAATAACTATCACATTCAAAGTTTCTATGCTCCCCCCTCATCCCCCCCCCCCCAAAAAAAAAAAAAAAACCCTCATGTGGAAGTGACTATCCCATGTGGACATTTAAAAAGGAGAAGCGAATTCTTTTTTCTCATTTTTTTGAAAAGAGAAATATAGATGGCTATGATTGGACTCTCTCTCTCTCTCTCTCTCTCTCTCTCTACCATCAGATAGATCTTTGAGATTTCATTGGATGTTCCTACAACGTTTCAAATTCTCCTTTATCAAGACACGTGTGTGTGTGTGTGTGTGTGTGTGTGTGTGAGAGAGAGAGAGAGAGAGAGAGAAAATGAAACAAAAACAACTTTATTCTTACCCATATTGTGAGATAAATCTTTTGGGATTGTTCCGATGGCATCAACAATTTTCTTCTTATTTATCTTCTCTCTCTCTTTATCCTCCTCCTCCTCCTCTTCCTCCCTCCCATAGATATTCACTTTTGTTGAAGGCTTGTCTTATAACTTTTAAAGTCACTTTAAATTGTTCCTACACGCGAGCATTTTGTTGTATCTTCCTCTCTCCTCTTGCGTCATTTGTTGGACTTTGCATTTCAACACATTAAATACGGCACTTAACAATTGTCCCCCCCCCCCCCCCCCCCCCCCCCCCTCTCTCTCTCTCTCTCTCTCTCTCTCTCTCTCTCTCTCTCTCTCTCTCTCTCTCTCTCTCGTGTTGATTTTTAGATTGGCACCCTTGCCTGCCAAAATTTAAGGAGTTTATATGTTTTTAAGCATGGCCCACATGTTAACTCTAAAAAATGAAAAGAACAAAATATCCAAGGATTGGTAAAAGGTCCATCAACTGGGAAATTTCGTTACCCATTTTGAGGTGTTTTGTCTCGTTGATTTTAAAATGACACCCTTGCCTGCCAAAATTTAAGGAATTTATAGATTTTTAAGCATGGCCCACATGTTAACTCTTAAAAATGAAAATGACAAAATATCCAAGAATTGGTAAAAGGTCTATCACAACTGGGAAATCTCTCTACCCATTTGGGGTGTTAATGTGAGGGTTGGTCTTTGTAGGGCATTTAATCCATTTTATACGGGTGAAAAACTTTAGCTATCCTTTAAAAATACACTAATGCCAAAAAACAATATCTTGAAAATTTGAAAAGTGCGTGAGCTCAACCGAAAAATCTTTCTTTCTCTCTCCTCCTCATACATGTACATGTGTATGCATACATGCAATGTGATGATCTCTCTCTCTCTCTCTCTCTCTCTCTCTCTCTCTCATGGTCAATAATGCGAATAACAATCCATGCATTTGCATATCATGCATGTCCTCAAAGCGAAACAACCCCAAGTCGACGTAAGGCAAGCTTTTTTCTTTTTCTCAAGCTCTTTAAATAAATACATACTTCCAAAATTTTCTAAAACATATCAATATTGGTTTTGAAAAAAGCCCCTTGAAAAGATAAAACCAAATATATCTTCAAAAATTATATTTTCATTAAACAAAAAAAATATTTTTTGTTTTTGTTATATCTTCAAAAAACAAATTCGCATCGAGTAACAAAACCTCCACTAAAGTTATCCCATTTTTGTTATGCCCAATCAAACATTTATTTTATGTGGAATAAAAAGTATCTTGACTTTACATTTGAAAAACCTTGTCACTTCTTACATTTTGAAAAGGCTCTTCTTACTTTGTGAAAAGGTTAGGCTATCATTTCTTACAATCTTACCTTTTACTTTTGCATTTTAGATTAGATGTTTTGTAGGTGTTTTTGGAAATGAACCAGGGAATGGCAAGTGGACACCCTCTCCTTTCTTGGAAATTTCAAGCTGCATTATAAAGAGTATAGATTTGTCATCGGCATTATAAAGAGTATAGATTTAGTCGATGACAGACGGCATCACTTAGATTCTCATTAATGAAGGTCTGCTTTTAAAATTGAAGGCACATATTAAAACAATAAGAAAGTAATAAAATCATTAGGTAGCTTATATCTCTAGTGGAATTTGATAGGCCACTTGAGGTTTGGATCGAAAGATTGAAGCTTTACAACATGGCCATGTGTAAACCAAGAATGAGATTTTTAGTTGATCTAACATCAGATGTCCATAATGTCAAGAATAGCAGACATGATCTAGCAAAGAACTCTAGGTGGATCTAGAAACTAGTGCTCATGTGTGCCGTTATTAACGTGCATTCATCCTATTTTTTGTCTCTGTGTCCATGTGTGACATTGGCCTTAATTATTGTTTGTGTACTAAAATTTTTCATTGTGATAAATTGCAATGGCACAATCACAAGAAGTTTTGGACAAATTCTCACAATAATTCCCACATTGTGACTTACCTCAACATCATGAGCTTCTGCGAGGGAGGCATCGTATACCTAGCTAGGTACGATTGGGGGCAGGGGACCGCCGGCCCGGTGGGGGGGTCGGCGGTCCTTTGCCCCCAATCATACCTAGCTAGGTATGCGGTGCCTCTCGAGCGTAAGCTCATGATGTTATGCATTGTATGAAAAACACTGGAAAAAGACTTCGTTTTCCTACATGAGAAAATTTCTAAATCTTCATATGAATGCATTCACGTTGCTACCCCATATGCATCGCTATGGGTGCATAGTGTTACATAGTCTATTTGTTGACTAATTGACTGTTATCCCTAAGGTCCACTCTAGAGGTGTCCCGACTCCCCACTGGTTCGTCAAACAACAGACCCACATATCCTCCCACTCCAATCCAAGGGAGAAAGCTTAAACAACGTTATCGATTTTTCCCTTCAAATAGACCCACAACAGGGTCACCAACATATACTAAAGCTTTTCTTTGGAGCTTTTTAAACAAAGCAAGGTAATGTTTTTTTTTTTGGTTGTGTGTGCGCGTGCGCGTGTGTGTGTGTTGTGGAAGAGAGAGGGGGGAGGGATTGGTTTCTATTTCTTGCGCTCTACCTTGAAAAGCATGAGATGTGAAGTCTTATAAAAGTGGGTTCATATGGAGTCTTCGAACTCGGCCCTCAACATAATGGGTTAGAAGTTGTTCGAGCATGTTGGGCATCTCAAAACCAAGTGGACTATCGGTTAAGCGATTCATCAACTTTATTACTAAAAACAAAAAAAATTTGCAGCATTAATTGTAATGGCAAGCTACTCAATAGTTGGCATCTATACTAATAGATAAAGGGGGAGGGAATTCCGGCTCCCCCCCCCTTGCCACGCGTCAGAAGCTGCTTCAACCGGTGGGTGTGGTCTGCAACTCCGGGAGCAGAGAGAGAGAGGCGGCGAAGCCGCCGGCTATACTAGTTTATATAAAAATCTACTTCATTCATGACTACAATGCCCAATTTTAAACCTAGAAAATTAAGGTCAAATGAAATATTGTCAAGATTATCCATTTTAAATCACGGAGTCCTGAAAACATACACTACAAAAACTAGATGATATGGTAAATGGGTCAATATAAAGACGAGGTCCTATTTAGAGACATGTAGATCTGGAATATAAAAAGAAGGAATTCTTATACCAAAAGTAGCATGACCTTGCATATATAGTGTTGAGAGTAAGTATGATGTGTCCAAATTTTATTTGGCATGACAAAGGTCCAATCCTTGTTAGCAGTGTTGTCACTAAAGCCCCCATGGCTAAGTTGCTACTCGTACATTTGGAATCAGCCGGACACTTTCAAAAAGCTATTCCAAGTTGGTAGTTAGAGTTAGTTCAGATCACCATGAGACTTCAGATTAGATGCCACTAGAAATGAAACAAAATATTGGAATTGGAAATGAAAATGAACACTTGAACTCAAAAAGAGAACGAATATTGAAACTAGGATTGTGTAATTAGATCGGTAGACAAATACAATGAGAGTCAAGTATGCTCACTGTGATTAGGACTACAAGGCATAATAGGTCCAAGGCAAGATTCAAGGATTAGGATCCAGGAATAGTTGTTCCAAAAATGAAGTAGTGGCCCATACTTATAGCCTCCCGACTAGTCTCTCGCTGGCTGTGCACTACCAATCACTATGGTAGCTATATGTAGAAACTACCAAGTCCAGCAGCCACATCTAAGTAGTTGTTCCTGCCATCTACATTCCTTTCCTCTGTTCTTGAATTTTGGTGTACACCAAAATTTCTCAGCAACCATGAATCATTTATCCATTATCCATCTAGTGAACCCACTTCTTCTTATCTGAAGCCTTCCTTTTTGGGATTCGGTACAACACTCTAGGGGACTCTTGCATGCTAGGACCATAATTATCCTTTTGAATGAGCTAATATAATGCCTCTTGTTCCAGCCGATCCTTCCTGACTATCTTCATTTCAAACTCATACGGAGTAAGGGAATTCCAAGTCTTTGTATCAGGGTTGTACAAGGTCTTTTTGTCTCTAGTTAGGTGAGCTCTGGCCAGCTTATGGTAGTATGAATCAATGTGTATTCATCCTTGAGGCGAAGGCTGGTTGCACTTGATTCAAGCTTTGAATAGTATTTCAATTATTTCTCTGAACTAAATTTCAAAGGATGCCTTGTTAGCCAACTCCTTTTTAGGTACCTTGGAAGCCTCTACTATAGGCTGCATTAGTTGGTTGGTAATCTTGATCAACCTGCAAATTTTTACTCTCCACTGGCCCATCTTTAGCTTGAAATTTTGAAGGGCTCTAATCAGATCATTAGTCTAGTCCATCTTGAGAGCTTCATCCATTACTTGGTTGGAGGTTTTCCACACAATTCTTGCTCCTTCATACCAATCTCTACGTTCATTACTATTCTGATGTAGCTTTGTTGGTCAACCGATTCTAGGTAGGTTGGATACAAGGCTAGAAAGAACCTTGGTAGCTCAGATTCCTTAGCAAGAAGGGCATATATCTGTGCAGGAGACTCTGAGACAAATTCTATAAAGTTCATCACAATATGGTTCTCTTGCTGCATCATTTTTTTAATGATTCGTACCAAGTGGAAGAGGCCCTTGAGATTCCTCTCCTATGCTCCTAGGCTCATTCTGGTGCTTGGCCCTCTATTAGTAGTGGCATTGTTTTCCAAAAGTAGTTGAATCTTATTATCCAAGATTTTTATGGTGCTTTGAAGCGTATCAGCACTTATTTGATATGCACTCTGATGTCCTTCATGCACTTTTATGTTGGCTTGTCTCCTAATAGCATCTCCAATTTAAGCCAAGGCTTTTCAAGTTTACGATGGAGGAATTTTGCAGATGAGGATTAACCATAAGATCTTTTTTTTGTAATGAACCATTCAGGAACTCTTTCCAATGCTTGAACATATCTAGGATGTAGTGGCAGATGATAGAGTTACTGATTGTGGTAGTTGAGCGATTTTCAGACATTGACCATATGATTGGCTCTCACAAGCTTCAGGGAGTGCACCTTTAAGAAAGTATTCATATAATGTGTGTTCAAAGGGTATTTAAAAAACCCTTTTACTTACATGCTTAAGGTAATAAAATGACCCCTATCTAAGAGGTGAACCCCCGATCACTAAATCAGGAGGTGGCTAATCATCATCCTCATCATCATGATCAACTCCTGTATCCTCCAGTTGGGGTCTTGATCCTCCTCTTGTTCTTCTTCATCATCAGTGTCATGATTCTTGATGCATTCAACTAGGACCTGATTGACTAGTGCTCCTGTATACTTCTCAGAATTCTCCTCTAAGTTAGACTTCATGGACTCAATAAACTTTTGTAGATCTTTCATGTTCAATGTGAGATTTTCCTCAAGATCAAAAAGATATCTACCAGAGACTGATAGATACCTTTTTCAGTGATTACTTGTCAAAGGTTGTGATGGTTTTCCATTAATGACTTCAAAGCGGCTTTCTTCTCATCTAGCCTACCTTGAATCTCCTCTTTCTATTCTTGAGCATATTTTTTTCATTAAATAACCTTTGGTTTTCATTCTTAAGTGTTGATATATATTTTTTCTCAGTAGCCATGATTCGGGCATCATTGTTGTGTTCAATGGTTATCTCCAACATCTTACATCTTACAGCTTAGCCTTCTTCATCTCAATTTTAGTCTCTTGGAGTTTTGTTTGAAGGGCTACTACTAATAAGCCAAGAGTCTTTTACTAGGCTTCAACTAGGTGCCCCATGGCATTGACTACTGTGTTCCAAGCATCTAGGGGGTGCAAGTCCAACCAAGAGCCATGCTTCAATGCTTAAGCTTGTCATCTTCTCCATCTTCATTACTATGTTGTTATGCTATGCTAAGCAAGAAGAGTGATGATAAATGAGGAACTATTTCTTTCTCCTATAAAATTTTCTTCTTCTTGTTCCCTACCCTCATTCCCTGCTAGCTCTCTCCACCTTTGAAGGTGTTTGAGGGCTTGATCTGAGGCCGGGATGTTAATTCTTTTGTAAATTTTATGTTATGCTCTTGATGCATGAAGCTTTCCATCTTCATTGAATCACCTAGGTCACATAGGTCACAAGGAACACAAAGATTGTATTGTATCAAGTCTCTCATTATGGGAGAATATTTAATACAAAAGCCTATTGGAGGGGGGACCACCGGCTCCACAAAAATCTAGTCCTCAACTGTTGTCATGTTCTCTAATTCTCTCTCTTGCAAAATTATTGTTCATGCCAAGTTAATTAATTCTAATGGCTATGATGCTACCGCTAATTAAGTTCACCCTCTATGTTCTCAAAGTAGTCTCATAAAAGTGCTCGCTTTAGTTCTCTTAATTTCGCTATTCTCAAAGGAGTCTCATAAAAGTGCTCGCTTTAGTTCTCTTAATTTCGCTATTCTCAAAGTTTATAGGACATTTTCATTACATTGGTATCAGAGCTATTGGTTTCTCTTTTCTTGCTTAATAATAGAAGTCCTTAAGTTGTCCATGACAGGTTGGACATGTTCATTGCAACAGGGTAAGTGAGACAAGGATCTATTATCTTGGTTGAAAAGGACTTAGTTTGAGGTACACCGTTGGGAACTGTAGTCTTAATAAAAGAGTCCCTTGAGGCTTTCCTTTGGCTTAACCAAGCTACTAGCAAGCTCAACAGGAACCATAATCAATCGAGCAATGCTAAACCCTCTCCACAAGTCTTTGCAATCAACAATGTCTAAACCACGGGTGTGGCTCCTTGAGAACCAATTTTCAAAGGTAAAGAAAGGAGTAGGGTAAGGCATAAATTCCTTATCTACTTGTTGTGCCACAATCCTTCCATTTAACAGCCTCTTTTCAAGGCATTGGAGGCGATCCAATTGCCTTTGCTGAACTGGGGGTGTTGTCGGGGCTAACTGGGACATAGGTGCATCTTTCTCCCTAGTGTCCAGTGGTGGGGCCGACTATGTTTAAGTGGTATGTTGTTCAATGTTTGGTGAAGTTTGACCCAAATTAATAGTTTTGTTTGTAGATGCCCCTTCTCCTTTAGTTTGTTTGACTAGCTTAGCAAGTATAGTTTGCTTGAGCTTCAGTTTGGTAATGAAGGTGGTTGTCTTCTGCTTTTTGTGTGGGGGCTTTGTGGTGCCACTGGTGCCACCTCCTAGTGTCCCCAAATCATTCTACAATGTTGCTCTTTTTGTACCATTTGTGACCATTTCTAAGTCAACACCTTCAGTAGTAGTCTCCTTTTAATTTTGCTAGTTAGTAGAGTCTTACTCCACAGTGGCTCAGCTGGTGCTAGCTCCAATGCCTATTGCTTTGTCCCACACTTTTTTGGAATCAAGGTGAAGTGGAAGACAAGTTTATTAGTACAAACATAGCCACTCATACCACCAGGATTTGAATACATGTTGGTTCTGAGTTTTGACCTTGGCAGTTTGCCGAATGAAAGTGTTGTGTAGAAATGTTGCGAGATTGATTTTAGCTTTGGAGTCCTTCAATCTTTTTAGCATCATGCCAAAGAGATTCTCAGCAACATACGTGGGGTTGTTCTTTAGACTTAAAGCCTTAACAATTGTCATAATAATCAATATCTAATTCTCCTAAATGATTTTCTCATGTTAAACTGATCATTTAATATGTGAAAGTGCCAAGGGAGAAAAATCTAGAATATTGGTTAAGCTAGCAGACCACCGGCCACAGTAGGGATCCACAGGAGGGAAAATAGGGATCCAAAGGGTGGGCCATCTGCAAAAGAGCTATGTGCAACAATGGGCTCAAAAGACCCTAAGGTTCAGCCCATTAAGACTTCCAAAATGCTAAGGTTCCAAAATTCAAAGGTCGTGTCCAAAGGTCAAACATTAGGGGAATTGGATGCTTTGAGTGTGTCCCAAAAAGTCTTTGTCAAGCCCTACATAGGAGGGGGCGAGCCCAAGAAGTAGGGGATGAGAGAGAAACACCCACAAACACTCACAAGCTTCATTTGTACATAAGGGGAAAGAGGGACACATGTCAGCTCCCTACGCCAAATGCCGACAAGGTGTACTCAAATCCTATTGGATGGCCTTGGAGGTGGACCAATGAGAATTAGGCTAGAGTAAATCTAGTTTAATTAATTTAAAAACACTTAAATAGAAGAACCAATGGGAATTAAGCTCTCTAGAAGACTATTGGATAGTATCCCAAGGGGTCCAATGAGCATTCAACAGCCCAATGGCTTGCCTGATTCCTATTGGCCAGGAGGCAAAAGGGTCCAATGAGAGTTTAGTTGCATTTATTAGTTACCTAAAGCTCTTAGAAAAGGGGAAAGGGGGACACATGTCAGAAGGCTATCACTTATGATGCTTAATTTACATTGGCTAGGCCTGGGGAGGTCCAATAGGACTGTAGCATGAACATTTAGCAAGGGGGGTCGACCAAGAGAGAGAGGGGGCTGATTTTTGCAAGGCATTATCACACACACACTCACACAATCTCATGTGTGAAGCAAATAAGACTCTCTCTCCTTCTCAAGCTTTAATGGAAATCTTACCACCTACTCCAAGCTTGTGAGAAGGAATGCCTACACCAACAACTCTTGGCTTTGTGATGCAAATCCAACCAAGAGCCAAGCTTCAATGCATGCTCATCTCCTCTACCATGCTAATTACTAAGCTAAGCTATGCTAATATGAGTGATTATGTGAGGAGATGTACATCTTTCTCGCAATAATACTCCTTCTTCCTCTCAATCTACTCTCATACCTCGCTAGCTCTCACCATCTTTGAAGGTGTGTGAGGTCTTGGGTCTAAGACCGTGAGGGAATCGATGTTGTGTTTGATAAGTGTTTTGCTTAGTGCATGAAGTTTCCATCTTCATTGCACTAGCTAGTATTGAAGGAACACAAGAAATTGTATTGTAAAATGTCTCTCTTGATGGGAGAAACCATAATACAAAGCCTTTGGAGGGGGACCAGCTCCATGAAAATCCGATCCTCAATTGTTGTCAATTGCAAAATCTCTCTCTCTTTTGAAGTATTGTTCATGCTATCTAACTAGGTGTTATGATTTTTGTTGCTCTCTCCACCCAAGCACTCTTGTTATTTTCATTAGGAATCTATTCTAATGAAATTCTCACTATGTTCATGCTATTTTCCGCTACACACAAGTTACTAGACCATTAAATGTTACATTGGTATTAGAGCACAAGGTTTCTCTTTTCTTGCTCAAGAAGGGAGGTCCTCAAGCTAGCTATAAATGGTTGGTACTATTAATTGCATGTGAGTAAGTAGGATATGTAATTTTCAGCCTTGCAGTGCGCTTGCCTTTGTGCAGTTAACGGGGCATCACCGTGTTGGAATTAGGGTTGCAGAGAAAACCACACAGCTTGGAGAAGACGAAGGAAGCTCAAGGCACACAATAGAGAGTGTGTTACTTAGTGTGCAATGGAAAGATAGATAGCCCTAGAGTGATGGGCGTATATACAATGCACGGGGAAAAAACCTCCTAAAGAGGGAAAAAATGCCCCGGCGGTCCTAGTGTGTTCACACACATCACTACCACATGTATATGGTAACAAATCCCCCTGGAGTGATGCGGTGAACGAGAGCTGGCACATGAGTAAAGGGAAGTGCCATGCCCTGAGGACAGGATCAGTCCACAAAGGGGAGTAAGCCCAAAGCTTTGCGGAAAGCTTCAAGCTTCTCACGAGACAATGCCTTTGTTAAAAGATCTGCAAGGTTGTCCTGTGTTGGCACATAAGCCAAGCTGATCTCTCCTGCTGAGAGCCTCTCCCTGACATAGTGGTAATGCACCTCAATGTGCTTTGTGCGAGCATGAAAAACTGGGTTCCTCGCAACTGCCAATGCGCTCTGACTATCAGTGTAGATAGTGTTGGCAGTGTCGCGTCCAACACCCAAATCAGCCATAAGGCGTCTGAGCCATACACACTCAACCGTAGTTGTGAAGACTGCCTTGTACTCAGCCTCACAACTCGAAGTGGCCACAGTAGGTTGCTTCTTTCTCAACCATGATATACATGAACTACCAAGTATGAAACAAAAACCACTTGTGGACACTCGCGTGTCAAAACAACCAGCCCAATCTGAGTCCGAAAAAGCATGTAAGTCTGGCGGCAATGATCCCCCCTGGGGATAAAACAAGCCAAGATGTAAAGTGCCACTAAGGTAGCGAAAAATCCTCTTGACTGCCTTCCAATGCTTAGACCCCGGGCTATGCATAAATCTGCTGACCTGTGAGACTGCAAACTGAATATCCAGCCTCGTGTTGCATACATAAATGAGGCAGCCAACAGCAGTTTGGTAAAGAGTGACATCAGCAAGATCACCAGCATCATGTAGACTCAACTTCAAACCTGTTTCCATGGGAGTGGCGCAATCCTCAAGTCCAAACTTACATGGCAATGTCTCTATGTAACTTTTCTGACACAAGGCAATACCACCATCACACTGCTTAAACTGTATACCCAGATAATGATGCAACAGCCCCAAATCTTTCATCTTGAAAGTAGCATTCAAATCAGCCTTAAATTCAGCAATATGTCTCTCATTTGGTCCAGTGATCAACAAATCATCAACATAAAGAACCACGATGAGAAATACATCACCCTCACGCTTTACATACAATGTGCTTTCTGTTGGACTGTTACGAAAGCCTTGTTTGACCAAATGAGTGTCAGCTTTCTCATACCAAGCACGAGGAGATTGCTTCAACCCATACAAAGCCTTTTTACATTTGCACACTTTGTCCTCTTGTCCTTTTATGACAAAACCGCGAGGCTGCGTTACATAAACTTCCTCAAATATGTCACCATTCAAGAAAGCAGTAACAATGTCTGATTGATGTACATCCCAACCAAAATGAGCTGCCAATGCACATAGAAAACGTATAGTAGTCATTCGACAAGTGGGAGAAAAAGTCTCTTCATAATCTATGCCTTTTTGTTGTGCATAACCCTTTGCAACAAGTCGAGCCTTATGGCGATCGATCTCACCATCCGGCTTGCGTTTCAACTTGTAAACCCACTTTGTACCAATGGCCTTTTTGCCAAGAGGCAAATCACATAAAATCCATGTGTCATTTTCTATAAGTGCATCATATTCTGATTGCATGGCAGCCATCCAATTTTCTGAATTTTGTGCTTCATCAAAAGTCAGAGGCTCCTCAACATCATGTAAGCTAGACACAGCCAAAGCATAACAATCTGATGCATAAGATGCATGGAGAGAGCCTGAACGAGTACGACTAGACAAAGGTGCATCCAATTTACTGTCACGCAAAGTGTGCACCAGCCATTTTGGCATACCTCTAGCCTGCTCATTTTTAGCCCTTTCCTCATCAAGTACATCATGTACATCTGCATCAGTAATAGGATGATCTAAAACATTTTCAGAAACCCCCATAGGCTGTACATTTGCCTCATTGGAACTTACATTCGTATTTCCACCACTGAAAAGAGGCAACAAAGTGTCATAAATGTCCTGTGAGCTTACATTACTGTCTCTAGTACATGATAGCAAGGGCTGAACAGAATCTTCCACAAACACTACATCCCGTGAAACCAAAATACGTTTTGTTTGCGGATGATACAACCTGTAACCTTTTCTTTCAGCACTATAACCAACAAAAATACATTTGCCTGCCTTATCATCCAATTTTTTGCGCTACACTTGTGGCACCAAAGCATATGCCAAACAGCCAAAAACACGCATGTGCTCAATAGAAGGCATTCTATCATGCCATGCTGCATATGGAGTAATAGACTGCAAAGCTTTCATAGGACACCTGTTAAGTACATAAGTGGCACACATGATGGCCTCAAGCCAAAAAGAATGCGAAAAAGCTTGACTTTTGACCATACATCATGCCATTTTAGTCAGTGACCTGTTTTTCCTCTCAGCAACACCATTTTGCTGAGGTGTATAAGGCACTGTACATTGGTTTTTTATCCCACGACTAGCCAGAAATGCATTAAATTCATGAGACATATACTCCCCCTCTCGATCGGAACGGAGGGTGCCCATAGTACATTTCGAGACATTTTTCCATAGCTAGAAATTGTTTGAAGCACATAAAAACTTCGGAATTTGCTTTAAGCGGAAATACCCCTGCATGCCTGGAGTAATCATCAATGAAAGTCACGAAGTACAGGTAATTGCCCAAGGACGGAGTTTGCATGGGCCCACAAACATCACTATGCACAAGCTGCAACCTGCATGTGGCCCGAACTGAACCATCCTTTGGAAACTTAGAACGCTGCATCTTACCCAAAATACATCCTTCACAAACATGTTTGACAGGTGCTTCAAGAAGTGGCAAAGAAGCAACCATGTCAGATTTCTGCAAACGCAGCAAACTGGCAAAATTCAGATGACCAAAACGTGCATGCCAAAGTTTTGCATCTGAAATAGCCCTTGAATCTGCAACAGCATTTGCAAAGTTTTGTCCACACTTGTCTTACAAAGTGAGCTTATACAGCCCACGGCACAAAAGGCCAGATGCAGCAATTTCATCACCAAAACTGAGATCATGAACTGTACATCTATCATCCACAAATTTGACTACAAGTCCAAGTCTAGCAAGTGCAGATACAGACAAGAGATTCTTCTTGATCCCAGGTACATAAAGTGCATGAACAAGTGTGAAGGAACTGCCATTAGCAGCAGTGAGCACAATATTTCCAACTCCCTGAATTGGATAAGAGGCATTGTTGGCACAAGTGACTGAATTCCCATGAGGGACAGACTCGAGAGAGGTAAACAATTCACAATGTGAGGTAATGTGCTTTGTAGCACCACTGTCGAAATACCACACATGTGAATCTGCAGCAACCGACAAGCATGCATCATGGACAACAGGATTGTAAGTTCACTCTACGCTAAAAGCCCATTCTGCATCAACATTAGCAACACAGTCTCCTTTCACAGAAGACTCAACAATGGCTGCATTTGTAGTGGATCCAGCATTTGAACCAGCATTTGCAGTGGAACCACCCTCTTTCTTCTTAGCCTCTTTGGCCTTCAACTTAGGACACGACTTGATCAAGTGATCATTAGCTTTACAATAATGGCAACGCATCTTCTTTTTGCCCTTATCACCAGAATTGCCAGACGAAGTGCTGCCAGCAGAAGCATTAGGAACAAAATTTTTGCCACTCACAACAGAACCATAAGAAGTGGTTGCATTATTGTTACCACCCTTTCTTTGAGAAGCAATAAAAGCCTGTTCAACTGCACGCTGCCTAGTCCTGTTTTTTCTGGAAAGTGACTCTTGCAACAACAATGTGCATAATGCATCAAACTTGACAACTTCAGGATTTCTTTGGGTCATAAGTCTCCAAGTACTAGCAAAAGTCTGGTAGGAATGTGGTAAGGCATCAAGAACAGTCTGCACAAGGGAACTGTCTGAAATGACTTCACCTGCAGAAATAAGCTACTCATTGATATCCTTGACACTAGCAAGGAAAGTGTCCATATCATCTTCCTCATGCATAATCTTTGACTCCAGCTCTTTACGCAGCAAAGCAATTTTAGCCTCATTGCGGCTTGCATAAAGACTTGCTAAAATATCCGAAGCCTGTTTTGCAGATTTTGCTGAACGGATGTGAGGAACAATGGTGTGCTTCACAGACAACGCAATCAATGCATGAGCCTGCGCATCCTTAACATCCCAACGAGCTTGTTCTGCTGTAGGCAAAACAACTCTAACAGCTGCAATCCTTGCAGCAAGACCTGCAACATCCTCAACATCGCCTACATCCTCAGAACCAGGACGTACATCAATGCCCTGCACAATGTTCCAGACACCCTTTGACACAAGAACATGTTGCATCATATAAGCCCACATAGGGTAGTTGTCCCCATCCAAAGTGTCCTCAACAGCAAACATCTTGAACACATCTATGTTGTTGTTGTCAGCCATGGTAAATGCTGCACCTGATGTGAAAACTGCCCGAAAGTAGGAGAAACGAAGCGGGAACAACCTATGCTAATAGCACAAACCGTAGAAGACTATAATGCACCTGTTATGCAAAAAACGACACTGATAAAAATTCTACACAAAATGATGAAATAGCCTGTGCAGTACTACTTGTAGTGGAAACGGAGGCCGAAATGAGCCCAAATCAAAATTTTGTCGACCTGCGAACGCTCGCCAAAGCTCACTGAAATCGGAGAAAGTGAGAAGGTGTGTGCTGGAGCAGCTAGCGACTAAGCCCGGGAGGACATGACCTGCTCTGATACCGATTGTTAGAATTAGGGTTGCAGAGAAAACCACACAGCTTGGAGAAGACAAAGGAAGCTCAAGGCACACAATAGAGAGTGTGTTACTTAGTGTGCAATGGAAAGATAGATAGCCCTAGAGTGATGGGCGTATATACAATGCAGGGGGGAAAAAACCTCCTAAAGAGGGAAAAAATGCCCCGGGGGTCCTAGTGTGTTCACACACATCACTACCACATGTATATGGTAACACACCGTCGAGAGCTATGGTCTTAATAGTGGAGTCCTACGGGGCTTGCCTATAGCTTGACCACTATTGAGCTATTAGAAGCTTGACAGGAGCCGGTGATGTTTTGGTTGAACGATCCTCTCTTCTATTCCTTGCAATTAATGGTATTCGAGCCATGGGTACAGTAGGTTGAGTGGTTTTTCTAAAGGGGTAAAGAGGAGTAGCAACTAGGGCTTGAAGTGTCAATGTACACCTAAAAGTTGTTAGAATGGCAGACAATAGTAAAGAGAGTGAAATTAATGTTGATAACTTTGATTTTGCTAATGAGCAAGCTACTAATGATGCCCCGCTGCTTGTTAACTATCTTGTTTCTAGGCTTCAATAAGCCATGGGCAATCCATCCCTCCAAAGTGAAGTGAAACGGCAGCTTCATGTTCATGGGATTCTCCAAGCTCCCCACCATGAAGAGAGAACACGTAGGAAGCCTCCTTGCGAGACTTCCAAAAGAGGTCTCTCTCCGATTCGGGAAGAAGAAGAGGATCCCTATGAAGGGCTCAGAAATTTGCTCCTTGATGACGAATCTCCTTCTCAAAGGAGAACTCAAGACCCTCCATCAAAGGAACAAGAAAGAAGTGAGTCTCCCGCCACCTCGGCGGAGATGGCTCCACGAAGACGGCGGGCTAAACGCTCTCCATCACCTCCAAAACGGAGAAGACCATCGCATACTTTTCCGCACCATACTTCAAAGAGGGATGACAAAAAGCAAGAGAAGAAAAAGGCGAGAAAGAGGACACCCTCTTCTCCATCTTCTTTATCCTCTTCCTCTTATGAAAGTGATGGTGAAGACAAAGAAGATCAAGGAAAGAAAAAGGCGAGAAAGAGGTCACCCTCTTCTCCATCTTCCTCAAATTCTTCATCTTCTAAAGAAAGTGATGGTGCAACCTTTGAATCATAAAAAAGAAGAGGCCATAGGAAATCCTATGCCGCATGGAAGAGGTCGTCTGAGCTCAATAAATTCAAAGAGGGAGGGAAGAGCATCTCTTTCGTTACCTATGATGTCACTTTTGGTGCTACGGACAAAGTCTTGGCCTTTATCTAACAATTTGATGCGGCGTTCGGAGATGAGGGATTCACGAAGTCCTCTAAGCTACACCATGTAGCTATGCACTTTCAAAACTCCACTAGACAATGGTGGTCTAGCCTACGGGCCAACGGTGAAGCTCCAAGGGAGCTCCACAAACATGGAAAGCTTTAAGAGCTTCCATTATGAAGCAGTTTTTGGCCACCGATGCCAAAGACAAAGTACTCACCGAATGGAGAAGCTTAAAGCTCTCTCCTTAAGAATCCATTCACAAATATGTAGACAAGTTTTGGGACCTACAACTCAAAGCCACTGTCTTCAAAAAGTTGGATTTTGGAGAGCAAAAGCAACAATTTTGTGCGGGCTTAACTGAAGAAATGGTGGAGTATGTCAACTCCCAAAGTCCGCACACCATATCGGCGGTTATACACCATACTATGGTGGCCTCTCGAATCAATTTCCAAACGGGGGCTAAAAGAAATTCTAAGCCCACGGAAAACAAGGGTTCTAATGATCCTAAGGGGAAGGACAATGTCGAAAAGTCTCCTAAGGGCAACTCCAACAAAGCTAAAGAGAAGGGAGTTTATAAAGGCAAAAATAAACTCTCTCCTGAAGAGCTTGAGCGTTATCGCAAGGATAACCGTTGTTTCAAGTGTGGTGAGCAAGGGCATGAGTACCGTGCTTGGGGAAAGGTAAGAGAACATGATGCTCTCGCCATGAACCTCCTAGGGCTACCTTGGTCGAAATCCAAGAGGAGGCAATTCACCACAAAGGATCTCCTCTATGCCATGCTTGGGGAAAGGTAAGAGAACATGATGATTTTATTCTCTTTGACCCTGGTTCTACTCACAATTTTATATCTATAGAGTTGGCCACCAAGCTAGGCATACAAGCCTATGATATGGGAGATGTCCTACCTGCAGACGGTGCTTTGAAGGGGCAAGAAGCTTCAGTCACTCCCTTAATCGGGAAATTGAGGCTCCATGTCCAAAGCTATGTGGACAAAGAGGACTTCTTTATCTCTCCTCTCAAGCATGAGGAAGTAATCCTAGGGGCACCATGGTTTCATAACATGGCTGCCAATGTTAAATTCCTTGAAAAGAGAATTAAGGAAAAAGAAATGTATATAGATGCTAAGGAAATGGGTAACACTATACCCATTGTACATACACAAGCTTTAACCAAGTCAATAAAGAGCTCTATTTCCGTGTACATCATTTTTGTTAAAGATTCTCAAAATGAACCTAATGTTTTAGCAAAAGAAAATATACACAATCAAAAGGAATTAGAGTTATCCAATTTTCTGAAGGGGTTTCAGGATGTCTTTATTGACGACATCCCTTGTGAGATACCTCCTAAATGAGGTAATGATGACCATGCAATTGAACTTCTTCCAGGAAGTTCACCGCCTAACAAACCTCCTAATAGAGTTTCTCAAGCTCAACACGAGGAGATTATGTGGAAAGTGCATGAGTTAGTTGAGAAGGGCATGGTTAGGCCTAGCTCATCTCCATTTTGTTCTCCTATGCTACTAGTGCAAAACAAAGACGACACATATCGTATGTGTGTCGACTACAGAGCACTAAATAGGATCACTATCAAAAATAGGTTTCCCATCCACGGGTAGAAGACCTATTTGATAAGCTACAAGGGTCCACCTACTTCAGTAGGATTGACCTAAAAAGTGGCTATCATCAAATAAGGATAGTTGATCAAGACATTGTAAAGACCGCATTTTGCACTACATTTGGTCTTTACAAATACATTGTCATGCCCTTTGGCTTGACCAATGCACCAACCACATTCAACCGCTTGATGGAGAAGCTATTCAGGCCTCACCGAACCTTTACTGAAGTGTTCTTTGATGATATCATCATCTTGTCTAATTCATTAGACGAACACAAGCAACACCTCCAGGTAATATTTCAAGTTCTAAGAGAGAATAAACTTTATGTTAATCGAAAGAAAAGTGAATTTTTCTTACAAGAGATTCAGTATTTAGGTCACATTATCTCTCAAGATGGCATCCAAATGGATCCATCAAAGTTAGAGGTAATAAAAGGATGGCCTAAACCAAGGAATCTTCATGAGTTAAGAAGCTTTATAGGTATGTGCGCATACTATAGACGCTTCATAGAAAAGTTCTTACTAATAGAAGGACCATTACATGACCTAACAAAGAAAAACCTTAGGTACACATGGTCTGCCAAGGAGAACAATGCTTTTGAAAAGATTAAAGAAAAGCTTATCTCTCAACTTATGCTTACACTATTGGATCTCTCAAAGCCATTTGAGGTCCAATGTGATGCTTGTAGTGATTTCCTTGGAGCTGTTTTGCTTCAAGAAGGGCACACCATAGGCTATGAAAGTCGAAGGCTTGACCCTCTTGAGCAAGCTCTAGGCATATATGAAAAGGAACTCCTTGCAGTTCTGCATGCCTTAGACTCATGGAAGCACTATTTATTGGGGACTCCTTTCATTCTGCAAACAGATCACCAAAGTCTTAAGTACTTTATGATGTAGACCAAGCTCTCCAACAAACAAATGAGGTGAGCAAATTTCCTTTCGCAATTTCATTTTCATATTGCTCACATTGCTGGCAAGCATAATCAAGTAGCCGATGCATTCTCAAGACGTTTGAGAGTGAATGCGGGAGAGCTATGTGCAACAATGGGCTCAAAAGACCCTAAGGTTCAGCCCATTAAGACTTCCTAAATGCTAAGGTTCCAAAATTCAAAGGTTGTGTCCAAAGGTCAAACATTAGTGGAATTGGATTCTTTGAGTGTGTCCCAAAAAGTCTTTGTCAAGCCCTACATAGGAGGGGGCGAGCCCAAGAAGTAGGGGATGAGAGAGAAACATTTTGATGCTAGAATTTTTCTAAACATTACCATAGGCTTTACAGTAGGTACATTGTGAACACTCTTCAGACCTATGATCTCTTTGAGGATCTCTTGACCTGCACTTTGAGCACCAAATCTCCATTTTCTTAATTGAGGTCTTGTCTTGGCTATTTTAGCAATTTGCTTTGGCATTTTCTCCAATTTCTTGGTTCATGGTCCCTTTTTCTTTCCTTTTCCTTTGTCATCTGTTTCACTTTCAAATGAAATGAAACTGGTACTAGATTCTAACTCGTCAATCGAGGACTCATTATCATTGGACTGTCTCTTCTTATGAGCTTTCTCTTTCTTGGCATGCTATTCTAGTTTTAGTGCCCTTTGCACTTCCTTTGCACCAAATCATTGAGCTTCTTGGTAGGTGCTGGTACTTATTTTTCACGTAATTTTTTGCTTTTAAAACCATTCAAAACCAGACTCTCATTTGTTTCTCTAAAGGAGGTTCTTGTGGTTGTCTGGTTAATTCTTTTATCTTTTCCACGTAGCTTCAAGCTGACAACTTGCATAGTTTGATCTTGTCTAGCTCGCACATGATGTCCTCAACTCCCATGTTGTCTGAATATTCTAATGAAAAAGCTTTAATGAGCTTGTTGTATACCTGAGCTAGTAGGCTGGGTAATGGTAGTATCATTTTTCGGATGCTTCTTTGAGTGTCTGGGGAAAGTATTCCCCCATTCATCCTCTCATCAATATTTTTGAGTTATGCATATAGCTCAAATTCTTGAATGTGAACATCAGGTTCATCCTCCTGACCTCCTTTGAAAACTGGAAAATAAATTTCCACATTAGTGGAGTGCTCAATGTGACTAGTTCTGGTTTTGTGAATTGGTTTCTTGTCTTTGGATCTCCTTTTACTATAATGGTTTGTGTCAGCTTCCCAATCATTTTCTTTTTCAATCTTCTCTTTGTTGGTTTTGGTCATGAATTATGGCCTCTCTTGCTGCCCTCTCTCTCATTAGTATGTTTTTTGCTATGTCGAGATCCATGAGACCGGTTCCTTTGTTCTACTCACTCTGCTTGTCTACACCTGGAATGGGTTGAATGTTGAGAATCCGTCAATTTATCATCTTTTCTTGGAACTAGAGGAACATCCATCTCATTCTCATGTTTCCTCTTAGTCTGAGAGATTTGCTATGATTATTCATGGATTGGACTGACATAGTCCACATCATCCATGAATCTAGTAGCTAGCATTCTAACTCGTGAAACTATTCTAGGTGGCATGACTGATGTCTAACTACTCTAACACCAACTAGGAGTTATTAAATATGTCAAGAGAAATTTAGCTCAAGCCACCGTGATTGTTAAAATGGAATGAGCTGAATACTTTCAGACAAATATTCTAGGTTGGTAGTTAGAGTTAGTTCAAATCATCATGACACTACAGATCAGATGACACTGTAAATGAAACACATGGAACTAGAAATGAGAATGAACACTAGAACTAGAAAAGAGAATGAATACTGAAACTAGGAATTAAAACTAGAATTGTATATTCAAATTAGTAGAGTATGCTCAATAAGTGATTAAGACTACTAGAATTTCCTTATCTTCTCTAGGTTATGGCTAGTGTTTTGGAGGGTGGCACCTTGGTTAGCCGATGTAAGATGTAGTGGTTTGTAGGTCAAGATTTTGAACTCGGGCAAGTTTTAACACTTGAGTTTCTAGTTTTTTGCCAAAATAATGTCAAAACTTGCCCGCGGCTAGCAATTTGGCTCGTGAAATTTTCCATAACATTTGGATTTTACTAAAAATATGTTCTCGTATCAAGGATTTGAAGGATTTCTCTCGACTAGTTGGGTTTCCATGATTTTATGATCACCTTGTTTCGAACAAATTCAATTATCTTTTCTCGATGAAAGTTGTTGAATTCATGTACGGCTTACCGCTCGGATGATGGATCACTCGAGATTTTAGTTTTTTCCCAAAATTATGTCAAAACTTGCCCCCGGCTAGCAATTTGGCTTGTCAATTTTGCCATAACATTTGGATTTTACTAAAAATATGTTCTCGTATCAAGGATCTGAAGGATTTCTCTCGACCAGTCGGGTTTCCATGATTTTGTGATCACTTTGTTTTGAACAAATTCAATTTTCTTTTCTTGATAAAAGTTATTGATGAATTTGTGTACGGCTTACCACTTGGATGATGGATCGCCTCAGTTTCTTTTCTCTTTTTCTCTTTCTATTTTTGTGGTTGCTCGGTTTTTTGCACATGTGGTGTGAATTCCTCTGTGGATTTTGGCTTTTTTAACTTTTTCCTTTTTTGGCACCTCCCCCTTTTTAAAAGTTTTTTCATTGTCAAATTTTTGAATTCTATAAATTTTTTGATAATCTTTCTAGAAAAACATTTGATTTTTAATTTTTTTTGTGGTTATTATGATTTTTTGGTGATTTTTATATATTCTCGGGTGATTTTCTTTTTGTGATCTATAATGAATCTTATGATTTTTTTGGCCTTTTATTAATTTTTGTGTCCTTAAATATTTTTTGTAGTTTTTTGTGAATGTTTTTTTTTTGTGTGATTTTCTCTTTTTTGGATTTTTCTTATCTATATTTTTATTGATTTTTAATATTTTTTTAAAAAAAATGCTTTTTAAATGTTTTTAATTGAATATTTGAATTATTCTCTTTTTTGTGGAATTTTTAAATTCTTTTGTCTTTTTATTTACTTTTTCAATCTTTTTTAAAGATTTTTTTTCTAAAAATAAAAATAAAAAAGTAAAATAAATAAAAATAAAATTACTTAAATGAACAAAAAAACCCTTACCTTTTATTACTTGGCAGCTTGGTGACCCCGAAGAAGGCGGGCTTCAGAGTCGATGATGGCAATGGACAATTGCGAGAAAAGAGCCACTGGCAAGCAGAGAGAGAGAGAGAGAGAGAGAGAGAGAGAGAGAGAGAGAGAGAGAGAGAGAGAGAGAGAGAGAGAGAGAGAGAGAGAGAGAGAGAGAGAGAGAGAGAGAGAGAGAGTCTCTCACGGCGCGTTGGCCGTTGGTGAGTAGAGGAGAGAATGTGAGTGTAAAGGAGGGTTGGTGGGCCATTAGGTCATGTGGAGGGGAGTAGGGAATTGGAGGGAGCTTTGGAGGGAGCTTTTTATGGATTGAAAAAGGTCTCTCTATCAAGCTTGTGTTGGATTCCCTAATCTTATGCAAAAAGCTCCCTCCGCCAAATGAGTGATGGCCACATATCTAACACACTCCATATAACTTCTATTTCCCAATTTCTGAGAGAGAGAGAGAGAGAGAGAGAGAGAGAGAGAGAGAGAGAGAGAGGTGCTAGTTGAAATATCTACTCTAAGTCATGGGCCGATGGATCTAACTCCACAATGTTTGGATGCCGCCACAACGGAGATGCTGCCTTCAGGGCACGATCCACCACATCTGCATGTCTCTTGTCTCGCTCTTGCATCTCTCTCTCAGTTAAAGGGTTTTCATTTCCAAAACAATGCATAGTTTGGTGGAGAAATCTTTGTTGCTCTCAAATATTGTCATCATAAAGCCCATCTGTGTTAAAGAATATGATGTTAAAGAATATGTCCATTGTGCTATGGGCGGCTGGACACTGACTATACTATGTTGTAAATATACTTTGGATAATAGTTCAAAAGAGAAGAAGAGAAGAGCAGCTCGTTGAATGGCTGCTGCAGGGTAACGATTGTGTGTGTGTGTCTCGATGTTTGTTGGTGTGTGTGTGTAGTCTTCTTTCCTACCTTCTCCATCACCTGCGCACTCTACAAAGTGGTATCAGAGCTCAGTTTGAGGAGCTACAGTCAATACACAGGTTTCCGCAGCTCTGGAGAACAGCAAAAAAGAGAGGTTTTTTGGTCATAACTCCCTCACCCGAACTCGGAATACAGTGATCCAAGAGTCTATCTTTATGTTTTTGGGCGTTCCAGATGCATTGGCATACTCAAATTTGCCAAAATCTACAATTTTCTGCAACAAACAACCAGCTCACACAAGCATAGGAGATGTCCAGTTTTGCACTCGGCAGTAGATTTACAGGTTACAGGTGAAGAATTCAGCATTTACACAGGTTTTGGAGAGCGACATAGAGCTTTTGCATCATGATATTGTGTTATCGAAGATTATGTTTGGTTATTGTGGGTCCGTTATGGACAGACGCCTATGTAAGAAAGGTTGTGGGAAGAAGTTGAGGCGGTTATATTGTCAGATTGAGTACTTTGTGGTTATGTATGGATATGCGGTCAATGTATTTTGGAAAACTGCAGCCTTTGTGAGGATCGAGTGAGGTTTTTTGAAGCCTTGCCTTGGGAGCTTTGGTACCTTGGCAAGGTGGATTAGGTACTGGAGCGAACCCCCGAATAGCCCCACGAAAGACCTCATATGTCGTTTACGACTATGGGAAGAAGGTGGATGTATGGATATGTGGTACATGACAACGTATGGATTGCATTTGCATACAGGTCCATGTAGACATTGTTTTAGAGTATTTATGCATAGTACTGAGTCAGCCTGTGGCAAAGTGAGTCAGTGGATTTTCCCTTGGCAGTGAGAGATTTTCTGTCAGTGTTTATGAGCACTTTGGTTGAGATTGTCACTTGAGATATTGTCCAAATACAAACGAAACTCTGCCGAAATTTTATCAAAATCCTTTGAAAGAAATTGAGAGAGTGAAGATGGCAGAAAGTTCAACTCAAGTCACATAGATTGTTGGAGAGAAGCTGACCAGAGAGAACTACAATATATGGTCTTACAGGATGGAGAACTTTATCATGGGCAAAGGTTTATGGGATTATATTACAGGTGAACAAGAGTGTCCCGAGCTTGGTTTGGAACCAAATAGAGAGAATGTTGAAGCACATAAAACATGGCAAGCAGGAGTAGAAGCTTACAAGAAGTGGATCGAGAATTCAAGGAAAGTGATGCATTGGATTTCACTATGCATTAGTGACTTCTTTATACCACATGTGAAGAAGGCTCAATCTCCAAAGGAAGCATGGGAGATACTAGCAAGAATGAACAGCTCCAATACAGAACCACGAAAAGTTCACTTGAAGCAAAGGTTACATTGTGTATGGCGAGGAAATAGATCCATATCAGATTATGTGACAGAGATAAAGCAAATACAGGAAGATCTTGCGAGCATTAATGTTGAAGTTCCAGATGATGACTTAGTTTCAGTGACATTGAATGGTTTGGGACCGGAATACAAGTCATTGGATACATCTATATCTGTTCGAGGACACATGCCTGATTTTGAAGAGTTAGTAAACCTTTGTTTGCAAGAAGAGGTGAAGTTAGGCAAGTCAGGTCCTTCTACATCAAATAACAATTCCAGAGATCAGGTTTTTTACTCTAGAGGTCTTGGAAACAATAGAGGTGGAAGAGGAAACTATGGTCGTGGAAACAATGTTGGAAGAGGTCAATGGCAAAACCAACAAAGTCAAAGTTACAATGATTATATCCAAAGAGGCAGGGGGAGAGCCCGAACTCGTGGACGTGGAGGTGGATGATTTGTACATCCTCAAAGAGATGGATATTGTAACAGATGTGGCATTTATGGTCACTTTGAAAGAGAATGTTACACAAGGCTAAATCAAAACCGTGATCGTGGTGGAAGAGGCCGAGGTTATGGCAGACATGGAGGAAACTTTGTTGGATACAATCCTCATGATCAAAATATATATGACAATAGGTCGAATGGACATATTCTTGAACATCATATTCTTTAACAATCTGGCTCCCCAACAAAGCCAATGCTCCACACTCTCCTCTGTACTAGACAACAACATCGTTCTCATTAGTGTACTACACGAGCAACTACCAAACAAACCAATTCCCATGTTCCATACCCCCTGCAAAACAAACAAAAGTTAAAGCAAGCTAAAGAACATTATTTAAAGATAGTGGGTCTCGAAGTTTACCTTGCATAGGTGTCCCATCCTCCTCTTTCGTCCAATCATCTTCCTTTAACGAATCAAACGAGGCATCTTCCGACGGTGTGTCATTGTCCTCTGATGTCCAAGTGTGCTCTTTCCTCATTGCAAACAGTAGCATTGTTCACATAGTCCTACTTTCCTTCTTGCATATTGGTGTCTTACAGACAAACATGTTTAGGTGGTCTTCATGCCATAATTATCTAGCTGATAGGCAACTACAAACACGCCTTTATTAGCGATTATTTCCAGCACGAGTCGAGCAATTTGTCCTAACTGGCATACTTCCATTTTTCTCCAATCTGGCACATTAGAATCAGATAGCCCATACATATGAGTATCGAATGGCAAAAACAGAATAGAATCATTCACCACAGACTCAACAGTTGATCCATCACGCAACAAACGAAGGCATTTCTCCACAATGTGTGGCCTCACAATGCTCAGCAAAGAATTCTTCAAGTCATCCTCTGTCTTTTCCAAGCTGAAATGCACAATCTAAATACAATTGCCATCACTATCTTTAAAACCCCTCAAACATATCAATCGAGATCTCGATCCACACCACAACTCCCATTCAAGAAGGCCACTTACCGATTGATGGGATGTAACCAATGGTAGGTCCAAGACATGCAAAAATTTTGTTTCCAGACTCGGTGCAAAGTCAATTACTTGCTTTGCAAACATTCGACTTCTTTTTCTTGAACACGGTGGTGATAGCAACGAAGAAGTGATCGCGATTTTTAATCCTATGTATGGATTTTTTCTTGAAGTTGCACTGATGTTGAAGATGCACTTTTGTTACCATCTAACACAAGCAATAGCATTGTAAGCAGCAAAATTAACATGTTTATTCATAATGTAAATACATATTATACATATCTACAAAAACATCTTTTCCCTACATCCATCAATGCCTTGTACACCTCAAATTGTGATCCCATTTTCATTAGACCTAGCTCATAAGCAAATGTCTTGCCCCTATGTAGTATTTTAGCATCCTCAAGGAATGAGTCAAGGTCAAGACAGGGCATCAATCTAAAAAGTATACTCTTGATAGTGTTGTAGACATTCTTGACCTCTTTTACAATTAATGACCAAAAAACCTCGATCCACAACCACCCTTGAAAGACAACAGATTCTTTTGTATTAGTTAAACATTATATATTACAAATATTTTCTCCGCATAACTAGAGAATAGGAATGTTCACAGATAATGTAC
Source organism: Adiantum capillus-veneris (assembly GCF_014529385.1). NCBI lineage: Eukaryota > Viridiplantae > Streptophyta > Polypodiopsida > Polypodiales > Pteridaceae > Adiantum > Adiantum capillus-veneris. Next base: position 52,058,908 of record NC_140947.1, on the reverse strand, counting down.
TCACCAGTCTGGAGGATGTTTAAACTCTTAACATCAGATGGATCATTAGAAGCCATCACACAAAGAATGTAGGTTTTTTTGATAGCGGGAAGGTCTATACAGGCTAGCCCATACAATCTTTCCTCTATCACCCATTTTAGATAGTTGGTCCACTCGATTACGCACAATGTCTTGCACCGATGTCCAAAAGGATCAATTTTGAATTGTACTCTAAGCATATTTTCAAGATACCACTAGAGAGTTCAAAATAACTAACCTCCACCAATCATCTCCCAAGAAAAGGATCAACAATGGCCAATGCATGTTTTGTCATTTTTCTAGATGGCCTAGCGGTTTCAAAGAATGCTTTTTTGTATTGGGATTGAAACTCCGAGGGAAGCATTCTATCCTTCTCTCCTATAATCTTTTTCAAGGAAAGGGTATACGTTTCCTACATACATGGTGCCAATGTTAATTTTATTCTACGACAATAACAATTTATGCTAATTTAGTAATTGTTGATTTCACTTAGAGGATGAAGAAGCTATGACATCAGAGTGACAAGAACATTGTACCATGATTTCTTTCCAACCCTCTTCCCAATATCCGCTTGCACCTAGCTATAGACTACACATGATAGTTTCTCCATGATAGCTTCTTTTGAAGCAAGGCACATTTCCCACACCATCCAAAGCATGTCCATGTAAGAGGTAGCCATGTATCCTGTCTTGTTCAATCTACATGGTATTGAAAAAAAAAACGTGAAAATTTGATACTAAAGAAATCTGCACGGGAAAACAAAATCAAAGGACCTTACATGTTTATACGCATGGTTAATGCTCAATATGTGAGCCTCATTTGAAGAATCTATAGTCACTAGTCCAACTCAAAATCTTGGGTGCATAGATTGACATCTTTTTGTAGGCAACACCTAAAACCAAAGAGAAGAATACACATTAATTGTATTTTAGAACATACAAGCAAGTTAACACCATTAACAATAGAACTTACTCTCTTTAAGTGCTCCCATCCAAGCTGCTAGCCTATGATTGCCATCCCAACGGTATACAACATTTTTTTGCATAGGTCACCCCAACAAGTGTCTTTGATTTTTTCTCAAACTCCTCATTAGCCACTCGCCATAAGGGATCCCATGCCTGGATGATATCATTGTCTATATCAATGGAACGATGGCCAGGTGAATCAAGAGAGCATTTGAAGCATCCTTTGGGCTCATAATACCCCTTCAACAAGAATGTATCGGCCAATGGTTGCATCCGCTTAGGGTCACAACTAACTTGTCTTGATTTTTCTAGTTTTACCAAACTATAAAGGGGTACCCAAGGCAATGGAGCTTTGTGCTCTACCTGCATTGTCCAAAATATGTTAAAGCATTATCTTTGCAACAGTTATTGCTTATTTAAACTCAAATACTCTTATGTACCTTCAATTTTTGGAGATGTTTTGACAACATAACTTGGAAAACTGTAACATCTTTGTCAATTGGAGATTCTCTCTCAGCATTTGCACATGCTCTCATGTATGCCTCCATTTCTCTATCATTGATCTCTTCTTCGGAGTTGTCAACATCAGCTACTAATGTAGATGATGCTTCTTCTTTGACTTTTGCTTTTCTTTTTGCCCTTTTAGATTTTTCTATTGTCGCAATAGGTGAAGATGGCATAGTACTAATTGGCATGCTCTTAACTAGAGATACACTAGCAGATGGAGACATTTCTTGTGGTTCTTTCCTTGATGTCTTGGTAACTTGATGATAAACAAACAATACAGTAATGATCATTCAAAAAATAATTTTTTAGTGGACATTTTAGAGTTTATATTCAAAGAGAATCCAATTGAAAGACTCTATAGAGATGAACCCAAAAATACCAAATCGCTTTCAGGCGAAGAAATAAGGATTTTTATGGCTTCTTCAAGGTAGCCATTTGTTCGTTCGTCAAAGGAACATGAGGAGAGGAGCATCCTTGCCATCATATACATCTAAAACTACAATGGAGAAGTAACTAGATGGAAATTCACTCCCATGAAGCTTAGCCAAGTTCAAAGTCTTTTATATTTGACCCACACCAATTGCCTCTCCATTGTAAATAAACTCAACGTAAGTGCCAACATCAAATTTCTTGTCCATCTTTAGTTTGAACTAAAAGTGAAGTACAAATGCTCTAATCTGCAAAAAAGAAGATGAATTTGTATTTGTTTCCCTCTCTCTCTCTCTCTCTCTCTCTCTCTCTCTCTCTCTCTCTCTCTCTCTCTCTCTCTCTCTCTCTCTCTCTCTCTCGTTCTCTTTCCCTTAGGTGATCTACAACCCTCTCTCCCTCTGTCTAGATCTACCACTATTTCTCTCCCTTTATCTATGGAAGATCCCCTCTTTTTTACCCTTGCTCTCTCTGCCTCCATCTTCAATCCCACTCCCTCTCTCTATGCTTCCTTGTCTCTTTCTCTCTTTTGATACCAGCCTTTCTCTCTCTTGCATTTTTCATCACTCACCCTATAGCTCCCTCCTACCCTCCCTTCCTTCCTCTCTCACTCTCCCTTCATCTCTATCTCTCTTTTCTCTCACTCTCTCACCCTTGCTCCCGGGGATCCAACCCCCCCCCCCCCCCCCCTCTCGTGCTGTCTTCCCTCTATGCGTGTGTCTCTCTCTCGCCCGCCATCCCTCTCTCTCGTTGTCTCCCCCTCCCACCCTCTCTCTCTCTCTCTCTCTCTCTCTCTCTCTCTCTCTCTCTCTCTCTCTCTCTCTCTCTCTCTCTCTCTCTCTCTCTCTCTCTCTAAAAACGCATCCGTTTTTTGACCTAGTAGACATCAATCCACTCTTTTGATCATAACTTCTTCATCCGAACTCCGATTTGGGTGATCTATAGCCTCAATCGAAGAGCACAAAGTCCTCTACGCATTGATGTAAAGACAAAAATTTTCAGAGTTATGGAAGGCATTTTTGTAGCAGCATTTTCGAAGTGAACAGGTTCAACAAAATTGATTCTCATCTCCTATTTTACATACAATGTCTTCCGGCACTCGCAAGGGTTCTTCTTCTTCAACAAGGTCCACAACCATTATGGAAAATGATCCAAAATCTCCTAAGTGTGGAGATAGCAACACAACCACCCAACCAACGACATCGAAAACCATGATCATGGCGTACTTGGTATCATTGCAAGAGACCGTAAACAAACAAGGTGAAGACTTACGAGCACTTGCAATGGAGAATGGCACACTAACGGTACTTGTGGTTGAGAATGAGAATCTCAAGAGGACACTTGAGATGCAAAGAACACGTTTGATGCAACTTGAAGAGGAAGTCAAGGAATGTAAACGCTCTCTTGTGGACTTGAATGCTTTGAAGGAGCGGATGAGCAAAGTAGAGCATGACCATGTATTGAAAGAGGAAAAATTTGACACTATGAGCCGGAATGTATGCGACATGAAAAATGTATGCACAAACAAGTCTTGGGCTGATGTATGTGGTAGCAATGTGGTTTCTAATTCCTCACTCATGCAAGCTATGGTTCAAACAAAGAATGTTGAGAATGTGGATGTGGAGGAGTTTAAGGAACGGGAGCGATGTTCCAAGAACATTGCTATTCGTGGAATTCCCGAAGAGAAGTTAGAGACACCTCCTTCTCTTGCCATTGTTATTGAAGATTTCTTCAAAACCCCACTTTGGCATGTCCGGAGTTATGGTCTATGGAGCACATAGAGTGGGGAAGCAAGGAGCTCCTCGCTCGGGAGAACGGCCAATTGTATGCACCATGCCGGATGAGACCAAGCGAAAGATTATCCTTGATAATAGTTGGATCTATTTGAGGGATACAAAATGTTTTGTATGTGAAGATCGCACTATTAAGCAACAAAATATGCGTCGCAAGGCATATGAGGAAAAGAATAATAAAAACAAGGAGATCTCTCATGAAGAAAATGTGCCCAAGGAGGAGGCAAGTCTCTCAAGCAAATAGGGATGCGTGACCTATGAGACCGAGTTACAATTGAAAATATGCTTTTGGAATTGTAATGGATACCCATGGAATGCGGGGGTTGGCATTGATGAACTAACAAGCAAAGCCGATGTTGTACTTCTTGTTGAAACTTGGGAGCATGATACACAAAGGATTAACGGCTTGGAGGATTACAATGTACATTCATTGATGTGGTCAAAGAATCTCAAACAACGAAGAGGACAAGGAGGGTTAGCATGTATGGTTAAGAAAGGATTGGAAGATTTTGTATCAATTGTGAAAGATGACAAGTACAAACGTTATGTATGGCTGAAAATTATGACACCAAAAAGAGCACCCATTTTTGTAGCCGGTTTCTACATTCCTCATCATGATTCTCCCTTTTATGCTTGCATGGATAGAGATCAACCATTTTTTGATTTGGAAGAGGACATTGCTTATTTCAAAGGTGAAGGTGATGTTATTGTATTTGGGGATATGAATGCTCGCACAAAAACATTGCAACATGATACTCAACAATTTGATATGCCATACATTTCAAGGGAGTTGGAGGAAGTTCACTTGTATGATCTTACTTCAATGGATGAGAAAGAGCCGGATCACTATGGAAAGTTACTTTTACACATGTGTAATAGCACGGGTATGCTCATTGCCAATGGTGTATCTTTGTGGAGTGGAACCAATGGATTTACATGTAGGAGACATAATGGGGATAGTGTGATTGACTATATGCTACTCTCTGAAGCCATCATGTATCGCATAAAGAGTTTTATGTTTGGTCAATGGACCCCGGAATCCAACCATTGCACCTTATGTATTGACCTTTCATGTGGAGAAGCAACTAAGCATGATAATCTCAACCAAAGGAAAGAGAAGTTATCACCATGTATGGATTTCAAACGGGCACCAATGTACATTGAAATGGTTGAGCAAAAATTATGGATGACAAAGCTTCAATGTGATGCACCATTGGAAACTAAATGGGAAGCTTTCAAGAAAGCTATTTGTTCTTGTGCGGAAGAATGCTTTGCCATAAAGCATCTCCATGGTATCAACAAAGATAGATCACGCAAAAGGTGGTTTGATAAAGAATGTCAAGATGCTCGAAAGTCCTTGATAAAGCTTGATGCAACTATGGACAAAGACAACTATCAAAGTCATTTGCATACATACAAGGCATTGATTCAAAAGAAGAGAAGAAGATGGGAAGTAAAGCAACAAGAATTTCAAGTCCAAGAAAAGGCACATGCATGTGGAAGATTTTGGAGAAACTTGAGAGGCAAGCGGGTTGAGAATTTTGGTAACTTGAGTCTAGTGGATATGTACACACATTGTAGGCAATTATATGAGCAAGCAAATACTGAAAAAATGCCATTTTATGGTTCACTCCCATGTATGCCGTCTTTTTTTACTATTGAGGATGTATGCGGTGGACTTGAAAAGTTGGCCACTCGCAAAGCGGGAGATCTTCAAGGTATCAAGCCGGAGATGATCAAATGGACGGGAGATTTTACCCATGAGTGGATGTGTGATATGTTCAACCTTGCACTTCAACATGGTATGCCTTATGATTGGAGTACTAATTGGGTTAAGCCTTTGCATAAAGGAGGGGATGTAAAGAATGTAAGCAACTACCGGACTATAATGATTGGGTATCTTATGGCAAAGTTGTTTGGGTGCATAATGGAGATGAAATTGAGTGATTGGGCTGAAGAGAATGACAAGCGTGCAAAGGGACAAGCGGGTTTTCGTCGATGCCATAGCACCATTGATCATCTTGTCACTCTTCGTGTTTTCATGGAGGAAATTCAGTTGAAAGGAAAGCGATTGTATTGTTGTTTTGTGTACCTTAAGAAAGCCTTTGATATGATTCCACGTAACAATTTGTGGAGAAGGATGGAAGAACTCCAAGTGCCAAGTGAGTTTATGCTTGCGGTTTCTCGAATCTATGAGAAGGTGATTTGTCAATTGCGCATGGGAAGAGAAATTTCAGAAATTTTTGTAAGCACTATTGGGGTTAAACAAGGATGTCCATTGTCACCAACTCTCTTTGGTCTATGCATCGATCAATTGGAACAAATGGTACTTGACTTTATGCAAGAAGAAGGCAGTGAAGAGGTCACTATTTGCAATGCGGTAATCATGCTTTTGTTGTATGCGGATGATGTAGTGCTTCTAGCACACACTTTAGAAGATGCACAAAAGCTTATGGTTGTCCTTGAGAACTTTTGCTTGCATAGTGGGCTAATTGTAAATGAATCCAAAACAAAGGTTATGCTTGTGAAAACCAACCATAAGGAGAAGCCATGCATTGTGTACAACAACGAGACACTTGAAGTTGTTGAGAGCTTTAAGTACCTTGGCCTTGAGGTTCCATCCAATCACAAGCGGCATAAATGTGCTATGCGTCGTTTGGAAGCGGGAAAGAGAGCATATTATGCATTTGAGAACATGTGTAATACGGGAAACATTAAGTGTTGGGTTCTCAAGAAGTATCTTTTTGATGCATTGGTGACACCGGTTCTTCTTTATGGAGTTGAAGTGTGGGGCGGGAGCATCTCAAAGTCTACTTGGAAAGAGTTTGAGAATGTCCAAAAGCGTTTCCTTACAAACTTTCTCCAAGTTAAGACACAAACACCATATATGCTCCTACTTCTTGAATCGGGATCTCTTCCAATTGAGGTTATGGGCATGGAAAGGGTTGTGGAGTACATGATAAAGATGCGTCAAAACCCCTCACATCGACTTCCTACAATTGCATAGGAAGCAAGCAAAAAAGTTCAAAAGACGCATAAAAGCAAGATCTTGAGCACGGGATGGATGCAAGACATAAATAAGTGGTTTGGGAGATGGGATGCATTACACTTGCTACATGATGCTTCAATTGACTCTCAAGTGAATGAAGCTCTTCTACAACGCCAATGTATTACGGCTTGGGAGAAATCCGGTGGGTCACGCTTCATACATTACACCACCTATATTGCCCCCAACTACAAAACCATGTTCTTCGCTGAGAGAGGAAACCGTACCCACACTTACATGCTTGAGTCTATTCCCTTGTCCGCGATACACACTATCGCAGCAATTCAGCTTAGCTCCCATTTCCTTCGATGCGAGATAGGGCGTTGGGGCAATGGAGAAGAGTCAAATCGATTGTACACATTATGCTCACTGCAAGTTCGAGAGTCCAAGTACCACACACTACTAGAGTGCTCAGCTTTTGATCACATCCGAACTTGCTTCTCTCACATTTTCAGCCATAACTTAGACCTACACACTTTCCTCTCCCAGCCAAAGTGTGGGCTCTCCATTGCGACTCTCATCACTACAATTTTGGAGCATCGAGAGTCACTCATGAGCCATACACATACTACATCACATGTAACTTTGGTCCCATAGGTCATATTTGACCTCCGAGGACGATAATAAAATCTATCTATCTATCTCTCTCTCTCTCTCTCTCTCTCTCTCTCTCTCTCTCTCTCTCTCTCTCTCTCTCTCTCTCTCTCTCTCTCTCTCTCTCGCTCACTTGCTCCCTCCCTCTCTCTTTTCTCCCACTCTCTCACCCTTGCTCCCGGGGATCCTTCAACCCCCCCTCTCTCTCTCCCTTCTACTCCCTCTCTCTCTCTCTCTCTCTCTCTCTCTCTCTCTCTCTCTCTCTTCCCCAATCTATCATTCTCTCTTTTCTCTCACTCTCTCTCCCTTGCTCCCTCACTCTCACTCACTTCTTATCTCTCACTCTCTCTTGATCTATCTTCTCTCTCTCTCTCTCTCTCTCTCTCTCTCTCTCTCTCTCTCTCTCTCTCTCTCTCTCTCTCTCTCTCTCTCTCTCTCTCTCTTTTCCACACTCTATCGCTCCCTCTTCCTCTCTTTTGTCTCAGTCTCTCTCCCTTGCTCCATCACTCTCCCTCCCTCTCTCTCTCTCTCTCTCTCTCTCTCTCTCTCTCTCTCTCTCACACACACACACACACACACACACACACACACACACACACACACACACACACACATATCCAGAGTGAGCGTGCGCGCACGCGAGAGAGAGAGAGAGAGAGAGAGAGAGAGAGAGAGAGAGAGAGAGAGAGAGAGAGAGAGAGAGAGAGAGAGAGAGAGAGAGAGAGAGAGAGAGAGACTCACACACTCTTTAAGACCATATCACAACTCACACCCACTGCCACAATCCATCTCAACCCTTACACAGGCACACAAGTGCTCAATCTCACTCTCTAACACCAAGCATTGTCGGTCCAGAGAGGCACATACATCCATACTGCCAACATCGCGGGATAACACAAGAGTAGGATAAAGGGAAGGGAAACAACACCAAAACTACGCAACAATGGCTTGATTACACTTCAAGAGACACTAAAAAAGCTTGCACTGCCATCATAATGGACATTTCCATGAGAAAATACAAAGGGGGTTTACAAGCACACTACTGTGTCAAAAAACTCCACTCAGTAGGCTTCAAACGGCACAACAAAGCCCTTAAAAATGATTTAAAAATAGCTTTTATAAGGGGCACCCTTCAATCCTGGAAATTGTTCCTCAATTGTTTACCTGGTGCCTTTTTTTGGCATCTTTTGGAAGGTGGGCCTCGCTTTATCTCTAGTTTCTCCTCTTTACTTGTTCTTTGAAAGGGGGAAGTCTAGTGACATCGCTGGTGCCCTTGAATTTTTTAATTTTGATTTTTATTTTCACTACATCCTACCTCCTTTTTAACCTTTGGGAATTGGCCCTTGTCTGCCTTTAGTTTCCTTCTCTGTCTGGCCTTTGATCAGCCCTTTTGACCATTCCCAACTTGAGTTGCTACATTTGGAGCACCCTTTGGAGCCCTCACTCTAGCTTGTTGGGACTCCCCTTTTGATGGGCCTTGGTGACCTACCTTTGAGCTCCCTCGATATGCCCTCTCTCTCATCTTCAAGATCCTCCCTCACATGAACTCCCCCTCACCACTAGTGATGTTACAAGTGGGAGGATGCTTCTTTCATTTGCTCTTAAAAGGAAGGGGCCTTGTAGGCCGCCCACGGGATTAAACTCCTACCCAATGCCACATCATAATTGCCACTAACGGTGTCACTTGGCCAATGCCAACTTCTACAACCCTTTGCACCACCACAAAACCACCGGGAGCACCCACTATGACTACATGCAGCGCCCATGGGGCACCCATCATAGCCACATGGAGAGAGAGCTCTCTTTCTCCCTCTTGTACAACATTAATCCCCCACATTCGAGCATATACATACCACATGTGTAACCCGTGGTGCGCATGTGGGCCATATATATGCCACATGGTAGTCTCGTCAATGAAACACCTCCTTTGGGGTTTAGAGAAGGCTCCCCACCAAAATTTTGTCAACCAACTTTTGGCCCTACTTGATTAGCCTCCCTTTTTTGACTCAGCAACCCAATGAGATAGCCGTAGAACCATACTGAGAATCGACATTCCAGATATTTCCCTCGCACACGTTCTCTACACTTGGACCTTTTCCACACCCTCAAACAATGTGTCTCAAAACGGAGAAAAAAAAAGTAGAATCCTTGCGGCCGCCACTAGCTGCGAACTTTGATTGGCTATGACTTCGTGCTCAAGGCGCCGATTGGAGAGTCGTTATTTCCTCCTACCTCCACATATTGTACCCTACTGTTTGAACTCTTTTGAGGCCCAAAACAACACTAGATGGCATGCCTTCTAATGCGACCAAATTGGCACACACCTGGTCCCCGACAAATTTTCAACTGGCCATAACTTGCACATTTGAGCTCTAATTGACGATCTGAAAAGACCAGCATTCTCCCCAACTTGATCTCTTCATCCTTATCCACACACATTAGATCTATCCACCTATCCCCACTTTCCCTTTTTGTCGGATATTTGCAAAGATTTCTAACTTTGAACTTTGATATGTTTCACCCCTTAGCTCTGTTTGAGGAGTCGGTCCAGCTATCATGAGAAAAGAAATGGAAAAATTTCCAAACATAGCCAAAGTAAACTGAATATGTATATCTACATAATTATAATAAGCTATCTATGCATGGATAAAATGGTGGGATAAATATCCGTCGTCAATCTTTCTCATGGGAACCCCACCTTTTGCTTTATATTAACTTTAGGTATACATTATTAATAAGTGTGAGTTTGCATATGTATATTATAGTTGAGTGTATTTAAATAAATAGATAAAAATTTATTCACATTTATCTTGTTATTTTTAATTTATCCATATAGCTTTCTATGCTACTCCTTGTATATATATATCAATAGAGTAATAAATAAGGTTGGTAATATCTCCGGATGGGAAAATACCTTTGGGAGGACTTTTCTCAAGAGGACATGTACATTTTCTTCAAAAATAAGGAGACTCGAATGCGAAGGACATGAGGTGATTAGCTCTACATTTGATTTCAAAGGAGGAGTTATGTATTGCAAGGACGTACAAGCCTATATAAAAGGAAATTTTTTGGTGCTATAGGTTTTTATGCAAAGTCATGGTGGACATGTGTACAAAGGTACATATAAAAAATTAGACATGTAAGAACTTTCAAGAGCTTGGTGACATGTGTGCACCATCTACACTTCTCCGCAAAACCCTAGCTCGAATTTCACTCTCCTTACTTTTGAGCCATTTTTTTTTCTCTTTCTCTCTACACCTTCGCTCACGTCCTAGTTTGTGATACAAAAAACTAGGTGGTGCCCCTATATTTTTCAGATTTTGTGTGTGGTATTCATCTCATATTAGAATCAACGTCACAATTAGTGGAAAGATCCATCTTCAACAATGCATGGTGTTCTTGTTTGGTGCACAAAATGTTGCAAAAATTATTGCATCTCCACAACCTATTATTTTGTCTCTTATTGACTATTACACTTCGTTTGATGTGCACATTTTGATTATAATGTAAAAGAAATTGCATCCTTGCAAAATATTGTGTGTGTCTTTTCTCTCAAAAAACAAAAAGCTGTGTGTATCCAAGATTCTTGTAGCTCAATTGAACTATTTTCTGTTGCAACCTTGATTGGGCGTGAAGAAGATATCTTGTTTGAAATTGTGAGAAGCCTTCCTCACTCAATGTGGGTGGAAATTGAAGACAACGAGCTGCATATAAATTGCTACTACCTTACTGCCTTCAACGAGCACAAAGATTTCTTTTTAATACAACTTTTTTGTACTTTGGGGATTGTTGAAAGAGTCCAATGTATCACATGGGATGTTGTCACGAGTTGGGACCAAGAAAACGAAGTGCTAGAGATTCTCATTGATCGCTTGGGTTTTGAGGAGTTCAACCCTTTCTAGAGGTAATCGATAGAGTTTCCTTCTATTTTGATTAAACATCTCATGACCTCATTAAAGCTTGGTTAGTCGAGGACGAGGATCTAGGGTGGTTTTTCTTGACTTCACAGTGATTGGTTGTGAAACTCTTGTTTTTATCCCTATGGTATTGTTTGTAAAATGGAGGGTCAATGACAGATGTCAGGATACCCTCTTTTCTCTGGAGAGCCTAGTGAGGATGCTGAGTTGTTTCTTGCAAACTTTTGCATATTAGTCATCAAGCAATAGAACTAGGGATTGGGTATGTTTGAAGTAGTCCTTAGAAAAGCTGCATGCACTTGGTTTCAATTCCTGCCTGAGGAGATTACATGTAATTTTCAACAAGTTGTGTGAAGGTTCTCAGACCACTACTTTTATTCCACAAGCACCCAAAAACTGTGGCAAGAAATTGTTGTTCTGAAATAAAAGTCGTTTGATGATTATCATGCATATAAACATAAATTTTTGCATCTATGAAGTCTTTGGTTAAGAAGCCTTCCTAACCCTAGGGATGGGGCTAAGTTTTTGAAAAAAGAGAGGTTTATTGTTGGACTATTTCCAACTTATAAAACTAAGGTAATGGTAGGAAAACCAGAAAAATTTATTGAAGTTGAGCAAAGAGCTACTCAAAAGTTTTGTAAAATTAAGTGTGTGCAGGATTGTGATAGTAACAAAGACAACCCAATAAGGGAGACTGGATAGAGTTCAAACCATCGTGAAGTCTCAAAAAATCACATCGGAGGTAATCGAGAGGCTCAATGAGTGAATTAACAATTTTTCCATTCATTTTTCACAAGATGAAGGCCCAAGAGGGCCACCTTAATGCCCAATGGAGCAACAGCCTAGACCTACGCTGATGTTGGAGTGCTAGTTGATTGAGCATCTTCTCCGATCTCCTCCATTGATGCCGCTGTGATTGGCACATGGTAGCCCTCATACGTCCCTGCACTACGAGGGGCTACCTCTATGATGTACCACCAGTTTGATGCAAACTTTGTAGGATGAAATATCACCTGCCAGAGCCACATAACTTACATGAGAGCTTCCAAGCACATAGCTTCTAAAATTGGATGTTAACTATTTACATACTTACTTGTTCACAATGATCGGGTAGTACGAAAGTGTCTCTTAGGTCAGCCCATTTTTTAGTTGAATCCACCTCAAGGAAACCAAACTCTCCTCTACGCACAGTAGCATTGCAACCCTCCATGATTATCTTGAACCATTGCATGTCGAACAAATCGACAAAAAATCCTCTATAATCGATCCTCAAAATCTCTTGTAGCGTGCCGAAGTAAGTGAGTTCCGCCACCACAGGATCTGCATCAGAGGACCGTCGTCGACTAGACTGTTCAAATTTTTCCATGATTCCACAATCTTGAGTAAAACGCTTTTTGTTGATCCATTCCACCCTAAAATGTTGACCTTTACACCATGCTACTATGTATGACTTATACTACAACCACCAAAGATTATGAGTGGCCATTCAAACATCTAGAAAGTTGATAGTCATACATTGCAAACTTACCTTGGTGGCGCAACCCCAAGAGTACTCCCACTCCTCCTCAATCGCTTCTTCACCGCGCTATTGTGTGCTTTTTAGCTGGTTGTGCAACCATCTTAACCTCATAAATGTTGGTAGGCTCTCCAAACCCACCGGATAATGCATCGACGATCGTCTTCCCGGTCTCCACTCGATTCGTGCCCGTTATCGCTCTTGCTTTGCATTCTTGTATTGTGAAATCCACTTTTGCATCACTAGATTGTGAAGCATGCAAGCTTGATTGATCTTAGCCTCTAGATCTTCGGTCATCTTCTTCTCAACACCGAGATTGCACATGAAAATCCGAGATATCCACTCATCATCTACGGTTCTCCATAGTGTGTCCCGGGCTTTATCAAATCTGTCTAGCCACTCTCCAATGTAAACTAGGGACTTTGATACTAGCCAGCCTTCTGCCATTCTACCCTCCGAACGTGCCTTCTGACGCACATATCCCTTGAGCATTTTCATGAAAAGTTATAAAAACAGCATCCATCTGGAATGTATTGTGCCAGCTATTTCCACCTCATCAACTATGTGAACAAGAATATGCACCTGAATGGTTAGCATGGTAGTAGGAAAGTGTTTCTCAAACATGCACACAACCTCTGCAGTGTTTAGTTTGGCGAATGGTATGGAGTCTACACTGATCTCCTTTTGTGAGATCCATTGCACCAACTTTGCAAGTTTGTAGATTGTGTTACGGACGTTAGGAGACAAACATCTCTCAATGGCCACCGGTAAAATAAACTGCAAAATACGTCTAGCAATGATATTAAAATACACACACAAATTTGTTACACAATTCCCACTATGATATATTCCACTTCAAACATACCTGACAAATTTTATGCCAGTTGTGTGACTTAAAACCGGTAAGCTTTCCTTCTTTAGTGAAACACGCTCAGAGCGAGTGCATTACGCTAGTGGGGGTCCGCACAAATCAAATGGTCTCTTTTACTTTGCGTTCTTGGGCTCCTATCAAAATCCATGGCGCTTTAGGGAGCTCTATCGATCCATCGGATGCTGTCTACGGCCAACATTGCTCCATACGATCCACATTTCTAAGGTCAACCCTGGCTCCCAAAATATCTTTCTTGCCAGTTAGATGGTCCCACCTCAAATTACCCACATTCTTGAATATGTGCCTTGGATTGAGCATGTGATTGATCATGAGTCTGGGCCAATATGGTAACTCGTACCATAGAGAGAGTCTCTTCATCCCTGGGGGCAAACCATCATCACACATCTCCTTCTGCTCTAACTATGCTTGTGCAGACATCCTTGGTGGCTATCTTCCCAAAAGTCTGTCACGTAACACATCATTCTCTGGAAGATATGCTTGATGACCTTCGTAGATTTGCTTCTTCATTGAGGGCGCCCGACGTGCATTAAGTCTAGGTCCACATGTGACACATGCTCTGTATTCGCTTGTTTGAAGCCCTGCATGTATACACATGACAATAGATAAGCTTGAGAAAAACCAAGATTTATAGTGTTTGAATTTGAGTGTAAATCAACTGAGCGTTCTGTTAGTCCGAGATAGTCATGCATGGTCCACATTAGAATGCCTCTGATCAAAGCATTCCATCGACCTGTGTGTCAGCTCATATCCACCACTTCTATGCCAACCACAATTGTTGCAGCTCTTCCAATAGTGGACAAAGATACACATCCATATTCTTTACTTTATACCACCCCGGCGCAATCAAGCTTAGCCATAGGTGCCCCTTCTTGGTAGTCAACCACGGGGGAATGTTGTAGTTGATGATGACAACGGGCCATACACTGTAAGATGTTGATCTTTGACCAAATGGATTTATGCCATTCATAGCTAGGCCTAGGTGCAAATTTTGAGCTTCCCTTGCAAAATCCGGCCATGTATCATCTATATGTTTTCAAGCTGCGCAATCTGCAGGAATCTGTAGCACACCATTTAAAGATTTATTCTCCTCATGTCATGATGCTAGGGTGGTCATGGACTTACATTTGAAGAAATACTTGATGCAAGGAAGCAGAGGAAAATGTCGCAAAACCTTTTGTGGAATTTTTGTTCCATGAAGATCTACTCGATATCTCTCGGAATCACATTTTGAACACTTCTCCATGCCTATGTATTCCCCTCTGAAAAGAATGCAATCGTTAGGACAAGCGTGAATCAAATTGTAATCCATCCCCAAGTTTCGCAAGATCTTTCTTGCTTCCTCTCTAGTATCTCACATCACATTATCAGCTGGCAGTATGTGCTCTTTGAGCAATCTACACAGCAAAAAAAATGCGGTACACTTGTGTAAGTAATCTATCAGATCATTATACATCTAGAGTTTTTTATTAAAGTAAACACATTGTACTAGATCACCTAAAAAGCGTTGTCATGCTAGTGTCACTCCATCCAAACTTTGCCTGCATGTTGAGAAGAAACAGGAGCACCTTCAATCTAAACACACATGCTCCACCATACAATGGCGTATCGGCTTCACTTTTCGTATCATCATAGATAAGCATTTCTAAATCCATGATTGTCTCAATCATTTCATCGATCTCGGGTTTAAACATTACCTCGTTGGGAATGTGGTATGCATGATCATCCTCCGAGCTGCCAGAGGCTACATCTTGTGGCCTCACGTATGATGCTTGACCAAAGCGTTGATACCAGTTTAGCCTCACCGCCCTCTAGCACGGCTAAAGAAACTGAAGTCGGCTGAGTTTTCGAGATCAAAACCATAAAAAATCAACCCATCCAAGAAGTCGGAGGTAAAGAAACAATTTAAAAATAGCATTTTTCTTATTATTATTGCCACCACCAACCCACACGTGTGAAGTAAGCCGTCGCGTCTCCTTTTGGCACCACACACACCCTCTCATCTTTTATTTCCTCTCTCTCTTCCACCAAGCCCCGCAGGGCGCATAAAACAGCTGCCTTTGGTTTGTCTTCCACTGGCAAGCCTCCATGCATGGACAAGAGTCAAACTCTCTCTCTTGTATTATTCATACACACACACACTTTCACATTTTATTTTATTTTTTCCCTCTCTCTCTCTTACCTCTCTCGCTCGTCCATACTCCCGTGGCGGGCCACCATACCTCACTCTGCCCTCCCTCTCTCCCCTCCGGTTTTCCTTCCACCCACCGGCGGGCCACCACACACCCAAACCTTCTCTCTCTTTCTTTCTCTGTCTCTTTATTTCTCTCTCTTCCTTTATTTCTCTCTCTCTCCTCTCTCACTCTCTCACCCTTTCTCAAAGTCTCTCTCTCTCTCTCTCTCTCTCTCTCTCTCTCTCTCTCTCTATCTATCTATCTCTCTCTCTCTCTAAGCAACCCAGAGGGTGTGTTAACCCTCACGGCACACGGACACCCTATGATCTATAAACGTTGTATTATTTATTTAAGTAGAGTCAGGTACCGGGCTTGTCGGTCCAATAGGGAAAGGTAGAGTGATCGTCCATGAGAGGCGCACTTTAACTTGGACATTCAAGGGATTAGTTGGCTAAGCATGGGCGCCCAAGTGTGAATGGGGTGAGCTCCTATAAAAGCCAACTAAACCTAATTTTTACTCATTCTCTCTTTTGTGCAATTGAAGAGTGCTCTTGCTCCATCTCCATCTTCTTCTTCTTCACCTCCTTGTGTGTGTGTGTGTGAGAGAGAGAGAGAGAGGGAGAGTGTGTGTGCGATTGAGCATTACGAAGGCACGACGGCGGCGAAGCGGTTGAGCGCGGCACGACTGCAGCTTCTTCTTCATCGCGGCGAGGAATCCACCACGAAGGCGAGCGTAGAGCGGTGAGTGACACACCCTTTGTTTTCTTGAGCTTGCTAGTTTAGGCTTGTTGTGTGCTTGGAGCCGTTTGTGGCTCGCATACGGTGTATTGGCAAGTCCCTTGCTTCGACAGTGCGGCAAGGAGCGCACATTTTTGGCGCCGCTGCCGGGGATATTCCCTACACTAAGCTCGGTTAGCACTTTACGCTTCCTTGTGGTGCAATTTCGATCATAGGAAAGGCAGGGAAGGAGTACGTGGAGATTTCTGTTTTTTGCGTTTTTTGCATTTGCTGTCAAGTTTCAATTTCTGCTATTGTCTGCGTTTTTTCAATTTCTGCATTTTCAAGTTCGGCGTTTTCAATTTCTGCAATTTTCTGCATTTCTGCGTTTTTTTAAATTTCTGCATTTTCTGCAATTTCTGCGTTTTTTCTGCAATTTCTGCATTTTTTTCTGCAATTTCTGCATTTTTGCGTTTTTCAATTTTTTGCATATCTGCGTTTTTTCAATTTCTGCGTTTTCCGAAATTTCTGCATATCTGCGTTTTCCGAAATTTTTTGCATATCTGCGTTTTCAATTTCTGTATTTTCTGCACCCAAAGAAAAAGAAAAAAAACGCGAGTGAGCGGGCGGCTAATTTTTTCGAAAATAAAAAACGTGACTCTTAAAACGGACGGGTTGGTTTGTATAAAAGATAGATCGGGATCGGTTTCCCAAGCCCAAGCCCAGGCCCAGGCCTCAGTCCTCAGTCTTATGATATATACTAGACTCACTCTTATATATATACCCTACTCCCTCAAGAGAGAATGAGAGCATGTGGGACAAGTCCTCCACTCTCCTCCTTTGTCTTCCCACTTGCACCCTTAGACTTTCTAGTTTGGGCCTAGTTCCCTACTGGAAATTGACAGTTTTAGGGATTCCGAGAGCATAGAGTGACCAAACGGAGGGCTGTAAAGCACGGCACGACCCTCTGACCGATACGCTCGTTTCGAGCTATCACACGGCCCATTCCATGACACGCTCTAAAAAATATAGCAAAAAAACAAACAAAAAACACGCTAAAAACTAGTCACAAGGCCTCCTAGAGCAGCTTTTTGACACCTTAGGGTATCAAAAGCACATGCACTTACGCTCTGGGCGGGTGCTAGAACACGATCATATTGAGGGTGCCTCTGTTCATACGGACACCCATTACCCATCCACGATTAGCTCTAGACCCTCAGCGGGGACACAAGGTAGCACCACCCAAGACCCTAAAATAGCCGCTAGTGATTCCTCCTCCGACTCAGAAATCATGGAAGCATACCCTACCCAAAACAGTGAGAGAGAAGGCCATGCACCTCCCGAAGCTCCACAGCCTAGTACTAGTATGTTTAGCCGTTTCATGGAAACATTAGGTAGAGCTACTCGCTCGGAACCTGATGCAGATGAAGCACACGAAGGGGGTGGGGAAGTGGACTCTCCTTTCACATCGCAAGTGGACCCCACACCCCCAAAGAGTGTCCATGTGGATATCCTGCCAACTTCTTACCAAGAAGGCCCTGTTGAGCTGCCTCCTTCAGAAGTTCCCTCTAGAGTACCGTTGGTGACAAGTAAAACCACGGGGAGCAACATTGCTTCTACCTCACAAGAAACCATTAACACGTCGACTCTAGAAGGATTGTTCATTAATGATCATTGGACATACGACCTCCACACTGAGGTGTTGACGGATCTACACTCTGGCCACGCCTACCATGTAGGATGGATAGAGATTGTACAATCCACCTCTAGTGCCACGAGCATCGAAGATCAACAGAAAATGATCTGTAATGTTATCCATGGCATTATTCAATCAGAAAGGCAAAACCGAGGGGTAAATATACTCTCAACTGGCCCCATGAGATTTCTGGATACGAGCAAGGCTCAACAGCCTACTCTATCACAAATGGAGACTCCTCTAATGAGCCCCATGGACCCATCTTACGTCATTTCACCTGGGGTCTCTATGCAATCTGAGCCTCCGAGCGAAAACTTTAGCTTCCCTAACTTGGCTCAACCCTCTATCAAGGAAAACACAGTGCTCACTCCAGGGATAAGCCTGACAGAGAATGTACCGATGACATCTACGGTTAGCGCAGTGCCACTACCTAGTGTCGTAGTACCTAATATGGGGCCTCGACCGTATGTGCCTCTAGCCCCTTATGCACACATGGCCCCCACACCTCCAATTGTACCACTTGCTTATGCTCCTCGAGTGCCGCTCCCTAGCTCTTATCCGAGTGGACCTATGCCCGGTTATGTTCCATATCCTGCATCATCCACACATATGCCAAGACCGGTACCCGTTCCTCTCCCACATATGATTCCAAGAGTACCTCCACCGGCCCTACCTCCTCACATAGGTGACTTGGCAGCGTTTGCTCAAACCATAGGTCGATCTATCGCGGAAAATATGCGTCATGCATCTGATAGAGAGCCTAGAAGTAAGGCAGTACAAATTGCCAAACTCACGCAAAAATTCAATGGGGACGAAGATGCTAGGAAACACATTGAAGTGTTTGAACAAGTATGTGATTCCTTAGGGGAACGCAACGAACTACATAAGTGCAATGCCTTAAGCTTGACATTAAGTGGGAAGGCTGGAGATTGGTATAGGACCCTAAGGGTGGACGAGAAAACAATCTACCCTACCCTTCGAAGGTTGTTTCTAAAGGAGTACATACGAGAAGGTGTGCTTTGGGGTGTAGCATCTCAGCTACAGAAGGCCGAACGTAAGGAAGGAGAGTCAGTAAGGGACTTCATTAGTCGTCTAAAGCACTTAAACTCTCGTTGCCCTGTAAATGAGCGCTTCAACAATAACCAACTGCTTGATCGATTCATTCGAGGGTTGAGGAATGAAGGAATCTATAATGGACTAGTGATTAGAGGTATCACAACCTGGGAAGATGTCACTGCCAATGCAATCCAATTAGAGGACAACTTGATGATAGCAGGCATGAGGGTGTCTACTGACACGAGATCCACTAGCTCACAAGCCATTGAGTATGAACCCATGACTGCAAAGCCCATTGCCAATGAGCCAAAGGTATTTGAGACATTCTTGACAGACCTCACCAAGGCAATCCAAGAGTCTCTTAAGGATAATCGACCCCCTCAAAATAGTCACATGTATCCAAGAAGGGAGCAACAATGGTGTTCCATTTGCTTAGGTCCACATAGCACTAGTGAGTGCCCTACGTTTAGAGTAAAATTTAATGGAACTTGCAACGCATGTGGTAGGTATGGTCACCAAGCTAAGGATTGTTTAATGATCAAACGTATGATGGCAAATAGACCACCTGTAGCCTGGACGGATGCGCCTCGAGCTCCTGTATTGATGCCTACTCCACCTGTTGAGCAACTACCGCAACACATGGTCCCTAGATCTCAAAATGTTGTACAAGCTACACCGCTACCACCTCCTGTGCTAGGACCGCAGCCCCCGCATCCAAGAGTCGCCCCTATGAACCAAGTGGGTTGCGAGCCATCAAATGCTTATGCAGATGGCTGTGAGGAGGAAATAGACACTAGTATTGCCTACGGACTTGATACATTGGAAGAGTGTCCTATATACTACATGGAAGATTGTTGGGGACAAGTCAAGCCGGTTTATCAAGCTGCTGCTCTCGCATCCAGAGGTCAAAATATCAACACCCAGGCTAGGAGGCCACCTCTTCAATGCTACGAGTGTGGTGGACCACATCGAGTAGCGGAGTGCCCTATTAGGCTGCAAAAGAATGCTGCACAGATGCAAGTGAATCAAGGGAGCACGTCTGCAATGCCAATACTCACATGTAATCGTTGTGGCATAGATCACTTGATTGCCCAATGCCCCTATAACCCAAATGCGCCTAAAATCACACCCCTGAATTTGGTCGAAATTGCTAGTGTGACATCGCCAATACCACCCGTCGCACCCGCTTATGCGATTACACGGTCCATGCTTCAAGGGCCAGGCCATATCCTCGAAGAGAGAGATACCGCGTCAGTTATCCAAGCAAAGAAAAAGAAGACACGAAGGAAGAAGTCGCAGAATACGGAAAATTCAAAGCCAAGTTCCAAAACAAACATAGGAACAGGAGATGACCCCGTGTATATGAATGACCTCGAGGATGATTCAGATTCAGTCGAGACAATGGAGACTAGAACCAATACCACAAAGGGAAAGACCGACAAAGAAAACCGTAACATGGAACCAAATGAAAACCGAATAAGAGAAAATCATAAAGAGCCTCTGAAAACACCACAAGTGTTTCCAAATCCAATCCAAGACCCCCAAGATAAACCGCAGGGGCAAAAAGGGAAAAATCGTAAAAAGAAGATTGGGACGTACCCAAACCCTGTAGACGAGATTAAGCAGGTGAAACATCTAAGAGGTTTAGTGGAGGAGACTCAAAGGAAACTAGAACCAGAACCCATGCATATCAAAATTCATGACACAGTGTTTCCCACGCAAATTCATCCACCCCACATGAACCATAGACCGTTAGCCATATCTAGTATCATCCAAGAAGGGAGTGAGGACGGGACATCAGAAAGTGAGCATACACCTTTCTTGTTGGAAAGGATGTTTAACGAAGGAATACCTGATCCCATTGAGGAATATGAGATTCCATCCTCACCAGTTCCTAGTCAAGGACCTACACCATGCAAAATGCCAATGAATGTTGCCAAACTAGTGGACTTCATGTCTTCTGAGGTCCGAACCACGATCATAGCAAAGCTGTATGGAGATCCTGAGTTATTCCTTGCACTTCGAGCATTCCTTAACGGAGAGCTACGAACGGGATTACCGCAGTTTGCGCAACCAAATAGGCCTGACTCGATTATGATTGATGAGGAAAATCATGTGCAATCACTTGACTTAGATGGACACGAGTCTGTGATCGAGGTACCCATTAACGAATTAGGGCAGTATTTTGAAGGCGACGAGTCTAATGCGACCCTACCCATCACTACCAAGGGATTAACTATAAAGGGAATTCTTGATGGTGGTGCGGGAGTTAGCATCGTTACAAAAGATTGTTGGGAATCCATGGGAAAACCCCGCCTCAGTGTTACTAACATTGTGGTAAAGATGGCAAATGGTACCATAGCCAAACCTATGGGGATGCTCAAGGATCTTAAGATCAAAGTTCTAGGACACAAGGTACGACATACGTTCATTGTAATGGATTTCTCTAAACACCTTATGTCATATGAAATGATTTTAGAACGACCATTCATGAGGGAAGCACAAATGGTTCATGATTGGTCTAAAAATCATGTCTATTTGCAATTCCAAGACTCTGTCCTTAGAGTGGATTTGGTGACTGGTAAGGTACACCCCTTAGGGAGTAAAACCATTATTGATCATCGCTCTGACACCACAGTTCACTCGGCCCCACTACAATATTGTTACACTTGTAAGAAGGATACAGACATTGGCCAAGATTCTCCTTACATGGATGTGTTACCGGGTATGACGGAATCAGACAATGTGGATTGGGTCCACCTAGCATCAACCATAGACACTTGGGGAAATAGGGGGACGACCTGGGTAACACCTGAGGGGGATGAAATGCCTATACCCTTAAATATGCTACAAGCAATGCATATCGCTTCCGACAAGACTCATCCTAAGGTAACAAAGAAAACATACAAGTGGGTCCCTAAAGCTTCTTTAGTGACCATAGCTAGTGCTAAAAAACAGAAGCCTTGTAAGAAACGTACCACTCGCTCCAAGAAATGTAAGAAATGTTGCGATGGATTCCTAAACGACTATTGGAAGCCCAAGGATACTATCAAGGAAATGATCAAATCTGGGTGCCCAAAACGTAATTGTGCTCTTACCTATCACCTGACCCAAGTGAGCCCAATCCCGTAGCTCCAAAACGAATCAATGATCGTGGAAAGGAAAAAATCACAAAAAATACTACACACCCGCTCCCGAGCTAGTTTGGGTACCAAAGAAAGAACGATTTGTTCCACCTAGCTCAGGAAGGGGGGAGTCCCATGAAGATTCTAGCTCCTCCTGTAATACATCCATAGAGGTAAAATCTTCTACACAGCCTCCATCTATAGTAGTGGACCTCCATGAAGCTAAAAAAGAATCCACACCTCGCAGTGTTCAAGAATCACCTAATGAACCACTTCAAGTTCGATCCTGGGAGAGTACCTTACCACCCTTGCAGCTTGACAAGGCACCTAGGGTAATAACAAACTACTGGCAAAAATCCTCACCTATTACCAACTGGAACAATTGGTTTCAAAGGGTGACAAGCTCATTTCAAACGGTATGATCTACCCAAGGAAGGGGGGAGTGTTTGTGGACATCCATCATTCATTTGTTTCCCTCTCAATCTTTTTCCTTGACCTCTCAATTCCAATCTTAGGGAATGTACATATAAAGCTTTATACTCACAAAAAAAAAAAAAAGAGCAAGAGCAATTAGCAAACGAGTATGCACAATAAAAGTCAAAACATTGACTCATACCTACACATGTCACATCTGGTACAGTGAAATAGAAACCTATGCCATAAAACACCTTTGATCCTCATCACTTGAATGATGGAGGGTAGGTAAGATTAGTACGATAGGAGTGTTTCTGTTTTAGAGTTGAGTGATTAGCAAAGATCTCTTTTCCCACTGATGTGCCTCGTGGAGGTATTCCTTTTGTTTCCTAGTGTGTACAGGAGCGTGTTGCTATTGATAGGATTTGGACGTTCATGGAACCTTTCTCTCGTTCACACTTCAAATCAAGCGCGACCATCGACACAAACAGGTGTTTCTTGTCCATTAGCATTGCCTTTATCTTTTTGCATCCATGTTTGTCTGCTTTGATTGTGATTGGTAGCATAATATTCAGCGCATTTGCTTAGTATCAAACATTTAATTCAATGTAATGTTTTGTCATAATCACTTGTCTAGGTTTAAAAATCAAGCAGTCCGACTAAGCTAGTTTGACCAAGCTAGGTATTGAAAATCTTCTCTTAATACCATGGGGAATGCCTTCCTAATAAACAATGGTTACTTAGGTTCTTAATCCGATTTAGGCAGCATTGTATGAAATGTACTAGGGCTTTCTAGTGGGCTTAACACTAGTGACCTTTAGCTTAAGTATTATAAAGGGAGTTTACTAATGTGATGAGCCTGGGGAGGGTAACAGTGTTATATGACCCCCCAAAGTTACAAAATTAAAATGATGAAAATGAACAAGCAAAAAATCAAAGTGCCACAATGTAAAATTTTAAGCTGGAAGAGAAATCTCAGCTTGAATTGGTACTTCACTCACATGTATCGCCTATGGTACTAGAGCCCTAGAGGTTCCCAGTGTGGGCGCTTTTCCTTGAAAAGCAAAAAACCCAAGGCATACAAAATAAGCACCCACTTCAAAATTGAATCAGTGTGAAAAGACCTTGGGGGGTCAAAGAAAAAGTAATCAGTCAGGCGATGATTTCATGAGAAATTCCTTTTATGGTAGCTTAACTACAAAGTTTTCTAGATATAGCCTCTAGTCAGCCCTCGAACATGAATACTTGGCTCTCGCGATTAAACAACTTAATTGACCACAGAAAATTAAGAAGCTTACCCATGGTATTAATATTCGATCTCTAGTGCCTTTCGACCGTCAAATTAGTGACCCCAGACTTGTTTAATTTTTTACCTTTACATCTGTTTATGCATTTGATTACATTGCAATTTAATGTTCATTGCTAGCAAATTGTTTGAAATTCTTTGACCAATCAATTTTTCTATCTAAAACTACATATGCTTTTTAAGAGAATGCAATTACTGTGCCAATGTTGTTTGATTTTGCAGTGACTGAAGAAGGCTAAGGACATTCATCTCAAATTCTCTTCCACCTCGACGACCCAGCTTCAACTCAATAGCTTCCGAGGACGGAATCTACATCAGGAAGGGGGGCATGTTAACCCTCACGGCACACGGACACCCTATGATCTATAAACGTTGTATTATTTATTTAAGTAGAGTCAGGTACCGGGCTTGTCGGTCCAATAGGGAAAGGTAGAGTGATCGTCGATGAGAGGCGCACTTTAACTTGGACATTCAAGGGATTAGTTGGCTAAGCATGGGCGCCCAAGTGTGAATGGGGTGAGCTCCTATAAAAGCCAACTAAACCTAATTTTTACTCATTCTCTCTTTTGTGCAATTGAAGAGTGCTCTTGCTCCATCTCCATCTTCTTCTTCTTCACCTCCTTGTGTGTGTGTGTGTGAGAGAGAGAGAGAGAGGGAGAGTGTGTGTGCGATCGAGCATTACGAAGGCACGACGGCGGCGAAGCGGTTGAGCGCGGCACGACTGCAGCTTCTTCTTCATCGCGGCGAGGAATCCACCACGAAGGCGAGCGTAGAGCGGTGAGTGACACACCCTTTGTTTTCTTGAGCTTGCTAGTTTAGGCTTGTTGTGTGCTTGGAGCCGTTTGTGGCTCGCATACGGTGTATTGGCAAGTCCCTTGCTTCGACAGTGCGGCAAGGAGCGCACAGGGTGCATAATAATTTTCTCTCTCTCTCTCTCTCTCTCTCTCTCTCTCTCTCTCTCTCTCTCTCTCTCTCTCTCTCTCTCTCTCTCTCTCTCTCTCTCATAACCCAACACCCCCCTACCCTTACCCCACCCCATTGACCACAAAACTTCCCCCCCCCCCCCCCTTCGTTCTTTGTCGGCCACGAGAAGCTCGCAGGCCGCGTCATACTCTCTCTTTTTCTCTCTGGCGCTCTTATGTCAGCAGCCTGAAGGCACACATCACCAAAGCCACCCTCTCTCTCTCTCTCTCTCTCTCTCTCTCTCTCTCTCTCTCTCTCTCTCTCTCTCTCTGTGTGTGTGTTATTCACACCCACACACCACACTCCCTCACCTTCTCCCTCCCTCGCCATCTCACTCTCGGCCTGTCTCTCCTCGCTCTTTGTGTCGAGAAGCCCGTAGGCCGTGCAGTAAACGCATCTCTCTCTCTCTCTCTCTCTCTCTCTCTCTCTCTCTCTCTCTCTCTCTCTCTCTCTCTCTCTCTCTCTCTGTGTGTTATTCACACCCACACACCACACTCCCTCACCTTCTCCCTCCCTCGCCATCTCACTCTCGGCCTGTCTCTCCCTCGCTCTTTGTGTCGAGAAGCCCGTAGGCCGTGCAGTAAACGCATCTCTCTCTCTCTCTCTCTCTCTCTCTCTCTCTCTCTCTCTCTCTCTCTCTCTCTCTCTCTCTCGTAAAACACACACACACACACACTCATTCACATACATACACACACACACACACACACACACACACACACTCATTCACATACATACATACACACACACACACACACACACACACACACTCACATACCCCATGCCCCTCCACCCCCTCTCACACCCTCACGCACGCACTCTCCCCCCCCCCCCCTCGCGTCTATGTCGCCATCGCTAGGGCGTTAAAAAAAAAAGAGAAACAAATATATATTATATATGTAATAAAATTACCCCTCTCTCTCTCATTCCCACACACACTCGTTTTCACACACACCCCTACATACATACATATACGCACGCACACACAACACATAAACGCATACATACACACGCACATCTAAACGCACGAACATAAACACACCGATCACATGCACATCATACGCACTCACAAGGAAAAAAGAAAAAAAGCAAGAAGAACTCGACATCGACGAAGGAGAAACACCAAAAGCACGAGGAACCGAGACCAAAACAAGAAAAGGCGCCGAAGGTGTGCCACGGCCGGCACCGAAAGGAGGTGACACGTAGCATTTCGGCTTGACGCAACAAAATACCAATTTTGGCAGCATTAAACCTCACATCGGCCACCCGAACCATCAACAAAACCCTTGTCAATGCCCCGAACTCCACTCGTCCCTAATAACCTAGCCAGTGGTGGCTAGTGGATTGTAAGAAAAAAAACTCTCCCCATCCCACTCTTTCCTCTCTACCTGAGAGGAATCTAGACCTTCTACAACGATCAGTGGATATTTGCAAGGACCATTAGGTAAGGACCACCTCTCAAGCCTATATAAAGAGGCTTCTGCTAAGCACAAAGGGAGACAAGTGAAGGAAGAACACACTAGCTCCATGCACTCTATATTTTAAGCACCACTAAGCACATAATGCACCTCCCAAGCTAGGGAGCTCATGGCATCATGTTTTGTTGCAAGCATGGGAATTTTAGCATTGGCAACATCACCATTCCCCCCACTCTCCACCACACCATGGTTGAGTTACTACTCACGACCACTCCATGCACATAAGGCAGTCACTATTCCCCTGCAAGGCAACAAGCACGCTAGGATTGAATACACCAACACCATGCTACCCCAGGCCGCTCTCAACGATGGTGATTGACGTCATCGGTGGCTGCATCATCTTGATGTTTTCCCTCAACCAACCTCCCACTAACTCCAAATTTCACCATGCACCATATGGCGCTCGCATTCCATCATGCATGCCTAGTGCCAAGATCCCGGTTTGTAACAGTCAAGACCATCGTTTGTAAGTATCATCATCACCAATAAAAGTGTGCAATGATGTCTTGATCTTTGAGTCCATTCTTTGTTCTCCTTAGCTTTGTTTTCCCACATTTGCGGGATGTTTCATCTCTTGTATGTCACTCTGCTTGTGCTCCATCACGTGCAGCCTCTCCAGTCGGTCATTATGCTCCATTTCAACCTTGTCACATACCTCTCTCGTACACACACTCCTGACTGTTAACTAGGAATTTTCAACATGTGGACGTTTGTTGTATCACCATTTCATGTTGGTTACCTAGAGGGCATCTCACTTTTTCTAGCCTAGATCATCTATGTCTGCGTCCTAGCCGCACTTATGCTAGGTGGTGCCCCCTCTCTAGCTATAGGATAATTCCTACCTTGAGATGATGCTTGAGGATGTTCAGGCTATGTGTGGTGTAGAGGCCACCCCATGTGGCATGTCATTTTTGGCAATCATTTTCTTCGCACCCCCATCGACGATCCTTTTATGAAACCCTCCAGTTTACAAGACTGAAACCTCTAAACTTTTGTGGATGGATGAATGGTTAGCAGGGTTTGCTAACTAGACGACAGAAGAAGAAGAGCTCCAAGCACAACTAGAAGAACTCCGTATCACAATCAAAGATCGAGTGCCAGGCGAACGGTAATCGATTTGCAGTGGGAGAGTCAACCAACACGCCAGACTCAGTGGATATACATAGACCGGGTTCCAAGGAGAAGAAGGAGGAAGTCGAGACCATGTCTGCAACCTACAACCAACCCGCAACAACAAGATCAAGGGAGCTGTGCACAATAGAGAATCAACTTCGAGAATTGGGTAACTCAAGTCACAGAGGTAATTATCAGAGTCAGTTTCCAAGTTGCACCTGATGCTGCAACACAGATAACGGAAGCACATGCTCATTCTCTCACTAGAGAGACTAGGGATCTACTGAGCTTGTTTAAGGAAAGAACACAACCCTCTCCCACAAGCTTGGATAGTGACTATTCACCTCTAAGCTTCACATGAATCAGTACAACTTACCTCAAGGCAGATCACACATTCCAATACGAGTACACTCAATCAAGGTAATACTAGACTGGAAGGCTCACTACCAGCACGTCATCGACACCATCATTGGTGGGGAGCGCTTCTTTGAGGTTCTGGCATCAGATCAGCCATTTGTCTTTCCTTTGGTACAAGGCAATGTATTTTTTGAGATTTTAATCTATGTTCTAGTATAAAAAGGGTATACACGCCTCCTTGTAAAGAAAAAAAAGAAGAAAACTCTTGATTGAAAGCTAAGCAATGTGTCTTTCTAGCTCTCTCTCTCTCTCTCAGTAATCATGACAAGTGTAGCATTTCCAACATTTAAAGGAAAGAAGGGGGAGGATTTGGTAACAGATTTCCTAGATGACTTTGAAGTAGCATGTGTAGTAAGCAACAAAGACACAGATGAATCCCGGGTTAGAATGTTTAAGCATATCATGAAGCTAGAAGCTAGTTTGTGGTACAATGCACTTCCACAAGCAACTAAGGATGACTGGGAGCCCTTAAAAACTGCTTTTAAGAGGCACTTTGGGGGAGGTACCACTTCAAAGAAGCTATGGGACAAGTTGAGAGACTTGAAGCAGGAGGGTCTTTTAGCATATGCCACCTATGAGTCCAAGTTTGTGGATTTGTGGGAACTGTGGGTTGAATCACTGGCAAGAGGGGAAGCTGAACCCAATTTCCTAAAAAAGGACCGGTTCACGCATGGCTTATGGCCGCTTCTCAAGGAGAAGATGAAGGGTAGATTCTCGGCTACGTATGAGTTAGCCGTCCAGATTTCTCACCTTAAGGACAAGAAGCTGCGGATGAAAGCCAAAGAAACCGAGTCAACAGAAGCAGGAACATCGCGTCGACCAACAACCACGACAACCACTATTCCTCCACCACCACCGGCTCCTGGGGTAAGAAATGACCAACAAGATATGTTGGCCCACATTACTGACCAACTGCAGAATTTGTCTGTCCACTTGATATAGCAAGAAGGAATCAAGAGAGAGATCAAAACCCGGGAAGAGCACGATGACAAAATAGGGAGTATCACTGCTACAACTGCAGAGAAGATGGTCATGATATGTACTACTGTCCTAAACCATGACAAAAGTATAATAGAGGAGGTAGGAGAAACCAAATGTCACCCCCTAGAGAGAGAACACCCCCACCCCAAGCACAAGCCCCACCAACACAAATTCTATGTCCACCCCAAGCACCACCACAAGCACCCATTCCACTGGCACCACCGGCACCAGCACCCGATTGCCCTGTAAACATCATAAGGTTAGAGGAGAAAGGAAAGGTTGTAGTAGTGGATCCACCCAGAGTAAAGGAGAGGGATAAGGGTAAGGAGAAGGTAACCTTTGTAGAAACATTTTAATCCATGACTGTAAAGAGAGCTAGGATGGAGAAAGCTACACAATTTGATGATGAGAGAAGCATGAAAGGAGAGACTAGCAAGAGGTTGTCAAGGCCACGATGAAAAATTAGGCATCACCGACTTTCAGCTAGGGGAAAGTTCTAGGCCCTATGATCTAACATTGGATGTGGCAGAGCAAGGACCAAATATTACATGGACACAACTACTGCATCTTGCACCAAAGGTAAGACGAAAATGGTACAAAATGGTAAGTACAAGGCACTCCAAAGCAAAGGTAGCCGGATCTATTTCGGGTTGCAACATGGATGACATCCATTGTCGACATCAAAATAAAGGGTAAGAGGGTTGGAAAAACTTACATTGATGGAGGTGCACAAGTTTGTGTGATGAGTGAAGCTATGATGATTTGACTAGGGCTCGAGGTTGACAGGCCTTCTCCATGCAAGACAAAGATGGCAAACAACACAAAATTAAAATGTGCAGGTGTGGTAAGTTTTGTGAAGATAAAAGCTTTCAACACTGAGGTAGAAGTAGATGTTTTTATGATGCCTACTAAGGGGGAGGGCTATCTATTAATCTTGGGAAGGGCATGGTTGATGGCTATGAAGGCAAAGCAGGACTGGGGCATTGGCCTTCAATGCATGACTGGTAAGAAAAGGGAGACAATCTACTACGACATGAAGATTGGCAAGCAGAAGCAAATGGACCTAGAGACATCAGCAGATGAAACCACTAGTGAGTCTTCCGCTTTTGAGGAGGAAACCACATCCACCGATGAAAGCGGCAGTTCCATCAATATGACGGGTATCATCATGAAGGATCTACAAAGGGTAAGCCACATTCCAAAGATATGTCACATATGTCTTCCAACCGTTCTTTGGAACATCCATAAGAGTGCTAATTGATGATTTTTGTATATATAGCCCTCGCATTTCATACTTAGAAAAGGTAACTGAGAGTTTCGCAAGGTTGCAAAGCCTAGGTGGGCAATTAAATGTAGACAAGTGTGTCCGTCGCACAGCATGCTTGCATTGATTACAAGGACATAAGATCCTTGTTGAGAGATAGTTGTTTCGGTTGGACGGCCCCACATCCTCGTCACTACTCATAATGAAGGTAAAAACCTTATAACTTGAACATAAATTTAATCTTCTATTGGCATCCTCCGTCTTTTATCTCTCTCTCTCTCTCTCTCTCTCTCTCTCTCTCTCTCTCTCTCTCTCTCTCTCTCTCTCTCTCTCTCTCTCTCTCTCTCTCTCTGTGTGTGTGTGTGTGTTCACACTGTAAACTACCTCACATTCTCTAGTCATGTCCAATCCCCGCACACCTCGGTCTAGAGGTGTACAGAGATTAGAACCACCGGGTTATAATCTCGTCTTTATTGGTCAATGCCTATATTTGTGGGTACGAGAAATCTACACACCCATGTCTAATGGAACATAAATCTAGATCTAATCTAATCTTAAACTCAAAATAAACATAAATCTAATCTTATCTTAAATCTAACCTAAACATAAATGTAATATAACTTAAATATAAATTTAATCTAGTTAATCTTAAATCTAAATCTAATCTAATCTTAACATAAACCTAAATCTAATCCAATCTTATATCCTAAACCTAAATATAACCTAACTTAAATCTAACATAGCTAGCTAACCTTAAATCTTGACCTAATTTTAAATCTAACCTAATCTTAATATAACGTAAATATAAATCTAACCTAATCTTAAACTCAACATAAACATAAATCTAAATGTAATCTAACATAATCTTAAATCTAATTTAAATCTTAACTAATCTCTCTCTCTTTGTTTTTTCCCCTTATCTCTCTCTTTCATCTTCTCCCCCTCTCTCTCTCTTTGGTTTTTTATTCTCTCTCTCGTTCTCTTTCTCTTTATTTTCTCCTCTCTCTCTCTCTCTCTCTCTCTCTCTCTCTCTCTCTCTCTCTCTCTCTCTCTCTCTCTCTCTCTTTACTTTATCTCTCTGTCTCTCTCTTTTCCTCTCTCAATGTGTGTGTGTATGCATTCTTTGTTTATGCATGTGTGTGTATGTGTTTTTTGTTTATGCATCTGCTCTCTCTCTCTCTCTCTATCTCTCTCTCTCTCTCAAAGACACAATGTGTGTGTGTGTGTGTGTGTGTGTGAGAGAGAGAGAGAGAGAGGGAGAGAGAGAGAAAGAGGGGAAGGGAACATGATAGAGAGGAGAGGGAAGGAGCATACCTGGCTCTCCTTCCTCTCCTCGTGTGTGTGTGTGTGTGTGTGGGGGGGGGGGGGGGGGGAAGAAAGAGAGAGAGAGCGCGGGTTACCTATTTTTCTTGAGTGTCAAAAACTCAAATATGAGATCTGAGTTTTTGATGCTCTCGGTTTATTTTTTACCCCTACAGCATCGCTATAAGCGTCATTATGGGCGTTGCTGTGCAACAAATAGAATAGTGACGCCTATATGGACGCTTATAGCAACACCGTGGATTTTCACGTTTGAGCGCCGCACTGCGAGTGTTGCTAATGTGAAGTACCTCTTGTAGTGACCAAGATACAGGTGGCCTTACAAGAATGTTGGCTACAAGAATCTCTTGGCCTCAAGGTCAGGATTAGGGGACTACACTCACCGTGGTGTACCCCGGAGGACACCCTTGAGGAAGCAATCACCAAGCTCAATGACATTCTTCAACCTATCTACATCAAGCCCGAAGATGTTGCTTGGATCAATGATCCACATAGACATGTGCCACCCAAGCATTGCATTCTAAGTTTCAAGGACAAAGATGAGCGTATGAAGCTGCTATGTCAATCTCGACTTCTCAAGGGCAAACAGCTTTGGATTGCAGAAGAGCTGACCGTGAATCAACTCGAGAGTAAAGCGAGCGAGCTCAAGAATATGCATGAAGCACGTAAGCAAGGTAAATGGACAGTCTACTGAGGTGGCAAAGCGATCATCCAGGAATTTTGAAACCCGAGACCGGCTCCCCCCTTAGCCGGCGATCCTTAGGTTTTTGTTGTCTTTTTTTTCCTACTCTACCCTCTTGATGGACCCTCAGACCTTAACTGATATGTATCAGCCCACACTGAGAATGAATTGTTGTAATGTTGTGTTTTTGGTCCCGTAGGTCATATATGACCTCCGTGGAAGATAATTCAATCTCTCTCTCTCTCTCTCTCTCTCTCTCTCTCTCTCTCTCTCTCTCTCTATTTCTCTCTATCTCTCTCTGTTATCATCAATCCAAGTGTGCATTTGTTACCATAAATAGTACACATATTTTTGGGTTGTAGAAAAATATTTATTGTGGTTGTACCAACAATTTATTGCATATCTTGCTAACACGTGTAGAATAATATTTGGTGTGCTTCGTGAATAACACTAATGGTAATGTCTATTATTGTATGGAGAGAGAGAGAGAGAGAGAGAGAGAGAGAGAGAGAGAGAGAGAGAGAGAGAGAGAGAGAGAGAGAGGGAGGGAGAGAGAGAGAGAGTAGCTTAGTAAATGGGAGAGAGAAATCATTTGTAGAAGCAAATACAGACATCAAGAGAGAGATAGAGGCTAGAGAGAGAGAGAGAGTTAAAAAGGCTTCTACCTCCTTCAAGGTGCAGGAATCAGAATCATGAAGAACAACAGCAACATTCCCAGTCTTGAATCTCTATTCCAAG
This sequence comes from Adiantum capillus-veneris, assembly GCF_014529385.1. Lineage (NCBI taxonomy): Eukaryota > Viridiplantae > Streptophyta > Polypodiopsida > Polypodiales > Pteridaceae > Adiantum > Adiantum capillus-veneris. Next base: position 52,025,793 of record NC_140947.1, on the reverse strand, counting down.
AGCAATGTCTAGTCCTGGCAAACGTAAAGGCAATATCTTCACACCTATTTGGTCCATAGTTTAGTTGTGTCTAGGAATTTTGCTACAAAATGTGAAAAGAAATTTAACATTGAATCTAGAAAAATTGGATCACGATGCGCTAGTAGTTTTGTGAAGGTTCGTTTATGTACTCCGCACGTCGTGATCCACTTTTTAAAGTGTACAAGGTTTTTTTTTGGAGTCTTAAATTCTTTGATGTTTTGGTAGTTATTACTGTGTATAAAAGCCAATCAAGTGGATCATGGCGTGCCAGTAGTTTTGTGGAGTTTTCTTTATGTACTCCGCACGCCATGATCCACTTGATTGGCTTTTGCTCCTCATAGCTATAGAGCAATTTTGCATTTGATCAATCATTATGCAGGGAAAAAATTTAGTGACCCTTCACACAAACCATCAAAAGATGCACATATGCTAATCATCTTGTGTTATCGTCCATATGATTAGTAGTAAATAATTGTGAAATATCTAGCTATTGCTTGTTGAAACTTATATGATCATGTGGTACTCTTCTTTTTATTTATGTTTGAAGAAACTTGCATTTCTTAATATAAAATAAATGGCAGTATTAAGATCTCACAGGAGGAAGAGGCAGAAAATAGATCCCGAGTGCATTGTTGGCCAAGAAAACGGTCCAAGAAGACTTCCGGAGCTATTAGAAACTTCAATGAAGAGTAATTTAGACTTCACAGAACCCATTGATATATCTGGTGTAGAGCCTGCCATGAGTTTGGAGGAGGCTGATACTGACTAATCTGTCAAAATGGAGTCCCCTTCTACTCCAAAATTTACTTTACTGAACTCACTTAAGAGAGATGTGGATTTTTCAGCACCTACTTTGTAGAGTGCCCAATGTGTTGCAACAATCCCAAAGAAAAAAGAGGCACTTATTTATGAAGACCCTACAGTGATTGATGAAAGGCTTTTAGATTTTACAATTTCTTATGCGGCTGGTGATAAGTTTGACTTGGTCTCCTGCATTTTTAATGCTCCATTTAATCTTGATGTGTTTATAGCTGAACAGAGTGAACACTTGAAGCTGGAACGAGAGAAGTTTTAGCTTCACACTCAAGAGGGCAGGGTAAATGTTGGTGAAATGATCCATGTAAAAGACTGTGATCCTAAAAGACAGTTTCACAAGAAGTACAATCAGCTGCCTCTTATGTACAGACCCCATTGGTGTAGCTTACATGAACGAGAGTGCAAGCATGTTCAAGAATCCTTTGGATTTCTAATATTTTTAAATGGATTATTTACAAGTCTTATGAAAGATCCTAAAGAGGCCATGGAGGAACACGATTTACCAGCAGATGAAAAAGAGGATAAGGATGAGAAATACATTGAAGTGGTGGAGATAGAGGAGTCCATTGATCTTGAAGAATAAGCAAAAGAGGTGGAATGAAGCAATCTTCTCTCAGTGAAAACCTCACTATCAAGCTACCTCTAGATGTGTCAGGTTTCAATGAGCGGCAAGCCACCTTAATGCTACCAGGAGTGCTAGAGTTTAAATTTGGAGATAGTTCATACATTTTCCTTCATGATATACAAAGTACTTTTTGTTTGCGGGAGGACTTTGCACTGGCCACTATCTCCAAGTATCAAGAGGAGAGGAATGGATTTGTTTCAGATGACAATAATGATGACAAGGCAATGGAGATCTCCAATAACCCACTAGACTGCCTTAAACTCTACTTTGAAAAGGCAAAAAAGTATAAAGAAAGCCTTCCTAATGAAGCCACATTTCAAACTATCCAAAATAATCTCAAGGCATCAACTAGTAATCAAGATATGGAGGATTGCTTTAAGTGACCAGCACAAGAGTTAACCGGGTCAGTCAACCTATGGAAGAATGAGCTTTTCTTGCAAGATGAGAGTTTCATGGTATAACATCCTCCCCCCCCCCCCCATCTCTCTCTCTCTCTCTCTCTCTCTCTCTCTCTCTCTCTCTCTCTCTCTCTCTCTCTCTCTCTCTCTCTCTCTCTCACACACACACACACACACACACACACACACACACACACACACACACACACACACACACACACACATGCACACTTATTTTGTCTATAGTCATGGATTGCTGAAAAGGACGACTTTCTTTGTCATCGAAGAAGACAGTTCTGTGGCAGGGATGCAGCTCTAGGACAATATCTTCCTAGTCTATGTGAGGCACCCATCCTAATCTTCCACAACGGAATGTCGCGAGAGGGGAATACTGCCACCTATGCTTTCAAGACATTATCTCGCGTCTTAGGTGGTCAATGATGCCACAAAATGTAGACAAAGTTATCCTCGTCGACAAGGTTTTTGGGAGAGAATGTTTTGGTTACTCGCGAGGATATACTGGGGGCCGTGCAGCATATTACTACACATACACAACAATGGCATTATCTTTAGGGAAAGAAAACCCTACCGAACGCTTAGAGTATGGCAAACATTTAATGATCACATACAAGGGCGAGGTTCCAAATGATATTTGCAAATCATCAAAAGTTTGAAATAGTTGTGCTACATATTGAATTTAATTCTACAAGCATTTGTGGTACATCCAATCATCTAAACTCTAATTCTCTTGTTCCACTGATGTTGGCATATTGCATTGTCTCCCTCCACCTCATTTGACTTTCAAGAGCACTTGATTTGTTGAATACGTCTTCTCGCTTTCTTTTTTGAAGTTGCAAATGTCTGATTGCCTGTATGGTTGTTGAAGAGACCAATACTTGCTTTTGTTGCATGCGGTGAATAATTCTGCAATAAAACCACTAAACCACTGAAATAACTCCTTCAGATTGTTTGCCTTATTTCGAGAGCCTCCATGTTGTGTGTGTTTGAAGTAGCCATGTAATGAGATTTCTCCAAGCCTTGGGTGTTCCATATACCTGGATTCCCATACTTTTGGATGAAGTATGGCAAATGATTAAAAATAATGTGCTGCAAAACAAGAAATCTATTTAGAAATTTAAACACAAACTTATACTAAGACTATCTGAGGTGCTTTGAATTTACCATGTGATGAGTGATTTGGGTGTCAGTCCATGCTGCCTTGAAGGATTTTTTAGTAGTAGCTGAAGGTTCTGTTTAAACTTGCTAAGATTATCTTGCGACCAATCATCATTCTAACATATTTGAAATAGCGTGTCAATGGAATGCCACACATCACCCTTTGCATTGCAAGTTGTTGGCTCTTGGTCTTTCACTGCTAAATGAAGTTTTTTCTAGTGCATATACTCAACTTTGCTAATGTAGGTAGAGTGATATACTCTTCCTTGCTTTGTTAGCTTCACATCTTTCATACCGAGGTTCAGATAGAAAACGGCGTGCCTTGACCCCACCTATGGATGGTTTGCAATGTACATCTTTCTCATTGGTTGACCTTTTTTTGTCCCGCTGGATTTTCACATTGCCCCCATGTAGACCAATATCTGACAAAACTAGTTCCAAAGCCTCTAAAGTGACCTGTCATTCAGCTGACTTTTTGATTTTCCAAGCAAACCCAATGTACAGATATATCAACCTACAATTCGGCAGAGACCATACATTGTACAAATATGGACATTACCAAGGGGTATATCCAAAATTGGTCGGAAATTAGAGTCTTGATTGTGATGAGTAGGAGCCTTTCTCCACCACTTTGGGTCCATCACCTTTGTAGGCTCCATGCAATACAAGCATGGAGATTTTGCCATGGCACCTGAAGGAGTACGAGCGGAAGTGCAACGCGAGAGAGAGTGCGAGAAGACAAGCACGACGATATGGTGAACTCGCTCTACTGTGATGTGTAGAGCATAGTGAGTTCTTATTAGGTTTTTACAAAAGAATATGTGTACATACCTGGCGGCCCGCCCACTTACCTGGGCGACCACATTGGGCTTTATACCCCAACAACCTCCCACTTAAATTCCAATGTGGTACTTTAAGTGTGAGAGAAGCTATTATACACGCTAATATACAAGAGATGTAGAGAAGTGATGTACTACCCTACACCTAACTGCTTGCGAAAATGCGCAAAGCTCTCTGAGGGAAGTCCTTTTGTAAGTAGATCAGCAGGATTTTCTGTGGTGTGAACTTTGACAAGCTGAAGTTGCTTATCCTCGAGCATTTCCCTGATGAAATGATACTTCACATCCACATGCTTTGTCTTTGAGTGATAAACTGGATTGCGAGCCAATTGTATAGCACTTTGACTATCACAATATAACACAGGCATCTCTTCTTTGATTCTTTGCATGCCTCTGATGCTGCAACATATTTAGCCTCTGTAGTAGACTGAGTAACACGATCTTGTAATCTAGAACGCCATGATACTGCTCCACCAGCCAATGTAAAGACATACCCTGACGTAGACCTTCGGTTGTCTAAGTCACCTGCATAATCTGAGTCTGTAAAACCCTTTACACTCTCCTGACTCCCATAGCATATGCGCATACTCTTTGTAGCTTTCAGGTATCTCAATATTCCTTTCACTGCCTCCCAATGTTTCTTTCCTGGGTTTGACATGTATCGACTTACTACTCCCACTGCAAATGCAATGTCTGGGGGAGTAGCAATCATTGCATACATCAAACTACCCACTGCAGACGCATATGGAATCTTATCCATTTCAGCCTGTTCTTCCTCATACACAGGACAATCTTGTTTGCTAAGTTTCACATATGGTGGCAATGGAACACTCAATGCCTTTCCCTTCTCCATATTGAAACGTTGCAAAACCTTGTCAATATACTCTGTTTGAGATAACCAAATCAACTTCTTTGATCTGTCTCTCTCAATGCGCATACCAAGTATATGACTTGCCTCACCCATGTCTTTCATGTCAAACGATTTTTCCATCTTTGACTTCAAAGCTGAAATTTCTTCCAAGTGCTTGCCAGCAAGCAACATGTCATCCACATACAAAATAAGGATCAGCCAATTGCCATCCTTAGCCTTCTTTGTATATAGACAGTGATCGAACTCACTACGTTTGTAGCCTTGAGAAAGCATAAACTTGTGGAACTTATTGTACCATGCCCTCGGTGATTGTTTTAAGCCATAAAGACTCTTTAACAACAGGCATACCAAATCTTCCTTGACTTTCTCAACAAACCCTTCTGGCTGCTGCATGTAAACTTCCACATCTAAATCACCATGCAAGAACGTTGTCTTGACATCCATTTGGTGCAACACCAAATCTAATATGGCAACCACTGCAAGAAAGCATCTCAATGTAGTCATCTTGAACACCGGAGATAAGACTTCATCAAAGTCAATGCCTTGTTCTTGCTTAAAGCCCTTGGCAACAAGCCTTGCTTTGTACTTTGGCTGACTATCATGAGTGGTGATCTTATACCTCTAAACCCATTTACAAGGTAGAGCCTTTTTGCCATGTGGTAATTTAACTAGCTTCCATGTCTGGTTTTTATGCAGAGCTGTCATCTCTGACTGCATGGCCAATTCCCAATTCCCGGAGTCCTTCATTTGCACTGCTTCCTTGTAACATGAAGGCTCATTGCAATTAGACAACATGACATAGTTCATAGATGGAACAAACCTATCAGGAGGTTGCGTGATACGTCCAGATCTACGCAAAATAGGTGGCTCATGCTCAGCCACAACCTGTGGTTCAACTCTATCCTATCCTTGCTCCTCTTGAGCCCTGACATTTTGTCTTGCACGTGCAGGTCCATCTTCTTGGAAGACAACTCTTCTAATCTCCTCAACCCTCTCTAGTTTAGAATGATATTTGGCTTCATTAAAGTGAACATCATTGCTGCGGATAACCTTTCTGGATTCGGGATCCCAAAGTCTCTACCCCATCTCACCAGAATTAGCATAGCCTAGAAAGATGCACTTTCTACTCTTTGGCTCAAGTTTGTTCCTAAATTCCTTTGGAACATGAGTATATGCCTCACAGCCAAAGACTCTGAGATGCTTGTATGAGGGCATTTTGCCTGACCATACCATCTCTGCCAGTGAATCCTTCTACAAAACCTTGCTAGGAGATCTATTTATAAGATGAACAGCTGTTGATACAGCTTCAACCCAAAACCCATTTGGCAATTGTGCATTAGACAACATACTTTTGACCTTCTCTTGTATAGTCCTATTCATCCTCTCAGCAACACCATTTTGAGGAGGATTGTAAGGAGCACTAAGTTCACGTTTTATACCTTTTGACTCACAAAAGTCCTGAAAGGCCTTTGAAACATACTCTCCACCATTGTCAGTGCGTAAGCATTTAAGCTTCTTGCCACTCTGATTCTCCACAAGTGTCACAAACGTTTTGAAAACACTAAATGCTTCATCCTTGTGCTTGAGAAAGTAAACCCATACTTTCCTCGAGTAATCATCTATAAATGTCATAAAGTAAGAAGCTCCCCCTAGAGATAGGTTAGGCATAGGTCCACACAAATCACTATGAACAAGTGCCAACTGTGTATCTCTTCTACTGCTTCTATGCTTATGTGGCTGCTGTGTTTGCTTACCATACCGACAATGTTCACAGAATTCAAAATCATTAAATGACAATCCAGGAAAATAACCAGAACGAGACAAGATTTCCATTCCCTTCTTGGACATATGTCCTAATCGGCTATGCCACAAAGAAACGTTCGGCTGCTCGGTTACATTGATTACATTTTTAGAGACATTTGATACATAAATCATGTAAAGTCCTCCAGACTTTACTCCATGTGCTACTGTCATAGAACCCTTGGATATCTTCCACATATTCTGTCCAAAAGTGGTGACGTAGCCAGCATCATCAAGTAAACCTGTGTTGATCAAGCTGTAATTGCGGGAACATGTCTCACATTCTTCAGCGTGAACGAAGAGCCATTCTGAAACATCAATTGAACATCTCCAACACCTAAGATCTCACATGTCTGCCCATTGCCTAGCCGAACATGATCTTTAGTGGTCGCATAAGAGGTAAACCACTCCTTGTTTGGAGACACATGAAGTGATGCCCCTGAGTCTATAATCCAGTCACTCAGTGCATTTCCATCAGATGCTATAAGAAGAGCTGAGTCCATTGTATTTTTCAAGAAGTAGATATCTCCTGACACTAGACTGTCATCCTCTGCAACAGTGTTTGTCACATTTATTTCTTGAATCTTCACTGAGGACTTGTTCTTCTCACCATGGTCTTCTGCTTTCTCTTTGCCTTCTTCTGCTTTCCATTCTCTGTAGTCTCTTTTCATATGACTCTTCTTGCCACAATGGTAGCATTCTATGTCACTCTTGCCTTTAGCAATGCGGGACTTCCTACGAGACTGATCCCTCTTTCCACCTTTGTACTTTTCTTTGGTCCTTCCTCTGACAACTAAGGCTGTTCCTTTGCCTTTGTCCATTGTCTTTCTGTTGGTTTCTTCAGTAAGCAGGCTGCCTTCTACACCTGCTATGGTCAAACCATCTGGAGGTGCAGAATTACTCAAGCTGTGTGAAAAGTGTCCTAACTTTCCGGCAATGTGATCAACAGGAACATAGCTCTAATAGGTTCATCAAACTTGACACCTTGAGCTGACAACTAACTGTAGATGGTGTTGAATTCATTCAGATGATTGAACATAGGTGTCCCTTCTTTCATCTTCAAGTCAACAAGCTTCTTAAGCCAGTATACCTGTGAAGCTGCACTCTGCTTCTCATAAAGATCACTCAGCTTTAACCATGCTTGATAAGCCGACATCTCGTTTGCTACATTGAAGTAAACGCTTTCTGCCAAAGTCAGCATAATGGTAGAAAGTGCCAATTCATCCATTTCGCTCCATTCATCTTCGTCCATATCTTCTGGTTTTATCCCCTTGAGCTTTATAGGTTTTATCTGCTTCTTTTGTACCAACACGTGCCAAATATGTTGCTTCCACAATGGGAAATTGGTTCCATCCAGCGTCTTGATATTGTAAAGAGCAGTGTCCTGTGATCCATCCATAGCTACGCTTCACAGTAGTTTACTTTCTTGGGAAAAATTCGGCAGATTTTCTCCTGTAAACTGACCTCTGAACCAATATCAACCTGTCAAATGAACCAATTAAGCTTCAGATTCTGCAGAAATTTTGGCAGAGTCTCCTTTGTAAAATGTCTATGGTGTACTAAAAAACAGACCAAAAACAGCTCAAAAAACCACTGTCTCTCTAACACAGTAAGCTGTGGGTAAACCTGTCCTGCACCTGTACTGTCTCTCACTGTCACTGTCCTGTAAGCATAGACTGCGACAATGCCTCAACGGTAGTAAATCAAAGATGAAATCCCAACTGTCTAACTCACAGTCAATACATCCTAGCTGCCTATCTAAGGGTGCTCGAGGGATCGCTCCAAGACCTGTATCACCGAAAGGATCTCAACATTCGAGAATCCCCCAGCTCAATAAAACCTCACTCGACCCTCAACAAAGGCTGCAATAAATCTGACAGTACATAGACTTCCCACAAAGTCATACATCTAGAAATTTTCCACTGTATGTTGTAACCGTTGTGGCGGTTGTTTGCTGCGTGACTCACAGCCAACAAACCCTCAACAGACATACATCATCTCTGACAATACATCCCATGTGGAAGTACCTGCAATGTCAGGATGAAATCTGGAATATCAAGCAGCAAACACAAGCTACCTGGTGAACTGGTGGATGTCGCCTACAGTCTGTGTGTAGGTGCGCCCGTGTCGTATGTGACACGCCTCCAAGAACTATAAGCCGTCCTTCGTTGTGTAGATAGCCACAAATCAGCACTTTGGAAGTGCGGATATCCTCAGCACTTGCATTCATAGGCCGAAAGCCCAAAATTGCAGAGTTGGATCTGCACCCGCCGACACCACGTAGTTGAAAATGGCCTGCGTAGATCTTTGTCGAAGCCGAACGGTGGCCGAGATGACCTCAGAATGAAATTTTGAGAACACCGAGCCCTTCGAGACAGCCCACAGGAATTGGGGCCGTGTCTTCGCCTATCGAATCTCACTCCAATCTGAGCAGGTGACTCTGGCTACCTACAAATGCTACCCCGAGCCTCGATCTGATCTCTGATAACAGTTGAAGGAGTATGATCGGAAGTGCGACGCGAGAGAGAGTGCGAGAAGAAGAGCACGACGATATGGTGAACTCGCTCTACTGTGATGTGTAGAGCATAGTGAGTTCTTATTAGGTTTTTACAAAAGACTATGTGTACATACCTGGCGGCCCGTCCAGTTACCTGGGCGACCACATTGGGCTTTATACCCCAACAACACCCATTCCACAATTATACATACACTTTAGTGTTTTGAGGTCACCTGCAAGATGCCATTGAACTTGAAAGTCTCCTCTCCCATCTACAGCCAGTACCTCTCCTCAATTCATTTGCCTATCAAATGATATTTGGAATAGGGGTTTGATGGAACACCCAAAATAAAATGTCATGGTCTTCTTTCTTTACCTGCAAGATTAATCCTTATGAGATACAAAAAATAAATCTAAAATTTAGGTACAATAAAGGGTTTGCTAGAGTTGCAAAATTGGAAATAATTGGATTACCTGAAATGCACCAAGCCACCATATGTTTGTTTCTGATTGAACACTGAAGTATGAAGGGTCATCAGCTGGACATTTGGAAAGAGCCATATTCACTAATGTGATTGTAACTCGCTCTAGCTTCTTGTCTTTAAGCATCTCACACTCATCTAGCTTCAAAACAAAATGTAGAACGCCACTTGTCTCTTTGAATGTGATATTACAAAACTCTACCATTCTAGTTTGCAACAAAGTCAGGTCCATGAAGATATTGTTGTTCTCATCATAAGTGACAGTAGCTCCTTGTGAGCTATAAATATCTTGAATATGAAATGGGCATCCAATGAAGTCACTCTGTTTATTATTGAGCTGGAGTCTTTTCTTCCAAACACTTGCAGCTATTTGTAAAAGCTTAGACTTTATTCCCTTCTTCACAAACATGGAAGAGATAGACTGTTGAATAGCTGAGTAACCTCTTTTACTAACACCAAGGGAGTCACTGTCTCTTTTATTAACCTCTTTTACTAACCGCGTATTTTCTTTGCAGGCACTGCATTCTTTGAAATGAATCTGTCAACAACATCCGTTGCAAAACCTTAAACTTTTTGTCATGCATTATATCCTCTGCAAGACCACTAGTTATCAATGGCTTTAACTACTTTCCTACATTGGCCTTCGGGTCTATGTTTTCTTTGTGTGGATAGATAGAATCTCTACAAAGAAAGCATAACTAACATAAGCAAAAACTTACATTAGTTTAAATTAATTAGACAGTTTACAATGCTCACCTAAATGCTTGGATTCTTTTCTTAAGGCCACAAGACCCTACCTTCAACGTTTCAAGATTCCGTAGTTTCTTCTTTTGCACACGAGTGCCCAACATTGTCTCTTTGTTTTGTAATGTCCTCACCTTTGTTTGCAAGACCTATGTTTCTTGTGTGCGCTGCATTACAGTCTTTTGGTCCTCATAATGCAAGTGAGAAAGTCTCTAAATCTCATCTGCTTGGTGCTTCACCATGTCTTTATATATTTCCAATTTGTTGTTTAGAGCTTTACAATATCCAAGCAATCCATTCTCTCCATTACCTGCAAAGGTCAATAAGTTAGTGGGATTTGAAAATGTAGGGAAAGCATTGGTCATGGGATTCAATGGATGGAGTGAGATTTTTCTCCAAATATCTAAGTTTTTTGCTCCCTCTACTCTAAGTCTCTCTATCATGATCGGTGTCACTTTGATGTTAGTTTTGCCTCGCTTACACAGTAGCGTATACTGGGGATCCAAGTCAATGTGTAGATGATAGAAGGGTCTTTTAAGGAAGACATTTGTGGGGGTGGAAGAAGAAGCCATGTATGCAATAGTGCAAGAAAGGGAGGATTTCTTTGAGGTCAGCGCACAAACAGTGAGAGAATAAGGAGAGAGCAGGTTTGGAAGGATACGTTTTTTTTCCTGTAGTCATACATTCCACGTACAAGAAACTCCCTCCAATTCTATGACGTTCATTAAATGCAATTGAAAACAATTTATTCTTCAATCATCACAATCATTATGGCTTTGTGGCAAGAATCTACTTGTAAGTGCACTTTTTCAATGGTTATTCCAAGTTTACAATTGCTTTTACCACACCTATTTTCTAGAGAGAGAAAGTCAAATGTCTATTTTTCTTAGAAGGCCCTCCAAATGACTTCCTAATGCATCAATGTCACCATTCTCTCGCGCTCATGCCATCTTTTTGCATGTTTCTTTGTTCCCTCTTCTTTGCAGCCCAATAGTTTTGTAGACTCGGTAGAAGATACCTTTGGATATGTTGTGTAGCATATAATAGAGAAAGGTAAAGGGGGTTTGTACTACCAATATGACTATTATGTGTGTGTGCGTCTGTCGCACGTGTCAATGCAACGAACTTGCTGATACACTATGTGCGAGCCACAAATGTCTCCAAGCACGCAACTAGACTAAACTAGTAAGCTCAAAGATGGCAATGGTGTGTCACTCACCGCTCTACGCTTGCTGTCGTGGAGGATTCCTCGCTGCGAAGAAGAAGGAGCCGCTGATGCGCCGCGCTCAACCGCTTTGCTGTCGTCGTGCCATCGTGGCAATGCTCGATCGCATTCTCTCTCTCTCTCTCTCTCTCTCTCTCTCTCTCTCTCTCTCTCTCTCTCTCTCTCTCTCTCTCTCTCTCTCTGTCACGCACACACACACACACACACACACACACACACAAAGAGGTGAAGAAGAAGAAGATGGATATGGAGCAAGAGCACTCTTTAATTGCACAAATGAAAGAATCGGTGAATTTTAGGTTTAGTTGACTTTTATATGAGCTCGCCCCATTCACACTTGGGCACCCATGCTTAGCCAACTAATCCCTTGAATGTTCCAGTTAGAGTGCACCTCTCATTGGCGATCACTCTTACCCTTTTCCTATTGGACCAACAAGCCCGGTACCTGACTCTACCAAATAAATAATACGGCATCTATCTTAGGTGATAGGAATGTGCGTGAGGGTTAACATGCCTCCCTTCCTGATGTAGATTCCGTCCTTGGAAGCTATTGAGTTGAAGTTCGTTCGTTGAGGTGGAAGAGAACTTGAGACGAATGTCCTTAGCTTTCTTCAGTCACTGCAAAAAAAAACAACATTGGCATAGTAATTGCATTCTCATATACAATTAAAAAGCATATGCAGTTGTAGACAAACAATTTGATTGGTAACAGAATTTTAAACCATTTGTCAGCAACAATAAACATACAATTACAATATAATCAAATGCATAAACAATCGTAAAGATAAAAAATTAAACAAGTATGGGGTCGCTAATTTAACGATCGAAAGGCACTAAATATCGACTATTAATACCATGGGCAAGCTTCTCAATTTTCTTTGGCCAATTAAGTTGTTTAATCGCAAGAGCCAAGTATTTCATGTCCGAGGGCTGACTAGAGGCTATACCTAGAAGACCTTGTAGTTAAGATACGATAAAAGGAATTTATCGTGAAATCATCGCCTGATTGATTACCTTTTCTTTGACCCCCCAAAATCTTTTCACATTATTTCAATTTTGATGTGTGTGCTTATTTTGTATGCCTTGGGTTTTTGCTTTTTAAGGAAAAGCGCCCACACTGGGAACCTCTAGGGGTCTAGTACCATAGGCGATACATGTGAGTGGAGTACCAAATCAAGCTGAGGTTTCTCTTCCAGCTTAAGATTTTACATTGTGGCACTTTATTTATTTTTTTTGTTCGTTTTTAGCATTTTAATTTTGTAACTTTGGGGGGTCATATAACACTGGTACACCTCCCTAGGCTCATCACACTAGTAAACTTCCTTTATAATTCTTAAGCTAAAGGTCAATAGGAACTAAGTCCACTAGAAAGCCCAACTACATTTCACACAATGCTGCCTAAATCGGATTAAGAACCTAAGTAAGCATTGAGTATTAGGAAGGCATTCCCCATGGTATTAAGAGAAGATCTCTAACACCTAGCTTGGTCAAACTAACTTAGTCGGACTGCTTGATTTTTAAACCTAGACAAGTGCTTATGACAAAAAATTACATCGAATTTAATGTTTGATACTAAGCAAAGGCACTGAATATTTGCTACCAATCACAATTAAAGCAGACAAACATGGATGAAAAAAGATAAGGGGCAATGCTTGTGAGGTCCCCACCCCGCCGTGTCAAACGGAGGATCTGATGGTAAACCTGGTGGCCACTAGATCTACAGTGGAAGCAAACAAAGTGGTTCAGGGTTCATCTAGCGAACGATCTCTCATCACAAAGTGAGTCGAGTTCGAGACTACTAGCAACGAATCTAGCTCCACCTCGCAGGGGAAGCGTGCTTAACTTATCTAGCGATCCTAAGACCCACCTTCCAAGAGGAGAGAAATCCCGAGTGCCTTTTTTCCCATGTTTCAGAGGCACGTACACTTGAGACCTCGCCGCTCTTGGGGCAATGAGTATTACTAGTGTCGATTTATAACACTATGGGGACGGAGAGTTACTGACCAATCGGGACCACCCTTCTCATTGGCATTGGCAACCTGAGCCAAGCCCCCACTTTCCACCCCCACACTCACACTTCTTCGTGTCTCCTAGTTACTACCACAATGGTTGTTCAACATATAAGGTTCCTTGATTAGATTCCGATTCACAAGGTTCGTTAAGACAGCCCTTCAACCAGTGTTGCAAAGCGGCACCAAGATAGTCATTCTAGTAAAAATTCTACTCAAACTTATTCATTAAAATTCCAATGTTCTAGAGGTACAAAATCTCCCCTCCAGCGAGAGTTTACTCCTCCCGTTGTCGCCTACCTGCCCATACAACTAGGTATGTCCACCGCATAGAAACCACGACATGGACATTCGCACCGTATAGAACGCAAGACGTGGGTCCCCACCGCATAAAAAGCAAGTCGTGGGTAAAGGCCCTAAGCTAGTAACTCTAGCTACTGCGAAATCGGTCGCGAGCCCCCCCTTGTGGGGGATCAGGACTAGTTCAACATTGGAAATAGAATGAACATGCCGAGCTAAATTTTCCCTAGCAGACATTCTTTCCTATTTCAAACAGTATATCCATCAACCATTCTTTCCTACTTAGACTTTAATATACAATTGAATTCAAATGCCGAGGTTTCCGTCGGATTTCTCCAACATGTTTAGGGATATGTTCTTTCCAAACTTACGTATGCAATGTTAAATTAAACATCTTGAATAAAAATGTGACCTACCTCCTCCATTTCCTTGTCAATGGCCCGTGAGGTGGCTGGTACTTGGTCGTCCATGGAAGCTTTTCCTTTTCCATTCACGTTGCTTGTCCCTGCCTCGCGGTCGTGGGCACCACTGAAGCGAGTTCTCTTTACCAGGGCCATTTTATACTCACTACTTACTTGACAAACTTGGAGAAAAGAACTAATGTCCGAGAGCACCATAACAATCAAGATGACAGATTAGAATCACTGAACAATTCATTCTATACGAGGGGTTTAGATTTCCTTCAAGACATAGTAACTTATGGATAGTACCTTACTTGTTTTATGGGAATTGTCTCTAAAGTTAATTACTTGGCTTAGGTAATTAAGAATTTAATATTTTACTAATTAAATTACTAGAGAGGTGAATTAGACGTACTCAATCACCTTCCTAGTGTAAGTAGATGCAGAATTACCGTATGCATAGGTGAGAGAAAATTCCCTTCCTAGTGGATTAATGACGGATTAATTTTCCCTTAATTACTTCCTAATCTATGAACAGATGGAATCTAATTTAGCTACTCACACATTGGGTGGTAATAGGATGAAAATGACCAATCCCTCATCATTACCGGTTTGACAATTATTTACTATGAAGACTAGTGGGAGATTTTTTCTTACTAATCATGCATTAATCTAAGATTAGGAGAGGTTAATGGCTTGCATAATTAACTATTGGATGTTGATTATGTAATAGGATAATGATATGGAGAATTAGAGAGCAGCTATCGAGTAATTTAGCTATGATTAAGCATAATAGATGAGGAATTAAGAGAATGATGAAGAGATTTGCAAAAAAGCATAAATTAAATCGATATTACCGTGATTAGGGGTGTGTACTGAGTGGGTGTGTGAGCATGTATGTGTGTGTGTGTGTGTGTGTGTGTGTGTGTGTGTGTGTGTGTGTGTGTGTGTGTGTGTGTGTGTGTGTGTGTGTGTGTGTGTGTGAGAGAGAGAGAGAGAGAGCACACTCTTAAATAGGCTCCTCCATGCTGAAAATCGACCTGGCTTCCTATATGCATCTGAGAGCTACTCAACTCATGCATGGCAAGTCCAGTTACATGCCTACCAAGTATCTAGTTAGCTAGTGTAACTGACTCTCACACTCTCTCTCAAGCATGGTAACTCTCCCACAACTCCCTAGTCATGAGAAGGCGCCCCCTAGCTGCTAAAGCAAGCTCTGAGTGGCCTGGGACCTATTCCCACACAACCTCGAGGCCCGGTGCCTCCCCGCACAACCTTAGGAAATTTTGGTTTTAGGCTAAAACGGGCCATACGAGTCAGAATTTAATGCCATAAATTGCTATACTAAGCTCTAACTAAGGGGTATTTGTCCGAATACCTGCCATATTTAGCAACCCCCGGGGTCCAAAAATGCATTTTTTTCAAATTCGGGTACGGGTGCAGTTTTCGAGACGGTCAGAACTAGACGGGTCGGGTGACCAAAAACTTACTATTTTTGGAAATTTTTCAAAAAAAATATTTTAATTGACTTTTGGAAGCTTCATAACATTCTAAACATCATGGCACTGACAGAATTTAAAAAACTGCTAAAAATAGTAACTTTTTCCATTGTGTTCATTCCATGGTATAATGGTGCTCTTTTTAGTCGGGGTCAGAGACCTTACAACCTCCCCAACGTGAAAACTTTGAGATGTCCTCATCTCAAGAATGTGTTTGGGTAATCTTTTATGAGCGTTGGTTCGTCCTCCCAAGTTGCATCTTCTTCAGGGTAATCCTTCCACTTTACTAGATGCTCCGTGATGGTTCGGTTGCGTAACTTTCTTTCCCTTGTTTCGAGTACATAGTCCGGTTGGAGCTCGAGAACTCCTTGTGCTAGCATGACTATCTGATATGAGTCCAAGAATTGATCAGGATTAGGGATATAGGGTTTGAGTAAGCTGACGTGGAATACATCATGAACCTTTAAGTTTGTAGGTAACTTTAGCTTGTAGGCCTGGTCACTCACAACTTTAACGATCTCGAATGGTCCACAATACCTTGGGCTTAGCTTCTTGTATCTGCCTAGTAAAAGTTTCTTTTTTTCGGTCTGACTCGCAGAAAAACCTTATCTTTTTCTTTGAAAGTTCTTTCCGAACGGTTCTTATCTGCATAGTGCTTCTGTCTATCTTGAGCGGTCTGAATGTCTTGGCGAATAGCTCTAGTCTGAGCTTCCATATCTTCTAGCAGCTTCCTAGAGGCTTCTACCCTGATGGTTGGATCCGAGAAGTTCAATGGTGCTAAACAGTCCTGTCCATAAAGAGCTTTGAAGGGTGACATTCCAATGCTTCTGTGCTCGGAAGAATTATAAGCATATTCTACCAAAAGAAGATATTGTAACCACTTCTTTGGCTCTTGCGAACAATAGGCCCTTAGAATGTCCTCAATGACTTGATTTACTCTTTCAGTTTGCCCATCTGTCTGCGGATGATACGCTCTACTGAAGGCTAATTGTGACCCAATAGATTGGAAAAGAGAAGTCCAAAATTTTGATGTAAACTTGGCATCTCTATCACTGACGATACGCTTGGGTAAGCCATGTAACCTAAAAAACTCCTTAATGAATACCCGGCTAATATCCGAAGAAGTAAAGGTTGTCTTTACGGGTATTAGATGAGCCACTTTTGTGAGCATATCAACAACCACGAAAACAGAGTCATAACCTCCTGTAGAAGGTAATCCTGTAACGAAGTCCATAGTGATGCATTCCCATTTCATCTGGGGTATGGAAAGAGATTGAAGTTGCCCTAGTAACTTGATTCTTTTGGCTTTTATCCGCTGACAAGAAAGACATTGCCTCACATAGCGAAGTATGTCTCCTTTCATTCCGAACCAAAATAAATCCTTTTGACAGCATGAAGGGTCTTAGCATAGCCTGGATGTCCAGATGTAGGGCTATCGTGTGCTTCACAGAATAGCCTTCTGTAAAGCTGGGTCTCTGGGTACACAGAGTCTTTGTTTGTAGTAAAGACATCCTCCCATAAGAGAGTAATCTTTAGCTTCATGCATCTTATTTTGCTGGACTAATGATACTATACATTGGTATTCTGGATCTACCAAAGATGCTTCTTTGATTCTATCCCAGATAGGGTTATTTGGAATAGAGATAGCTCCGAGAAAAGATTTTTGGCTAAGTCCATCTGCAATTGCATTTTCCTTCCTTGGTCTATACTTTATGTCAGGGTCATATTCTTGTAAAAGCTCCATCGCCGTTGTCGCATATTGAGAATAGGTTGAGTAAAAATCCATTTTAAGCTCTTGTGGTCCGTAACCAGCTGAAACTTGCGTCCGAGAAGATAATGTCTTCATAACTTCAGTGCATGTATAACCGCTAAAAGTTCCAAATCATGAGTAGGATAATTCTTCTCATGATCCCTCAGTTTTCGTGAAGTATACGCCACCGGTCTTCCTTCTTGAGTAAGAACTCCGCCTAAAGAAAATTTGCTAGCATATGTCGCTACTTCAAATTCTTTACTGAAATAGGGAAGCTTTAAGATAGGAGCTGAGACCAAGAATTCTTTTAGCTTAGCAAAACTAGACTCGTGCTCGGTCTTCCATTCGATCCTCATTCCTTTCTTTAGGAGTTCTGTCAAAGGTGCAGCAATACGTGCATAGTCCTTGACAAAAATCCTGTACCATCCCGTTATCCCAAGAAATCCTCTTACTTCGCTGATGGTGGATGGTTGAGGCCAATCAACGATATCCTTGAATTTATCTAGATCCACTGAAATCCCTTCGACTTATATGACAAATCCAAGATAATTGACCTTTGGTGAGTAGAAGGTACACTTGCTCGCTTTAGCGTAAAGTTGGTGTTCTCGAATAAGATCAAGTACTTTGCGAACATGTTTTTCATAATCTTCCTCGTTCTTAGAATAGATCAGAATGTCATCAAAGAAAACCAAGACAAAATCATCCAGATAAGGTCTGAAAATATCTTGCATAAGTCGATTGAAGCTTGCAGGAGCATTTGTTAGACCAAAAGACATTACTGTGAATTCGTAGTGTCCATAACTAGTGTTGAAGGCTGTCCTTGGAATATCTGATTCCTTGATCCTGATTTGGTAATATCCTGACCTTAGATCAATCTTTGTAAAAATTTTAGCGTCGTGGAGTCTGTCCAAGAGTTCGTCGATCCTTGGAATTGGATACTTGTTCTTGACAGTTACCTAGTTCAGTCCATGGTAATCTATGCATAGCCTTAAGGTCCCATCCTTCTTCTTCTGAAAAATAACTGGTGCACCCCAAGGAGAAGTACTGGGTCGAATGAATCCTTGTTCAATGAGTTGCCTAAGTTGTTCCTTGAGTTCTATGCCCTCTGGAAGTGACATTTTATAAGGTCTTTTTGAGATAGGTTCACATCCAAGGATAGTCTCAATCTCGTGATCTACCTCTCTATGTGGTGGAAGATTCGTAAGGTCTTCAGGGAATACATCATCATACTCCCTCAACCAGTTTGGTCAAAGTGTGGTATCTGATTGGTCCACCTTGTTGAGCTTTATCGCATAAATTTGCTGCCCCTTTCTCAATCCCTTCAAAAGTTTGTTGGCCTTAACTAGAGTAGCCCTAGGTCTCCCATTTTCCCCCTGGATTAAGACTTCATTACCCAAGGTATCTGTAAAGGTAAAGTTCCCTTGTGCACAATGGATGTGGGCCTTATTTTTCTTTAACCAGTCCATCCCTAGTATCCCATCAAAGAATCCTAAGGGTAGGGTTCGGAATTGGGCAGAGGTTGGGTGTCCCCCTAAATCAAAGTCGATTTTTCCTGCAGAGTGTTGAGATACTACTTCCTTGCCATTTGCTAACTCTACAACTAGTTTTCTTGTTGGATACTTATCTAGCTTTAGCTTCCTCATGCATCTGGGTGAAAGAAATAATAGAGTGCTACCACAATCTATAAGGAAGTTAACTTGTTCACCTCTGAGAGATCCTGGCGTATGAATGACTGCGTATTGCTCACAACCATTGGGGTTGTCAATTTCAGCGTGCAAGGTTGCTCTCTCCTCTGCTTCATCTCCCACAAATGGTTGTACCACTGCGGCATTCACTATGGCGGTAGCTCCACGCCCTCGCCCTCTGTTTACCCTTCCACGTCCTCCTCTTCCATTAGGTTGGCCACGCCCATGGAAATTCAAGGGTATGGCATTGGTGTTGGTTTCCTGAGTCCTCTTGGGGCACTTTGATCTATAATGCCCAAACTCGCCGCAACCGTAGCATCGAACATCTGGGAACTCCATGGTTGTGGTGGTAGCAACAATAAGGCGATGGTCATATGCTTGGTTGGCTGATCTGTTATTCCAAAAATTTGTCCTTGCCCTTTTTGCCAAATGATTCCTCCTATTCTGATTAACTTTTTGTACTTCAAGAGCTAAAGGTTTGGCCCTCAACAAGGCATCCTGCAGTGTTGTCGACGTGAGATCTTCCAACAGAGTATTCAAGGGATCGATTAGCCCTTGCCAGAACCTCGCTACCTGTTGTTCCAATGTCATCTTAGGAGCATATCTCCGAAGAGTGACGAACTTTGAATAATATTCTTCGACAGATGAAGTCAGTTTGTTGCCGAAGTGAAAAGAACTCGTTCATCTTCAAGGTTTTATAGGCGGGTGGTAAGTAACGCCCCATTACTGCAGCTTTAATGTCTTCCCAGGATTGGAAAGATCCCTTAACATCCAAGTCCCTGCAATGTTGCTTCCACCATATCTTGGCATCGCCAAACAAGCATGGTTTGGTTCACGGGTTGGGTTCCCGCAGCTTCAAAGTTGTCATCCATCGCTTCTATCCACACTTTCGCATCTCTCTCCACATTTTCCCCCTTGCCCTTAAAGAGTGGAGGTTGGGCTTGTTTAAGGAGGAGCTTTTTTTCTTTCGCCGCCGAGTAAAGAGCAGCAGGCAGTGCCTACATGGGTTACACGATATTCTTGATGTCATTACTTGGATTTCAAATAGACACAAGACTTAAATAAAATTCAAGATCCCACTTTATCAAGAGACAGAGATTCAGAGACAAAAAAACTCTTTATTGATGAAAATTTATTACAATCGAAACCCCTCAAGGTTTAGGATAACTCATGATCAATTTATTACATGACTTTATAAGATACGCCTAGCAGGCTGTGTTCACATGATGATACTCTACTTTATTTGTGAAGTAGTTCCTATACTCATCCTTGAGTGGATAGTAAACTATGGTGTCGAGCCGGGATTCTTCTTTTGGTACTCCAAAAGTCCTAACTCTATTTGCCGAGATTACATTAGTGACTTTCTCCAAAAGCCACTCGTTGAGGGTTTGATTGGTTTCGTCAGAGATAGTAGGGTCCATACATGTAGGTAGCAAGTAGAATATCTGTACCACCCTTAATTCTTCTCCCCAATGAATTTTCTTCAAATCGGTAGCCAGGCATCCTAGCTTCCGAGCGTTGATGTAGTAAACCCCTCTTTCAAGTGTCCAATCGAGCCCCAATCCTCTATCGATGCGAGTGGAGTGCAGTGTATGAGCCTTCATCAGCATCTCCATGAAATCTTGCCTGAATTGGTAAACTGGGGATCGTCGAGCTTGTTCGTAAATAAGCTCAAACACTTGGAACTTTCGATATTCTAGCACGGGGTCTTCCTGCAACACCAATGCAAGGAATTCGGATCAGCTACCTATATACCCTTAGTTCCTTTTAAATATTGAAACAATACAACTTTATTTCTCAGTCTAACCTAAACCTTGCCTCTGATACCAGGTGTGAGGTCCCCACCCCGCCGTGTCAAACGGAGGATCTGATGGTAAACCTGGTGGCCACTAGATCTATAGTGGAAGCAAACAAAGTGGTTCAGGGTTCATCTAGCGGACGATCTCTCATCACAAAGTGAGTCGAGTTCGAGACTACTAGCAACGAATCTAGCTCCACCTCGCAGGGGAAGCGTGCTTAACTTATCTAGCGATCCTAAGACCCACCTTCCAAGAGGAGAGAAATCCCGAGTGCCTTTTTTCCCATGTTTCAGAGGCACGTACACTTGAGACCTCACCGCTCTTGGGGCAATGAGTATTACTAGTGTCGATTTATAACACTATGGGGACGGAGAGTTACTGACCAATCGGGACCACCCTTCTCATTGGCATTGGCAACCTGAGCCAAGCCCCCACTTTCCACCCCCACACTCACACTTCTTTGTGTCTCCTAGTTACTACCACAATGGTTGTTCAACATATAAGGTTCCTTGATTAGATTCCGATTCACAAGGTTCGTTAAGACAGCCCTTCAACCAGTGTTGCAAAGCGGCACCAAGATAGTCAGTCTAGTAAAAATTCTACTCAAACTTATTCGAGTATAAGGCTTTATATATACATTCCCTAATATTGGGAGATTGAGAGTTCAAGGAGGAAGGTTGAGAGGGAAGCAAGTGAATGATGGATGTCAGCAAACACTCCCCCCTTCCTTGGGTAAGTCATACTATTTGAAATGTGCTCGTCACCCTTTAAAACCAATTGTTCTAGTTGGTAATAGGTGAGGATTTTTCCCAGTATTTTTATATTACCTTAGGTGCCTCGTCAAGTTGCAAGGGTGGTAAGGTACTCTCCCAGGATCGAACTTGAAGTGGTTCATCAGGTGATTCTTGAACACTGGGAGGTGTGGATTCCTTTGTAGCTTCATGGAGGTCCACTATTGTAGGTGGAAGATGTGGAGAAGCTTTTACCTCTATGGATGCATTACATGAGGAGCTAGAAGCTTCATGGGACTCCCCCCTTCCTTAGCTAGGTGGAACAAATTGTTCTTTCTTCGGTACCCAAACTAGCTCTGGAGCGGGTGTGTAGCATTCTGTGATTGTTTTCTTTCCACGATCGTCAATTCGTTTTGGAGCTACAGGATTGGGCACACATGGGTCAGGTGATAAGTAAGAACACAATCTACATTTTGACACCCACATTTGATCATTTCCTTGATAGTAGCCTTGGGCTTCCAATAGTCTTTTAGGAATCCATCGCAACATTTTCTTACTTTTCTTGGAGCGAGTGGTACGTTTCTTACAAGGCTTTTGTTTTTTAGTACTAGCCATGGTTGCTAAAGAAGATTTAGAGACCCAGGCTTGTATGTTTTCTTTGTTCTATTAGGATGAGTCTTGTCAGAAGCTATATGCATTGCTTGTAGCATAATTAAGGGTACAAGTGGTGGCAATTCATCCCCCTCAGGTGTTACCCAGGTCGTCCCCCTATTTCCCCAAGTGTCTATGGTTGCTACTAGGTGGACCCAATCCACATTGTCCGACTCAGTCATCCCAGGTAGTACATCCATATAAGGAGAATCTTCCCCAACATCAGTGTCCTCTTTACACGCATAACAATACTGCAATGGGGCCAAGTTAACTGTGGTGTCAGATCTATGATCAATTATAAACTTATTTCCTAGGGGATGTGCTCGACCAGTTACAAGATCCACTCAAATGACAGAATCTTGGAACTGCAAGTAGACATGGTTTTTAGACCAGTCATGCACCATTTTTGCTTCCCTCATGAAAGGACGTCCTAAGATTATCTCCGATGCCATAGTGTGTTTGGAGAAATCTATAACAATGAAGGTAATTCTTATTTTATGTCCAAAGACCTTGATCTTGAGGTCTTCTAGCATCCCAATAGGTTTAACAATAGACCCATTGGCCATCTTCGCTACTAAAGTTGTGGTCACAAGGTGAGGTCTTCCCATAGTTTCCTAGCAATTTTTAGTCACAATGCTAACCCCAGCGCCACCATCAAGGATTCCCCTCACAGTTAATCCCTTGGTAGTGATTGGTATGGTCGCATTGGATTCATCACCCTCAAAGTATTGTACCAAATTGTTAACAGGTATTTCTATAACAAGGTTCTCCTCTAGGTTGGGTTGTGGATCTAAGTGTTCCTCCTCTATTGGCATCTCCCCAGCTCCATCCATCTGTGCAAATTGTGGTAGACCAAACTTTAGTTCTCCATTGAGGAAGGCTCGAAGAGCTAAGACTAGCTCAGGGTCTTTATATAGTTTGGACATGATGGTGGTTCTAACTTTTGAAGACATGAAATCCATCAATTTAGCAATGTTTAACGGCACCTTTTGGACTTCAGTCCCT
This sequence comes from Adiantum capillus-veneris, assembly GCF_014529385.1. Taxonomy (NCBI): domain Eukaryota; kingdom Viridiplantae; phylum Streptophyta; class Polypodiopsida; order Polypodiales; family Pteridaceae; genus Adiantum; species Adiantum capillus-veneris. Next base: position 52,002,469 of record NC_140947.1, on the reverse strand, counting down.
TGACGTGGGAAAGATGGAACCTCCATTTCTTCGATAGGATCAGGTAGTCCCTCTGTAAACATTCTTTCCATCAAGAAGTGAGTACACCCACCTTCCCATGACTTTAAGTCACTTTCTTCTTGGATGACACTAGGTATGCCTAAGGGTCTATGAACTTCGTGAGCTTGTTGTTGCGTAGGTAACACTGTGTCTGTAATCTGGATCTGCCTAGGTGCTGGTTCTAGATCCCTTTGGGTATCTTCTACCAAACTCCTTAATTGCTTGACTCGCTCGATCTCCTCTGTAGGGTTTGGATAAGTTCCTATCTTCTTCTTGGATCCTGGCCATTGTGGCTCATGAAGATCTTCCTTGTTGGTTTCTACCTTAGTGGTCGTTTTGGTCTCCATGGTTTCACCTGAATCAGAATCCTCTTTAGCGTCATTCATATATACAGGGTCATCACCAGTCCCTATGTTGGTCTTTGAAATGGGGTCTGACTTCGCTGCTTTTTGCGATCTCTTCCTCGTGTTTTCTTCTTTTTCTGAGATTGGGCAATTGATGCCGTGTCTCTTTCCTCAAGAATATAATTTTGTTTTTGGAGCATCGATCATGTGAGTACGTTTACTGGTACCATAGGTGTACTTTGTGATGGCTCCTCGATAACTTCAATCAAGTTTAATGGCGTGATCTTCGGTGCATTTGGATTATTTGGACATTGGACAATCAAATGATCTATGCCACATCGATTACACATGAGTATCGACATTGTAGACGTGCTCGCTTGATTGGTTTACATTAGTGTGGCGTTCTTTTGTAGCCTAATAGGACACTCGGCTACATGATGTGGACCTCCATACTCGTAGCATTGAAGAGGTGGTCTCTTAGCAGTGTAATTGATATTTTGGCCTCTTGCCGCAAGAGCAGCTACGTGATATACAGGTTTGACTTGTCCCCAATATGCCTCCATGTAGTATTGTGGACTTTCTTCAAGCACATGCATCCCATAGGCAATATTAGGGTCTATATCTTCCTCACAGCCTTCCAAACAAGAAATATATGACTCACAACCCACTTGATTCACATAAGTGATTCTCGAATGTGGTGGTTGCGATCTTAGCATTGGGGGTGGTAAGGGTGTTGTTTGAACAACATTTTGGGCCCTAGGGACCATGTGTTGTGCTGTTTGTTCAAGAGATGGGGCCGGCATCAATGCACGCACTCGAGGTGTGTCTGTCCATGCTAAGGGTGGTCTATTGGCCATCGCACGCTTAAATACTATGCAATCCTTAGCTTGATGACCATACCTCCCACAGGCATTGCAATTCCCATTGAATTTTACTCTAAAAGTAGGGCATTCACTGGTACTATGCGGTCCATAGCATATCGAGCACCATTGTTGCTCCCTTCTTGGATACATATGATTGTTTTGCGGAGCACGATTATCTCTAACTCTCTTGAATAGCCTTGGTGAGATCTGTTAAAGTCATCTCAGATATCTTTGGCTCCTTAGCAATAGGCTTTAGGGTCGTTGTGGCTGATGCCCCGATGCTTGCGAGCTAATAGATTTAGGCTCAATAGACACTCTTTCTCCTTGAATCATTAAATTATCCTCCAATTGGATCACATTGGTGGTGACTGATTCCCAATTGGTGATACCTCTAATGACTAGGCCATTGTAGATATCCTCATGTCGTAACCCCCTAATGAATCTATCAAGCAATTGATTATTATTGAAGCTCTCATTTGGATTACAATAAGAATTCAGATTCTTTAAGCGACTAATAAATGTTGAGATGTCGAGCTCTACATCTTGAGCTAGCATCCACTACGGGTCTTGGCCGCTTACGGCATTTACTCACTGGCGCGTTAGGTGACCAACACGAAGGATCTCTGCCAGTGATTCTACAGCTAGACTACACTTATAGTGCCAGCCTAGTACGCTTCTAGCGAGTTCACACTTAGTGACCGCATGTACATATGTGCTACTTTTCAGTTTTAGCACTTAGTCATTTTGTACTCTCTTTTCTGTGAGAAGAAGAAGAAGCTTTCCATCTCTATGTGCTTTGTGCTTGTCTTGTGTAGCTCTCTTGCATCCTCTTTCTTTACATGGTATCAGAGCCTGGTGCAGGCAAGAGAGGCTAAGAGAGCAAGAGCATCACAATCTCTTCGTACAAGTTTCTGAACAGGTCTCCAAATTGCAGTACACAGAGATTTACTGTACAAGTACAGTGGTTGTATGTACGCTTGATTGTGGACACTCGTTGAGTGTAGAAAGCGTTACAGATACCACGATAGCAGGTTCAGCAGATTTGCAGGTTTTTGCAGATTGCAGCTATTTTGTCTTAGTGCTTCAAAATGTCTGACGGTTTCAGTCAGATTGTTACTGAGAAGCTTGAGAAAAATAACTACCCTACATGGAAGTTCAAAATAACAAATTTCCTAAAAGGAAACGGTTATTGGGACTATGTACAAGGAGACAATGAAAAGGAACCAGAGATTCCCGAGGCAAATGCTACAGCAGAACAAAGAAAAGCTTTGAGGACTGGCAACAAGGCCAGAGAAAAGTGATGTATTGGCTTTCTATGAGCATCACAGATGGCATGATGGGCTATCTACAGGATGCTGAAGCCCCCGCCATTGCATGGAAAAACTTAGGCAGAGTGTTCGAGGTGAACACCAAGGCCACGAAGCTTCAACTAAAGTCGGAGCTAAATCAGGTTAAGAGGAACAACCTCTCCATCAATGATTATGCCTTGAAGATCAAGAGTATCATTGAGGCTCTTGGATCTATTAAAGTCTCAGTGGAAGACGATGACATTGTCTGTGCATGCTTGGATGTTCTAGGAGATGAGTATGTGCATTTCAGGTCTTCCATGAATACAAGAGACGACATCCCCGTGTTCCAAGATTTGATTTCTATGCTTATTCTTGAGGAGAAGAACCTTGGTCTTGACACATCTTCTTCTCGTGGCAGAAATAGGTCTGAACAGGCCTTCTATTCTAACTCCAACAGAGATAGAGGTAGAGTTCGTGGTCAAGGCCCAGTGGTTGAGGCCCAAGTGGTTGCAGGGGCCAATTTTGAGAAGGTCAATCAAATCAAAACAATACAGGTGGCAGGGGAAACCAGTCTCAAGACAGGGAGAGTCAAAGAGGTCGTGGTGTAGGATCAAGTAGGCAGCAACATACTGCAGATAGCAGAGAATGTTGGACTTGTGGTGAAAGAGGTCACATGTCACGTGACTGTCCAAAGGGAAAAGCAAGTGGAAAGAGAGAACAGAGCAACTATGCATCTACTAGCAGAGATGCAGATGACAACAAAAATGAGCGCATGTTTGTCATGCAGCATGTAATGAATACAATGACTGCAGAGAATTCCACCCAAGATGATGTTTGGTATGTGGATTCAGGTGCCTCTAATCACATGACGTCTCATGGAGAGTGGTTTAGAGATATGCGCAAACCAGATGTGTCAGGCTATGTGCAGACAGGAGATGACACAGTTCACCCCATTGCTCATGTAGGGGACATACCTCTAAATACGAAGAGTGGGAAATCAAAGTACTTAGGAGATGTACTTCATGTCCCAAACATTACAAAGAATTTTGTTTCTGTTGGACAAATGGTTGAGCAGGATTTGCAGGTTCGCTTCAATCCAAATGGCTGTTATGTAGAAGATTTCCAGAATGGCTGTAAGCTGATCATAGAGGGCAAATGTGTGGGCAGAATGTTTACGCTGAATGTAGACATGCCTGAGGTAAAAGCTGCATTATTTGCACAGGGCACAGGTGTTGTGGCTGATGTTGACATTTGGCACAAACGCATTGGCCATGTCAATGAGCAGAGATTGCGCAGCATGCAATCAAAACAGATTGTAAAAGGCTTGCCTAAATTCAAGGTGGATGGTATGCATAAAGTGTGTATAGCATGCCAGTTTGGAAAACAGTCAAAGGGCTCATTTCCACATGAGCGCAATGTATGTAAAAATCCACTTGAGGTGGTGCACACAGATGTTTTGGGTCCAACCGATACTGCAAGTATACATGGTTGCAGGTATTATGTCTCTTTCATTGATGACCATACAAGGAAAGTATGGGTCGTAGCAAAAGTGAAGTTTTTGGTCACTTTCAGGACTTCAAAGTCTTGATTGAGAAGGAGACAGATATGCAAATCAAGACATTGAGTTCAGATGGAGGGGGAGAGTACTTCTCCAATGATTTTTCAGATTTTCTGCGAATGCATGGTATACGCAGGCAGTTTACATGCAGATATACTCCACAGCAGAATGGGGTCGCAGAAAGGAAAAACAGGCACATTGCAGAGGTTGCACGTGCATTGATGAATGAGAAGAACATGCCTCATCATTTCTGGGCTGAAGCTGTAAATACAGTTGTGTACATTATAAACAGGACACCTACAACTGCGATGCATGATGTAACGCCTGAGGAAAATTTTACAGGTACAAAGCCTGATTTGGCACACTTGAAAGTGTTTGGCTGCATAGCTTACGTGCATGTACCAGATAAGTTGCGTAGGAAATTGGATCCTAAAGCAGAGAAATGTATTCTTGTGGGATATTCCCTTGAACAAAAGGGGTACAGGTGCTACAATCCTACTACACGAGAATTACGAGTAAGCAGAAATGTATTCTTTGATGAGATGAGCAGCTGGTACAGTAATGCACATGGCACTATTGGGGCTGATGTAAAAGATGATGTGGTTGTACAAAATGTGAGGCCACAGTCACATGTTTTGAGTGGACCACAAGAGTCGTCTTCTCGTGGCTCTGTTGAGAAGCCATGGAATGGCAGACTATGTACGCAGGTTACTCCACCAGCAGGTATAGGGAATGTATCACGAAAAGGAAAGGAAAAGGTTGATGAACCTCCCTTTATGGCTGATGCATCATTAGGGTTTTCACATGTAGACATGGATTCGGATGGTTCTGAACAAAGTCTTGATGAGGAATTTGGAATTCCGGTTGTCAGGACACCTGGTGTAAGGAAAGTACAAGAAGATGCTAGAGGGCAAAGGAGTGACCCAGGACCGCGCAGATCTAACAAAGTCAGAATCCAGTTCAGAAATTGACTTATGATGGGTATCTAGAGCATCACCAAGCCTACATGGCTAAGGTGATACAGGATGTGGAGCCCACATGTTTTGAGGATGCGGTTGGAAATGTGCATTGGGATGATGCAATGAATGAAGAGATGGCTGCATTGGAACCAAACGACACATGGGAGTTGGTGCCATTGCCAAGTGGCAAGAAAGCTATTGGCTGTAAATGGGTGTATAAAACGAAGCATAAGGCTGATGGTAACATTGAGCGTCACAAGGCAAGGCTGGTCGCAAAGGGTTATGCACAAACGTATGGCATAGACTATGAGGAGACCTTTGCTCCAGTGGCAAAGATGACAACTGTGAGAGTTGTCATAGCAGTGGCTGCATCTAGAGGATGGATTATGCATCAAATGGATGTAAAGAATGCCTTCTTGAATGGTGAGTTGCAAGAGGAAGTGTATATGGATTAGCCACCTGGTTATGTCGATCCAGGTTACCCAGATTATGTATGCACGCTTCTCAAAGCTTTGTATGGTTTGAAGCAGGGCTCTAGAGCATGGTATGACACGATTGCCAAGTATCTTGTCAGTATTGGTTTTAGGAGAGCTCATGTTGATCATTCACTCTATGTACGTGAGAGTGATGTGGGGATTGTGGTCATTACCATATATGTAGATGACCTTATTATTGTGGGTGACAATGCTATGGAGATTGACCATGTGAAGGGTCTTCTCAAACAGGAGTTTGAAATGAAAGATTTGGGCGAGTTGCGCTACTTTCTTGGCATTGAGGTGATCGGGACTCCAGAGGGTGTATGGCTGTCACAGAGACAGTATTCTTTGGACATGTTTTCAAAGTATGGTATGGCTGATTGTAAGCCAATTTCTATTCCCTTGGATGTGAATGCAAAGCTGAGTGCAGAGAAGGGTGATGTTGTTGAGGATGTCAAGATGTACAGGAAGATTGTGGGTAGTCTAATCTACTTGACTATCATGAGGCCAGACTTGAGCTACACAGTAGGCATGGAGATTCAGTTCATGCAGCTTCCAAGGAAGCCACATTTGGATGGAGTACGACGCACACTTCGGTATGTGCAAGGTACTCTTGACTACGCATTGTTCTATGCAACAGATGCGCCTTTAGCATTGTATGGGTATACAGATGCAGATTGGGCAGGTAGCATTGTTGATAGGAGATCTACGAGTGGCTTCATGTTCTCTTTTGGGAGTGTTGCTGTTACTTGGAGTAGCAAAAAGCAGCCTACGGTTGCTTTATCGAGCACAGAGGCCGAATACAGAGGTGCAGCAGTTGCGGCGTGCAAGGTAGCTTGGCTACGCACATTACTTGAGGACTTGGGAGTGTAGGTGGACCAGCAGATTGTCATCCATTGTGACAACCTCAGCAGCATGCAGTTGGCTAGGAACCCAGTGTTCCATGCCAAGACTAAGCACATAGAGGTCCATTACCACTACGTTCGAGAGCGAGTGTTGGTAGGCGACATCGACTTGGTCTACGTCAGCATAGAGGAGCAGATAGCGGATATCTTTACCAAGGCCCTCGGAGCTGAGAACCTTCGACGTTTCCGAACTATGCTTGGACTCTGCGACATGTAGAGCTCGAGGGGGAGTGTTGAGATGTCGAGCTCTACATCTTGAGCTGGCATCCACTACGGGTCTTGGCCGCTTACGGCATTTACTCACTGGCGCATTAGGTGACCGACACGGAGGATCTCTGCCAGTGATTCTACAGCTGGACTACACTTATAGTGCCAGCCTAGTACGCTTCTAGCGAGTTCACACTTAGTGACCGCATGTACATATGTGCTACTTTTCAGTTTTAGCACTTAGTCATTTTGTACTCTCTTTTCTGTGAGAAGAAGAAGAAGCTTTCCATCTTTGTGTGCTTTGTGCTTGTCTTGTGTAGCTCTCTTGCATCCTCTTTCTTTACAATAAAGTCTCTCACAAACTCTCCTTCCTCTCGTTGGGCTTTCTGGAGCTGAGAGGCTACACCCCACAGTACTCCCTCTTGTATGTATTCTTTCAAGAACAATCTCCTAAGAGTAGGGTAAATCGTTTTTTCTTCCACCCTTAGGGTTCTATACCAATCCCCTGCCTTCCCACTTAAGGTTAGGCTTAAAGCATTACTCTTATGCAGGTCATTGTGTTCTCCTAGAGAATCGCATATTTGTTCAAACACTTCGATATGCTTTCTCACATCTCCATCTCCACTAAATTTTTGTGTGAGCTTGGCTATTTGTACTGCCTTACTTCTATGCTCTCTATTAGGCGTGTTACGCATATTCTCAGCAATAGATCGACCAATAGCTAGAGCAAATGTTGCCAAGTCACCTAAGTGAGTAGGCACCGTGGGTGAAGGTGCTCCAGAGACTACATGTGGAATAGGTATTGGCATTGGGCTTGGCACATAGGAAGCCCTTGGGTTCCACATTTGGTATGGTGTTGTGCCATGTGGCGGTCCAAAGTTCATATGTGTGGTCCTAGGCATAGCAGGCGTCGGATGTGACATGCTAATGCTAGCTGGTATGGTCCGATGGAAATAAGAGCTTGGGTGTTGTGATTGTGGAGCATAGGTAGTTGAAACAATGGGAGGGGTAGGGACTACATGAGTACGAGGACCCATGGGTGTATACGATTGGTACACACTTGTAGGTACTATTGCAGGCATTGAACTACCATGTAGCGGTGCTTTACTAACAAATGAGGTCCATGGCGTGTTTCTCGGCATGCCCATCATTGGGGTAGGGATGGTATCCATGGTTTCATTAAGGGAAAGATGAGCTAGACTTGGAAAGGTAAATCTATCACTTGTGGGCTCCGATTGCACTGAGACCCCTGGCGAAACAACATATGGACGATCCATTGGACTTACCGAGGGAGTCTCCATTTGTGATAAGGTCGGTTGTTTAGCCTTTCCTGTATCCAAGAATCTCATGAGACCCGTTGAAGGCATTTTGATCCCCTTGTTCTGTCTCTCTAACTCAATGACCCTATGGATGACCTCACAAACTCTTTGTTGTTGATCCTCCACACTAGTAGCACCCATTGTGGATTGTGAGACATCTAACCAACCCACGTGATAGGTGTGATCTGTGTATAGGTCGGTTTTTGCTGTAGCATTTTATAATGACGATCACAGTTTTTAATAGGTAATTGCAATAAATGTATCGTTGGCTTATCGTTGGCACCATTTTGTATTAGGTAGGAGGATAAGAGAGGGCAAATAAGAGAGCCCACTTGTTTGAAAAAATCTACAGGTCTTTTTTGATAGAGAGAGAGAGAGACAGAGAGAGAGAGAGAGAGAAATCTACAAGTCTTTTTTGATATAGAGAGAGAGAGAGAAAGAGGACGACGAGAAAAAACCCTCTTTCATTATCCTCAAAAATTCCTCTAACATTCTTGCTTGCTTGACATTGGAGCTTGCAACCTCGAGTAGCTCATCAAACAAGTAACTAACAGATATACCATCATCAAAGAGCATAACATCAAGCATAAATGTGGGCTGAAAATCAAAATCAAAATCAAAATCATCCAAATCAGTATTTTGAACCTCAATAGAGGACTCCATAGAACCTTGTGCAGCACAATCATCCACATGATTAACAACCATATGCATATCACCAAACAATCCATAAGTGGAAGCATCATTTTTGGACATCATAGTCTTATGCATAACCATAGGATCCATATCACCTTGAAGCATAAAATTAGAAACTTGAATCTTAGTATAAGGTTCCATAAGAGCATTTTTTATGCAACCATCTACAGCATGAGTTGAATCCATAGAAATTTCATCAAAAAACCCATACAATGAAACAAAGTCTTCATCTATTGAAATATTACTACCATGAGGGTCTTTTATACCATGGAAAGCATCAAATTTAGCAATCTCATGCTCAAGATAGTAATCCAAGGAGTCCACACTCACAATTTCTCTTCCATTGTCATCAAATAGCCCACATGTAGACACAAAGTCCTCCTCCATCTCAATATGATTCATAAAAAAGGGCGTGAAATCAGCATTCAATCATCAAAATCAGCACTTGTATCACCAAGAAAGGTATCCATGAGAGCATTTTTAGTACGATAAATATCCATCTCATCTACAGGTTCATCTCCCACACAATCACATGATGCTTCTTTCTCACACTTGACTTCTTGGTCACAAAGACCTATCTCAAGCTTCCATAATGCACAGTCTAATATAGGCTTACCCATATAATCTTCTTCATACTGAAATTTTACATTCACAATTTTCATAACCTCATTATTTTTTCATGTGCTATCAAACACAATGTCTTCCTTGTCCCACAAATATGGATACTCGTCAACATACTCTTCATTGCCATGTGAAAGGTCTTTGAGGTCCACAAGAGCATCTTTATCTTTGTTAAACTACCACATGCTTCATACATAGAATCATCCATATCATACTTTTGAATTATCTGTAAGAACTCAAGGTTTCTATATTGGCAAGCTATCATAAAGAGAAAACCTTGCTTATGGCTATATTTTTGTCCACAAGTCTCAAATGCATTATCACATACTTCTAGGTATCTCTTCAAGTCATCAAAATTTGACAAAATCATCTTGTAACACAATTTAGGGAAGGCCTAGAGTTGATTCCTAGTTGGACTCTAACCTGGCAATCAAAGCAGCAACACTACTCCCCCTTTAGTGGGGGCACCAGTTTATGTGAAGGATTGGGGGGCTGGTCTCTACAGCACCTCAAACCAAACGAATGAAAGAGGATGAAGAGAATAGATCTCTCAAGATAATATGGGTTAATCCTCGCTCATAAGTTTTGTCAGCCTCACTCACACTCAACCTCATCTAGCCTCGACTAGCTTCCCTTTAAATTTCCATATCCCCAGCTATGGTCAATTTCACTCGAGGAAGCAAAAAAGACACTAAATGTTGGGAAACGAAAACAAAAAAAACCAAGAAAAAACTTTACAATTTTGATCATAAAAACCATAGTCTCACACCATCTCAACAACCCTTACATATGTGAGATGGGGCTACATAGTCACCCCCAACCATGCATGTAAACCCATCAAAAACCATGCCAATTAAGAGCTATTTAAAAACTTATGATGCTCAACACTTTTTTTTTTTAATAAAATATGGTGAACATGGAAAAAAACTCTCCCATTCACAATGATAACAAAGGGGTTTCACTGTTAAACCTGACTCAGTAGACACATGTATATAGAGAGGTCTGCTTCATGTAGCTTCCATCACCAAAGAGAAAGAAGAGGGGCAAAAGTGAAGACGTTACCACCCATTTTCATGGCCTTCTTGATGATGGAAAAACTCTACAATCAAGGCTCTAGGACCTCACACACACACATGGACACCTCGTCTACACAATCCCTATGCACCACCACAAGCTGCAAAACAATAGTGTCTTTCTTCTTCATAGCTGAAAACCCCTCTTCACTCATGACCCCAAGCTAATAAAAAATCATTTTCTCTTCTTTTTTTTAAAGCACTCTTTGAAGTCTTGACACCTTTGTGTACAAAAATAGCAATGTTATGTTCCTCACACAATTGGCCCACATGCGTAGAGACAGCTGGCACACATTGCCTTTGTACACTTTTTACAAGAAGGCTTTATTTACATCCAAATATCAAAAGCACAAAAAAAAAAACTTTGGAGGGCCCACACCATTCCTCAAAAACACATCACAATGCACAAGGCCTTTTGCAAGGACCACGCCACGATGTTGAATAATCATGGCAGTGCCCTCTTATATTGCCATCTATATGGGGGATTTTTGTGCAACATGAGCTTGTAGATCTCAGATTTATACTTTGCATCCTTGAATTTTGGATGTGTGTCACTTTGACCTGCTTCACAACAACAAAGCAATCTTTGCCAATTTGGGAAGGCTGTAATGTGAAAAGCTAAAATTTTCCAAGCAAGTGAAGGACTCGGGGGGTTAGGCTTTCATCCAAAGAAATTTCCTCTGTGATAAAGGGACATGTAGAAGATGTGACCGCTACTCAAGTTTGGGCTATAGATTTGACAATTGCCTCATGAGCAACTAGTCCTTGGATGTTTGGAGGACTTAAGCTTCAAATGGAGCAGTGAAATTAGTTGCATTTGATCTAGAATCTGTGGACCAATCTTGATCTTTGGATTTTGGATGCTCTCAACCATCTGGACAATCTACCCTATGAGCTTCTTGATCATTATATGCATAACTCCATTTGTCACCATGATTGGCTCAAATTGCACTGAAGAAAATGAGGCTTCTAGCTTGGTGAAACAATGTCTCACAAGCTTTGTAAGGAAGTCCTCAAAATCTGATGCAAGCGGATTAAATACTCATCATAGATGATTCTCTATAACATGATATAGATTGAGTACACGAGCATCAATAACGACTTTACAATGAGCATGCATAATCTTTGTCTCTACGATGGATAGAATTCTAAAAAGCACATTAGAGAAGTAAATTTAAATGTTAATGCATGAAAATGTCATAATAACTTGCATGAAAATGTTATAAACATAAATGACATAAAACATAAACATAAAACTAAATTGATGTAAATAATTTAAAATGAAAATCTTAAAATACATAACCCTCCCTACAGTGCATTGTAGAAGTCTGCAAAATCAAGGACAATGTGTATATTTAAACCACGATCCTCACTTGCAATGCAACATGGTGGTTTGTATAGATAGAATTAAGACGAACATATACACTTATTTAGATTATGAATTAAAGCATGTAACCTTGTCCAAAATGATCGATTACAAACTTAGTTCAAAATAGAAGATGTGCATAAATGGTGCACTTTTAAGAGAACTCAAGATTTTCAAGAGTTTTTGTACGATAGAAAATTCAAGATAGAGTTCAAGCAACGAGATTTAATTGAGTTAGGGAGCCCAAAAAATACGTAGTTTCTTGGTTTAAACATATAATGTCATTTGTAGTTGTCAAATTGCACTAGAATAGTACCAATTTCATGAGGGGACCTTTGGAACACCAAAATTATGCTCTTATTCAGCCCGTGCTCAAGTACGAAATTATGTCTATAGCTTGCATGTGACTTGAAAACTTATCTTTGAAGTGCATTCCATTGTTTTGTAACACTAAGTGCTAACACTTGAATTTTATAAACATAAAAAAGGCCATCTCTATCGGAAAAGGATGCAAAAAATTGAACAAAAACGTGTATTTTTTGCCCTTCTAAAGTCTTTGTGGTGCTAATCCTTTTCCATGGAATTTTCTTATAGATCCAAGAGTGGGCTCTCCACACACCATAATATAATCTAAGGAAATCAAGTGTATGTGGACACTTGCAATGAAGGAGGTTTTTTATATTTATAATATATACACATGATGACAAAACAAATTAGTATTAGACCTAGTCATGCTATTTAAAGAAAATTATATTTAAACATTTATAGAAAATGAAATGTGAAATTTGGGTAGAAGAAGATGAAATTTTATTTTCTTATCAAGGTAGAAGAGAGAAAGAAGATTAGGAAACGTGACTAGAATAGTAGAAGGGGTCTTTTTTTTGGGATTTCCATGAGGGTGTGGATGAAAATGTGAAGATAGGGTTTTTTTCACATTGGAAACAAGGATGGAAAAAGAAGGTGGTAACGCATACTTAGGTCTAGTAATATACACACCTAATGCAAGTATCTACATAAATACCAAAATATGAAGCATTTGGAAATCCTCAAATTTAGGCCTTTATAAATGAAAGTAATAAAATTGAAGGGGCCGTAATAAAATTTAATATTTCTCCTTTTTTTATAGAGATATGGGTAAATTTCTTAACGCACACACACCTATGTATAGTGAAAAATAATTATGGCCATAGAGTTTAGCTGATTTTGCTTGGGCAAAGTTGCTCACTATGGCAAAATACAAATAGCCTAAAAATGGCTATCATTATGATAATTGAAACGGGTTGGTATTGGTTCTAGAGGCCAAATATTTGTTTTCATTGAGTATTGTGGGTCTTTCTATATCTTAGATCAAGCCATCTCATAGAAAATCAAGGATATCATAGGGGTACTAAGAGTAGAGTATCCACAAATGAGAGTGTAAACCAAGGGAGACCATTAAAAACCATAGTCGAAGAAGTGATTGATACTTACTCTAGTCCAGAGATGCCTTCCTTCTCAACTCACTCGGGTACTAGAACCTCTCTCAAATTCAAACACATATTGACCTTCTACAAGACCAACACGCATGGGGCTCAAATTTACATGGAACGTAACAAAGAGTATGTGGTTAGATTCGATGACCACACTGTCAAATTCAAAGAGGAGGTTAGAGCCAACAAACAAGCGACCTTCTACATGGATCAAAACGGAGTGCAATATCTAAAACTTAGAAATCCCAACATTGGGGACCAATGGGGTTAGGAAGTTGATACGTTGATTCCAAACATGACCACTAAAGAAGGAGCACCAGTGTTAGAGCTAGAAGGGTATGACCAAGTCAATGTCAATCTCTAGAACACATACTAACTGATAACCCATGGCTAGGAGTTTATTATTGGGATGGCAATAATGTGATAGATTTGTTATAGATAGCTCACACTAAGCTAGGGAAACTAACACCCTAAAATTCATGTACATCTTAAAGATTCAAAAAAAGGGTCCAACAAACCTTCCCGTACATCTCTATAGGGATTTTTATAACAATAACTTTGTTATGATGACTCCAAATGATTTTGAACAAACCAAGTATCATAGATACTCAATCTGAGAGATGATCATGGGCATGAGGGATCCTTTGATAGTATGGACAACCAATAGGGCATCCCAAGGAAGTCACCTCAATGATGAGAATTAGGTAAGAGGTGTGGAAACCACTACCAACCAAGGAAAAATGGGTGACACTAGGACCAAAAGAGAGCCAAATGAGTCACCATTACCAAGCCCCTTTTTTAAAGAATTAGACAGATAACCATCATCCTAAAGAGCAACTACTAATCATAATCAGAGACTTTCCATACCACATTACATATGTGGGAAAATTCTACGCGAGGGAGTGAGGCAAAATTTGACAGCTTCCAGACATAGCAAGGAATGTAAACGCTTCACCCTTCCATTGTATGATGCATTGCCTTTACAACTGAAGCTCCCTGGATCATGATATTTCCATACTACAATGGGGGCACCTTGGGGGACATGATTTGTTGCTTGCCAGTCGCCCACGGAGCGTTCAAACACCACATGTACAAGTTACAACACGATTGGAGGTCATTGCCACCAGCAACTTAGCGCTTACCAAAGATAGAGACAACACAAATCAAAGCAGTGATTGAGCAGATGCCACAAAACTGTCACGCCTTAATTGATGGCGTTGCAACTGCTCACTCGACTAGTATAGTGCAGAGTGGCCTGCACCCGTTTAACATAATGTTGGACTTTACTCTCACTAATAAACTCCGTGTTGGCATCATTGATTGGGGAATGATGCTGAGAATGCGAGCTAAGTGCGTGTCGATTAATTATTTGCATCCAAGTGGACAGTCGAACCCTGCAAGTGGAGGCATACAAAGCAGGGGAAGTTGAGATTGCAAAGCGACCGTGGATTTCTCCAGAGCTATACAATCCACAGTGCACAGATGCGTACACAAATTCGAGTGACATTTATGCATTGGGTTATTCGACATGTTGATAGATTTTTGGAGTGCAGCCAGGAAAGTTTATTTTCCAGAAGAATTATTTTACCACCCCGACCAAGATGTGATAAGGGCCATTTAGATTAAAGTAGACTGTTGGATGAAGTTAGTAGAGGAGGAAAATAGAAGAAATGCATCTTATGTTTTGATATTTTTCAAAGAACATTTAAAGACAGACCATAATCTAGTCCAACGATTGCTTGTTGAACTTGCACCATCTTTTTACCTAACCTAAACATTTTTGTGATATACATTTGTCTTGTCCGGGGTATTTCATTTGTATTGATGTGTATTATCTGGTTTGGGGTGGTTCACCTCATTGAGTCATGTCTTGTATTGCAATGCACTCTCTGCACGAGATTTGCCTAGTCAAAGCACCATGGTAAGCATGTTGTTTACTTTATATAATTACGCCCATCGGGGTTTTTTATTTTCTAGGCGAGCCCCCTGGGCAATGCCTTTTACCCATTGGGCCGTCAAGAAAATAAAAAACCCCGGTGGGGACCCGCAGGGAATGTTCTTTTACTCGGCATGCTAGCCAGTTCTATGGGTTTTTGCAGGTCATCATCAAAGTCACGTCAATAATTAACGTGATCACGTGTTTTTTTGTGTAATTACTAGAGTTATTAACAGAATCACACGATCGTGATCACGTCAATGAAATCCATGTCCACAATGTATAACATACACTTTAAAATCTTCGAGATTCAAGCCTTGCAACAAAAACATTTACGAGCGTAAGTTAATTTTGGAGACTTTTGTTTGTATGTGTGAATAGACTTTAAGCAAAGCTTGATACTTTTCAAAAAATTAAACTCTTGTAGCCTTACACAGTTCAAGATTCATGTAGCACAATTAGGGATGAATTCGGGTAGCGCAATCACCGTGAGGGCGTATGAGAATAGTTGTAGCCACTTGGGGCTTGCAAGGCTAGAGGCTCCAACTTCCAAGAAGAAAACAAGGGCATGATCACTAAGGTAGCACAGATTCAAGCATGGCATGTTTGCAAATGCGCAATTCCTCTTACAAACTTTAGCGCACATTATTTAATGTTTAGTTGCATATTGCACACACAAAATACCATTACCTCAACGGTTGTGCTTCCAAAAAATCAACCGCCTCTTGCGGATCTTGATCATTTATATGATGTGTTCAATCACTTGCAATACGCATGAAACGTGTTACCTTGACAGTTGTGCTCTCGGTTGGCTCCAACATTGAGCGGGTTCAATCCCTGATAGCGACGAATGGGCACAGAAGTTCAGTTTTGCCTTTGCAAAAGACAAAGGCTACAACAATCTTGGAGCTCGACAGGATTAAACCGAGCCCGTTGTCATTGAGACCCTTTAGCAAGCAATTGTACCACTTTTTCATTACTCCCATTGTGTCTAGAATTCTCTCCCATTTCTATAAGGACATGTACAGCAGGATCTCCAAATGTTGTAGGGAGAGAGAGAGAGAGAGAGAGAGAGAGAGAGAGAGAGAGAGAGAGAGAGAGAGAGAGAGAGAGAGAGAGAGAGAAAGAGATGGTTAGAGAGAGATGGTGTGAGGAAGATGACGTGAGAGAGAGAGAAGGTGACGGTTAGAGAGAGAGAGAGAGAGACAAACTTGTTCATTCATTGATATGCTCAATTACATCATAATACCTCTCTTTTATAACTTTCCCATGCCCCTTGGCACCTCATTCTAGGCAACCATTCAATTCTCCCATAAACCTTAGTAACACCTGTAAAGTGCACTACTCCCTAGGCTTTACACCCACCTCTGAATTCATGTCATCCCTGACATGACCTGGTTGTGAATTTTGGTGCGGTCTTTGTTGTCGTTCTTGCTTTTGTTTGTGCTCCACTGCTTTGTATTTTGTCAAACCACAACAAGAACTATGATCCATGAAAATCATAATTGATGAGATGAACTTTGTCCTTTACATCCAAGCCCCGAGCTGCAACATCTGTTGTTGTCATTATAGGGCTATTGCCATATCAAAATTTAGAAAGAACCCAATCTCATTCACCGTGACTCTTATCATCATGGATAGATAAATCTCCATCCATCACTCGCTCCATTAAATCTTCAACTTCTTTAGGCCGATTGCACTCCAACACAAAGTCTGTCTGTCAAGCTGAATCTGGGAGATAATTTTTCTAATTTGAGGTTCAAACCCCATGTCCAGCATTTGATCCACCTCATCAAAGGCAAGATATGTGACCCTGTGAAGGTTGGTTTGTCTACCATTTGTGTCTGCTCTTCTTTGTGGGTGACTCCTTTGTTCGTGCATCAAGGTGATGGAAGTTGCATTTTCCACTGTTAGTTTTTATGTGATGTGTAAATCATTATACTGCTTCTACTTGATACATGACTTAATTAAAACCTGACAAACCCCAGTTAATTCCCCAAGTTAGTAACTTGCTTCAAAAGGTCCTTATCTGACATCATTCATGATAGATGACCATTTATGAGCTATCATTGTCCATTTGTCCCCAAAGCTCATATACATGATGTACAGGGTATGTAGATAGCTATCATTGAAAAAATTGCATCTTTGGAATGATGTCATAATTGTTCTTCTTGCCGGAGTCAACAATAGCAAAGGTTTGCTCATATTAAATGCCACAAGAAGCAACAAATTCTTTTTATAGCAGTCCTAGGGTCCTTTCAGTGTGTCCATCTTTGCAAGTTACAGTTTCATCCTGGTAGACCTCACTACTGGTTTTCCCCATTTTTCTTAGATCTCTTTTGTTGCGATGGCAATGCCAGCTCCACTGTCAAGGATTTCCATGATTTTTATACCTTGGAATTCTACAGGAAGAGTGGTGTTCCCATCTTCTCCCTCATAGTACTCACCTACATCATTTAATGGCATTGGCCTAGTGTTTAGCTGAGGCATTTTAAGCTCTTTGATCCCTTCCTAGATTGGAGTTGTTGGGTTTTTCACACCAAATTTCTCTAGGCATTTTTTCACAGTAGTCCACATGTTTAGTTTTATTCTGAGAAACTCGGCTAACGTTATTGTAAGGTGACCGATGTCAAAAAAATGTATATCAGGCCTTTTGAATCGATGACCTTGTTGAAAGACAGTCTCTGTGATGGGACTGCAATAACATCTGACTTGGCCTCGTGCTCTCCCATATAGGACGGTAGTGTTTTTAGAGAATGGGGTTGATTGTCCATAGATTGTACAGATCCTTTGTCTCCCCAATACGATTGCACTTCTAGATTCATTTGAGATCCAGTCTCAATTTCCTCTATTGGTGGAAGAAACACTCCTCTCCCATCACCTATCTCGTTTACTTGTCCGCTTAGCTCACTTGCTTCACTGGCCTCTCTGACTTGTTTCCACAATTTGTCAAGACCATCTATTTCTTTATAACTATCTGCTATAGCTAGGTGAAATGCCTCGGACGAGTTATCTATGGTATTCAACAATATCCTTGGTTCTAATGCTGGGTCCTTGAGCTTTGGTCCATGCTCGTGATTGGAATCTAGCTCTTTTTGTTCATGGCTTGGTGGGATTACTAGTGTAGGTGGGACAAGGATCACATCCTCAGGTTTTTCGACTGGTGGTTTTAGTAAATCTTGGGCTATTTGAATCATTTTTTGGAACATTTCAAGCCTTTGCTTTTCTAGTTCAGCATAGGAATATGTCATCCACCTCTGTTGTTGGGTTTGGTTATTTTTGAGCCGTGTTCATAGTCTTTCAAGAGGGCGTTTAAGGATTCATTAACCTTCTCAGCCAATACTGATCCTCCTAAACTAGCACTTCTTCGCTTCTCTTTTGTGGATGTTTCTTTTGGAGGTTGAGACATATGCGTAAGAGAAGGTGCAACCCTTTCCCCATGTTGTCTTATCTTCTCTTTCTCTTGGGTGAGTTCCTCAGATAGGGAATTATGCTCTCATTCCCTACGTGCTTTCATCCTAGCCTTTCTAGCTTTCCAGCTATTCCGCTTGCTCTTGGTTCTTTGACTAGGTGCATCGTTCTTTGGTTCACCCGTCTCTAGACTCGCATTGGTTTCCATTTTCTCTGTCTATGTCTCTCCCCAGCTTTCTTTTGAGCTTGCGCTCTCGTAACTACTTCAACTAGTATGGTGTTTGTGTTCTCCAAGCTACTGGGTAGCTGAACAATTCTTGAGACATTCATTGTGATCTTTATTGCTCGGTTTGGGTTTTTTGGATAAGTCATGGATCAATGAACGACACCATAGTCAAGAAAATAAGCATTTACTTGAGTGATCTCTGTATGAGGACATTGTTTGACCAAGAGGTTGTCACGGCTTTTGTGACAATCTGCCTCTAATTGAGGAGCTTCTTCTTGCAATTCCTCTTGGCTATAAATAGGCTCTGACCTTCCTACGCCTCTATTCACAATGAATCGCAGTGTCCTTTTGTCCATCTCATACCTTCTTTCTTCAGGTTGAAATGCAGGAGGTGTGGATTGTACGATCCCCACCATTCCATGTGTTTCTCTCATCTTATGTCGCTTTGAAGAGCAGTACCCACTTTGGTTG
Organism: Adiantum capillus-veneris; assembly: GCF_014529385.1. Lineage (NCBI taxonomy): Eukaryota > Viridiplantae > Streptophyta > Polypodiopsida > Polypodiales > Pteridaceae > Adiantum > Adiantum capillus-veneris. The sequence continues at coordinate 51,983,244 of NC_140947.1, read as the reverse complement.
TTAGAACACATTATAGCTAGTACTAGTGCTTGTTTGTTAGATGCTTCTATCATCATCATGTATCTTATGTCTACAGGAATTCTAGCACCTGGTAGTGGAGGTTGTTGTTCTGAGACAGGTTGTGGCCTTGAAACTCCTAAGGGACCTCGCACATTCCCCATAGCGTATCTAGGTGGAGTAGGTGCTTACCCGCCCCAAGTTTACCCGTTTTTGGACTTGGGACAGTCTTACTTGCCGATTGTCTACAAGTCTAACCATAGACTTTCCCAATCCTTCTCCCCCTTCAGGCCTTCTACTATGTCTAGGTTCTTCTTCGAAGGGATTGGTTGTTCTCTTGGAGATTGGTCCATTAGGGAGATTCACTTGAGGAGGCATGTCTGCCATCTTTATGATTATTTCATATTTCGTTATCGCTCTAAAAGGGAATCCACGTGGCTCCCTGTTTGGAATTCTTGTAGGAATTCCCATGTTTGGTGGAGGTATCTGTGGCCCTTCATTGACCAAATATTCACCTATTTCTAATGCAGTGTGTGGGTTTGTGCTTTGTACATCTCTATATTCTCATCCATACTTGTTAACAGCTATAGATATCCTTTGACAGTCGACTCCATATGTTTAGACATATAAGAGCTTGTAATCTGTCAGCTCTTCTGGGTATGGCTCTAAGAACCTATAAAGGTTTACCTCACCGACTTCAACATATCTATATAGTCCTTCACTCTGATTATCTATCATCCAAACTCCCTCAACAAAATTGGTATTTATCAACTGCAAGTTTGGAAGATCAAATATGGGCGGATGCTCTTCTATCATTGGGATCCCAAAGCTTCCATAAGCTGATTTGGAATCTAAAGAGGACATGATCTATGGGCTTAACAGCTCTAGCTTGATGTAAGAAGGCTTATTCCAATGTGTTCAAGTGCTTTGGTAAGAAAAAAGTTGAAACTATGTCCAAAATCGTGACCATTTTCTCACAATTCTCTCAAATTGTCAGTTTTAAACCTACCATCCAATATTGTTTGAAGTTGTCACTGAATTTTCTAAAGAGGGTTCATCCCTTTTAAATCATTTTCAATTTTTTTATGATCCGAAGGTCATCACTTCTTTAGATTCAATGAATAAGACAATAGGTTATAAATAAAGATAGTAAATAACCCCATTTTTTTAGAAAGAGTTTATATTTATTTAAATAGGATAAATTTTGATCAAAAGGCCACTACCCCTTCTGATCCAAATGTTTAACCAAACTCACTATCCCAGAGAGGTTTGAGGTAAGAGGTATTTTTGTTATTTTGCCACATTTACGATCTTTTAATACATCAGTGTGTTGCGAGAGCGAATCACACCACCCATAAAGTGCATGCAACACTACCTAGAGCAACATAATGTCAATCAAGGACATAGATGGCACGATAGGTGTACGGAGGCAATCTCTTTATCTTGTCAGGCTGAGTTCATCCCACGTATATAACACTCTGGAAGGCTAGCTGAACCACAATCTAGAATCTCACTACTCTCAACTACACCACCCAACCCACATACACACAAACGGAAGGAAACTCACTAAATCATACCAGAATCATATGAAACTTAAGGAACACCATCACCTCACTAGGATACACTTGTCGTAAAGCCTCTAGACTCAAAATACTCACTCTAGACCCATCTACGGAAAATGTGTATGAAGATAGAGCTGAATTTTATGAAGTGCCCGAAACTGAAATCTATGAGTACCTATACGTAGCTTATGTCGCCACGATTCTGACAACTACTTTCATGAAAAAAGTAGACATCATTTGATATACTTATGATTGCAAATAGCTCGTAGATGCGTTAGCACTGGTGCTCCGTTTCACATGGAATGCTTGGCGTTGTCGCATAGCTCTCATCGAGCCTATCGTGATGGTGCAATCAGTTCTCCAATGCGAAGAAGTAGCGCCAGGATGAAGCTCACGCCTTCTCTCTTTCTCTCTCACACACAGTCAATGGCAGCTTAAAACTTGATTATGATAAAAATTATGTTTACCAAATTACCTGAGTACCTTATATACTAAGGCTACCTTATGTTAAACCTAAAATAGAGTTCAAAGGGTCAAATGAATTTGTATTTACAATCTAGAAGTGCCATTGCACCCTGGCTTCTTCAACTAGACTAGCTACTCATTACAATGATGTTTTTAACCATAATCCGTAGCATTTCATAACTCTCAAAAAATAAGGCTTTGTTGAGTTATGTCGTATTGTCCCACAGGTCAACAAAGTGTCATCAGGGTAACAAAATGCTCAAACTCTGCCACATTGCTTTTATTGTCATATGAGATTAATAAAAATAGAGAGTCTATGATGTAAAAAGAACTGCTTAAATAAGTACTATTCCAAGAAAGCACTCGGGTATGTAGACAAAGTATGGTATAATTTAGCACTATTCTTTCCCTAATATGGTATTTTACAAGTTGTAGTCCTGACATATGTGTTAAAAGATTGGTGGTTTCATAGACTTGATTGGAAAGCAAAAACCACCAACTTACAACCAAATCAAGGGGAGGGAGCCACATTTTCCCAACAAATCCCCACAATCTTGAAATTTAATACACTTGTGATCGATAGATCACCCAAAGTGCTTTTAAAAAAAAACCAGACAACAAAATCAGTACCAGCTTTTTGATTAATTGTTTTTTTTTTAAATTGTTGCAGTACATTTAGAAAATAGAAAACACAATTGTTTTACTTTCAGAGTATGTGCGGCACCAACCTATGAAGGAGGGTTTTGATCAACCAACTCCATAGAGTTTTTTTAATTAGGAAATCAAGATACAGTTTACGGCGCAGCAGCAGCAAGAACTCACCCACAATCGTCTCCTTTTCCAAAACACACACACATATATGTCAAGGCTAAGTAAGGAGAAGAGCATCCCTCACCTCCATTTATAGTGGTTGAGGGAGGTAGCTCCATCAATCTTGAGAGGAGAGAATCCCTCAAGTCGAGCCGCCATAATCGGATCAAGGCCCAAGACAACCAGCTACACAGAGCAGGTAATAAGGGTAAATAGTAAAAGTGTAGAGAATACTAAGCGGAGCGATACCTCAAAGAAAATGCCCGATGCATAAGGTAATGCAGTTTGCAGACCGCCAAGGTATAGGAGTAAGGGGAACGGAAAAGAGTAAAGTTTTAGGGGTACATTTCAAGGGGATTATTACCACGACATCTCAAGGGGAGCATATGAATTAAGGGCAATGTACCCTTAAGGTCAAGGTAAAAAACTCCCACCCATTTTTACTAGGGCTATAGGTTTGTTCCCATAATGTTACCGAGAGATAAGAGTATTTAAGAGGTATTTTACATTAGTACATGTACCAAGCAATCATGCGCATAGTATACTGCAAAAGTACTCACCCATTACTTCTAACATGGTGCAAATTTTGAGTGTGGGAAATAGGTGGAGGGGGAAGGGTGTTTTGGTTGGGGTTTTGTTGTGTTTTGGGTTCTGGGTTCTCTGTGTGTGTAAGGGTTGTTTGCAACCACCAATCTTTTTAACAGTTAGTGCCTCGAAACTAGAGAGAGCTATTTCTTATCTCAGTGTAGGATATAGGTTCCAGTTTAATTTAGAAACTTTAGTATTATAATACAAAAAATAGTTAGCAATGATCAGATGTATGTGGCTGTTTTAACTCATATAATAAGACATAAATGAACTTTTACATTGAAAAGACAGTTGGCTTCATAGAAAAGGCAAAAATTAGTACAAAATCAACTCAGTCTTAGGATTATCTTTGTACATGGCATATGAGAATGAAGCCTCGTTCTAGTATACAATGATAATGATCCAATAAAGAATAACTTCCCCAAGTGGTAAGAGCAAGTATACTATCTAACAGACGATAGATTTAAGCCAAAAAAAATTCAAGAAAGGATAGATGCATTCATCCAAACAAGACAAGAGATTCATTAGCCTTGGATGTGTATTATATGTGTCAATAAACTATATCAGTTATTATCCATGTCCAAATTAGAACCCTTTTTAACTTAAAACCACTATCCAAAATGTTCATGTCTTTTAGTTCTTTTTAGAAAAAAACAGTTTATTTATCTCATTTACTGTCATTTATTGTACGGTTTCTTTAAAGTCCAACGTTTGAAAGACCTTTAAATAGATATTTAACATATATATCATTTTGATCAAAACGCCATTATCCCTTTTGATCCAAGTGCCCTATTTTAACCCATAGGACAATTTTTTAGACATTGTTTTGCCAATTTGTCAGGCCCAAATTCCTAAGTAGCATAAAGTAACCTAATTATCAGCTTGAGATATGTAGCAATACCAAAACACAAATTTTGTCAGGCTCCGATTTTACTAGCTTTACCAAGCACCATGAAGCCATAAAGTGTCCTCAATACCAACAATAAGTACCTTCCATTTTTTTGAAAAAACCTCTCGGCTTTTGTCAAGCCAAATCAACAATCTCATAATCATTTACAAATATCACTCTACCAGAGTTTGTAAGTTTAATGAGACAAAACACTAAAAGAGCCTAAGTTAAGAAGATTAGTTGTAAGGACATGGGTTAGTATAGGCAAGGCCACCGGCACGGTCGGCGAGTGTGTACGCTAGGGGGAGGCTATAAGATAGCATGGTTGGGAGGAGACTAGCACACGCATTACCACCACCCTTTCACTGGTATCCGAGCTATTTTTGTGAGGAGGCTAAAAGCGGCTTGCATGTGCGTGCAACGCCCTGCTTCTCTCCCACTTTCCGCGACAGCGACGTCTCCGCTATGCAGCAAAAAAGGGCAGGCACAATTTTTTGTACGAGTAGCGTGTCGACAAACAGCGACGGCCGACCGTGGCCGCCTCATCTACGCCCTGCACAACGCACAACGCACGACGAAGGCGGGCGACCAAGGCAAACTCGACCGGCTACTCGACGACACCAACGCTCTAAAGGCTTCCATTGGCACCGTTGGTTGCGCGTGTAGGAAGGTCGCTTAACCCTTGCATGAAGGAGGGTTGAACCCACCCCATGAGGGTAAGAGGCCAACACTTTACCATCAAGCTATTGGCGCTTGTTGTGTATAACAAGGAAAGATAGTCTACTTGTGTTGAAAGGAAAACTAGAAGGAAAGGGAAAGCTTCAAACTTCAAGGAAGTAGCTTTACCCTTCCTTTTCATTTCTTGGAGGAAGGCAAGTTTTCCTCCAAAATCCGAAGTAGCTTCAAAGTGAAGAAAAGCCTTCACAAAAACGATGAGTTTTTGTGAAGAATCATCAAAGGTGTTCTTACAAAGAACGACAAGTGAAGCGCTCAAATTCCTGCAAGGCGAGGTTCGCATGCAACGCAAATTGTGGAGCATACAAAACACAAAGACTTCAATTTCTCAAAGGTACAAGTTGTTGTTTCTTTTTCTCTCTTTGCATTAGTGTGTGTTTACCATGGCCAGTGAGGATATCCCACCTACACACACGTTTGATTTTGAGCATGTAGATCAAAATCAGGGCACCACGGGTGCTGCTGACACTAATATGCATGATGATGATGATCTAGGAGATCATGGGCTTGTAGATATGGCTTCTTTCAAGACTTTGGAACATCACCAAAGCTTACTTCAAAGAAACCTCTCTGCACTCAATGCAAATGTTACCAATCTTACAGAGTTACTTGTGAAGTTTATGAATTCACAAACAACTCAAGGAGCCACAAGTGGCACGGTTCAAGGGAACCAAGCTCGCATGACTCAAGGAGTCCAAGAGACAAGTGCTGCAGAAGATGCAGAAGGTAGCAATGCATTACTTAAGAATATCACCATTCCTGAGTTTCACGGGGAAGAGCGTGATCGTAGCAAGGATGCGATCAATATGTTCTTACACAAATGGAGTGACATTCATAGATGGAGACACACCCCGGATATAAAGACGGCTGTGGAAACAAGTCTATCTCTTAAAGGCAAGGCCTATAAGTGGTGGATGACATTTCCAATAGATGCTCGTCCTCTGTCTTGGGCTGCGTTTCAAGCTTCTTTCTCCAAAGAGTTTTTGGACTCCAATGAAGAAGATAAGAATTGGTTAGCATGGGATGCATGCCACATGTCTGGCCTCTCTCTCACACAGTACCTTTCAAAGTATCGAAAATCATATTAAAACTAGAAGGTCTAGATGAATTCCAAAAGATACGGGGTTTTAATAGGGGTCTTGACAAAGAATATTGTCTTCATGTCAAGACCCAATATCCAAAAACTTTGGAAGAAGCCATTAGTCATGCACAAAGATATGATGATGACCAAGAGAGGAAAGGAAATGTTCCCTACTCTAAGAATACTTTTGCTAAGAGCAATGTGGCTAAGAGCTAATGGCGAGGTAGATCTCCCACACGTTCCAATAGGAATTAGAGACAATCCACCTCTCCACGCCCACAAGAGGCTAAGAAGCCTAAGCAATCACAGATACTCTACGTGGGTCTCTCAGCACTGCTGATTTTGAGCGTGCAAAGAAACACAATTTGTGTTTTAGATGTCTTTCGGACCAACATAACAAGAAATATTGTCCTCTTTTGCAAGGCAAAGAAAAGGCCATGCACACGGTGCAACGCCTCACATTAGATTCATCTCCTAAATATTGTGATGTAGAGGTTCTTCATATGGAAGAAAAGCGCAAGTGTTGTGTGCCTGCTTCAATGTGGCAGCCCACCTTTGGCCTCCATGATTTGATTCGCATGCATGGCACTATTAACGGACAACGTGTTCGTATTTTAGTGGATGATGGTGCAACTCATAACTTCTTGAACTATAAGCTAGTCAAGAAATTGAAGCTTACACAGACTCCCTACTCTCACGAGTATATGGTGGAGCAGATGTCAAGGAATGATAAAGAAGTATGGGACACGGTAGTTCAAGGGGTTGAGCTTATTGTTCAAGATCATACGATAACCCTTGACTTCCAAGTTATGAACATGGACCGTGCTGATGTAGTTTTAGGACGGGAATGGCTGCATGGTTTAGGAAACACATTGCACACTAGTTATGAACACAACTCCTTATCCTTTATAGCCAATGGTAAACATGTGCTTTTGCTTGGTGAGAAAAATATACCATCTGCACCTCGAGCTTTCTATTTTGCAGAAATCAAATTTAATAGATAAAGTCTTTTTGTGTTACTACTTGTCTCCAAGTCTTGTGAATTCTCAAGAGCAAAGTGCGGTAAATTCTAGTATGGGTATGCAAACTGCAATGAATTCTAGTAATAGTATGCAAAGTGCAATGAATTCTAGTAATGGTATGCAAAGGGCAATGAATTCTACTGATAAACAAAGTGTTAATAAATCTAACGAGCAAAGTGCTCTCAATTTAATTCTATAGAGCAACGTGCAACTGTTGTAAAACAAACATTACAGGAATTACAAGATTCTCCATCCCAGCATAAATCTAGTTTACTTTCTACTTTTGCACGGCAAAATCTGACTCACTTACTCATGGAGTATAGTGATGTGTTCTCAAGTGATTTACCATCGGGTTTACCCCCTACACGTGATGTGCAACATGGCATAGATGTCTTGCCAGGCACTAAACCGGTGAGTAAACCACCTTATCGTATGAGTGCTAAAGAAGCCAAGGAGGTTGAGAGTCAGTTGACTGACTACCTCGCTCGTGGTTTCATTAGACCTAGCACATCGCCTTGGGCATCACCAATTCTATTGGTAAAAAACAAAGATGGTATTATGCGCATGTGCGTAGATTATCGCGGATTAAATGCGATAACCATCAAGAACAAGTATCCTCTGCCTCGAGTGGATGAGTTGTTTGATCAACTCCATGGGGCAAGATACTATACAAAGATAGATCTTCGTTCAGGATACCACCAGGTACGTATCCTACTGCAAAATATCTCCAAAATTGCCTTTAGAACACGGTTCGGGCATTTTGAATTTTTGGTTATGCCTTTTGGTCTAACCAATGCTCCAACTACATTTATGACACTCATGGATAGTGTCTTACGTCCCTATCTTGGAAAATTTGTTGTGGTTTTCCTTGATGATATTCTCATTTACAGTAAGATTCAAGATGAACACATAGAACACTTACGATTAGTGTTTGAACAGCTACGAGCTGCCGCGCTGTATGCTAAGCAAAGCAAGTGCGATTTCTTTAAAACAGAGATACATTACCTCGGTCATGTGATATCTTATTCTGGCATCAAGATGGACACTGACAAGGTCGTTGCCATTCTTTGATGGCCACATCCCAACACGGTTGAGGAGCTTCAAATATTTTTAGGCATGGCTGGATTATATCCGTGACTATGCCAAAATCACTGTTCCTATTATGGATCAACTTAAAGCAAAAGGTAAGACCTTTTCTTGGGAAGAAGCCCAAAAACGCATTTTCTAACAACTCAAGGTAGCTATCGCCACTGCTCCCATCCTAGCAATCATCGACCCACTTAAGCCGTTTGTGGTAGAGACTGATGCTAGTGATAAAGCCATCGGTGCAGTACTTCTCCAGGAGGGAATACCTATAGCCTTTGAAAGTAAAAAGTTAGATAGAGCTCAACAGAATTATTCTGTCTGTGAGAGAGAGCTCTATGCCATAATTCATGCTTTACGAAAGTGGAGACACTATTTATATGGTGCCGAGTTTGAAGTAGTTTTTGACCATGAGAGTATCAAATGGTTTACTACTCAAACAGACTTGAAGGGCCGTGAAGCTAGATGGGCAGAAATCCTTCAAGATTATGATTTTAAGCTACGATATGGCAAGGGGCGATATAATGTAGTAGCGGATGCACTAAGTCGGATGCCTCAAATTAACTCACTTGCTTTCACGGAACTAAAGAGTGGATTTTTGGAGTCATTACGTGGCAAGTGTGCACAAGATCAATCATATGCTAAAGTGTGGAGTGCAGTTTTAAAAAGGGATCCCTCACACTCACATGTCTCTGAACAGCCAGATCAACATGTCTCTACATGCGCAGATAGAAACTCCAACACACATAGCTCCACCCCTACTCAGGAAGAGCTTAAGCGATGGAAGAATTTTTCCATTGATGATGGCTACTTACTCCACAAAGGTAGAGTATGCGTGCCAATGACTCAGACACTAGGCGCAAAATCTTATTTGAGTGTCACGATAGTCCAAGTGCTGGTCATCCAGGTATCCGTAAGACGTATGCCTTAGTTCGACGGCAATTTTATTGGTCGGGCTTACATCACGATGTTCAAGAGTATGTACTAAACTTCCAACAGTGCCAAGTTAATAAGGCAGAGCGCCTCAAGGTAGGTGGCCTTTTACATCCTTTAGAGATTCCACAAGGTAAGTGGGAGAGTATCTCTATGGATTTTGTAGTAGGACTACCTACTACAAATCGTGGCCATGATGCCATTTGGGTAATTGTAGACCGTCTCACAAAGATGGGTCAATCCATTCCCACTAAGACTACGGTTAAGACAATGAAATTAGCACGGCTATTTGTAGAGAATATATATAAACTCTACGGTCTTCCAGCTAGTATCATTAGTGACAGAGATCGAAAGTTCAATAATCACTTCTGGAGAGCTGTGTTCCAAAAGTTGGAAACTAAACTTAATCTAAGTATGGCTGATCATCTAGAAACAGATGGTCAAACAGAAAGGGTTAATCAAGTGCTAGAGGATATGGTACGAGCATACGTTAGCAAGAAGCAAACCAAGTGGGAATACTACTTACCTATATTGGAATTTGCTTATAATAGTTCAAAGCATGTGACTACAGGGTTTAGCCCATTTATGCTTTTGTATGGATTTCAACCTAGATCACCCGTTACGGTGGGGTTGGCTAAGCAGAAGATACAACAAGCGAAGGATTTTCTCCAAGACCATTTTGACATGCCTCGAGTTTCTCGGCAAAATGCTAAGCAAGCTCAAGATCGATATAAGAAGTACGTAGATGAGCATAGACATCTTGCTACTTTCGAAGAAGGAGACAAGGTTTTCCTCAAAGTTCCGGAGCATTCAGAAAGTCTGAAGACGGGAAAAGTTGCTAAACTTTCACCACGCTATTGTGGAACGTTTACCATTCTCAAACGTATAGGTCAAGTGGCCTATAAGTTAGCTCTTCCAAGGCACTCACAAGTTTATCTTGTTTTTCATGTTAGCCGTTTACAAAAACAGCTAGGACAAAATGATAATGTCATTAACACAGGTGTGTTGGTTGACCTTATCACACCGCCAAGCATTCCTCATGAGCCCGAAAAGATTTTGGATTCTCATGAGCTTCACACCAGACATCATGTGAGACGACAAGTATTGGTAAAATGGCTAAATAGACCTAAAGAAGGTTCTACATGGGAGAATGTCTCCTCACTTAAGAAACATTTTCCTACGTTTGTTTTTGAGGACGAAAATGATTCTCCAAGGGGGGGGTAATGAAGTACATGGGTCCTATGGGCAAGGCCACCGGCACGGTCAGACAATGTGTACGCTAGGGGGAGGCTATAAGATAGCACGGTTGGGTGGAGACTAGCACACGCATTACCACCGCCCTTTCATTAGTAAAGAGAAAAAACCCATATATGTTACCAGTTTTTTTACCGTCATGCGATATAACCTACTACGCGGGATCCTTTATAAACGTAACAATCCCAAAAGTGGCATGAGGGAGGACAAAACCCCCTTATACTACACAGTAGTATGCAAAAATATTCATGCGTTTGATATAAAGTCCCAACAGCCCCGATTCTAGGTCAAAAAAGACAATATCAAGTATAAGGTCCCCCATTTTTCATTGTCCGAGTATTGCCACATCAAATAAGCACTATACTGGTTGTGCATTGGTTACCATAACATCTAAAATGAGTTACTGGCGTTGTTCAAGCTTAAAAAAACCAAACTTTTGTTCAAAAGAAACAAAGCCCCTTCACACTACGAAGTAGTATGCAAAAATTACCATGTATCTGATAAAGTAAAAAACATCCCCAAAACTAGGCCACACAAACGACAGCATCTTGTATGAGATCCCCCATTACTCTATTCGAACATTGCCACATCAAGGACCACTTGTATGGCTATCAAAACACCTTTATCAAAAATGATTTACAGGCGCTGTACAAGCTAAAAAAAGACAAAAACTAATTACCCTAAAAGGGCAAAAAAACCCAACAGTAATCACTATGATCATCAATCAATTATGTATTACAAGCCATCTTTAATTGCCTAGTTATGCAATCGCAGAAAAAAATTAATATCAAAGGGAAAACCGAGTATCGTCAGCAGCAGCTGGTAATAACTGCACGTTTTAGCAAAAAAATCATTAATGTATCTCATCAAGGTATCAAGTTGAGTACCAACCTGAGATGGTAGCTCAACAACTTCCATAGCTACTTAGTATCAAAAAAGCCCTCACACCTCTCCTTGAAAAACACGCGCAGAGGAGAATAAACCCATAGACTAAGTGAGGGGCCAGAGCACCCTCACCTTATATAGCGCCTTTGGGCATGTTCAAGGTGAAGACACCCACGATCAAGTACTCAATAGCTATTGCCTCCCAAGACGCCTCTATGGCCACTCCTGCCTATATACGGGGAGTTGAGAGGGAGAGAGACCCATGTAGGGAGTCTCATACGTAGTGCAGTGTAGTTAAGTGAGATAGACAGAGCCAGTGGGTGTGAGCTTTAAGATAATGAAAGCAACTACCTCAAAAAATCCCCCAAGGGGTGGGTTCCCATGTGGTGTTTAGGAGGAGAAGGGTTACCCCCCATTTTTTTTTTAAACACCACACCAACTAATTCCTGTTCCAAAAAAGTATTTCCACAAGGAATCTGGGTTAAAAAATACATGTTTTTTTGTTCTATATATAATCAAACTATTGTATAGGTAAACATGTGTGTGTGTGTGTGTGTGTGTGTCCGCCCTATCCCAGGCACCATACACAATGGGTCGATAGTAGGCCCATTGTGAATGGGCCTACTACCTTATCAGAGAAATGAGGTTAAGTTGGTTGAAATGAAAAATGGATTCTATGATTCTATTAATTATGTCCTTTCTTTTGAAACCATTAAGAAAAAATTTATGTATAAAATTCCCAAGCAAAGAAACAATTGGAAGAGGAGTAAACTATAAGATATAGGAGGCTTATACACGTACCAAGAGCAGCTTTATGTGGACAGTTACTGTTCTTTTTTAAGAATTTAATAGGTGGGATATCTAATAGGTCTCTTTTGGTCATAGTCTCCTACACAAGGGCTATGTAGTTTAATAGAAAAGTTAAGGAATTGGACAGTAGTGGCAAAAAATCCAGATGGTGAAGTAAACCCATGTTTAAAGGTTGGTTCAATCTTTACGCAATTGGGATAAACAAGATTAATCTCATCCGAGAATAATCTATTGTTGAGACTTAATAAGTCATCCATGTATCTGTAAGTATGATTGAAAAGTGGAAGTATATGATATTTACTTTTGTCACTCATGATTTTTAGAAACCATTTGTATTCAAAGAAGACTAAGTATAGATTACACATTGAAAATGAGCAAGAAAATCTTATAAAAATTCCCTGGCTTTGATTAAAACACTGTCCTCCAAAGAGAATGGTACAGTTATCAAGTACCCAATATATGTTATTGAATAGTTTTACATCATCAAAGTGAAGGGGATGAGAAAATTGTGTCTTTTTAATCCATCTAGGGTGTCTGGAAAGTGATAAATAAGAGTAACCATTCACCCTAGCAATTTTGAATGCCAGTTTAATCATCTGAGATAAAACATCTTTCAGACCTAATTCCCCTTCTAAAGGTATATTCTGATAGCATTGAGTAATATTTGATGTGAAGAGATGAAGTAGGTTAAGAGTAACCTTAGTGAAATTTTTAACTAACAATAAAAGGGTTGTAATGAATTTGAAGAAAGAGCAGATTTTCTGTTTAGAGGCACAGATTTTTTCAAATTCAGAAAGAATAAGGTCAAGGTAAAGGGTAATATCTTTAGTAATAGAAAAAAAAATACTATTTGAGGCATCAGATATCCATCTAAACTTATGTTTGTGTAAATTATAGGTGGGAAAAAGTACAAGAAGTTTGGTATTTTAATCAAAATACCCTATACTTTCAAGATGTTTTGAAATATCACAGGTGACTTCATAGAAGGAAGCTTTAAGTGGTGTAAATTCCTTCCCAAAAATCCTAAAGTGTGTTGCATTCTTGGCCAAGTTTTTTCATATAAGAGTGGGACAATTGAAGCTTTTATCGAATCCAACAATAAACCAATTATGTGAAAGTCTTTGAAAATCCTCAGCTAGTTGTGGTGTGATCCAAGAGCTGTTAGTAGAAAGTCATTGAAAAGGTATATGTGAGATCTTTTGAAAGAAGCATTTTTCAACTAGTTTTATTAAGTCCAGTAGGAGTGCCTTCTCCAGCCGAAGAATAGTGACAAGGTCAGCTACACAGCTAAGTAAAACTGTTAGAGTAAGGTATGGGTTTTTTGGAAAAGTGGGTATGTGATTAAGTCCTTTAGCAAGGATTTTCTTGATTGTGGTATTTTCAATGAGATCCAGACTACGAGTGCAAACATGTAAGCCATAAGTGTCAAAATATTTGCATTCCGAGATATTTAGCACAATCTCAAACAGGCATAGTGTTGTGTCTTAAGAAAACATTGTTGTAGACCACATTCCTAATAGGTTGTTGATACCTCCAACCAATAAGAACATTATCAAGTATCTCATGGTTTCCAAATAATAAGTCAAAACAATCACAAAAAAGTGTTTTTTGGTGTACCCAATCCAAAAGTTCATTTTGAAAAAGATAATGTTCGTAGATAAACTTTTTGTCAGACGTCTTTTTGGTGAGGGATAACCTTCCACAAGGGCCAACAGCAACCTGCACAATCATAAGTGATCATAAGTCAAGAAGGTGTCGAATGGGGGTATTCCTTCCTCTTCCCCTAGTGAAGCTACGAGATGTTCCTCTAGTAAAATTAGAGGAGGAGCTGGGAGTCAGGAATGAAGTGAAAGAATTGGGAGTGGCAAAAGATTTGGATATTTTTAGTGAGAGGGAATCATCATCATCAATACAAGGTTTAAGAAAACTAGTGATAATCTTTAACACCTTGTAATTGGTAGTTAGATAGGTCCCAGGTTCATCAGCTTTCAATTCTTTGAGAATATCAATCATAAGCCCACAAAAATTGTTAAAAGCAATTTGAGTAATAACCAATTGTTTGGTCTGGCCACCAAGCCAAGAGCAGATGAGAGACAAATGAAAGTCCACAGGTTTTTTAGGAAAGAGCTGGTCCAAATGATTAAGAATAAACCAAATAGCATGGTCAAACCACATGATGTTAGATTCACATGGGGCTTTAGGATCTAGAAATTTACAAGCACATTTAATATAAGGTTGAAAGACATTCCAAATGGATTATGTGTAAAAATCAGGATTACTTTTAGCAAACTCCATGTTCCCTTTCGTCCTTATGTATAGACTTGTACTAGATGAGCACTTGGAGTGGTCTATCAGGTTGACATTGAAGGGGGCTTTTATGAGTTCTCCTTTGTCTAAGAACTGACCTCCTTTCATAATTTTGAGTCTACAGCCCTCAATAGTGGCAGCTAGAAGGTTAGCCAGATAAACCCAAGTCTTGCTAAGAATAGGTGTTAAAACAGCTTTGTTAGGAAGAACCCAAAGTTGATGATCCACACCAAAGGATTCAATTTCAATATGTCTGACAGGGAGGAAAGGAAAAACCTTGGATACCTTGGGAACCATGTCTAAAACGTTAGAGTCACTTAGGGAGCAAAGATTGTTTTGAAATTCCTTGACAGCCTCAAGTGTAGCGCTATCTCTACAAACTATTTCACCCGTTTTGAGGAATATAAGGAGCAGCGAAGGCACTAATAAAAGATGCATTGAGCCCACACTATTTTTTCAAAAAGTTAGATCAGCTCCAGAAGAAGAAAATAAGGCAAGCTCTTGCTGATAATGTAAAGAAAGAATAGGCAATTGGGCTATATATTGAGGAATCATATTCACCCCATCTTTGGAGTCCTTGTCCAAGGTAGCTAAAATTTTGACCCAATCATTAAAGGACAGCATGTGTAAGATAGACATTTTTTTGTCAGAAGATAGAGCCAAATCATATGTTAATTGAGAAGAATCCAGACTGCCAATACATCTGAGGATAAGAGAGGTAGCCACAGAAAGGGTTTCAAATATAGTTCCAATCCTTGCGAGAGAGCAAGGGTCTACAATAAACAAAAATAGTTAGTAATTCATGGATTACTTGTGGTAGTATGTAATACAATGTTTGCCCGTCTAGCCAAAAAAGGTCTAGTTCTAACAACTAGGGCATTTTTAGGAGTCTGGTCCTTTAGGTAAAGTTTAATTTGTTCTAAAATCCTTGTATGTTTCTTCGAGTCGCGGTTTACCCTCATGCGAGCTGTCAATTGAAAGCGTTTGTGATCCTAAAAGAAAGTATATATACGATTAGTCCAGTAGTTTAGGCCTGCAATCCTTAAACCGGCAAGGTCGAAGAGCATGAAAGCCATGAGCAGGAAACCAGAATCTTAGCCTATGTAGGACCACCTAACACTAGCCAACCAATCAAGGAATTAAAGGCAGTGGGTCCAAGCATAGAACCAAGATTCAAGAGAGTCTCTAAAGCTAGCGTCCGGGTTTTTTCAAGAAATGAAAAAACCTTATGTATAGGATGTGTGTAGCTATTTTAACTTATATAATAAGACATAAATGAACTTTTACATTCAAAAGACAGCTGGCTTCAGAGAAAAGGAAAAAGCATTACAAAATCAACTTAGTCTTAGAATTATCTTTGTACGTGGCATATGAGAATGAAGCCTCATTCTAGTATACAATGATAGTGATCCAATAAATAATTACTTCCCAAGTGGTAAGAGCAGATATACTATTTGACAGACAATAGCTTTAAGCCCAAAACAAATCCAAGAAATGATAGAGTCCTCACCTGCATCATCCAAACAAGACAACAAATTCGTTAGCCTTGGATGTGTATTACATGTGTCAATGGACTATATCAGCTATTATCCATATCCAACTTACAACCCTTTTTAACTTAAAACCATTGTCCAAAATGTTCATGTCTTTTTAGAAAAAAACAGTTTATTCATCTCATTTAATGTAAGCAATTGTATGGGTTCTTTATAGCCCAATGTTTTGAAAGACCTTTAAATAGATATTTAACATATATATCATCTTGATCAAAAGGCCATTACCCCTTTTGATCCAAGTGTCCTATTTTAACCCATAGGTTAGTTTTCTAGATATTTTTTGCCAATTCATGAGGCCCAAATTCCTAAGTAGCGTAAAGTAACCTAATTATCAGCTTGAGATATGTTTCAATACCAGAACAACTTTGCCAATTTTGTCAGGCTCTGATTTCACCAGCTTTACCAAGTACCATGAAGCCATAAAGTGTCCTCAATACCAACAATAGATATCTTCCATTATTTTGAAAAAAACTCTCGGCTTCTTCCAACAAGCCAAAAATCAACAATCTCATATTCATTTACGAATATCAATCTACCAGAGTTTGTAAGTTTAATGAGAAAAAACACTAAAAGAGCCTAAGTTAAGAAGATTAGTAAAGAGAAAAAACCCATATGCTTTACCAGTTTTGTCAACGTCATGTGATATAACCTACTATGCGGGATCCTTTGTAAATGTAACAATCCCAAAAGTGGCATGAGGGAGGACAAAACCCCTTTTACTATGCAGGTATGCAAAAATATCCATGCGTCTGATATAAAGTCCCAACAGCCCCGATTCTATGCCAGAAAAACGACAGTATCAAGTATAAGGTCCCCCATTTTTCTTTCCTTGTTCGAGTATTGCCACATTAAAGCACCACTATACTAGTTGTGCATTGGTTACCATAACATCTAAAATGAGTTACAAGTGTTGTTCAAGCTTTAAAAAACCAACCTTTTGTTCAAAAGAAACAAAGCCCCTTCACACTACGTAGTAGTATGCAAAAATTACCGTGTATCTGATAAAGTGAAAACAGCCCCAACACTAGGCCAGACAAACGACAGTATCTCATATAAGATCCTCCATTATTCTGTCTGAGTTGCCACATCAAGCACCACTTGTATGGGTTATCAAAATACCTTTATCAAAAATGATTTACAGGTGTTGTACAAGCTAAAAAGGCAGAAACTAATTACCCTAAAAGGGCAAAAAACCCCAACAATAATCAGTATGATCATCAATCAATTATGTACTACAATAGAAAAAACCATTAATGTATCTCATCAAGGTATAAAGGTGAGTACCAACCTGAGATGGTAGCTCAAAAACTTCCATAGCTACTAAGTATCAAAAAAGCCCTCACGCCTCTCCTTGAAAAACACACGCAAAGGAAAATAAACCCATAGACTAAGTGAGGGGCCAAAACACCCTTACCTTATATAGCGCCTCCGAGCATGTTCAAGGTGAAGACGCCCATGATCAAGTACTCAGTAGCTATTGCCTCCTAAGCTGCCTCTATGGCCACTCTTGCTTATATACGGGGAGTTGAGAGGGAGAGAGACCCCGTGTAGGGGGTATTATGCGCAGTGCAATGTAGTTAAGTGAGATAGACAGAGCCAGTGGGCGTGAGGTTTAAGGTAATGAAAGCAACTACCTCAAAAAATCCCCCAAGGGGTGGGTTCCTATGTGATGTTTTGGAGGAGGAGGGTTACCCCCGATTTTTATTTTTTAACCACATCAACTAATTTCTTTTCCAAAAAAGTATTTCCACAAGGGATCTATGTAAAAAAATACATGTTTTTCCGTCCTATATATATAATCAAACTACTGTATAGGTAAACATATGTGTGTGTGTGTGTGTGTGTGTGTGTGTGTGTGTGTGTGTGTGTGTGTGTGTGTGTGTGTGTGTGTGTGTGTGTGTGTGTGTGTGTGTGTGTGTGTGTGTGTGTGTGTGTGTGTGAGAGAGAGAGAGAGAGAGAGAGAGAGAGAGAGAGAGAGAGAGATCACTCAATATTGCTATTATGGCATCATTGCATAGAAGAGAGGAGGGAAGAGGGGGGGGGGGGGGGGGGGGGGGGGGGGGGGGGGGGGGGGGGGGGGGGGGGTGTATACAAGCATATAATACACAAGAGGAGTAACCAAACGATGCACACAAGCTTGACTCTAAGGAAAAAAGCCTCGTTTATGTATTAAGTATACAAGTTGAGATAGGGGGGGGTAATGAGTTTAAAAAAGAATGACCCAAGGCATTGGGCGTGGCCGCCGGGGGGGGGGGGGGGGGGAGAGGAGATGTACCAGTTCCATTTGAAGACTTTAAATGCACATAGGATGCTGAGAAGTATCCCCACCTACGATAGGAATTCTTGATATTCATGCATGTAGATCAAGAAAAGTTTCTTTCATGGCATCCATGTGCCAATGGTTTTTTCCCAAAAGTCAACTATCATACTTAAAATAATTCTATAAGAGAATCAAAAGGCAGCTCACTTAAGAGCATAAGGTCTCAACTTTTCCCAAAAAGAAAGCCATTCCTTCCATTGATTTACTACTCCCAACGTTGGTACCTAAAAAACCAGCTCTTTGTTGTCTATTGTGCAAAGGGTTATAATTTATCTAGCAATGGTCCCCAACATGCATAGTGAGCTGTTTGTGAGAGATTGGGACAAAATTAAGATGTGGTATCAAGTGCACTTATGTGTGCAAGTGGTATCAAGTGTACATGTGTGCAAGGAGTATGTGTGCTAGTAACCAATCCAAGAAGGGGATGGATAGCCTTACTTCTATCTCGTTTACATTAACTAAGCAAATTTCCAAAACTAAACTATGTAAGGGATTCCAAGTTCTCGTTATACAATCTAAAAACAGCAATGCTTCGCCTAGTTTAGTTTGTTCCAAAGTCCAAATGCCCCTTACAGATTCCCAAGCATCAAGCAGGTTATGGAATAACCATCACCAAAGTATTCCATCATAAGTTAGGTAGGTATGATAGTAAGCTAGTAAAACCTATTACTACTAGTATGTGAACCGAAATTTAATCATATAATCAAAAAAATTTAGAAAAAGCTAAGCATCTCGTCTTTAAGTCTAATTGGACTACAAGTGGGAAAGCTTAATAACTCCATTCCAGCCAAGCATATCGAGTCAACAAATAGCCACCATCACTCAGATGTTCAATATTATTACTTAATGAACAAATGCCTTATAATTAGCCAGTTTATCAAGCCAGCACTAGGTAATTTAAAACCATCGGTTTAACAAAAAGTGAACCAATGTTTCTTTTTTAGATAAAATATATCCTTTAAAACCCTATACGAAACAAATGTTCCCCATTTTAACAAAGCAATATCAATATCAAGTAAGGAAGCTTAAAAGCTCATTAATTAGGCAGGCACTCCGAGCCAATACAGTCACAGAAATTATCCGCTAGTCTAAACCAGAAGGAGCTCTTATTGCTCAATCAGACTCATGGAGATATCAATTTGTGAATAATTTATAGGAAACATGACATGGGTCGGCATAAGCTTTCCATCATTGATGGGTAACCACTTACATGATAATAACAACAAACGCAATTGTTTAATCAGCAAGTTAAGTCACATTAGATTTATTTGCATCATAGAGTAAAACAATATCAAATTTGGGGAAGAGCATCAAATCCAAGTTACAACAATTTAAAGATTATAAAAAAAAATTAATACCATCACCAACCTAAGAGGTTGCAACATCATCAATGATTTCCATAATGCAAACAATGAGCCAATAAGCAACCACGCTCCTCATTTTACCTCATGCAAGACCAAACAAAATTCAAGGCTAAGTGAGGGGGAAAATAACCCTCACCTTTGTAAAATAGGCAACCCTTAAACCAATGGCGAAAATACCATCAACATCTAGACTAGCACGGCAAACGTATACGCCAACACTAGGAACTTCAAGTTTAGCATGGAGTCCAACAAAAGGATCCAAATACCCCCACACAATGCTGAAAGTTGTATGTGTTGTTATCGTAGCCTAAGTGTAGGGGAGATCCTCCAAATCCATAACGCAAGTGCAACAAATATTGTTGGGGAGGGAAAACATGATGTTATTGAGGAGAGCAAACGATCATAGTCGGTGAATAAACCAGGTTGCAAGCTCGGGTAGATTCAAGAGGAGGCGTATACATTAGGACCCGATTGGATGTAGGGGGTAGCTGCTTAAGCCAAGGTTGGCTTTGTTGCAAAAACCAGAGTAGAGAACAACTACATAGGGGCAACCCAACAAATTGATGAGAAAGCCATAAAGGCACGACACATCATATTCAAGAGGGGGGGCCTCCTTAAAAATTGTACCCATTTATGCCAGGGTCATTATACCCATTGAATAATAAGTGTTTTTATGGGAGTATTCCAACCAACTACAGAGTAACATCACAATACAAGCATGCTTAAGGGTGCATTCAACATGATGTATACAAACCCTAGCGCTATAAGCCGAAAAGGGGGGTTCGGTCAAAAGGAGAGCCACAAATTGTAAGCTATAAGTGGAAGGTTCCACCGGCCCGAACTGCTCAAAGGGTCATGTATAGAGAGTTTCACTAGTCCATATAGGTACGATATTCTAGGCCATCTGGGAATATCATATGAAATAGTTTAGGGATAGGCTCCACTATCCAAAGTCTATCATGCAAGTAAAGTGACCAAAAGTGTGTGTGTGTGTGTGTGTGTGTGTGTGTGTGAGAGAGAGAGAGAGAGAGAGAGAGAGAGGAGAATTTTAATAATCGTAGGAAACTATCCCAAGAGACCTTGAAGATCTATCCGACAAGGAGAGTTGAACTCAAGACCTGTGTTTCAAGAGGAAAATGGCATAACCAACCCACCACACTTGGGTGATAGAAAGGTAGTAATAAGGTTTTTGTGGTTGGGTGATAGAAAGGTAGTAATAAGGTTTTTGTGGGTGAACCTGCAACACTATCATTCGCACATCCAAAAAGAAGGGGAGTAAGGAAAGAAAGGGGGGAGGGGGGTCTACGTTACTTCCCATGCCCTTCAAGATTGATGAGTATCATCACATGCATTCAAAAGGTTGCCCGGTCAAAGTTGTAGGCGTGTCTTGAAACAAAACCTTGAATTCCAGGCAAAAAGAGAAAACTTGCTTGAGCAGGGATGTATACTTTAAAACACCGGTTGCATTGTAAATTCTGTTAGGTATGCATGTGCAGCTTGAACGTTTATCAATTTGAAAAGACACTGGTCTTGAGTACAAGAATTATAAATTGTAAACATCTGTGCACAAACAACCCATTTTCTAAAGATTTCAATGCTGTCTCCTTTTGAACGCATTCTGCTATAATCAAGCTGTACATACAAGGATGGGCTTCGTATGAGCAGATCCATTATATTGCTGTCCGCTTTACGAATCCAATGATTTCCGTACACACTGCCTTACCTTCCTGCTAGAACGACAGCTCAAGGTAAAACCAGTATCAAGCATTGTGATACAATACATTCAAGAGACCGAGAAAAGGTTACCTGTTGTATGCCTTAATATCAGCCTGATATAAATGGGCGGCATCTGGGTTGGCTGGGCTCGCAGGATTCGGATCTGTTAGAAGAGACTGGATACACGACGGCCTAGTCTCTTAGTTCCAAGCACAATCGAAAAGCCTCTCTCAAGCTTACTATTAATAAGTTCACCTGGATAGAGGTAAGAATGGTGGAAACATTGTGACAAGGTGACCAAGCATCCTGAATAATATCCATGCACAAGGTCCCATCACTGTAGACTGCCAAAACAAAGTTGAATAGAAGTTTGCCGTAACAATTGGGCATGGGCATGGTACAAAAAGGATAGCAGAATGCTAGCAAAAAAAGTACCATTTGGATGATAAACCTCTGATGTGAATCGCACTCTGGGCGGCTTCGCTGGATAGTGCTCTCCAAAGATCAACCGCAGAGAGAAGATTCCACCTGGATTATGATTCAAGTTTGCCCGCAATCAGATACCTCTAATCCTATCAGAAACAAGCAATGCAGTGCTATCTCGATCTGGAGTTAGACCTCAACACCACCAATTTAAATAAACAAAGTGTATGTTTGAAGTTTTCACAACTGGTAGATCTTGGAGGCTGGTCTGACAATACAGTTTCAAATGCTCTGAACTTGCGGACAAACACACCGCAAAATAACTAAAAGGCATTTCTGGTGAAAGATATGTTTTTTTTTCATGAGGCTGACCTGCAAAACTGAACCTATCATGAGAAGGGGGAATTTTTCTTTCTGTTTTTTTGCGGGGCACCGCGGGGGTGGGGGGTGTTTGAGCAGAAGAACCAGCATAGACAGCAGAGAGGAATCTGAAGTCGAAGCCACCAGATGTAGGCACAGAGTCAAGAGTCGAAGATCGAGCCAGGCTCAAGGACAAATACAGATGGGAGAAACAGCCAGTTGTGGTTTATCACAGACAAGAGAAGCCCGTAGATATAGTCAGCGGGAGCACCTCTCGACAAATGAAAGTGACCCTTCACACGTATTACAAATGGATAACGAATTACACTCTTAGTGGCTCTCCTATTGTCATGTGTCCACTACATAGTGACATAAAAACGCATTTTGGCCCTACGAAACCCCGAAACGTTTCGGCGAATCGGGCAAAACGAGTTGATTTTTTCTTGCCCCCTTTTAACTAATTGACCTCAAACCAACCGTTTGGGGATTTTTAAAGGCATGTACAAAGGCCATCTCAAAAAATCTATAGATTTTTTGACCCTTACGCACATCAAATAATTTCTCTCAATCTCTCTCTGAACCTTACTCGTCAACCTGGGCCTCTTGTCTTTACCTGTATGTTGCTGCATTTGGCTGCCGACTTACCTTGTTCACTCATGACTAGGTCTCACATCTAAATTTTGATATTTCACGTCTTGACAAGTGAATTTGTATGTATAATTATAGGTACATACATGTAAAACGAAACCTGTGTTTCGCTATGTTTGAGCTCCGAAATGAAACGTTTCAAAAACCTCAAAACTCCGAAACGCACGAAACCCCAAATTGTTTCATTTCACTATGCCCTTATAATTCAATTTCTTAAACCCTCCCGGCTTATAAAGTTGTCAGTAACTTGCCATGTGGCCCAAATTCCATTTAGATGCACACATGCTTCCATGCTCATCAGAATTCAATGCTAACTAAAGGAGTACGAGCGAAAGTGCGACGCGAGAGAGAGTGCGAGAAGAAGAGCACGATGATATGGTGAACTCGCTCTACTGTAATGTGTAGAGCATAGTGAGTTCTTATTAAGTTTTTACAAAAGAATATGTGTACATACCTGGCGGCCCGACCCACTTACCTGGGCGACCACATTGGGCTTTATACCCCAACAACCTCCCACTGAAAGTCCAATGTGGTACTTTAAGTGTGAGAGAAGCTACTATACAAGCTAATATACAAGAGATGTAGAGAAGTGATGTACTACCCTACACCTAACTGCTTGCGAAAATGCGCAAAGCTCTCTGAGGGAAGTCCTTTTGTAAGTAGATCAGCAGGATTTTCTGTGGTGTGAACTTTGACAAGCTGAAGTTGCTTATCCTCGAGCATTTCCCTGATGAAATGATACTTCACATCCACATGCTTTGTCTTTGAGTGATAAACTGGATTGCGAGCCAATTGTATAGCACTTTGACTATCACAATATAACACAAGCATCTCTTCTTTGATTCCCAAATCTGTTACTAGTCGATTAAGCCAAATTGATTCTTTGCATGCCTCTGATGCTGCAACATATTCAGCCTCTGTAGTAGACTGAGTAACACAATCTTGTAATCTAGAACGCCATGATACTGCTCCACCAGCCAATGTAAAGACATACCCTGACGTAGACCTTCGGTTGTCTAAGTCACCTGCATAATCTGAGTCTGTAAAACCCTTTACACTTAGCTCCTGACTCCCATAGCATATACGCATACTCTTTGTAGCTTTCAGGTATCTCAATATTCTTTTCACTGCCTCCCAATGTTTCTTGCCTGGGTTTGACATGTATCGACTTACTACTCCCACTGCAAATGCAATGTCTGGGCGAGTAGCAATCATGGCATACATCAAACTACCCACTGTAGACGCATATGGAATCTTATCCATTTCAGCCTGTTCTTCCTCAGACACAGGACAATCTTGTTTGCGAAGTTTCACATATGGTGGCAATGGAACACTCAATGCCTTTCCCTTCTCCATATTGAAACGTTGCAAAACCTTGTCAATATACTCTATTTGAGATAACCAAATCAACTTCTTTGATCTGTCTCTCTCAATGCGCATACCAAGTATATGACTTGCTTCACCCATGTCTTTCATGTCAAACAATTTTTCCATCTTTGACTTCAAAGCTGAAATTTCTTCCAAGTGCTTGCCAGCAATCAACATGTCATCCACATACAAAATAAGGATCAGTCAACTACCATCCTTAGCCTTCTTTGTATATAGACAGTGATCGAACTCACTACGTTTGTAGCCTTGAGAAAGCATAAACTTGTGGAATTTATGGTACCATGCCCTCGGTGATTGTTTTAAGCCATAAAGACTCTTTAACAACTGGCATACCCAATCTTCCTTGCCTTTCTCAACAAACCCTTCTGGCTGCTGCATGTAAATTTCCACATCTAAATCACCATGCAAGAACGCTGTCTTGACATCCATTTGGTGCAACACCAAATCTAATATGGCAACCAATGCAAGAAAGCATCTCAATGTAGTCATCTTGACCACCGGAGAGAAGACTTCATCAAAGTCAATGCCTTGTTCTTGCTTAAAGCCCTTGGCAACAAGCCTTGCTTTGTACTTTGGCTCACTATCATGAGCGGTGATCTTATACCTGTAAACCCATTTACAAGGTAGAGTCTTTTTGCCCTGTGGTAATTTAGCTAGCTTCCATGTCTTGTTTTTATGCAGAGCTGTCATCTCTGACTACATGGCCAATTGCCAATTCCCGGAGTCTTTCATTTGCACTGCTTCCTTGTAACATGAAGGCTCATTGCAATCAGTCAACATGACATAGTTCATAGATGGAACAAACCTATCAGGAGGTCGCGTGACATGTCCAGATCTACGCACAATAGGTGGCTCGGGCTCAGCCACAACCTGTGGTTCCACTCTATCCTGTCCTTGCTCCTCTTGAGCCCTGACATTTTGTCTTGCACGTGCAGGTTCATCTTCTTGGAAGACAACTCTTCTAATCTCCTCAACCCTCTCTGGTTTAGAATGATATTTGGATTCATTAAAGTGAACATCATTGCTGCGGACAACCTTTCTGGACTCGGGATCCCAACGTCTGTACCCCATCTCACCAGAATTACCATAGCCTAGAAAGATGCACTTTCTACTCTTTGGCTCAAGTTTGTTCCTAAATTCCTTTGGAACGTGAGTATATGCCTCACAACCAAAGACTCTGAGATGCTTGTATGAGGGCATTTTGCCTGACCATACGATCTCTGGCACTGAATCTTTCTGCAAAACCTTGCTAAGAGATCTATTTACAAGATGAACAGCTGTTGATACAGCTTCAGCCCAAAACCCATTTGGCAGCTGTGCATTAGACAACATACTTCTGACCATCTTTTGTATGGTCCTATTCATCCTCTCAGCAACACCATTTTGAGGAGGATTGTAAGGAGCAGTAAGTTCACGTTTTATACCTTTTGACTCACAAAAGTCCTGAAAGACCTTTGAAACATACTCTCCACCATTGTCAGTGCGTAAGCATTTAAGCTTCTTGCCACTCTGATTCTCCACAAGTGTCACAAACGTTTTGAAAACACTAAACGCTTCATCCTTGTGCTTGAGAAAGTAAACCCATACTTTCCTCGAGTAATCATCTATAAATGTCATAAAGTAAGAAGCTCCCCCTAGAGATAGGTTAGGCATAGGTCCACACAAATCACTATGAACAAGTGCCAACTGTGTATCTCTTCTACTGCTTCTATGCTTATGTGGCTGCTGTGTTTGCTTACCTTACAGACAATGTTCACAGAATTCAAAATCATTAAATGAAAAGCCAGGCAAATAACCAAAACGAGACAAGATTTCCATTCCCTTCTTGGACATATGTCCTAACCGGCTATGCCACAAAGAAACGTTCGGCTGCTCGGTTACATTGATTACATTTTTAGAGACATTTGATATATAAATCATGTAAAGTCCTCCAGACTTTACTCCATGTGCTACTGTCATAGAACCCTTGGATATCTTCCACATGTTCTGTCCAAAAGTGGTGACGTAGCCAGCATCATCAAGTAAACCTGTGCTAATCAAGCTCTTTGTAATTGCGGGAACATGTCTCACATTCTTCAGCGTGAAAGAAGAGCCATTCTGAAACTTCAATTGAACATCTCCAACACCTAAGATCTCACATGTCTGTCCATTGCCTAGCCGAACATGATCTTTAGTGGTCACATAAGAGGTAAACCACTCCTTGTTTGGAGACACATGAAGTGATGCCCCTGAGTCTATAATCCACTCACTCAGTGTATTTCCATCAGATGCTGTAAGAAGAGCTGAGTCCATTTTATTCTTCAAGAAGTAGATGTCTCCTGACACTAGACTGTCATCCTTTGCAAGAGTGTTTGTCACATTTATTTCTTGAATCTTCACTGAGGACTTGTTCTTCTCACCATGGTCTTCAGCTTTCTCTTTGCCTTTTTCTGCTTTCCATTCTCTGCAGTCTCTTTTCATGTGACCCTTCTTGCCACAATGGTAGCATTCTATGTCACTCTTGCCTTTTTCTGCTTTCCATTCTTTGCAGTCTCTTTTCATGTGACCCTTCTTGCCACAATGGTAGCATTCTATGTCACTCTTGCCTTTAGCACTGCGAGACTTGCTACGAGACTGATTCCTCTTTCCACCTTTGTACTTTTCTTTGGTCCTTCCCCTGACAACTAAGGCTGTTCCTTTGCCTTTGTCCATTGTCTTTCTATTGGTTTCTTTAGTAAGCAGACTTGCTTCTACACCTGCTATGTTCAAACCATCTGGAGGTGTAGAATTACTCAAAGCTGTGCGAAAAGTGTCCCAACTTTCCAGCAATGTGATCAACAGGAACATAGCTCTAACAGGTTCATCAAACTTGACACCTTGAGCTGACAACTGACTATAGATTGTGTTGAATTCATTCAGATGATTGGACATAGGTGTCCCTTCTTTCATCTTCAAGTCAACAAGCTTCTTAAGCCAGTATACCTGTGAAGCTACACTCTGCTTCTCATAAAGATCACTCAGCTTTAACCATGCTTGATAAGCCGACATCTCGTCTGCTACATTGAAGTAAACGCTTTCTGCCAAAGTCAGCATAATGGTAGAAAGTGTCAATTCATCCATTTCGCTCCATTCATCTTCGTCCATATCTTCTGGTTCTTTCCCCTTGAGCTTTATAGGCTTTATAGGTTTTATCTGCTTCTTTTGTACCAACACGTGCCAAATCTGCTGCTTCCACAATGGGAAATTGGTTCCATCCAGCTTCTTGATATTGTAAAGAGCAGTGTCCTGTGATCCAGCCATAGCTACGCTTCACAATGGTTTACTTTCCTGGGAAAAATTCGACAGAGTTTCCCCTGTAAACTGACCTCTGAACCAATATCAACCTGTCAAATGAACCAAGAAAGCTTCAGATTCTGCATAAATTTCGGCAAAGTCTCCTTTGTAAAATGGCTCTGGTGTACTCAAAAACAGCTCAAAAAACACTGTCTCTCTGACACTGTAAGCTGTGGGTAAACCTGTCCTACACCTGTACTGTCTCTGACTGTTCTGTCACTGTCCTGTAAGCATAGACTGCGACAATGCCTCAACGGCAGTAAAGCAAAGATGCAATCCCAACTGTCTAACTCACAGTCAATACATCCTAGCTGCCTATCTAAGGGTGCTCGAGGGATCGCTCCAAGACCTGTATCACCGAAAGGATCTCAACATTCGAGAATCCCCCAGCTCAATAAAACCTCACTCGACCCTCAACAAAGGCTGCAGTAAATCTGACAGTACATAGACTTCCCACAAAATCATACATCCACAAATGTCCCACTATATGCTGTAACCGCTGCGGCTGTCACCAGCGTGTGACTACTATCTATCCTTTTTGTTGATTTCTTTCTTATTATCTATTTACTTACACTTTTTGAAAACACCCCTCGGGAAATCTAACTGCCCTGCATTGCATAGCTAGTGTGGAACTGTCCAGAGGGAGTCCAGGCCTGAGGGCAAGAGAGCACTAAGGTTGGACAAAGACTATGGTTAGCCAAAGTGGGGTCATTGACTAGCCAAAGTGGAATCCTTTGCTACAGAGGCTACATTTCAGTTTTGGATGTGGTCGTAGTGTACAAAGAGGGTCGGATGACCTAGAAAGATACAATGGCAACATCTCCTAAATTTTAGGGAACTGCTATTTTGGGACCTGAAAATGTGTTGACGTCATTACCTCCGGAATGACAAGGGGAACATTTTCTTACTCTGCCGTGAAGTCAACTGGGCGATCGGTTGGGAGATTTTTAGGCGGCAACCCCGAAACGGGAAAATGCTTATAAATGTGCCAAGTGGCACATTCTGGTGCAGTTTCTAATGCAAGAGAGAGTTGGAGCTGAATTTTAAGCTGGGAGAGGCTCATTTGCAGCTTTTGTCACAGGTTAAGAGCTATGGAGTGCTAGCTTTCCCTCTTATGCACAGTGCGGTGCCAGGAGTGATGCCCTGCACGCTACGCACTGCCCTCTCTCTCCCCCTTGGCAGTATGTTATGCCCCACTAGTGGGCTCTTCATTTGACCAATGTACAGTTGTGTGGGTTCATGCGCGATTGCCGAGGCAAGAGCCTCTTGCACACGTACTGTATTAGCTAGCGGCTAATCCCCCCACAGGTACAGGTGAATTCGGAGAGGTTTCACGCCAGAAATCTCGTCTGATTCAAAGGGCAAGTAGCCCTACAGGTGCGGGAGCTCGAGGACTTGCTACGGATGCGACCGGCACGCGAAACGGAGCCCGAAACAGTGAATTACAGCCTGCTGTGTATTTTTGCAGGTTTAGGGTTTTGGCCCTGAACGGACCCTAATACCCCCAGGAGGTTCGGGGACGCAAGGGGACCGCTGTACAGGTGATCTGGCGCATTTTCAGGGCTGAAAACAGAGAATTCAGCGTGCTGCAGATTCTCAACAGGTTTTGCAAAGTGCCCGTATGCGTCGGGAAAGTCATTTAATGTGTGGGAATACTGACCGTGAAGGGTTCTAGTACAGTTATGCTGCCGAAATCGGGCTGGAACAGTGGAAATTCAGCCGAGTTTGTGCGGGGCAGCTTGTAGGGAACCACAGCGTTTATTCCCTCTTTTGAACAATAAAGAAATACCGAAAGGGGCGCCTAAGTTAGGGGCCAATCTGGTGTCCGTCTACTCATACAGGTGCAATTTAGTAGCCTGTATCCCTCTCCCCTTTGTTGTGTCTTGAAAGTACAGGTAAAATAGACGACTAATAATGGGTGAAAGCTAAATCAAGGTTTGAAGTAAAATCTACCGCCCTTTTTGGATTTAACAGGCCGGTTACATGGTTCCATCGACGGGATTAAATCACTTTTTCCCATAGAAGTGAGCCTTGGTCAGTTTTGGACTTGAAGACACAGGGGATCATAGACCAGACACAAGAAATAGCAATTATGGCTGATAGACCAGATGATGTGACTGAAGAGGTTTCCTCTTCACAGGGTCAACAGACACATGAAGTGGGTGAGTCCTCAAGACCACCACAGACAGATGATGATATATTCAGGACCCAGTTGGCTACTGCTATGGCTATGTTCACACAAGTAATGCAGAACCCGAGGTTTTTAGCCTTTCTGCAACCTCCTGTTCCATCTCAGCAAGTTGGGTCACTGGATCATATTCAAAAGCCTGTTAAGGCTCGAGCACAAGTGATTCATACTGCACAGTCAATGGAAACACCTGTACACTTGACGGAGAACATGCAGTCTCCACAACCTGTGCCTAAGGTGCAAGAACAGGTGGCTAAGATGCCAGTCTTTCAAGCTGTACCAGTTCAACCCGCCAGCTTTCAGCAACCTATAGCTGGTTCTAATGGGCAGGGAAGCAACCTACAGGCTATGCAACAGGTCTTCCCACCACCTTCAGTACACCCTGGCTATTTTGGAGGTGGATCGGTATTCCAGAGCATGGCTGGTCATGCACCTGGAAATCAGTTTTACACGCCAGGAACAGTGTAAGAGGCTCATTTGCAGCTGAATTTTAAGCTGGGAGAGGCTCATTTGCAACTTTTGTCACAGGATAAGAGCTATGGAGTGCTTGCTTTCCCTCTTATGCACAGTGCGGTGCCAGGAGTGATGCCCTGCACGCTACGCACTGCCCTCTCTCTCCCCTTTGGGAGTATGTTATGCCCCACTAGTGGGCTCTTCATTTGACCAATGTACAGTTGTGTGGGTTCATGCGCGATTGCCGAGGCAAGAGCCTCTTGCACAGGTATCCCCAGGAGGTTCGGGGACGCAAGGGGACCGCTGTACAGGTGATCTGGCGCATTTTCAGGGCTGAAAACAGAGAATTCAACGTGCTGCAGATTCTCGACAGGTTTTGCAAAGTGCCCGTATGCGTCGGGAAAGTCATTTAATGTGTGGGAATACTGACCGTGAAGGGTTCTAGTACAGTTATGCTGCCGAAATCGGGCTGGAACAGTGGAAATTCAGCCGAGTTTGTGCGGGGCAGCTTGTAGGGAACCACAACGTTTATTCCCTCTTTTGAGCAATAAAGAAATACCGAAAGGGGCGCCTAAGTTAGGGGCCAATCTGGTGTCCGTCTACTCATACAGGTGCAATTTAGCAGCCTGTATCCCTCTCCCCTTTGTTGTGTCTTGAAAGTACAGGTAAAATAGACGACTAATAATGGGTGAAAGCTAAATCAAGGTTTGAAGTAAAATCTACCGCCCTTTTTGGATTTAACAGGCCGGTTACAGCGGCGGTTGTTTGCTGCGTGACTCACAGCCAGCAAACCCTCAACAGACATACATCATCTCTGACAATACATCCCATGTGGAAGTACCTGCAATGTCAGGATGAAATCTGGAATATCAAGCAGCAAACACAAGCTACCTGATGAACTAGTGGATTTCGCCTACAGTCTGTATGTAGATACGCCCGTGTCGTATGTGACACGTCTCCAAGAACTGTGAGCCGTCCTTCGATGTGTAGACAGCCACAAATCAACACTCTGGGAGTGTGGATATCAAAAACACCTGCAGTCGTAGGCCGAAAACCCCAAATTTGCAGAGTCGGATCTGCACCCGTCGAGACCACGTAGTCGAAAATGGCCTGCGCAGACCTTTGTCAAAGCCGAACGGTGGCCTGTCGAATTTCACTCCAATCTGAGTTGGTAACTCTAGCCTGCTGCAGTGCTGCCCCGAGCCTCGATCTGAGCTCTGATCCCAGTTGAAGGAGTACGAGCGGAAGTGCGACGCGAGAGAGAGTGCGAGAAGAAGAGCACGATGATATGGTGAACTCGCTCTACTGTAATGTGTAGAGCATAGTGAGTTCTTATTAGGTTTTTACAAAAGAATATGTGTACATACCTGGCGGCCCGCCCACTTACCTGGGCGACCACATTGGGCTTTATACCCCAACACTAACTAGCCCAACCAATCACCAGTTGACCGACCTAGTTCTCAATGTGAGAAACCCATTCGGTTGCAGCCGTTTTACAGTGACCATGCAATGCCCACTTGCACCTTTTCAAGGGTTTTCGAGGAAAACAAGCAAAAATAAAATAAATAAAAATATGTAGTACATATTTAAAGAAAGCAACATGAAAAATACACCTCTTGGTAACATACTCCACCCAAGCGATGTTACAAGCTTGGACACTCCAAGCAAGTAATCAATAGCAACACACCAACAAAATCTACCAATAATTGAACGAGAGAGAGAGAGAGAGAGAGAGAGAGAGAGAGAGAGAGAGAGAGAGAGAGAGAGAGAGTTGGTGCGGCACAGCAAAGTTTCGAGCCTAGATGTACTCACCCCAAAGATTGGCGCCTCTTCTTGTAATTTAATATTGCTTATCACTTGTTGCTCTCAAAACCAAGGTGGTTCAGAACGTATTGTACATGGCGTATATGTACGTATTGTACGTTGTTCCGTACAGGAAAAAATTATGTACATAAAAATACGTACTCTTGTAAAAAAACTGTTAAGTACTAAATTTTATAGGACATTTCCAATTAAAAACAAGAGAGAAGGAAACAACTTATAGAGACATTCAAAGACATGTTTTACAAGACGACCACATACTGTGTAACTATTGCAAAAGACTTCAAAGTTAAGACGACATTGATGATTGAACAGGAATATCAAAGCTCAAATGAGATCTGAAATAACACTGAACACACCAATACGAAAACAATGAACATCAAAGTACCATAGGTGATAGCCTACAAGGCCCAAGCTATAACAAAAGGCTCATCATAGAGCGTACAAGTGTCATAAATGAAACCATCCTACTCAAAATGTAAGTCTATATAGTAGCAGAGAGTGCTCGATAGCTAGCTAGCCCATGTGATGGCCCCATCCTCAAAAATCATCAGATGCAAATAAAGACTCCGCTAAAGAGAGCAAGTCCCCATCTGTTAGGACATTGGCCTCTTCGTCGTACTCTGGCTCTGTTATCACGGACACGTGTGCCTTATGTAGATCATCCTGTCTCTGACCAACATCATCCTCTACTGCATCTGTCGAAGCCTCAATGAGATGAACAGCCTTGTTTGTCCATTTCCAAGAAGAACGAACGAACAGAAAGCTTCCCTTTACGAATGCTCTCCCTTCGAGCACTCTCTGGGTCTAGAGCATGCTCACGTAGAGGAATAGCCAAAGCCAGTGTGCATGACCTCGTCACACGCCAATCAACACTCTCCAACTCCCTGTGAAGCAGCCGAATAATCTCCTCTTCCTCCTTTCTGATCTGCAGCTCCATGTCATCCATAGCACTAAGATCTGCCACCATCTTTACGCTTGTTGGATCTACCTGTTGAAAATTGAGGAAACATTAATTACTGTATTTACTAAGCACCCAAGGGTCAAGTTTATCATTATTCAATCATTCGTGTGAAAAGTAAAAGTGGACCTGCTTGGGTGTTCCAAAAGCGCGGTAGGCTCACACAAGCCTCATATTTGCCTGGAAATAGACTAACTTCTCTAGTTGAGAAGTGCTGAGACGATTGCGGATCTTTGTATGTATCAAGGAATAAGCGCTCCAGTTGCGCTCGCATGCACCAGCCAAGCAATCCTATAGCAATGAGCATTTGAGATTTCACACTTGGTTTAATATATGGCAATAGTAAGTACAAATACTACAAGTCTCAAGATTTTCAATTACCTGAGAAAGTACTCGTAAAGCCAGATGTGTAAGCGTTGGAAGACCTTGTCTTCCATAATTCTACCACCATCTAAGAGGAAACTTCGTCGCCTCTGGCCTCAACACCATAGCTCTAGCAAAGGATAGTCCTAGATTGTTCATGAAGCTGATCATCTCTGCATTAATCTCCAGTTGTTCGTCAATGTCGTACATCATATTGATGTAATCATCCTTGAGCTTCAAGAGACTCCTCTCATGGAAAAGCTCTGGCGTTTTGTAGAAAGGATGAAGCAATGCAGCCATCCCATGAATGGGACGGCTCATAAAGGTCCATCACCTTTCTACAACAGCCAAGATGTCATCTCGGCTGAAAATTTCGGCAATGAAACATAGTTGAATTGGGTCACACCGCAAATTGAAATGACAACAAAACAGTTTGCAATGAAATCAATAATCAATTTCAAAAGACTAGTACTTTCTAGTCCTGTGTCAAAGACTTGCACTACTCTATAATGTGTCTCTTCATCTTCATGAAGAGATGATAGACTAAGCCCAATGCAGAGCCCTCCATGTCTGTGACTCGTAGAAGCACATACACTGGCTGCAATGCCACTGTCAAACTCTAAACATGTGTCCAAAAGGACTCATCGAGCACCCGTCGTTGTATGTATTTAGTGGGCTCCATCTACAACTGGTGCATCAATCTCCACTTTGGGTCCACGACTGCCTAAAGAAGAGGATCCCTCAATTTGAAGAGTCTCTATAACACTAAATACATATAAGAAAACCTAGTCTTCAAGGGCCGCACCATGTCAAGCGTACTGTGGCTCCTGAAGATAGTAAAGCCTGATGTTTTTTGCGGAAAAAGGTGGTCATCTTAGAGGCATCTATAACAATAGGCAATGCATCATAGTAGTTCAGCATCACATTAAGCTCAAGGAGGGAAGTAAACCTGTAGTGCAGAAGCTCAGGCGGCTAGGAGTAATTCAACAAGACACGTTGCTCAAAGAGGTAAGGAAACTTCTAGAAGCAGGTTTCATCTATCCTGTTGAAGACTCAGAGTGGGTTTCTCCAGTAATAGTCACACCAAAGAAGAATGGTAAGTATTGATTACAAGCTGAAACCGGCCCGTGGGGCGGTAGGCGTTGGCTTTCACCCGAAATTCTTTACTTTAGACACCCACAAAGTACTTTGCAAAGGTAACTTGTAACGGGAATTAACACTTAATCACACACACAGCTCGGAAGCTAGAATGCTCCGAGCAGACACCGACAACCTGTAGGCCCCAAAATTGGCGCCCCTTTCGGTATTTCTTTATTCTTTAACAGTGGGAATAAAACCTGTGATCTCCTACAAGCTGCCCCGCACAATCTAAGCTAAGAAACACCTGTTCTGGCCCGATTTCGGCAACATAACTGTACTAGGACGCTTCACAGTCAGTATCCCCACGCAATAGGTGACTTTCCCGACGCATACGGACACTTTGCAAAACCTGGCGAGAATCTGCAGCACGCTGAATTCTCTGTTTTGCCCCGAAAATGCGCCAGTTCACCTGTACAGCAGTCCCCTTGCGTCCCCGAACCTCCTGGGGATATTAGGGTCCATTTAGGGCCGAAACCCTAAACCTGCAAAAATACACAGCAGGCTGTAATTTCCTGGTTTGGGCTCCGTTTCGCGTGCCGGTCGCATCTGTAGCAAGACCTCGAGCTCCCGCACCTGTAGGGCTACTTGCCCTTTGAATCGGACGAGATTTCTGGCGTGAAACCTCTCCGAATTCACCTGTACCTGCGGGGGATTAGCCGCTAGCTAATCCAGTACCTGTGCAAGAGGCTCTTGCCTCGGCAATCGCGCATGAACCCACATAATTGTACATTGGTCAAATAAAAAGCCCACTAGTGGGGCATAACATACTACTCGTAGGGGGGAGAGAGAGCAGTGCGTAGCGTGCAGGGCATCACTCCTGGCACCGCACTGTACATAAGAGGAAAAGGAAGCACTCCATAGCTCTTAACCTGTGACAAAATGCAAAAGGAGGCTCTTCCCAGCTTAAAAATTCAGCACCCATTTTTCTGGAAGAGGCAAGTCCATGAAATTTTGCCACTTGGCGCATTTACAAGCATTTTCCCGTTTTGGGTTTGCCGCTTAAAAATCTCCCGACTGGTCGCTCAGTTGACGTCGCGGCAGAGTTGTAAAGTGTTCCTCTAGTCATACCGGAGGTAATGACGCGAACACATTTCACAGCCCAAAATAGCAGTTCCATAAATTTTAGGAAATGATTCCGTTGGGCTCCGCATCCAAAAGTGCAATGTGGCCCAACTGTCGGATACTTTCTGTTGGCAGTCACACCTTGACTTCATGCCTTTATTGAGTTCACTTCCTAGTATCCACCAACTTGCTAAGTGCGACGGGGGGACCTATATGATCTTGCTCTGAGCCTAGACATCCTCTTACCATACGAATTCCAATGCCAACCACTGCCCATCTGCGGGTGAAACTACCGTTCACATTGGCCATACAATGTCTGACCGTTTGCTACTTCAATAAGAGGGTCTCAAAAATAAAACAAAACCCCTTGGAAAGAAACCAACAACTAAAAGTTAGCAGTTGCCACGTCCTCGTGATATAGTTAACAGTTGCCACGTCCCCGTGACATACCCCCCTCTTGAAATCGCAAACGTCCTCGAAGAACGTCCCAACAAACTATTGATGCGAGCAGAAAATCCGGTCCATCATTCTGTTGAACGTGGCAGGAGCATTTGTTAGACCAAACGGCATCACTAGAAACTCATAAAGACCAAATGTCGTTCTAAACGCAGTCTTGTGCACATCCTCTGGCCTTATACGAATCTGATGGTACCCACTCTTAAGGTCTATCCTGCTGAAAATTGCAGCACCCTCTAAACGATCAAGAATATCATCAATTCTAGGAATAGGGAACCTATTCTTGATGGTATTCTCTAGTGCCCCCAAGTTGTCATATGGAATGGTCTGCAACATGGGCACTATAGTAGGCATGATCGGCACATCTTGGCCATTCACATTTTGCGTCAGAGGTGCGATATCTGGCTGCTGTCCAAAAAAACCAGCCATGCCAAAATGACCCTGTGGCACCCCAAACTGGCCCTGGTTGCAGTGAAAACCTTGCTGCATGCCGATACTACCATACATGGGGTTTGGCATGATGCCTTGCATACCCCCGAACACTGTTCCTGGGATGTACGGCTGACTTCCAGGAGCATAACCAGCCATACTTTGGAACACTCATCCACCCCCGAAATACCCAAGATGTACCGTGGGTGGTGGAAAAATTGAGTGCATAGCCTGGTATCCAGTTCCTTGTCCATTCAAGACAGCATGCTGGCTCTGAAAGGTGGCGGGCTGAACTGGCATAACCTATGGAGTAGGTGCTCTAGCCACCTGTTCAAGCACAGGAGGAACCTGTTTTGGAGCCCTTGACTCCGCAACCTGCGAGTGTTCCCTATCCTCCTGAGCCGCATGAAGTACCTGGGCTTGAGCATCAACAAGCTCTGTACGCGACGTAGGTTGCCTATTTTGTTGTTGCACTGGTGGTGCTTGCAAGAACTCCATAAACCTTGGATTCTACACCAGCTGCGAAAAGACATTCAACGCGGCAACTAACTGAGTCTTGAACGCATCATCCTCAAGTTGCCCAGTTATAAAGCCTTGTACTACTGGAGGGGCATTCACGTTGACAGGAGGTACAGACTGACGTGGCCGTGAGCTCTCGCCAATCTCAAAAACCATAGGGATCTCATGCCTGTCCTTTGAAGAGGAACCCTCTTCCATAATGCCCTTCCCATGTCGGCCATAGTGTAATCCCTGCGTTCTTGCACTCTGTCTTTAACCAAAACAATCCACACTCACTCTTTAAGGAAAAAGTGATTGATGTCCCAGCAACGGAACCATGAAACCGGCCCGTGGGGCGGTAGGCGTTGGCTTTCACCCGAAATTCTTTACTTTAGACACCCACAAAGTACTTTGCAAAGGTAACTTGTAACGGGAATTAACACTTAATCACACACACGGCTCGGAAGCTAGAATGCTCCGAGCAGACACCGACAACCTGTAGGCCCCAAAATTGGCGCCCCTTTCGGTATTTCTTTATTCTTTAACAGTGGGAATAAAACCTGTGATCTCCTACAAGCTGCCCCGCACAATCTAAGCTAAGAACCACCTGTTCTGGCCCGATTTCGACAGCATAATTGTACTAGGACGCTTCACAGTCAATATCCCCACGCAATAGGTGACTTTCCCGACGCATACGGACACTTTGCAAAACCTGGAGAGAATCTGCAGCACGCTGAATTCTCTGTTTTCTGCCCCGAAAATGCGCCAGTTCACCTGTACAGTGGTCCCCTTGCGTCCCCAAACCTCCTAGGGATATTAGGGTCCGTTTAGGGCCGAAACCCTAAACCTGCAAAAATACACAGCAGGCTGTAATTCCCTGTTTTGGGCTCCGTTTCGCGTGCCGGTCGCATCTGTAGCAAGACCTCGAGCTCCCGCACCTATAGGGCTACTTGCCCTTGAAATCGGACGAAATTTCTGGCGTGAAACCTCTACGAATTCACCTGTACCTGCGGGGGATTAGCCGCTAGCTAATCCAGTACATGTGCAAGAGGCTCTTGCCTCAGCAATCGCGCATGAACCCACATAACTGTACATTGGTCAAATGAAAAGCCCACTAGTGGGGCATAACATACTGCTCGTAGGGGAGAGAGAGAGAGAGAGAGAGAGAGAGAGAGAGAGAGAGAGAGCAGTGCGTAGCGTGCAAGGCATCACGCCTGGCACCGCACTGTACATAAGAGGGAAAGGAAGCACTCCATAGCTCTTAACCTGTGACAAAATGCAAAAGGAGGCTCTTCCCAGCTTAAAAATTCAGCACCCATTTTTCTGGAAGAGGCAAGTCCATGAAATTTTGCCACTTGGCGCATTTACAAGCATTTTCCCGTTTCGGGTCTGCCGCTTAAAAATCTCCCGACTGGTCGCTCAGTTGACGTCGCGGCAGAGTTGTAAAGTGTTCCTCTAGTCATACTGGAGGTAATGACGCGAACACATTTCACGGCCCAAAATAGCAGTTCCCTAAATTTTAGGAAATGATTCCGTTGGGCTCCCACTAGTCATCTGACCATCTATCCTCATTGGGACCGCATCCAAAAGTGCAATGTGGCCCAACTGTCGGATACTTTCTGTTGGCAGTCACACCTTGACTTCACGCCATTATTGAGTTCACTTCCTAGTATCCACCAACTTGCTAAGTGCGACGGGGGGACCTATATGATCTTGCTCTGAGCCTAGACATCCTCTTACCATACGAATTCGAGTGCCAACCACTACCCATCTGCGGGTGAAACTACCGTTCACATTGGCCATACAATGTCCGACCGTTTGCTACTTCAAGAAGAGGGTCTCAAAAATAAAACAAAACCCCTTGGAAAGAAACCAACAACTAAAGTTAGCAGTTGCCACGTCCTCGTGACATAGTTAACAGTTGCCACGTCCCCGTGACACAAGTCCCTTAATGCAGCCACAATCAGGGACCATTTTCCTCTTCCTTTTCAAGATGAAATTCTCAATGAGGTAGCAGGACATGAGCGCTACACGGCATGTGATGGCTACTCAGGCTACTTCCAAATTAGCATCGCTGAAGAAGATCAAAAGAAGACAACCTTCACTTGCCTATATCCTCCATGAGTAAGTCAAGACAATGTGCAGCACATGGAGTCAAAGAAATCCGAGGGT
Source organism: Adiantum capillus-veneris (assembly GCF_014529385.1). NCBI lineage: Eukaryota > Viridiplantae > Streptophyta > Polypodiopsida > Polypodiales > Pteridaceae > Adiantum > Adiantum capillus-veneris. Next base: position 51,944,195 of record NC_140947.1, on the reverse strand, counting down.
AAGCTGCCTTGACCATTTCACCCATAAGCTTACAATTTGAGGCATTGTCAGTCACAACCTGTACCACATTCTCTGGCCCAATCTCCTCTTGATGTGCCCAAAGATAAACTCACCAGTGATGAGATCTACGGCCTTCCTTGCATCCACAACGCGTAAGAAGTATGTACCAAGAGAAGAAGACACAAGAATATTAAGGATGCGCCGCCTACAAACATCACTCCAACCATCTGATATGATGGTGCACCCAAATTGCTCCCAATCTGCCTTGACTGGGACCAAGGCCTTATCTATCAAAGCCTTTTGTTCATCAAGCACTGTAGTGCGCATCTTGTTATACTCCACCCCTGACCATGAATCTGTGTGGCCAACATCAGCTATAGCGCGGACCATCATCTTCCACTGCTCAATCCTCAAAACATTGAAGGAGATGTTGCACTCAAGAGAGTGCGAGCAATCTCCATCTCACCAACCTTTTGACGCTCCTTCACCCAAGAAAGAGAGTTCACACGCGAAGGCAAGGTGCTTTGCCTACGTGCATGCATATCACCTTCATCCATCTCCTCCTACACAACTCGATCCCTCTTTCTACTAGAACCAGCACCTCTTGAACCTCGGAAGATGACCCACCAAAATCCCTAATAAGAGCATCATGTACGTGTTGTCCACCTATAATTTTTTTTTGTGCTGGTACTTCCGGATATCAACTTGTCCCTAATATCTTGTGGTACATTTTTGCACCTTCCACAATTATTGATTGTGCCAATGCCTGTCAAGTGCTTGACGACACGAGAAATTGTACTCGTGAGCTGAAAATTGCACTACTTGCATTGCCATCGTCAGAGTGCCGGAACCCACTTGGCTTGGAGTGTTGATAATTCCGATGACATTGGTATGCTCCTTCCAATACGGGTTGCATGGCTTAGGCATGACGATTCTGTTGCAAGCAACAAGACAGACACGAGTGAGAGAGAGAGAGAGAGAGAGAGACTGCAGGAGGAACTCGGAGAAGAGAGAGAGAATTTACCTGCGCAGAGCTCTCTACCACCTGCTATTTCTCTACAGTGAACAGTCTCTGCAGTCTGCACCTAGTGTTCAAACGTCTACAAATTGAGGCCTAAAAACTGCTCGCCCATTTGAAGTGAAACCCTAAGCCACGCAAAAAGGTCGGACAAAGAATTTTTTTTTAAATAGCACCAGACGGATCGTTCCATACGGTACGGATCCGTGCAAAACGTTCGTATAGTACAAATACATTTTGTATGTACGTGTAGTACAAATACATTTTGTATGTACGTGTTGAAACTATCTTGCAAGTCAAAACAGAAAGCAACCTCCATATGCAAACTTGTCGTGAATACTTGTTGGGTTGTTGCAGCACAGTCCTCCCTTCTTCTAGGGTTGGCAATTTCTTCTACAGACTGGGCACCTAGCCTTGCGTTTATAGGTGTTGTTGGGGACTCGTAGGAATAGCAGGAGGAGAGGGCACCTTGGGGGACATGTTGAAATAGAGGGGTATTGAGGGGTCGATTTCTACCAAAATAGCCAGGGATGGAGTTGCCTCCTTTTTTAGGTCTTTTTATCATAGGGCTGTCCACCAAAGTTACTTGGAATGGGAACGGCGAACAAGAATGAGGGGCTCCGGAACGGTGCCGGAACGTGTAGGCGGGGACCGGAACGAGAACGCCGGATCATGGATGTCATCCCAAACCTCATCCCCAATAGGCTCGTCCGCATCATCCAGTTCATGTAGAATTTCTATAGATCCACCCTCACCAAGTGTTAGGTGCAGCGGAATGATTGTTTGCGCTTTGCTCAAGATGAGTGCTCCGAACTGTGCTCAAGGTTCCTTTTAGTTCTTATGGAAGGGAGAGCCTTTCGTTCTTAATGGAAAGTGCTATGATCACGAACAAAGTGAATGGACAATGTGCGTGCAAGTGTATGAGACTGAGAGATAGAGAGAGAAGAGAGATACGACACCAGAGACGACGTAAAACCCTCCTCCGAAGGCCCCACTCTCGTCGGCGAGAGTCGTCTACTTATTGATTGCACAAAGTGGTACAATGACGATGCAAATGACTGATGCAATCTGGGACTATGCCAATGACGACGACGGGGATGACAACGATGACTTTAGGGCTGAAATCTGTGGTCTTCTAACTGCTGAAAATCTGCTAATCTTTGGGCTGTTTTGGGTGGCTGAAAATGACTGTTTTGGCTGCGTTTTTATGGCTGAAAATTGGGGGTCTTCTGCAACCAACTAGGGCTGATTCTGCTGTTGTCCCATAGGACTGAAAACGCTGTTGTTCTGATGCAGCAATGGCTGAAAACCACTGACGCTGGGCTGCCTTGTATCCTTAGCCAAAAACGCTGGGCTTGATGGAATCCAAAAACGCTGATGGGCTGAAATTGGAAACGCTAGCAAATTGAGGTGCTGGCGATGCAAACGCTAGGGGACTGGGAGAGGATGGCGATCAAGGCAATGCTGAAAACAACAGAATGGGGGTACTGCTGAGGTTGTCCAATCCAAAAGCGGTAGGCTATGGGGGAGCTTGGCGCTTGAGGGTTCTTGCTGAGAAGAATGTCTGTTGAGCATGTGCTCCTGCTGCCTCTTTTGCCAAATAGTGCTAGCTCGGATTTGCTTATATACAAACTTAGCAAAATTGCCCTACCGACTTTTTGAGGGAAAATAGGCTAAACGCACTGGAAAATTCCCCTGACTGAATCTGATGGATTCTGAAGGGAATACTGATGATCATGCTGTGTGCAACCGGAGGATATGCATCTATGCTAAGTGACTAGGCATGCACGGTCTACGAATAGACTCACAAAAGTACCAGATCACTGCTAATCTAGACTTGACTAGACTGACTGAACTTGTCCACGGACACATAGGGCTGGATGTGTCACGTGGCACCAAGTATCTCCGCCTCTGCCTCCATCTCCCACTGCAGAAAGGGATCTGATACTTTGGATGCCGACTTGCAAAGCATACACAAGTTTGCACTCACAAATACAAGATCATTGCTTTCTCCACGACAAGACAGTTTCTCTTCCTGGATGAAACGTGGCTGTAAACACTTCACAATTGCTCCAAGCAAGAACAGCTAACCGCTTGGCTGAGGATGCGAATAGCGAGTCGCTGAAGCTCTGGCCCATCTGAGCCATAGTCCTACCACCACAAAACTGAGGAGATCTTGGTGCGATCAACTTAGGCATCGGCAAGCCCAAATGATCCTCGCATATCCCTGTACATAGCAAGTTGATCCTTGATTTTGCGGCGTTCTTCTCGATCAGGGTGTAACATGGTCAAGATCTCGTTCCATTGCTTGGTCACCTCCCCATCATGCTCCCGTCCTGCACCTTGAAACTCTGGATCCAGCACAAAAGCCGCACCATGGAAAGGGGAAGCATAGGAGTCCCATCTGCTTTGACAAAGCAAGCTAATCTCCTCAAACCTGTCTGCGTCTGGCTAAAGTGTTTGGAGAGCCTCCACCATGCGACCCATGGCCTCATAAACCTTGCCAATGCAAGGTTGCATGCCATCAACTACTCGAAGCAAGTGGAGTACCGGCTGCACCATTTGGTCTATAGTCTTCAGTGACTCCCAAAACTAGGGATCCTCTGACTTGCCTGCACATACAATCCCGGCGACTGAACCTGCGTAGGATGAGGAAGTGTACTCCGTACTAATGAGGGTTTGCCGCACTGCACTCTGACATTCACATAGGCGATGAACCATTAGGTAGTTGTAGGCAAAGCGAGTCTCACAGTACTTCAAGAGAACCTTGCCCCTTGACCGATTCAAGAATGCAGCACGAAGGAGATTGTGATTGTTGATGGACACTAGCTTGGACGCACTTGTAATGAGAGGCTCAATCCAAGGTAGGCCCCCTATATCCTTTAAAAGGTTGTTAAGGCAATGTACTATACAAAATGACACTTTAATGCGGGGATACATGCCCTCCAAAATGGCGACGGCTACCTTGTTTGAAGCCTCCCCATCGGTGACAAGCTGCAACACCACCTCTGGGCCAATGATCTCTATGGCAGACGCCCACTCTCCTGCAAGCACATCGGCGGATTTTCCTATTTCTGTGGCGTCATGTGAGTGGGCAAAGTACATCTCTCCTTTGCAATAAGCCACAATGGATCTCCTCCTGGTGTCGCTCCATCCATCTGCAATGAGTGTCACTCCATACTTGGCCCATTGTCGCTTTATGTTTACGACTACCATCTCCACAACGGCCTTCTCTCTATCAAGAAGAGTAGTACGGAGGGCCTCCGAAGTGGGTGGCACGTAGCGTGGCCCGTAATCCCCAATCCTTGTGCACATTGCCTTGAAGTAGTTCGACCTATACAATGTACATGTCACAAAGGTCAAAAGTGAAGACAATGTTAAATGGAAAACGAACATACTAGTTATGGTCATAATATGAAAGAGCATTGAGAACTTGGAACTTACCGAGCCTTTATGAAAGGGATATGGTCGTGAAAAAAGCCGGCAACAACGGCATCCACATCCTCCTCCTTTTTTGGATCCCATGACGCATCTAAAGTTTGTTGACGATGGGTGGGAAGAGAGGGAGTAATCGTTTGAAATGATGTTTGAGCCGCCACACTACTACCTCCAACGGAAGCTTGCAAATGGGTGGTAGAGGAAGGAAAAACCGAGTGATTGGGGTCAATGGCTTGCCACTTGGGTCAATCATTTTCTTTGGCTCTCATGATGGCATCCTTGATTTCAAGCTCCTTCTCAACCTTCACATTCTTGCAATGCTTCACTTGCTCCCCCACTACGTGAAGAAGGTGTGCTCGAACCTTGCTTGTCCCGGATTTACGTTGGAAGCTACATAGTTTGCACGTCCATGATCTTGCACCACCTTTGCCCAAGATTTCGGAGTGCACCTCATTCCCACCATGAAGGCTCATCCTTCTTTCCTCTCTTACCAACCGAGGGACCTTCATGTGATGCGGAAGCTTATGCCATATTGATGGCGCTTGAAACTCGAGGCTTGAGGCTTGAAACTCGAGAGAGGAATGGAGGGATGGAGCTTGAAAGTTGAGAGAGGGATGCGATGAAGGAATGGAGCTTGTGAGAGGGATGAAGCTTCAAGCTTGAGAGAGAGAGTGAGAGTGGCTTGAAGCTTCAAAACATGAGAGAGGGTGTGAGAGTGAGACTCGAGAGTGGCTTCAAGCTTCAAGCTTGAGATGAGAGGGAGGGTGAACCGTGAGACTCGAGAGAGTGGCTTCAAGCTTGAGACTTGAGAGTGAGTGAGGGCCATGAAAGTGTGAGGGGTGAGGGCGAGCTTTTATAGGAAAAAAGACCCTTCCCCCCCCCCCCCCCAACACACACACACACCCCTCTAGTGTGAACCACCCCTAAATTTCAAATGAAAAAGGCGCTTCCCTAAAACTGCTGCCCGTTTTTCAAATTTCAAATTTGCCGCTGTTTTTCAAAGTTCAAATCTGCCGCCCCGTTCCGCCCAGCCATTCCAGCCCGTTCCGCCCTGTTCTGCCCGGCTGGAACGCCGTTCCCTTGTTACATTCCGGAACCGGAACGCTGTTTTGTTCCCGCGAGACTGTTTCCTCGACTGGAGATGCTCAGAACACCGTTATGGTACATATAGCCTCTGTTCCGCCCATTCCCAATTACTGTGCTGTCCACTTATTAAGTGGACAGCTGGAGTCTCAAGTCTCGACAAATTTTTAAATGGTGTGAACTAGTTCAAAACTCGGTTAAAACTTATGAGCTGAGAACCAATGCTTACACAGCACTTCCCAAGGGTCCCTGGATGCAACCTCATGCAAAGATGCAATGCAAACATAGACTCCCTCGCGGGAAATAATACGCTTTCCCGGAAAGCACTTAAAATCATCATGCTTTTATTCAAAGCTTCTCAAAACCCATCTTTATGCGTAGTTCTTACCCAGTTGAGATTTCCTCCTCAATCCAACAGAGTATTCCCTATTTGATGCTCCCGTGGGCCGTCACCCATTCTGCAACGCATCGAGAATACCCGTAACCGGGTCTCTCCCACCGAACTTACAAAACAACTACTTTGTGATCCTTAATGTCACCCATCATATGACACATCGGAGATGTTCGTTCCTGATGGTTATCAGTTCTTGTAGATCTACAATTCCCAACTTACCAATTCTCAAGTGCTGAAATTAGATATCCTATAGCATTCAGATCAGCCCTAGCATTTTTGCAAGACACCAACGTCAGCATCAGCATTTAGTACTCAGCATTTTCAGCATTGTAGCAATTGTGTGCAAGTAATCTAAAGCAAGTACTTGCGTTGGCAACAAAGCAAGGGCGCCCTTGAGGGTGGTTGGGACCCAACATGCGCTGTCATCTCTCCTTTCTCTCTCTCCGCCTCTCTCTCTCTCTCATTGTATTCAGTTCTCTCAAGTAAATGTTTGTGCCAAGTACTAGATCTGAGCAAAATCCTTAAACCCTTCCACTACACCTGACACTATCTTAGCCTCTGGCCTCCAATATCTAGTGATACTTGTTTGCCCCTCCTGAGTCATTCTATGCAATCTCTAATCTGGATTCTAGACACTCTATCCTCCTAGTGCATAAAGCTGTCATATGCTCTGCTCTGCCACATAGGCGAGGCTAGCTAGATCCAACCCTTGCCTCCATCTATACAAGTGACAAAAAGATGAGGGACTCTATACCAAAGCTCGAATAGTCTGTCTGATGTCTCAAATTGAACCCTGTAGCAACCTCTCCCTAATGGAGAGACGATCGTAAAAATTGAAATAGGCGACACAAAAAAAGCAGCTCTCAAGAAGTCCAAAAGCTTTTGCACTGACAAAATTTCTCCCACAATTTGCATGCTAAACCCTCTAAACAAGGAGCTTACCAGGGTCAAGAACTTGAGAGGCTCATGTGCCCCTAACCACGGATTGCCACTAATCAAGAACACCACTAATGACACTCAATGTTACCCCTTGACGTGCCAGTAATAACATCGACCTTCCTTAGAAAAATGACTTGTTCTTCTGCCGTTATGTATCCTCCTATGATTCCTTGTGCAGCTTTTTCATATGGGGTGAGCTTAGGTTTAGCAAGTGTGTTAGCTTTACCCTTAAATTCATTTTGAGAGTTCTTTTCTGAAGGATTAGTGGAAGATTGGCTAGAAGAGTTTCTTACCATTCTTACCGTTCTGAGGAGTCTGAGAGGTACTGTGAGAAGACTTGTTCTCCTTAGGCTTTCCTTTGTTGTGCTTCATCTCCTGTGCAAGAGCAATCGTACCGCCTTGTTGAGGTCTATTGGATCAAGTACTTCGACATCATACTTGATATACTCGTCCAATCCATAAAGAAATGCCTCTTTGCGCTCATCATCCGATTTGCGTAACTGGGTGCCGAGCTACAAAACACGATCAGAGAAAAACATAACTAACATACCATTTTGCTTGAGACCGCGCCAATCGTCTTTCAATCGTGCTAGGTACTGAGTTGGCATAAACCGTGCCTTGAGCTTGTCTTGGAAGTCGGCCCAATTGAAGGAAACGGGCACGCCTTCTTCGGCTTCCTCTAGGTACGCGGTCAACTATGCCTCTTGCCATGTGTGATACCAATTAATGGCATCACCGGCAAGGTACATGGCTGTCATCAAAACCTTGCTATTCCCTGTCTTCTTAGTTGTCGCAAAATAAGCATTAAATTGATGCAACCATTCTTACCGTCATACTTACTAAATGTCAATGTCACATGATACATCCAACCCTATGTGTCCGTGGACAAGCTACGGCATGATCAGGGTTCAGTCAGTCAAGTCAGTCTAGAATAGGAAGTAATCCGGCACTTTTGTGTGTCTGTTCGCAGACCGTGCATGACCAGTCACTTAGATTAGATGCATACCCTTCGGTTGCACACAACATGATCATTATTATTCCCATCAGAATCCATCAGGGGAATTTTCCAGTGTATTAAACCTATTTTCCCTATTTGTGACATTTTTCACTTATTATTTTTAAGTGACTTTTGTTGGAAAGTAGGTAGGGCAAATTTACTAAGTTTGTATAAATAGAAACCTAGCGCTAGCACTTTCTGGCAGAAGAGGCAGCAGGAGCACCTTGCTCAACAGGCAATGTCACAAACGAGAGCGCATAACAATATAAAATACATTCGGATAAATAGGATTTATCACTTATTACTGAAGCCAGAGGATATAGAGAGAAATAAATAGAGAGAGAGAGAGAGATAGAGAGTGAGAAGATCAACACAGTACTGGGGACCAGAAGATGGGCTGGTCCCCCCCCGTAATAGTATCTTTATTACTGAGGAGAAGTCTATACAAGCACTTGAACCGAACGTATTACCACGTTCGTTCTAGAATAAGACTTGATGGTTCCCGGAAGCCTCAGCTTCCGATTCCTAGGGCAAAACCCTATTCCAAGGAACTTCCGTTCCTTATTCCAATTCCTCGAGAATCAAGGTTCTCGCCTCTGGATCTCACCTTCCAGACTCAGGGCATGGCATCCCTGCAACTCTTTTCCAACTCTCTTTCCAGAGTCCTCTTCCCGCAGAACAACTCTGCTTTCCCGGACACGAAGTCCTTACTTGGGAATCCCAACTTCCGGATCACAACTTGAGAGACTACCTCTCTCCGATCCGTGGATCTACTTCCCAAACTCAGGTACGAAACCCTTGGGCTGATCTGGCTCTAGTTCCTCAGAGCGCTTTTCTCCTACAGAGGCTCATGCCTTCCTCTGCTCCTACTCCCTCACGAAGAGGAAGTACACCTGCAATCAAATACTCCAAGATCAGAACATGAAAATCGTTGCCTTCAAAGTCTCGATGCTCGAAACGCAACTCGATTCTCGAAAAGCAATTCCTCGGAAGAGATCTCTCCATAGAAAATCCTCTCTTCCAATCCTACACACAAAAGAGGGGTGTTCTCGGGTTCCTTCTCGTAAATCAGCCCCGTCTGCGACGTTTATGGGCTGAAAACAGAGAAAAACCGCAACTTGTCGCGATGGAAACACGCTTCGTAGGCACTTCTTCGCGAGGGAACTCGCGCACTGGGTCTTGGCGACATCTGGTACACTTGGGGCAGCCATGTGCATCACCTGCAACGTCTTCTTTACGGCTGAAATTTGCAGCAGCATCTCCTTCTTGCAAAGATTGGTCCTCCCCTCTGAGTGAGGGCATGTGATGCTTTTATAGTTCCTAGCCACGGGCACGAATAGCTGCTCACGTAGAGATCGCGGCCGGGTTTTTTTTTTTTTTCAAATTTTTTTTTTCATTTTTTTTTCTGTTCTGCAAGAAAAAGAGAGAGAGAAAACGCTGGCTGATCTATTGCCTTATTTATCAGATGGCTGCCCACTTATTAAGTGGGCGGCCGGCGTATTTTAAAAATAGTCTGAACCTGCCCAAAAACTCAATAAAACCTTATAACTTAAAAACAATGCTTTCACAGCACTTCCCAGGCGTCCCTGGATGCAATCACACGCACAATTGCAATGCAAACATAAACTTCCTCGCCGAAAAGCATCTGCTTTCCCGAAAAGCAATCCTGCTTTCTCAAAAAGCATCTGTTTTTCCTCAAAGTTTCCTCTGAACCCATCTTCATTCAAGTGCTTGCTTTTCCTTGTGCACAATTCTAACACAGTTCGGAATTTCCTCCCGACTATGGATATTCCCTTTCCGATGCACCCGTCACCCACCTTGTGACGCATCAGGAATACCCATCACCTATTCCTTTCCTACCGAACTTACGGTACAATCTCCTTCACGATGCTCTATGTCACCCATCCTATGACGCATCAAAGATGTCCGTTCCCGGATGGTCGGATACTTCTTTCCGATGCTCCCTGTCACCCATCCGATGTGACGCATCAGAAGTACCCGTTCCTGGTGGCCTTACAGATATTCCCGTTCTCAGTGCTCCCGTCATTACTTTGAATGACGCACTAGGAATACACTGTACTGGGATGTCCCCAGTGAGAAAAGCCCTCTCACTTAAAATTCCAATAATTCATTTAGAATTATTTTTCCTTGGTGTTCCAAACGAGAAAACCCTCTCACTTATAATTCCAATAATTCATCTAGAATTATTTTTCTGTAAGATAAAGCCAATTTAGCAACATCCCTCTCACTTATAAACAGTTGTCCTCAACTGTAGAGGTCCAACTTAACTGCCGGGGAGAAATCGGAAAGATTCCAAATCTTGCTCAATGGTGAGTTGAGCTAGCTCTCAAAAGAGAACTTTAAAATTAATTTAAACAGAAATTCAATAATTCAATACTTACCTTACCGGTTCATGTCCTTCCTCTAGTACCTCGAGGATATCCTTCACCAATTATCAAACTTACGAACCATGTAAGAACTCGTCATTCGCGTCTTTCCAACAGATAGGAAGTTTCCTCATCCGAGAATCTGTTAACTCAATTCCACCTTCTCAATCACGAGAAGAATAATCCTCCTAGAAATCAATCTAGGTATCTGTCCTTGCGCATAATCTTGCGCTGTTAGTCGAGAGGGTATTAAACCTCTTGTGTCCTCCCACATAGGGAATGCCCAAATCATGAGTATTAATCTCAATATCTTCCTTCACAAACAAAGTCTGCGATCACCTTAAAGAAGGTTCTTGATCCGGGCCGTCGCTCAACGTAGGCGGACGGTTCCAATCCGAAGATTCCTTGTGCACGGCGGCACTTCCTTCCAATCTTATTCTCCTGCGAGTTATTACCACTAGCAGTGTTTTCCCAACACCCACTAGCGTCTCTTTCTTGCAAAATCATAAAAAATGATTCACCTTGCAAGCAATGACAACTTGCAAAATCTCAGGCAGATAGGATTCTAGCCATAGCATTTTCTGAACGTACGTTCAAACCCGGTTCACAATAGAGCGAACCCTCTTTGAATCTCAGGGATGTTCTCCCATATGTAATTCTTACCATTTTGAAACGGTTGGCGAACTATATTCTTACGAACATAATAGTTCGAATTTATTCCAGCAGCGTGTAAATGCTACTTGACCTTCTCATGGAGAAACGTATACCCCAACCAAAAGTTGCTACTATAATGGTAAAAGCACTTCTCCGTAGAGAATCCTTCTACCGAACACATCTCAAATAGAGATTCTCGTGTCGGAATATCCTTGCGCATAAAAAGGCGCTCAAGAGAGTATACCAAACTCTCGTCGAGTTCCTGAAAAGGAAGTTGGTTCATCTCATTCCGTTTAGCAGAAAAAAAATTCAACTGATAGATGACCCACCTTGGCATAGGTCTGTATCTTTGTGTGTTATCCATGTACCCAAAGGTGTACATAATTCTTAAGCTGTGTTAGAGTTTTGGTGAACCTGGGAAATTACCTTCCCTTTGTAAGATCCTTAGAGCGAAGACGCTCAACTTGACGATCACTTTGCTCGATCTTAGAGCAAAACCCGCTCATCAAATAATCTAGGATTTTAATCCTTGGATTCCTCAAGCACAGGCCGTAGTCGTCGCTTGTTCCTTCCCTCTTAAAGAGAGTGTTCATTCACTTGTGCAAAAAGCACTACCATATCTTCCCTTACCGGGTAGGGGGTGAGGGCTTAAACAGTACTCAAGCTTCATGAAAGCTTTTCTTCGCTTGAAAACTCAGAATGGTTCCTTCATAATTTCCTACCCGCAATAGCAGGTAATTTGTTGGAGAACTACCGGATACCAGATCAATCATGGACCTTCCGAATGGTTAAGCAAAGCAATTCATCGTATAAACAATGTTCTGACTCAACCTTACTCTCATAAACACTCGAGAGTGATTGTCCTGGTTAGACACAACCATACCTCGTGCAAAAGAGCAAACAAGCATAATGCACTTTATGATTTCCTCAAAGATGTAACTTTGATTAAAAACCTGCCCTCTCACTTAAAATTCAAGGGTCTTCTATTCAAGAACTCTGGAGTTAGATTTAATTCCCTTACTCCAAACTTTCTCTGTTCAATGTTTCCCGTCCCCCCACGGGGATTGGATTCTTTGTACACTAAGGTGTACACTTTCAGCTTTGTATTGCTGACTCCACCATCTGCTGCAAAGTATCTTGCAGATGGGTTTACAAATTCGGGCAAAAGTCCTTCGTTAAATTTGTTCATCTTTCCTTCCTCAGAGAGGATCAAGAATGGAGCTACCTTGGCAAGAGTGAACCACTACTTTCTTTGACTCACTCGTGTTCCTATTGGGCAAACCGATCCCAATCTTCTTGGATGCCTTCTTCAAAGCATAGAGGAAAAAAATTTGTCAAAAAATTCAGCCTTGAATTGAATCCAAGTCTTGTTGTAAGTTCCTTGCAGAGCTTTGCTATACCACGAAGTACTTGCAATCCCCTTGAGGTGTTTAATCACATGCCTCATCTTCGACTTTTCAGAAATTGCCGTTTGCAAAGGCAACTTCAAACTTGTCGAATCAATGCGGTAGCTTTCGGGGCATCTTCTCTTCCGTCAAAAGTATCAAACTTGACTGGAAGTGTTCCTAGGTCTAGAGACCTTCTTCATATCCTTCCCGGAATGACGGATTTCATGGCTATAGTTCTGGATTGACATTCATGGATATTTTCTGGATTCTGAAGAATCTCGAGCATTCCGCTCCTTGGATTCTCTAGCTTCTTGAGCATCATGCTCTTGTCGCTTTCTCAGAGAATCCCAAGCCTTGTGTCGACTTCTTGCAGAGAGAAAAAAAAAAATCCAACTCTGCGAGCTTTTCCTTGCAGGACTTAGGGTTCCGCCTGCTTACTTCTCTCTTGGCTTGTCATGGCTTCTTCCCGTATCTTCCCAAAGTCGTCCTCCTTTACAGAGAAAGAGAGGAGACATGCTCTGATACCACTGTCACAAACGGGAGCACATAACAATATAAAATACATTCGGATAAATAGGATTTATCACTTATTGCTGAAGCCAGAGGATATAGAGAGAAATAAATAGAGAGAGAGATAGAGAGTGAGAACATCGACACAGTACTGGGGACCAGAAGATGGGTTAGTCCCCCCCGTAGTAGTATCTTTATTATTGAGGAGAAGTCTATACAAGCACTTGAACCGAACGTATTACCACGTGCGTTCTAGAATAAGACTTGATGGTTCCCGGAAGCCTCAGCTTCCAATTCCTAGGGCAAAACCCTATTCCAAGGAACTTCCGTTCCTTATTCCAATTCCTCGAGAATCAAGGTTCTCGCCTCTGGATCTCACCTTCCAGACTCAGGGCATGGCATCCCTGCAACTCTTTTCCAACTCTCTTTCCAGAGTCCTCTTCCCGCAGAACAACTCTGCTTTCCCGGACACGAAGTCCTTACTTGGGAATCCCAACTTCCGGATCACAACTTGAGAGACTACCTCTCTCCAATCCGTGGATCTACTTCCCAAACTCAGGTACGAAACCCTTGGGCTGATCTGGCTCTAGTTCCTCAGAGCGCTTTTCTCCTACAGAGGCTCATGCCTTCCTCTGCTCCTACTCCCTCACGAAGAGGAAGTACACCTGCAATCAAATACTCCAAGATCAGAACATGAAAATCGTTGCCTTCAAAGTCTCGATGCTCAAAACGCAACTCGATTCTCGAAAAGCAATTCCTCGGAAGAGATCTCTCCATAGAAAATCCTCTCTTCCAATCCTACACACAAAAGAGGGGTGTTCTCGGGTTCCTTCTCGTAAATCAGCCCCGTCTGCAACGTTTATGGGCTGAAAACAGAGAAAAACAGCAACTTGTCGTGATGGAAACACGCTTCGTAGGCACTTCTTCGCGAGGGAACTCGCGCACTGGGTCTTGGCGACATCTGGTACACTTGGGGCAGCCATGTGCATCACCTGCATCGTCTTCTTTACGGCTGAAATTTGCTGCAGCATCTCCTTCTTGCAAAGATTGGTCCTCCCCTCTGAGTGAGGGCATGTGATGCTTTTATAGTTCCTAGCCACGGGCACGAATAGCTGCTCACGTAGAGATCGCGGCCGGGTTTTTTTTTTCTTCAAATTTTTTTTTTCATTTTTTTTTCTGTTCTGCAAGAAAAAGAGAGAGAGAAAACGCTGGCTGATCTATTGCCTTATTTATCAGATGGCTGCCCACTTATTAAGTGGGCGGCCGGCGTATTTTAAAAATAGTCTGAACCTGCCCAAAAACTCAATAAAACCTTATAACTTAAAAACAATGCTTTCACAGCACTTCCCAGGCGTCCCTGGATGCAATCACACGCACAATTGCAATGCAAACATAAACTTCCTCGCCGGAAAGCATCTGCTTTCCCGAAAAGCAATCCCGCTTTCTCAAAAAGCATCTGTTTTTCCTCAAAGTTTCCTCTGAACCCATCTTCATTCAAGTGCTTGCTTTTCCTTGTGCACAATTCTAACACAGTTCGGAATTTCCTCCCGACTATGGATATTCCCTTTCCGATGCACCCGTCACCCACCTTGTGACGCATCAGGAATACCCATCACCTAGTCCTTTCCTACCGAACTTACGGTACAATCTCCTTCACGATGCTCTATGTCACCCATCCTATGACGCATCAGAGATGTCCGTTCCCGGATGGTCGGATACTTCTTTCCAATGCTCCCTGTCACCCATCCGATGTGACGCATCAGAAGTACCCGTTCCTGGTGGCCTTACAGATATTCCCGTTCTCAGTGCTCCCGTCATTACTTTGAATGACGCACTAGGAATACACTGTACTGGGATGTCTCCAGTGAGAAAAGCCCTCTCACTTAAAATTCCAATAATTCATTTAGAATTATTTTTCCTTGGTGTTTCAAACGAGAAAACCCTCACTTATAAATCCAATAATTCATTTAGAATTATTTTTCTCTAAGATAAAGCCAATTTAGCAACAGGCAACTTCTCAGTAGAACCCCAAGAGGTCTAGCATTTTTACTCCACAGTATAAACCTAGCGTTTTTGGACCAGATCAGCGTGCGTTTTTGGATCTTGCAAATTCTTGGCAATAACAAGAAGCAGAAGCCCCAGTGTTAGTAGATTCACCGTAGCAGGACCATTTTCAGCCTAGCGTTGTTGCCTCAACCTGAAGCCATCAACGTTTTTGCAAACCTTCACGACAGAACCTCCATTAGACTCGGCGTTTTCAGTTTCAGCAATCAGTACACGCAAAAGAACCCCTGGGCCTCGCAGATCTCACCTTCCCGCAGCAGCAGATCCTCGCTGCGCGGTCAAATTCCGCGAAGTTTGCAGTTTCAGCCCGGAAAACGCAGATTTCAGCATCTGCATTTTCAGCGCGTCGTCGTCACACCGTCGTCATCGACATAGAGTCAGAATTCAACAGATAGAAGATTTGCAGATTTCAGCCCTTAGCATTTTCAGATTTCAGCCCGTCTCGTCATCGTCGTCAACATTGTCGGCAATTCCAAAGCATTGTAGAGATTTGTGCAATCATAAGTAGACCGCTCTCGCCATAGAGAATGGGGCCTTCGGAGGAGGGTTTGACAACATTTCTGGTGCGTATTCTCTTCTCTCTCTATCTCTGTCTCATGCACCTTCACGCACAGTGTCCATTCACTTTGTTTGTGTCCATTGCACTCTCTCATTGAAGAACGGAAGGCTCTCCCTTCCGTACGTAAAAAGAACCCTTGAGCACAGTTCAGAGCACTCATCTTGAGCAAAGTTCAACATTCACTTCCACTGCACCTTACATTGGTATCAGAGCTTTGGCAGTGTTCTGTATCACTCAAGGAAAGAACCACAAGAATGTTTTTTGCTTGTTAAGGTCGCACGAACCCAAGTTCGCTTGAGCGTGTCGATTCCTAATCGTGTTTTTGAAGAGTGACAGGAAACCCAAAAAAAAAAGGCCTTGTCCAACCTCCCCTTGTGCCTCTTTTCACTCATTGAGAGCGGACCGTGCACTTAGCGGCCGGCCAATCGACGTGAGGTGGAAAAAAGCAGCCTTGGTGTGAGCACAAGGCCGCCAAGGGGTGCGCCCGCGGAAAAGAGCAGAACTTGGGTGAAGAGAAGATCCTTCTCTAACACAGTTTGCAAGCGAAAGAAGAACCTCAAGAATCTCAAGACCCCCAAGAACCCAAGACCCACAAGAACCCAAGTTCCTCGTGAGCTTAAGAACCCAAGACCACAAGAACCCAAGACTTCAATGGATGGTCATCACTCAAAGCAGAATGGATACTTCGCTTGGAAGTGATGAGCATGAGAGAGGCGAAGAAGAATTTTCCCCACCAGGAGGTTTTTCCGACCCTTCCCCTTCCCCATCTATGCCAAGGATTGCACTAACTCCTATGGAGGCTTTCGACAAGATGATGATGGATAGGAAGTTAGAACGCAAAGCACGAACCGCAGAAAGAAAAGCAAAAATGGATCGCTGACACGAAGAAAGAATGGCAGCCGTAGAGCATGAGCACAACGAAAGAATGGCATCATTGTTCCGACTCTTTTCTCAAGTGCAGGCACAAATGCAAGAGATTCGGGAAAAGGAGACTCTCTCAGTCTCTTCTTCTCCCAAGCATGACACACAAGTTGCATGATAAGCGTTTTTCAACATTGCAAATCAATCCCAGAGTTTTGCAGTTGCAGATCAACCTGGCGACAGCATACAACAGCAGATCGCTTAGCATTTTTGCAGCAGATCAAAATCAGCCCTAGCATTTTTGGACCAGAATTTCAGCCTAGCGTTTTTGCAAATTTCCAGCGTCATAACCTTCTCTGCATCAGCGTTTTCAGTTTTCAGCATCTAATCACCGCAAAATAGTCCCCCGAACCTCACAGATCTCACCTTCCCGCAGAGCAGATCCTCGCCGCACGGTTCAATCAGCCAAAGTTTGCAGATTCAGCCCGGAAAACGCAGATTTCAGCATCTGCATTTTCAGCACGTCGTCATCGACATCGTCATCGACATAGTCAAAATTCAGCAGATTAAAGATTTGCAGATTTCAGCCCTTAGCGTTTTCAGATTTCAGCCGTCTCGTCGTCGACATCATCGGCAAGACCATTGCATTCAGACCATTGTAGAGATTTGTGCAATCAATAGTAGACCGCTCTCGCCATAGAGAGTGGGGCCTTCAGAGGAGGGTTTGACAACATTCTGGTGTCGTATTCTTCTCTCTATCTCTCAGTCTTAGTACCTTCATTCACAGTGTTTACCACTTTGTTTGTGATCATTTGCACTCTCTCACTAAAGGAACGGAAGGAACGGAAGGCTCTCCCTTCCGTAAGTAAAAGCAACCCTTGAGTTCAGTTCGAAGCACTCATCTTGAGCAAAGTTCAACATTCACTTCCGCTGCACCTTACATTGGTATGAGAGCTTTGGCAGTGTTCTGTATCACTCAAGGAAAGAACCACATTTTCTTTTTTGCTTGTTGCGATCGCACGTAACCCAAGTCCTCTTGGGCGTGTCGATTCCTAATCGTGTTTTGAAGAGTGACAGGAAACCCAAGAAAGAAGGACTTGTCCAGCCTCCCCTTGTTTCTCTTTTCACTCATTGAGAGAGGACCGTGCACTTAGTGGCCAGCCAATCAACGTGAGGTGGGAAAAAGCAACCTTGGTGTGAGCGCAAGGCCGCCAAGGGGTGCGCCCGCAGAAAAGAGTAGAGCTCGGGTAAGAGAAGATCCTTCTCTAGCACAGATTGCAAGCTAAGGAAGAACCTCAAGAACTCAAGACCCTCAAGAACCCAAGAACCAGAAGAACCCAAGTTCCTCGTGAACTTAAGAACCCCAGACTTCAGTGTATGGTCATCACGCGAAGCGGAATGGATACTTCGCATGGAGGTGATGAGCATGGAAGTGGCGAAGAAGAATTTTTCCCACCAGGAGGTTTTTCCGACCCTCCCCCTTCCCCATCTATGCCACAATTTGCACCAAATCCCATGGAGGCTTTGGTCAAGACGATGATGGACATGATGAGACAACAAGAAGCGTGGCACGCAAAAAGAAATGCAGAATTGGATCGTGAACACGAAGAAAGAATGGCAGCCTTAGACCGTGAGCACGAGCAAGCGCGCTTGGAGGCCGAAGATAGACAAGCGCAAAGAGACCAACACATGCAAAAGTTGGTCCTACTATTTTCTAATGTGCATGCGCAGATTAAAAAGAATCAGGAGAAGGAGACTCTCTCAGTCTTTTCTTCTTCAAAGCACGACACACATGAATTGCATGATAATGATGTGATTATTCACAAGCATGATGATTTGCATGATAAAGATGTGATTGCTCACAAGGATGATGGTTTAGTTGATACTTCGTCTAATGAAGCTAACCTCATAGGCTCATTGCAGATTCGATCAATCCCGAAGAACCAATCTTGGCTCTCGAGTCGAGGTCCCAAGAACCCCCACAGGAAGTATTGTGTTGCGAATGATTAGTCAGCACGCATTGTTCGAGTGTTTCATTCGTGATGCTTTCCTATATTTTAGTCACCGTCCTTATGTGATCCCTTTTCATAGGCATGCCATATTGCACGATGAACACGATTCACTCATGAATGAGCACGGATGTATGCGGATTACTCATGAAAAGATGCAATGTTTGCATTCAAGGAATTCACATTCCATGTCTCTTCCTTGACATGACACGGTATCCGAAAGAGCACAAGAAGGATTGAGCATCAAGCATCGGCATTCCCATTGTGATTTGCCACAATTGATAAATTTAGATCAGAAAGACAAGTTTCGATTCCAATTTTTGTGTGTGTTTGATGAACGGTTTGGGACTCCGTCTCTTTGTTCATCTCCATTGCATGCACAATCATTTAGAAAGCATAGAATTTTTCCAGTCACTTTACATGGAATGGGTATGTTCATGTTTTTGTGTTGGAAGTGGTTTCAAGAATTTTCATGCTTGGAGATTCTTGCAGAAGGTAGACACATGACTATTAACGAAGTTAAAGCATTGAAGGAACTATAGATGACTTTGTGACGCTTTCGGCGCAGCCCAAAGAAGCAAGCGTTGCAGACCTTTATGAAGTTCATGTATCGCATGACCCACGCATCAGAGTGGGCCAGCGAAGAGTCCTTTCCAGGATTCCAAACGCTGTTGGCGATCCCCCTCGACGCCATACAATTCGGTACCAGTACCTCGCTTTGAAAAGGAGGGGATGTCACGTGCACATCGAACCCTATGTGTACGTGGACAAGCTACTTCATGACATGCTTCAGTTCAATTCAGTTAGCTTAGGAAGTGTTTAGCACTTTTGTGAGTGTTTGCAGACCGTGCATGTCCAAGCACTTAGAGTAGATGAATATCCTTTGATTGCACACAACATGATCATCAGATTACCATCCGAACCCATTAGGAGCATTTTTACAGTGCACAGACCTATTTTCCCTATTTTAGCCATTTTTCACTTATTATTAATAAGTGACTTTGTTGGGAAACCAGGTAGGGCAAATTGACTAAGGCAATATATAAGAAAAGCTAGCGCTAGCACTTTCTGGCAGAAGAGGCAGCAGACCACAACCTGAAGTGCACCTTCTTAGCAAGACGGCAAGAGGACCTAGCATTTTCAAGCCACCAAGAACCAGCATTTTTCAACATTGCAGATCAGCCCCGGCGTTTTGGGGTTGCAGATCAGCCTGGCGACAGCAGACCCCTGCAGATCCCTTAGCGTTTTTGCAACATATCAAAATTAGCCCTAGTGTTTTTGGACCAGAATTTCAGCCTAGCGTTTTTGCAGATTTCCGGCGTCGTTAACCTTCTCTGCATCAGCGTTTTCAGTTTTCAACATCTAGTCACCACAGAATAGCCCCGGAACCTCGCAGATCTCACCTTCCCGCAGTAGATCCTCGCCGCACAGGTAGATCAGCCAAAGTTTGCAGATTCAGCCCGGAAAACACAGATTTCAGCATCTGCGTTTTCAACGCATCGCCGTCGTCACCGACATAGAGTCAGAATTCAGCAGATACAAGATTTGTAGATTTCAGCCCTTAGCATTTTCAGATTTCAGCCGTCTCGTCGTCGACATCATCGGCAAGACCATTGCATTCAGACCATTGTAGAGATTTGTGCAATCAATAGTATACTACTCTCGCAATAGAGAGTGGAGCCTTCGGAGGAGGGTTTGACAACATTCTGGTGTCGTATTCTTCTCTCTCTATCTCTCAGTCTTAGTACCTTTACCTTCATTCACAATGTTTACCACTTTGTTTGTGATCATTTGCACTCTCTCACTAAAGGAACGGAAGGCTTTACCTTCCGTAAGTAAAAGGAACCCTTGAGCACAATTCGGAGCACTCATCTTGAGCAAAGTTCAACATTCACTTCCGCTGCACCTTACACATACTAATGATTATGTTGTGTGCAACCAGAGGATATGCAACTACTCTAAGTGCCTAGACATGCATGGCCTGCGAACAGACTCACAAAGGTGCCAGAACACTTCCTAAGCTGACCTGAACCCTAGACCTGAAGTCGTTTATCCACATGCACATAGGGTTAGATGTGCACATGACAAGAGCCCTGAAAAGCATCAGGTTTCAAAAGCTCTTATCCCAAAAGCATCTATCTTTAAAAGCTAACATCAAAAACTCTGACGCCCATGCGTAGCTGCCACATCAACAAATCCAGTGTTTTGCAGCCAACATGCCACGTAAGCAGGTTCTGCGTCTTTCGGGATTGTTTGTACAACCAACCACATCAGCATGTTGCGCCAAATTTTGAAGGTCTTCACCTTTTAGGCCCCTCGGCCATTCTACATAAGTTGGTTAGGGGTTAGGTTTTCAAAATCCCTAACGGTTTAACCCCCTAGGCCCCTCAACTTTAAAACGTGCCACGTCACAAACTTGTGACACTCATGCACTATCTGCATGAAAGAAAATGGCAAGCCACACTCTTGGCAGTTAACAGTGGCAACCAGAGGGAAGGGCCGTGTGACCCGCCACAATGCTCAATAGCTAATCGGCAAATCTGTCCACTGGCGCATCAAAAGAAGTGCACCATAGTCATCTAGTGATAGTTGATAGCTTTGCCTAGAGCCTCTAGTCGTGTCTGAAGCCGTCCCCTTGAGGTGAACACTATGACAGATCGGCTAGAGCTAAGACCTGTATAAACTAATACCTACCAGCTAAAGGGGAGACACGCTACAGTCAGGGGAGGCGTGGGATGCAAAGCAAGGGCTCTCTAAATTAACAGCTCTCTAAATTCACAGCTACAACTAAGCTCTCCCTTCACTTCCTACATGGTGACCTGTCAAGCAAGTTACTCTCCTCCTGCCATACATCCCACTTTCCACTTAATGAAGCCTCTAACTCTTGAGCATGTGAATCCTTGCTTGATTTTCTTATCCAGACAAATATCAAGAGATATTTGTCGAAATATTTGTCCTCTCACAAATTCATTTCAACCAGAACTGACTTTGTCCACATTTTAAAGTTCGTCGAGACCGCTACGCTGGTGTGCACACCTCAGATCTCAATGCCAATTGGCTCAAACACAAGCCATGCCCGTGGCTAATTCGCATTGACCCATTTCACATTGGCCATGCATTGTCATGGGACCTCTAGGCCTTGTCCACTTGTTCATAACAAGAGCTTCACAAGAAAGAAAAGAAAACTAAATAAAGTAAAATAAACACACCAAGATACACCTCCTTGCGACACAAGCATGGGTGAGTTCAAGAGGGCAACCAATTCAAGCTATGGCTAAGGGTAACGAGAGGGCAACAATCGTGCAAGCTAATGAAAACGAGTGGCTAAACATGCAAGAAGCGAGCGTCATGAGTGCAGCTATAGAGCTGGAGGCTACCGCAAATCAGCTAATGTATAAGGCAGCGGCATGGAATTGCAACCCGACAAGTATATTGTATACAAGCAACGGTAGAGGGCTTCAACAAAACAAAGGGACAGTGTTTGCTTTCTCCTACACTCAAGGGACACACGTAAGCTAAAAGAGCAAAATTTCCTCTAAGGCTCTAATACCAATGTCTTACGCAAGAGATTTGTAACAAGATGGAGTATCACACAAATCACACTCCTTTACACGGTGCCCTTACTGAGCAGGGAGAGATACAAAAGGTGGTGTATTAGAGGCTGAGTTCCGTGATTTTTACCTCACCTCAATTTGATGTCCAAAAACCACATGGTCACCATCATCGATACTCAAGATACTGTGTCCAAAGAGGCAAACAAAAAAAGAGAGGTAGCGCAAGATGGTACATGTTGCACATCCAGTGATTGTATTTCCTTTGAACTAGTTAGTCATCAAATATCAAGTCTCTACTAACTACAACCTCCCATCTACTCATTCAAACAACCAATATTCTATCCATTTTAAGTTGTATGACAAAGATACGTTTTTGGGCTTGAAGCTAATCTTTCATGTCTTGCTTTGATGTGCTAGGAATAGGCATAACACCCAAAGAGGCAAAAAAATTTACGGACAATCTTACAAGGTACTAAGGGAACAGTTAAGGATGAGAACCGCAGAAGGCACCCGAAGCATCTAAGGTAGATTCTTGTGCTCCATCTCCTCTCCACTACTCCATTCTCCAATGCTCACTACACCACTATCCACTATCTTGTGTAAGCAAAGTCTTTCATGATGCCTTGTGTAGCACGAAACTAAACTTGTTGCCTTTTGTCAAGTTCAATTGTCTTCATTACACATCCACATTTGCTCACACACAACGTGAAAGCCCACTCTATCAGTCCAAACACGAACGTGGGAGAGACTTAGATCCAACGAATCCCTGCAAATCATAACTTGAAGACCAAAGTTGCACATTCAATCAAAAGACAAGTTAATACTTGCTCAATCCAAGTAATCAAACCACGGTGGAGAAAAGTGCCCTAAACTCTGTACCCTTTGTGTTATTTCTTTATTTCGTCACTTAAGCACATAATGCTAGTAAAACTCTCACCCTCTCCTATGTGGAAGCTTGTGTATACTACACAAGGCTTGGTAGGAATGTCAAAGAAGAATCAATTATCTACGTGTGCTATAACTCCAAATAGCAGCTCATGTATCCATTGCAAACACCAAGTGAGTTCATTGTACAACTGGACAAGACTTCCTGCCTGAACACCATATGGGCCCCATGATTGTAGTGATAGTATTTCTACAAGTCGAGCAGGAGATCAGAACAAACCCGCCCTGCTTAAAAGTAAGTCCGACCTCAGATACCAAATGCCATGGCAATAGAGAGAAGTATCAAGTTTCCTTGAGCTGAGAGAATTCCCAAAATGCTTTTTTTTTTCAGAAGTTCCACCATCAGCCAGCCTTGCACCAAAGACTCTCACGTCAAGTTGAAAACATATCCAGCACAGCAATGATAAATGAGCACGTCTTGAACCTTCCAATACGTTATCATTCATAAGGGTAACAACTATTTTGTCTTTATGAATGAGTGTAGAAAGAAACAAACCACATATTAATTTGAAGGAGCCAAGAAGAAAAAACAATTTTTCTTGCTAGAGAAAGAAAGAAAACGTGTTTTATTGGCTTTCCTAAAACCGAAAACTTGAAAGACTTGCCTTCCCAGGGAGTGTCTTCCGGACCAAAAACGGTCGCACTCCAAACGAATAAATTCTCATCACCATAAGGACTTGCACTGCATCCCTGAACAAAGGTGAGTAGTAAATACGTCTGACGAAAAGCTGAACATTACCAT
The DNA here is from genome assembly GCF_014529385.1 of Adiantum capillus-veneris. Taxonomy (NCBI): domain Eukaryota; kingdom Viridiplantae; phylum Streptophyta; class Polypodiopsida; order Polypodiales; family Pteridaceae; genus Adiantum; species Adiantum capillus-veneris. The sequence goes on along the minus strand of NC_140947.1, from coordinate 51,920,653 downwards.
TGTAAAACAAGGAAACACGGAATCAAGATGGAAAAACCTTGAGAGCACAACAGAAGAGCTGCGAGAGTAAGAAGTAGGAACACAGAAAAGATCTTCGTCGAAGCAGATGATGAATACAGCGAGACATGGCAGCTTACGAGAAAAAAGGCATACCTCAGGAGGCTCGTTGCGGATTGCCTTTAAATCGGACATGAGGCGCAGCTGTGCAGAGGATGCCATCGCCGCGTATCAACCAAGCTCTCCGCGCCTGCGGAGAACCCTTTCGACTCCAAACAACACACAAAATAGCACGATAGGAGAAGACGATGACGCCGTCCTGCCAAACAATCAGCACGTCCCGTTTACTTTTGAATACTTTTACCTTTTCATGCCTCCTTTGGAATCTCACCATACAAGTTGGTACCTTAGCGAGCCTTTTCTCTTTCAGGGAAAACTTGAAAATGATTTTGGCCACTAGTTGGACCTCATGCGAGATACTTTTGCTCTGCTGACAGTTGACCTAACTCTTATGGGGTAGGGAATGGTCATTTAAAGTGAAATGGTCATTAAATGACCTCATAATATTGACGATCACATGGCGATCGATGGGAGCTAGGGAGCCATGGTGGGAGTCGATATTATGGTACATCGCAATAGCACTGCGGCACAACGGATCAGCACTGCAGAACAATGGCAGAGAAGCGAAACACACACAGAGCTATGCAGTTGCAGCGAAAATTTCAATGGCTGGCGTGTCAGTAGCTCAATGCATTCCCAAGGCTGATTTGGAAGCATATCAATGGTGGTTGACAGAGCAGATTATGCAAGCTAACGTGTCGATCATCGAACGATTGTGGCATTGGATTACTATCCAAAACGTAAGGAGATTCGACAGTGGAGATCTCCTGCCCCCTGACGTCCGACCTTGACAGTTCCTTAAATGCCCACTTTTCTCTTATATATAGATCAAAAGGTCGATTTGTTGTTTGTTAATGGACAAAGGCAAAAAAGGATGGATAAGCACACTAACACACATCCCAAAACATCCACACTTGTAGAGACACCTAAACAATTACTAGCTACCCCCCCCCCCCCCCCCCCCCTCTCTCTCTCTCTCCCCCCTTGCATGCTCCTTCTACTTGAGTTGGGATCACGTCCCATTGAGGTAATGGGAATGGAAATAGTTGTGGAGTACATGTCCAAGCTCGCCACATTGGCTTCCCAGAATTGCAAGAGAGACAAGTAACAAAGTTCAAACGACTCATACAAGTGAAATATTAAGCAAAGTTCATGAGGGAATCGGAATGGAGAGAGTTGTGGGGAGACAAGTAACAAAGTTCGAATTACTCATACAAACAAAATATTAAGCTTTGCATGACATTAAGAAGTGGTTTGGAGCAATTATACAAGCATGTTCTTCTAGAAGAATTACGCATGCAAATATGCCCTTATTTGCAATCCGCACAGCAACAACAATCAGGCTTAACTCCCACTCCCAATTGGGCCATTAGCTAAAAGTCACTTCATGTATGCAAGCTATGTCAAAGTTGACGATGTGAAGCGTAAAGCAATGGGGAGAATACATGAGAGAGAGAGAGAGAGAGAGTCATAAAAACTAATATTTAATTCTTCCAAATGATTTTCTCATGTTAAACTGATCATTTAATATGGGGAGGTACCAAGGGAGTAAAAGCTAGAATTTGGTAAGGCTGCCAGACACCGCGGTCTGAGCAGGGATCTAAAGGAGGGAAAATAGGGATCCAAAGGGGCACAGTATGCAAAAGAGCAATGTGCATCTATGGAGCTTAAAAGACCTAAGGTTCATCTCCATTAAGACTTCCATAGGCTAAGGTTCCAAAATATAATTGAAAAGTCCAATGGCCAAAAGTGGGGAAAATTGGATGGTTATGGGAAGACTAAAAAGTCTTCCCACATCCCTGGGAAGGAGGGGGCAAGCCCTAAAGGTAGGGGAAGAGAGAGAAACACACACACACACACACACTCCCAAGCTCTCCCTTTACACAAAGGAATAATGGACACATGGCAGGCTCCTAGCCCAGATGCCCCCAATCTCCCCTCAAATCCTATTGGATGGCCATAGAGGTGGACCAATAAGAATTAGGCTAGAGTAAAATTAGTCTAATCAATTAAAAAATGCTTGATAAAAGAACCAATAGAAATTAAGCTCTCTAGAAGACTATTGGACAGTCTACCAAGGGGTCCAATGAGCATCCACCAGCCCAATGGCTTGCTTGATTCCTATTGGCCAGAAGACTAAAAGGTCCAATGAGAGTTTAACTAAATTATTTTAATTACCCAAAGCTCTCACAAAGGGGAAAGGGGGACACTTGTCACAAGACTATCAACTATGCTTCTTAATTGCTATTGGTTGGGCTCTACAAGAGCCAATGGGAAGCCAGCAAGAGAAAATGGGAAGAGGGGTTGACCAAGAAGAGAGAGAGCTGACATTTTTAGGCTAACTAATTTTGTTGCACACACACACACACACACACACACACACAACTCATGTGTTAGCAAGAACTCCATCTCCTTCTCCAAGCATTGAGAAGTAGAGGCCTACACCAACAACTCTTGGCTATGGAATGCAAATCCAACCAAGAGCCAAGATTCAATGGCATGCTCATCTCCTCTACCATTCTAATTACTAAGCTAAGCTATGCTAGAAGAGCGATTATGTGAGGAGAATACTTCTTTCTCGTAAGATACATTTTCTTCCTCTTCATCTTTCCTCATTCCCTGCTAGCTCTCACCATCTTTGAAGGTGTGTGAGGTCTTGGGACTGAGGCTAGTCCCACTAGGTGTGTTTTTCAAGCATAATTTGTTGCTTGAAGCTTCCATCTTCATTGCACCAATGAGTTTTGTCAAGGAACACAAACATTGTATTGTACAAAAGTCTCCCTTGATGGGAAAAGCTATAATACAAAGCCTTTTTGGAGGGGGGATCAGCTCCATGTAAATCTGGTCCTCAACTGTTGTCAATTGTTCTATTTCTCTCTCTTTTCAAATATTGTCTATGCCAAACTAGCTAGGTGTAGTTTTTGCGTTTCTTTCTCCAACCAAGTACTCTCTCTATGCTCATTAGGAACTTGTCCTTAATGAAATGCTCACTATGTTATCATTTTTCGCTACACACAAGCTACTAGTGCATTAAATGTTACATTGGTATCAGAGCTATTGGTTTCTCTTTTATTGCTCAAGAAGAGAGGTCCTCAAGCTTGCTACAAATGGTTGGTGTTATTAATTGCAAAAGAGTAAGTAGAATAGGGATTTTTCATCATTGAAGCACGCCTGCTTTATGCAGTTAACGGGGATACCGTCTAGAGCTATGGTCTTAATAATGGAGTCCTATGGGGCTTTCCTACGACTTAACCATTATTGAGCTATTAATAGCTTGATAAGAACCGGTGTTGTCTCGGTCTGTGAAACCCTCTCTTCTATTCCTCGCAATTAATAATAATCGAGCCATGGGTATAGATGCTTGAGTGCTTATCTTTGAAGGTAAAGAGGAGTAGTAACTAGGGCTTGAAGTGTCAAAGTACAAGTAAAAATTTACATCTAAAATTTGTTAGTATGGCTGACAAGGGTAAAGAGATTGAAATGAATGTTGATAGCTTTGATTTTTCTAATGATAGAGCAACTAATGATGCCCCTATGCTTGTAAATTATCTTGTTTCTAGGCTTCAACAAGCCCTGGGCAATCCATCCCTCCAAGGTGAAGTGCTACAACAATTGCGCACCCATGGTATTCTCCAAACTCCCCACCAAGAAGAGAGAGTACCTGGGAAAACTCCTGGTGAGACTTCCAAAAGAGGACTCTCTCCGATAAGGGAAGAAGAGGAGGATCCGTACGAAGGGCTCAAAAACTTACTACTCGATGAGGCATCTCCCTCTCAAAGGAGAGCCCAAGTTTCAACGGTAGAGCCCCCACCAAAAGAACAAGAAAGAAGCGAGTCTCCTGCCACCTTGGCAGAGATGGCTCCACGAAGACGGCGAGCAAAACACTCTCCAACACCCCCTAAAGGGAGAAGACCATCGCATACTCCTCCTCACCATAATTCAAAGAGGGAAGAGAGGAAACAAGAGAAGAAAAAGACGAGAAAGAGGTCACCCTCTTCTCCATCTTCCTTGTCCTCTTCCTCTTTTGAAGAAAGTAATGGTGCAGAAGAGGAGAAACAAAGGAAGAAAAATGCAAGAAAGAGGTCACCCTCTTCTCCATCCTCCTTATCCTCTTCCTCTTTTGAAGAAAGTGATGGTGCAACTCTCGAACCGCCCAAGAGAAGAGGCCATAGGAAATCCTATGCCGCCTGAAAAAGGTCATCCAAGCTCAAAAAGTTCAAAGAGGGAGTAAAGAACATCTCTTTCCTTACCTACGATGGCACCTTTGGTGCTATGGACAAAGTCTTGGCATTTATCCAACAATTCGATGAGGCGTTTAGTGATGAGGGCTTCACAGAGTCCTCTAAGCTATGCCATGTAGCTATGCATTTTCAAAAGTCCACCAGGCAATGGTGGTTTAGCTTACGAGCAAATGGTGAAACTCCACAAACATGGAAAGCTTTAAGAGCTTCCATCATGAAGCAGTTTTTGGCTAGCGATGCCAAAGACAAAGTACTCACCGAATGGCGAAGATTGAAGCTCTCTCCCTACGAATCTATTCACATATATGTAGACAATTTTTGGGATTTACATCTCAAAGCCACTGTCTACAAAAAGATGGATTTTGGAGAGCAAAAACAACAATTTTTGTGCGGGTTTATATGAGGATGTGGCGGAGTATGTTAACTCCCAAAGGCCTCGCACCATATCTGCGGTCATGCACCATACCATGGTGGTTTCAAGAATCAGCTTCCAACAAGTTACAAGGGGCTAAGAGAAATCTTAAGCCCATGGAAAGCAAGGACCCTAGTGAGCCTAGGGGGAAGGACAACGTCCAAAAGTCTCCCAGAGGCAACTCCAGCAACAACAAAGCCAAGGAGAAGGGAGTTTATGAAGGCAAAAATGAACTCTCTCCTGAAGAGCTAGAGCGTTATCGAAAAGATAAACGTTGTTACAAGTACGGGGAGCAAGGGCATGCCTATCATGCTTGCCCCCACAAGAATACACGTAATGAGCCTCCTAGAGCTTCCCTAGTCAAAGTTCAAGGATAGGATGCTCATCACAAAGGATCTCCTCTATGTCATGCTTGGGGAAAGGTAAGAGAACATGATGCTTTCATTCTCTTAGACCCTGGTTCTACTCACAATTTCATATCCATGGAATTGGCCACCAAGCTAGGCATCCAAGCCTATGAGATGAGAGATGTACTACCTGCCGATGGTGCTTTCAAGGGACAAGAAGTTTCAGTCACCCCCTTAATTGAGGCTCCATGTCCAAATCTATGTGGACAAGGAGGATTTCTTCATCTCTCCTCTCAAGCATGAGGATGTAATCCTAGGGGCACCATGGTTTGATTGCACGGCTACCAATGTTAAATTCCCTGAAAGACAAATCTATTTGAGGTTCAGGGAAGAAGATATGTACATAGATGCTAAGGAGTCGGGTAGCACCATACCCATTGTACATAAGCAAGCTTTCATTAAGTCAATAAAGAGCTCTATTTTCGTGTACATGATTTTTGTTAAAGACTCTCAAAATGAACCTAATGTTTTAGCAAAAGAAGATATAGGGAATCAAAAGGAATTAGAGTTATTCAATTTCCTAAATGGATTCCAAGATGTTTTTGTTGACAACGTCCCTTGTGAGCTACCTCCCAAACGAGGGGATGACGACCATGCAATTGAGCTTCTTCCAGGAAGCTCACTGCATAATAAACCTCCTTATTGAGTTTCTCAAGCTCAACAAGATGAGATTATGTGGCAAGTGCATGAGTTGATTGAGAAAGGCATGGTTAGGCCTAGCTCATCTCCATTTTGTTCGCCAGTTTTATTAGTGCAAAAGAAAGATGTCACATATCGTATGTGTGTCGACTAGAGCACTAAATAGGATCACTATCAAGAATAGATTTCCCGTTCCACACCAAATGGATCCATCAAAGTCAAAGGTAATAAAAGAATGGCCTAATCCAAGGAATCTACATAAACTAAGAAGCTTTATAGGTATGTGTGCATACTATAAACGCTTCATAGAAAAATTCTCACAAATCGCGGGACCATTACACGACCTAACAAAGAAAAACATAAGGTATATATGGTCCACCAAGGAGAACAATGCTTTCGAAAATCTTTAAGAGAAGCTTATCTCTCAACATGTGCTTACACTGTTGGATCTCTCAAAGCCATTTGAGGTCCAATGTGACGCCTGTGGTGATTGCATTGGAGCTGTTTTGCTCCAAGAAGGGCACACCATAGCCTATGAAAGTCGAAGGCTCGACCCTGTTGAGCAAACTCTAGGTATATATGAGAAGGAACTCTTAGCAGCTCTACATGCTCTAGACTTGTGGAAGCACTATTTATCGAGGACTCCTTTCATTCTGTGAACGGATCACCAAAGCCTTAAGTACTTCATGATGCAGACCAAGCTCTCTGACAAACAAATGAGGTAGGCAAATTTCCTTTTTCAATTCCATTTTCATATTGGCAAGCATAATCAAGTAGCCGATGCACTCTCAAGACGATCAAGAGTGAATGCGGTATCATAGCACTCACAATGATCTATCTTCTATGATAGATGAGTATGCTATCTATTCTGATTTTAAAGATGTGATTTCAGCCCTTGCACTAGGGAAGAAGGAAGAACCATTTACCTTGATTTCAACCTTGATCTATCTTCTATGATAGATGAGTATGCTATCGGTCCCGATTTTAAAGATGTGATTTCAGCCCTTGCACTAGGGAAGAAGAAAGAACCATTTACCTTACAAGATGGTTATCTTCTCTATGGCAACAAGCTATGTGTTACTAACTCACTACGTGAGAAAGTAATGTATGAATCTCATGCTCCACCTTATGCGGGGCATAGAGGGATTCAATCTACCCTAAAAGGGATAGAAACATACTTCTATTGGCCTGCCATGAAAGCAAACATATAAAAGTATGTTTCAAAATGTGTGGTATGCCAAAAGACGAAGTTTGATAGAGGGAAGCAACCTGGATTGCTTCAACCTTTGCCAATCCCTAATTCACCGTGGGAGAGCATATCCATGGATTTTATCTTTGGATTTCCCAAGTCTATCCATGGGAATACACAAATATGGATGATAGTGGATAGGTTTAGCAAACAAGTGCATTTCATACCTGTCAAAAAGGCTATCAAGGCCCATCAAATGGCAACCCTCTTTATATCACAAATCTTCAGGTACCGCAGCTTGCCAATGTCCATAGTGTCGGATAGAGATCCTAGAATGACCAATAATTTTTGGAAGGGTCTCTTTGAGAATTTAGGTACAAGGCTAAACTTCTCTTCGGCCTATCACCCGCAAACGGATGGCCAAAATGAAGTAGCTAACCTAACAATTCTTGATCTACTAAACGCTTATGTCACAGAAGTAGATCAAAATTCCCAATGGGAGAAGTACTTGCCTTTAGTGGAGCATGCTTACAATAACACTATGATTTCAAGAGAGAGGTAATGTAATAAAAACTAATATCTAATTCTCCCAAATGATTTTCTCATGTTAAACTAATCATTTAATATGGGGAGGTACCAGGGGTGTAAAAGCTAGAATATTGGTAAGGTTGCCAGACCGGTCTCAGCAGGGATCCAAAGGAGGGAAAATAGGGATCCAAAGGGGGATAGCCTGCAAAAGAGTAATGTGCATTAATGGAGCTTAAAAGACTTAAGGTTCAGCTCCATTAAGACTTCCATAGGCTAAGGTTCCAAAATTTAATTAAAAAGTCCAATGGCCCAAAGTGGGGAAAGTTGGATGGTTATGGGAAGACTAAAAAGTCTTCCTGCATGCCTAGGAAGGAGGGGGCGAGCCCTAAAGGTAGGGGAAGAGAGAGAGAGAGAGAGAGAGAGAGAGAGAGAGAGAGAGAGAGAGAGAGAGAGAGAGAGAGAGAGAGAGAGAGAGACACACACACACACACGCACGCACGCACACACACTCTCTCTCTCTCTCTCTCTCTCTCTCCCAAGCTCTCCCTTTACACAAAGGGAATAATGGACACATGGCAGGCTCCTAGCCCAGATGCCCCCAATCTCCCCTCAAATCCTATTGGATGGGCATAGAGGCGGACTAATAAGAATTAAGCTAGAGTAAAATTATTCTAATCAAATTAAAAAGGCTTGATAAGAGAACCATATAAATTAAGCTCTCTAGAAGACTATTGAACATTGTACCAACCTCAGGACTATATGACACGGGAATGGGGGCATGGGATCTATGGTGAGAGCATTGAGCACCGTAGATCTTGTCGGCACCGCAAAAAGTAATCTCGGGTATAAAAAGTAATCTCGCGTACCCGAGATTAATTTTGGTCACATTTGGTATAAGAGTAATCTGGGGCCCATACCATCACAATAAACATGCGGGTGCTCGTGGATAGGACATGGGAGTCGCAAAGGTGAGGTCAAGGGTTCGAGGGTCGGCTGCGAAGTAATCTCGGGTATCAGAGATTACTTTGCCACATCTATGGCTCTCCTTCATCCCACCGTAGATCCCACCGCCTCAATGCCCGTGTTAGATAGTCCCTAGGGTCTACCAAGGGGTCCAATGAGCATCCAACAGCCCATTGGCTTGCTTGATTCCTATTGGCCAGAAGACTAAAAGGTCCAATGAGAGTTTAACTAAATTATTTTAATTACCCAAAGCTCTCACAAAAGGGGAAAGGGGGACACTTGTCACAAGACTATCAACTATGCTTCTTAATTGCTATTGGCTAGGCTCTACAGGAGCCAATGGGAAGCCATCAAGAGCAAATGGGAAGAGGGGTCGACCAAGAAGAGAGAGAGCTAGCATTTTTAGGCTAACTAATTTTGTTACACACACACACACACACACACACACACACACACACACACACACACACACACACACACACACAGAACTCATGTGTTGAGCAATAACTCCATCTCCTTCTCCAAGCATTGAGAAGTAGAGGCCTACACCAACAACTCTTGGCTATGGAATGCAAATCCAACCAAGAGCCAAGCTTCAATGGCTTGCTCATCTCCTCCACCATGCTAACTACTAAGCTAAGCTATGCTAGAAGAGTGATTATGTGAGGAGGATACTTGTTTCTCGTAAGATACATCTTTTTCCTCTTCATCTTTCCTCATTCCCTGCTAGCTCTCACCATCTTTGAAGGTGTGTGAGGTCTTGGGACTAAGGCTAGGCCCACTAGGTGTGTTTTTCAAGCATAATTTGGTGCATGAAGCTTCCATTTTCATTTCACCAACGAGTTTTGTGAAGGAACACAAAGATTGTATTGTACAAAAGTCTCCCTTGATGGGAGAAGCTATAATACAAAGCCTTTTTGGAGGGGGGACCGACTCCATGTAAATCCGGTCCTCAATTGTTGTCAATCGTTCTGTTTCTCTCGCTTTTCAAGTATTGTCTATGCCAAACTAGCTAGGTGTAATTGTTGTGTTGCTTTCTCCAACCAAGTACTCTCTCTATGCTCATTAGGAACTTGTTCTTAATGAAATGCTGCTCAATATGTTATCATTTTCTGCTACTCACAAGTTACTAGTGCATTAAATGTTAGAGAGAGAGAGAGAGAGAGAAGAAGAAGAAGAAGAAGAAGAAGAGAGTTTTAACATCTAAGAAACTATCCCAAGAGACCTTAAAGATCTAGCCGACGAGGAGAGTTGAACTCAAGATCTGTTATTCGAGAGGGAAATGGCATAACCAATATACCACACTTAAGTGATAGAAAGGTTGTACCATTTTCCTCTTTTTATTAGCACACACACACACACACACACCTTCTTTGTTATTCCCTACACAGAAGCTATATTCGGGCCAACATAGGGCATATGGTACTCGAAAGCCTTGGAAACGCTTGTAGTATCACTATGAGTAACAAAAGTAGATCTCAAAAGGCATTGAAAAGTATACATCCCCGCAAAGAGGCATACCAAGCCCTTAAACACATTGGAGGCATCTGCACAATCATCATCTTTCTTTGGAGCACCCATAATTTCCGCAAGAGTTACTTCTTCATCCAGCAGACGATCAAAAAACTCATAAGTAGCATTTTCTAGCATGCCAATATCAAAGGAAGAAGAGAAAGACATATCATCTCCTGCTTCAGGCATGAGGCTATCAAAAAATCATCAACTCCATCATTAAACATACGCTCAATATGTACCACTTCTATGCATACACTCTCACCATCACAAAAACTCGTAACCTCTTCAAATGAAGCATTCCCACTCTTCTCTACTACTGGTTGCATTCATTCCTCATGAGAGACAAGACCTTGCTCTCCCTCTTGCTGTGATTTAAGCTCCAAAGCATCCTCATACACAACATCATACATATCTTCCACAACAGTTAAACCATTTACCTCTTCATGCATTACTTCCATGTCATCCCCATGTGATGACAGGTCACTAGTGCTCTCTGTAGACTTTAACTCGTCATCAACACTTTCCCCACTATCACTACATGCAGATGTTTCTTTGTCGCTCTCATAACCCTTACTATCAACTGTAACCATTTCATTATGCATATCAAAACCGAACCCCTCATGGGGCAAGCATACTTGAGATACCGAGGTCTCCAAGCTCTCCCAGTACAGTGCCTGAAGTTCTCTCCAGGACTCGATGAGTTGAGATCATTCTCAATGGTACAAAACAACTTTGGAGGATCATAGAAAGCTAGAAAAAGAGCCCTTTTCATGCTTTTCCAACTCCATTGTTCTTCTTCGGACAACATGGAATAAAGGTAGTATGCATCATAAAGAAGCCCGTGCCATGCATAATCGGTTTGCAACTCGTCATCATAAAGCTCCAATTGAGAAACTTGTACTCCACAAGGCGAAACCATGCCACAATATCCTCATGCTGGGCACCTGTGAAGAAGCTGCTTGTAGCCACATCCATATTGGATCACATATAGCATAAGACCATAGTGAACCGAAGCTACTGGATCTCGATCCTCAGTGGCGGGCACCAAAACGATGACAGAAGAAAGCCAAGACACAAAACCTCTATAGCTAGGCCTCTCTGCTAGTTTGGAGTACCAAAGCTAACCTTTCAAACACCACGCGGATGACTTCATAACACCTATATTCAAATGGAGCCCGTAGGTGAACACAGAAAGAAACTTCAATAAAAGCTGGCTTGTTCTTTGCCACAAAGTTGTGGCTGCAAGTGACAGAAAATTGCATTTCTAATATCAATAATGGTGCAATTCCGTGGGTTGATTCCCTCTGTTTGCAGGTGGTGGCCGCCCCTCATCACTATATGGCACGGCTCTGGGTCAGAGGGGATCTAGGGCCCAAATTTGGGGGCGCGAGGCGGCTTTAATCTCTGCCGTCGGATCACAAAGTGAACTAGGGGTGGGTGAACTGGGGTTGAACTAAGGGTGAACTAGGGGCGGATAAGCTAGGGGTGGGTGAACTGGGGGTGAACTAAGGGCACCTAAACTAGGGTATGATCATGTGCCATGCCAACATGGGACATCGACGCGCGCAAACGTGGTGGTAGGGCATTTGTGTGGCAACCGAGACGTCCTAGGTTCGACCCACACCCCGCGAGGCGGGTGAACTAGGGAGGTGAACGAGGAGTGAACTCGGGGCGCCATTTTTGCCCCGAGTTCACCCCTAGTTCACCCCTAGTTCACCCCGTGTTCACCCCCAATTCACTGTATGATCCGACGGCCAAGATCAAAGCCACCTCGCGCCCCCAAATTTGGGCCCTAGATCCCCCTTGGCCAAAGCCGTGCCATATAGTGACGAGGGTGGCCACCTCTTATGTAGTCGGTGACTCTGCAATCGTACAAATGACGACCTTTTCTTTTCACAACCCACCTTCAATTCTTGCAGCCTTTGCCTCCTGACCTGACACTTTGTACAACTTTGTAGAGCCCCGTAGCTTGCACACCAACCTATGACCTGCAGCCTTGAAGGGACCTCTTTTGGTTGCCTGTTTGTGACGAGCCCTGTCAACACCCCGTGATGGTCATTAACCCTTTCACTCATGGATCACCCTGCAACCCCACGCCGTTATGGGCAGCCCTTCAGATGGTGCCCTCCTCCTCTCTTACTCGGCCCCTCGACTTCCACTCACCCTTTTGCTCCCCTTTGGCATCAAGCCCGGCGGCGGTTGCAGCGTGTAGTCGAGCTCCTCCTCTGTTGCTTGCTGGCGAGCCCTGGCCGCTCTTCTCTCTATGCTTGCTAAGCCTGGCTCAGAGAACCCTTTCTCTACCTCCTCCCCCACACTCTGTATGCTCTCTCTTCTACTCTGATCGACCCTCTCTCTATGGCAGATTCCTTTCATGCAGACCCCTCCCAATGTCCATGAAAGCCCCCCTTCACCTGCTCGCTACTCGACTCCCCTGTCTCGTCCTCCCCCATGGAAATCCATGCTGGTTTTTCTTCCCTCGCGCCGCCTAGCCTGGACTTGAGAGCCTCTGGCCTCCCCTCTGTCTTGATTGCAGCCCCTCTTTGTACTATAGTAGCCTGCACAGGTCGGCACGTATGTGCTTCCTTGCGAGCCTGGCTTCCCTAAATCCTTTTCTACCTACTCGCTCTCCCCTGGTCCTCCAATCATCTGCTCTCGCACCACCTTTTCACCTGTAGGCCATACTCCCCCATATCATAGGCGACCCCTGCTACTCCCTTTTCTCCTTGGCGGAATCTCCACATGCAGGCCCGTGCTCCCCCAATCATTGCCGCCAACATTTTACGTTTTAATCCATAATCACTTTAAAAAAAATTTCAGATAAGGGTGAGTTATCACTAACCTCCCCCTTTCAGGTCTCGAGCTTCAAGGCCTTCGCCTCTTCACCACTACAGAGCATCTGACCTTAGCCATGGCAACTGCAACCTCATGGCATCACAATAGCTTCAATTTGCAGACGCACCATCATGGGTGGAACTCGCGATGCGACACGTCGAAACCAAAGATGTCCAAAATCATACGGTGCACTAGAGAGACACCATTATAATTGGCTATCCTTGCAAACTGTTCACACAAGAAGAAACTTACATGAAGCCATCTCGTTTGATCACAAATACTCACAAGATGCTAGGATTGAACCATAGCCAAGAGCACACATTAAAAATTGGCATTGCCCAGCACTATGCAAGAAACCGTAGTACACTCAAGAGCAGAAAAACGAGCACACCATATATACATGAGCCGGAAAATTTCAAACCAGAAAACTCCTATCATTGTCTTGGCATTGTCGTTAACGTAGTGTGGACACTACACAGTCTTCAACGTTACGAAAGATGATATCCTACACTTTGGTTTTGACCTCCTTTGTGAAGCTAGTCTCTACTTCCACCTTTGTGTTATTGAGCTTGATTTCCACATGTTCCATCTCTTGCTTTTTGTGGTTCTCCACTGTGGTGAGTTGAGCCTCAATGACGACAAGTCTATGCTTCAGCTCCTCATTCTCTTCCAAAGCTTCTCGACTTCATTTTGAAGACCTATGTGTTAGATGTTTTGTCTTTGGGGGTGTTTCCACGACCCAAAGAATGTAGACTTGCCTTGAGATGAGGCTCAAGTGGCCATGATAGGCACATGCTTCCTATGAAGAGACTCAAAGCATAACTACTAGAGAGTCGCAGGCAGCTCAAATAGAGTCAAAGCTGGTGCTCACGATGAGTCTGAGAGTTGAGGGTAGCTCGGGCAGAGTCGAGGTTGGGCGTCCGATAAAGTTGGGGTTGTGGGTAGCTTCAACAAAGTCAAAATCGTGCGAATGATTAGATGTGTGTGCAAGGCGGTGTTGGTTGGGAGGACAAGGTTGTGTTAACGCTCTACCTCCTCTCTATCTCTCTATCTACAACTCTCTCTAAACCCTAATCTCTTCCTAAATCCTAACCTTATCTGTCTCCCCTCAACTTAATCTCTATCTACACTCTCTATGTATCCTCCTTCTGTACCTAATTTACCTCAACTCTTCACCCTCTATATCTACTCTATCCACACATCTCTCTACACCATAATCTCTTCCTAAATCTTAATCTTATCCATACACTCTCTACATAATCTCTATTTGTACCCTCTAAACACAAAGAGAGCGCTAAATAGAGGTAAATCTCTACACTCTCTTGAGTCTCTCTATCTATCTCTACACTCTATGCATCCTCTGTCTTTCTATCTACACCCTCTATACTCCTTCTATCTACTCTATCCACACCTCTCTCTAAACCCTAATCTCTTCCTAAATCCTAATCTTATCTATCTACCCTCTACTTAATCTCTATCTACACTTTCTACATATCCTCCCTCTCTACCTAGTATACCTAAACTCTACACCATCTCTATCTACTCTATCCACACCTCTCTGATCTCTTCCTAAATCTTTATCTTATCTATTTACTCTATACCTAATCTCTATATCTACCCTCAGACTCTCTACCTTCTAAACATAGAGAGAGCACTAAATAGATATAAATATCTACACTCTCTCTAGTCCCTCTATCTATCTCTACACTCTATGTATCCTTCGTCTCTCTATCCACATCCTAACCTCTCTCTACTCTCCCTCTACATCCTAACCTCTATCCATCTCTCTCTCTCTCTCTCTCTCTCTCTAATCTCTATCTCTACACCTTCTCTACCTAATCTACTTAATCTCTACATACTCTATCTACACCTCTCTCTACACCCTAATCTTTTTGTAAATTCTAACCTTATCTATCTAATCTCTATATCTAACCTCTCTCTACTCTCTCTACCCCCTAATCTTGACTCTCTCTATTGCTACTCTCTACGTATTCTCCCTCTCTACCTAATCTACACAATCTTTACCCCCACTCTATCTAATCTATGTACACCTCTCTACACTCTAATCTCTTTATAAATCCTAACCTTATCTATCTACTCTCTACCTAATATCTATCTCTACCTTCCCTCCACTCTCTCTATCCCCTAATCTTGACTGTCTCTCCATATAATCTCTATCTCTATACCCTTTATCTACTCTCTCCCGCTCTCTACACACTCTCTCTACACCCTTTATCCTTGTTTCTCTCTCTAATCTAACAATCTCTCCCTACTTCCTTTTTATCTCCACTCTCTCTATACCCTCTATCCCTCTTTTCCTCTCTCTAATCTTTCTTCTTCTTCTCTCTCTCTCTCTCATCCAATCTACACTATTTTAACACTTCTCTTTTCCTCTAATCACTCTTCTCTCATCTCTTTTCTTCCCTCTCTTTTTTCCTCCCTCTAATGCTACCCCCAACTTTTTACCTTAGAAGAATGCCATCTTGAGCACTAATTGCCTTGTAGAAAATTGAATTGTAGACCACACTACATCCAAGAATCCCCATTTGTGAAGCGAGAACACATCACGTCCAAACTTTCCAGACAATGAACTTTGAAACACATTCTGTCCATAATCCAGCCAACAACAATGGATTGATGCACTCATCCATAGTGTTTTAGATACGTCTGATTGGTTTCTTGCCAGATGCATGTGCATTGAACTTCGAACCACGGGCTGAAACACTAATAACTTGAACTCTAACACATGGTTCCAAATTATTTGTATGGAGCATTGGTTGCCCCTATTTGCCACTCACAAGCCTCTTCTTGGCTGAAGCTAGTGGCAACAACTGCCAACTAACTAGAAATCTGGCATCGTGGCCATTATGATTGCCACCACATGTGCCATGTCGATCTCCATTATGAATCTTTTATGATAGTCATCTTTATCCAGCTTGCCTTTTCCTTTCTCCTCTTGTGAGTTCATGTGTTTGCCTTTGGCTTCACATGTTGTAGCCGGCCAACTTTTCACTACCCCTAGATTCTCAAAACGTCGTCGCAGCGTACCCCTACAAATAGAACAATTGCAAGCATTGCAAAATGTTGTAGTTGGGCTAGGTGTACTAATGCTCAATAGTGTTTTGAAATGCTCTCCAACAAAGTCCAAAATTCACCGCCATTAAGGTCAAGACGAACGTTGGCATTTTGCAATGCTGTGGGCAAGGCTGCAAGATTTATTTGCAAATCCTCTTCTTTTTGCCACCACTCCTCCCTGATCAAGGAGCACATAGCTCTAATACCATGTCAAAGTCGATAATGCACAAGTGTAGAGCAACGAGGAGAATGCCACACAGAGAGAGAGAGAGAGAGAGAGAGAGAGAGAGAGAGAGAGAGAGAGAGAGAGAGAGAGAGAGAGAGAGAGAGAGAGAGTGCTAAACTAACCAACCTTGGCAATGAATTCATAATTATACAATGGGGGCTAGGTGTACTTATATAGTCACCTTAGCAAATTGCCCTACCTGGAGTTTGACAAATAAGTAAAATAAATACCTAAAGCCAAAATAAATATTGGGATCACATTGGGGAGTTAACTTGAGATGCCTTAACTTTAACACCCTCTTTGTAGCTCATAGAGGACATAAATAGTGAGACCAAGTTGATGAAGAAGCTACCATGAACACCCCGGCATCGGGCGGGATACTGGATACATCTAGGTTATGCTACCCCCAACTTTTTACCTTAGAAGAATGCCATCTTGAGCACTAGTTTCCTTGTAGAAAATTGAACTGTAGATCACACTACATCTAAGAATCCCCATTCGTGAATTGAGAACACATCATGTCCAAACTTTCTAGATAAGGAGCTTTGAAGCACATTCTGTCCATAATCCGACAATGGATTGATGCACTCATCCATAGTGTTTTAGATACGTATGATTGGTTCCTTGCTAGATGCATCTGCATTGAACTTTGAACCACGGGTTGAAATATTGATAGCTTGAACTCCAAAACAAGGGTCCAAATTATTTGTAGGGAGCATTGGTTTCCCCTCTCTACCACACACAAGCCTCTCCTTGGTTGAAGCTAGTGGCAACAACTACCAACTACTAGAAATCTGGCATTGTGGCCACTATGATTGTCACCACATGTGCCATGTCGATCTCCTGTGTGAATCTTTTATGATAGTTATCGTTATCCACCTTGCCTTTGCCTTTGTCCTCTTGTGAGTTCCCGTGTTTGCCTTTGTCCTCTTGTGAGTTCCCGTGTTTGCCTTTGGCTTCACATTCCTTAGCCAAACAAAGCGTCTTGTCACATTTATAATGATGGTTGTCGGATGTTGTGGGTACTGAGGTAGCTAACCAAGCACTAGAATTTTAGTCCTTGTGAAGGTTGCCTTTGTCTATGTCCTGTAGCAGTGCATTGCTTTTGGCTTCATAATCCCGATCCAAACAAAATGACGGCTTCCTTGAGAACTTCGCCTATGCATAGGCCGCTAACTCGAAACTGGTCGATCCGTTTTCCATACCCGATAATTGGTGTTTTCCATCAATGTCATTAGCGCTCGAGCAAGGGGGGTTTCATCGCACATGTTGCTTTGAAAACCCCTTTTACAGATCAAGGCCGAGAACACAAATTTCCTCTTGTCCCAAGGTTGCCAAAAGGCTCTAGAAAGGGCCGTCTTGTGCCTTCGAAAGAGAAGTCTTCAAGTGCTCATGGCGAACCTTGAGGCCCTTCTCTTAACGCACATAATCTCCCAAGATAGGCCAAAGCAGCCTTTCAAAACATTGCCTATATATGAGGGGAAAAAAATGCTTACAAGAGTTGGGGCATCTCAATACACCATCTCCAAAGGGGCCGTTGGAAACTTTCCCTCTCAAAATGTTGCCGAAGTTGTAGCCGGCCAACTTGCCACTACCCCTAGAGTCTCAAAATGTCGTTGTATTGTACCCCTACATGTAGCACAATTGCAAGCATTGCAAAAGGTTGTAGCAGGGCTAGGTACTCAATAGTGTTTTGAAATGCTCTCCAACAAAGTCCAAAAATTCACCGCCATTAAGGTCAACAAGAACATTGGCATTTTGCAACGTTGTTGGAAAGGCTCCAAGATTTAACTGCAAATCCTCTTTTTTTTGCCACTGCTCCTCCCTGATCAAGGAGCACATAGCTCTGATACCATGTCAAAGTCGACGATGTAGAAGTGTAGAGCAATGCAGAGAATGCGCGCGCGCGCGCGAGAGAGAGAGAGAGAGAGAGAGAGAGAGAGAGAGAGAGAGAGAGAGAGAGAGAGAGAGAGAGAGAGAGAGAGAGAGAGAGAGAGAGAGAGAGAGAGAGAGAGAGAGAGAGAGAGAGAGAGAGAGAGAGAGAGAGAGAGAGTACTAAACCAACCAACCTTGGCAATGAATTAGTTATTACACAATTGGGGCTAGGTGTACTTATATAGTCACCTTAGCAAATTGCCCTACCTAGAGTTTGACAAATAAGTAAAATAAATACCTAAAGACAAGATAAATATTGGGATCACATTGGGCAGTTCACTTGAGATGCCATAACTTTAACACCCTCTTTGTAGCTCATAGAGGACATGAATAGTTAGACCAAGTGGATGAAGAAGCTACCATGGACACCCCAACACTGGCTGGGATACTGAATACACCTAGGTTGTGCTACCCCTAGCTTTTTACCTTAGAAGAATGCCATCTTGAGCACTCGTTTCCTTGTAGAAAATTGAACTGTAGATCACACTACCTCCAAGAATCCCCATTTGTGAACTTAGAACACATCATGTCCAAACTTTCTAGACAATGAACTTTGAAAAACATTATGTCCATAATTTGGCCAATGACAATGGAATGATGCACTCATCCATAGTGTTTTAGATACGTCTAATTGGTTTCTGACCAGATGCATGTGCATTAAACTCCGAACCACGGGTTGAAACACTAATAACTTGAACTGTAACACATGGGTCCAAATTATTTGTAGGGAGCATTGGTTGCCCCTATTTGCCACTCACAAGCCTCTTCTTGCCTGAAGCTAGTGGCAACAACTACCAACTGACTAGAAATCTGGCATCGTGGCCACTATAATTGCCACCACATGCGCCATGTCCATCTCCTCTGTGAATCCTTTATGACAATTATCTTTATCCAACTTGCCTTTGCCTTTATCCTCTTGTGAGTTCTCGTGTTTGCGTTTTGGCTTCACATTCCTCGGCCAAACAAAGCATCTTGTCACATTTATAACAATGGTTGTCGGATGTTGTGGGTACCAAGGTAGCTAACTAGGAACTAGTATTTCCATCCTTGTGAAGGTTGCCTTTGTCTTTGTCCGCTAAAAAACTCGTGCATTTTCTTTTGACTTCACAATCCCAAGCCAAACAAATTGACGGCTTCCTTGAGAACTTTGCCTATGCATAGGCCGCTAATTGGAACCTGGTCAATCCATTTTCCATAGCCGATAGTTGGTGTTGGTCATCAATGTCACTGACGCTCGAGCAAGGGGTGTTGCATCGCAAAGGTTGCTTCAAATATCCCTTTTACAGACCAAGTCCAAGAACACAAAGTTCCTCTTGTCCCAAGGTTGCCAAAAGGCTCTAGAAAGGGCCGTCCTGCGCCTTTGAAAGAGAAGTCTTCAAGTGCTCAAGGCGAACCTTAAGGCCCTTCTCTTAATGCATATAAAATCCCAAGATAGGCCAAAGTACTGTTTCAAAACGCTAACTAGCAATGAGGGAAAAAATGCTTAAAAGAGTTGGGGAATCTCAATATCCATCTTCAAACAAATCGTTGGAAACTTTCCCTCTCAAAACGTTGTCGAAGGTGTAGCCGGGGCCAACTTGCCACTGCCCCTAGAGTCTCAAAACATCATCGTTGCATACCCCTACATGTAGCACAATTGCAAGCATTGCAAAAGGTTATAGTAGGGCTAGGTATTAACTGAGTGCTCAATAGTGTTTTGAAATGCTCTTCAACAAAGTCCAAAAATTCACCGCCATTAAGGTCAACAAGAACGGTGGCATTTTGCAACACTGTTGGCAAGGCTCCAAGCTTTAACTGCAAATCCTCTTCTTTTTGCCACTGCTCCTCCCTGATCAAGGAGCACATAGCTTTGATACCATGTCAAAGTCGACAATGCGGAATTCTAGAGCAATGAGGAGAATGCGAGAGAGAGAGAGAGAGAGAGAGAGAGAGAGAGAGAGAGAGAGAGAGAGAGAGAGAGAGAGAGAGAGAGAGAGAGAGAGAGAGAGAGAGAGAGAGAGAGAGAGAGAGAGAGAGAGAGAGTGCTAAACCAACCAACCTTGACAATGAATTAGTTATTAGGTGTACTTGTAATAATGGGGGCTAGGCATCTTGTCACATTTATAACAATGGTTGTTGGATGTTGTGGGTAGCGAGGTAGCTAATTGAGAACTAGTATTCCTGTCCTTGTCAAGGTTGCCTTTGTCTTTTTCCTCTAGCAAACTCGTGCATTTGCTTTTGGATTCACAATCTCGAGCCAAACAAATTGGCCTATGCATAGGTCGCTAACTGCAAACTGGTTCATTTTCCATAGCCGATAGTTGGTGTTGGTCATCACTGTCACTGGCGCTCGATCAAGGGGATTTCATCACAAAGGTTGCTTCAAAAATCCCTTTCACAAACCAAGGCCAAGAACACAAAGCTCCTCTTGTCCCAAGCTTGCCAAAAGGCTGTAGAAAGGGCCGTCATATGCCTTTGAAAGAGAAGTCGTAAGTGCTCAAGGTGAAACCTTGAGGCCCTTCTCTTAATGCAGCATTTCAAAACATTGCCTAGCAATGAGGGAAAAAAATGCTTACAAGACTCAGGGCATCTCAATATGCCATCACCAAAAAAACTGTTGGAAACTTTCCCTTTGAAAATGATGTTGAAGTTGTAGCTATCCAACTTTCCACTACCCCTAGAGTTTCAAATCGCCGTCTCACCGTACCCCTTCACCTAACACAATTGTAAGCATTTCAAAATGTTGTAGGAGGCTAGGTACTAGCTATTGTGCTCGATAGTGTTTTTACATGCTCTTCGATAGAGTCCAAAATTCATCGTCGTTAAGTTCAACAAGAACGTTGGCGTTTTGCAATGTTGTTGACAGGACTCCAAGCTTTAATTGCTGCAAATCCTCTTCTTTGTGTCCCTGATCCTCCCTAATCAAGGAGCATGTAGCTTTGATACCATGTCAAATTCGACGATGTGGAAGCGTAGAGCAATGGAGAGAGAGAGAGAGAGAGAGAGAGAGAGAGAGAGAGAGAGAGAGAGAGAGAGAGAGAGAGAGAGAGAGAGAGACTATTGAACCAACCAACCTTGGCAATGAATTAGTTATTATATAATGGGGTCTAGATGTACTTATATAGTCACCTTAGCGAATTACCCTACCTAGAGTTTGACAAATAAGTAAAACAAATACTAAAGCCAAATTATCTACACAAAAAGTGGCTATATACTGTTGGAATTAGGGTTGCATGGATTCACACATAGTTTGGAGAAGATGAAGAAGCTCAAGGAACATAACAGAGAGTTCATTACTTAGTGTGCAAAATAGAAATAAGTTAGTCGTAGAGTGATGGGCGTTGGATAGGGGGAAGGGGAACACACTGAGTACCCAAACAATCTGACTCTCTATAGCCAGGATAATCACTGCACCCCAATCCACTAGAGTTCACCTTCAAAACTCACACAATCAATAGTAATCCACGCCAGTTTTGCCCGTTTATGAGTGTGCACCACTCTCTCTTTCTCTCTCACACATAGAGGCCCGGGGAGACACACACATCTCAACACACCGGCACCACACAATTGGAACAAAGCAAAGAGAAGAAGGGGGGAAAAGGGAAGAAACGACACAAGAAACTAGTATGCTTTGCTTCAATTGCGACCAAAAAACCATTTACAAACATCCATGAAACCTCGACTACATCCGGCTCGGCATGGCAACCTCGAGCAACAAGAAAATTGGCAATTTTGAATTCACCGCTTGTGCGACTCTCCTCATTGAGAGCGCAGTAAAAACCCCTGCTAATGGCACCCAGACCCTGTCTCCAAGCTCCACCTCGAGCTTGCCCCAAAGCTTCCTCTCTCCTAGCCTTCTCCTGCTCGGCAGCTCCTCATTGAGCTCCCCTTGTGCAAAAAGAATCCGGTCCCTCCTTCCTGGAGAGCCCGCCTCCCTCCTAAAAAAGAAGCCCTTTCTTCTTCCTTCCCGGCTCCAAAAAAGCCTCCCTCCTAAAATAGAAGCCCTTTCTTCTTCCTTCCCAGCTCCAAAAAAAGAACCCTCACATGCAAAAATCGCCCCCCCCTTAGGCGTGGGCACCCACCCTTTTCTATTTTTGGCCATCCTTCTTTGCATGCCCGTGAAGCCGCCCCCTATTTTTGGACACCGCCTTGAGCTCCAATCCAAGCATGACCCGCCCTTTAAGTGAGGCACCCCGAGGGGAAATGACGGCGGCGTCACTGCCCTTGTGGGAAACCTCGCTCTCAAAAATCTTTGGCACGCGGGCGTTTGAACAACGCCATCATAAGCTCCACATCAGCATTTCATTGCCACCATCGGCCACCCTCAATGCCCAAAACCGGCCAGCTTGCGCCCAACGCGCCACCACAACGTCACAAGGCATTTCGCCATCACCCATAGCTCCCATTCCACTTGTGATACTCCTTGACTTTGCGTCCTAGGCCTTATAGCCCCACCTTTTTGCCCTGCATTGTACCTACGGGATTTCTCCCTCGCTATGTGGCACTGCCTGAGCAACACACCCCCAAGGGCTCCTAAAATTCCCAATAAATCCACCAAAAACTCATTTTTTTGGCCCAATTTCATAGACCTTCCATTCTTTGAACAGAGCTCCTCTCCTTGAACCGTAAATTTCCCTTGAAACTCCATGTTTGTGGCTCCGATCTCTTCGGTCTCGGCCGCACTTTGACTTCGCTAGGCATTCCAACCGCGCTGGTCCAAAAATTGCAACAATCATCAGTATTGACCTGCTCAACAACGGGTTCCCAACTTCAACGGGCTATAACTTCACGCTCCGAGCTCCAATCGACATATAGTTTCTTCTTGTTAACTCCATATGCTGCCCTTTACCCTTGCAAACTCTATTTAGCTTTGAAAAACTTTGTTGGTACATTTCTTTATGCACACAAACTGGCACAAACTTGACCCCTGACAAAAATTCGATCGGCCATATCTTGGAATCCAGGACTCCGATCGTCGATCTAAAAAGACTGATATGCTCCACATGAGGAGCTCTACCCATCCACATGTTAAAACCCACTTTGACCACTCAGCATCACCTGACTTGTCTGTCTCAAATTTGCCAACACCTTCAACTTCAAAGCATTATATCTCGCACACCGTGGCTCTGTTTGACCAATCATTTTGGATCTTCTCCTTCAGCACCTCAAGCTCTACATATTCAAGCCAAAAAACAACACTTTTATCCTTCTTCACTTGCTACCCTGTCTGGACCAATCTAGAACTCTTTTGGTCTAAAAAACCACATTATGCATACCCATTTGCTGCCACTTGCCTGCCTAAGCTCTTCCCATCTCCTCTCGTCCTCTGCCATGCATCTATAAGCATACACATCACTATTTGCGCCCTCTGCTAGGGTCAACACACTTTGGCTGCACCATCATTGCCCAACCCCCTTGTTGAACATTTATGATCAACCAAAAAACAACTTTATTCTTCTTCTACCAACTGCAAAAACTGGCAAACAGTTTTGGCAAACTGGAAAAAAACCACTCCATATGTACACTACTGCCAAACCTCAAGTGGGTTGCCCCACCCCCTGCATCACATAGTCTCCACCTGGATCAAAAACCTTGCAATGATTTCCTCCATCCCTCTGCAACACCCTCCAATAATGCTTCACCCATGTCCGCAAACCAGCCATGCACACAATATGACTAAAGCACTTCTCCGAGCATGAACCTGCCTCACCGACACACATGGAGGCTTGCGAGCATATTATATGAACCAACCAATGCATCATTCCCTGCAATCACACCATCTGCAACCAACAGTTCCGACTCTCCCTCCCAACCATGTAAATAAGAGTCCCTCTTAATGAAACTCCGTATTTGGCAGATAACATACCTCATTGATGCACTTACACACATACAATTCAACCATGTATTACATACCTCTTTTGACATCTTGGACTCACCCTCGACATCTCTTTTCTTCTCCATAGAACATGCCTGTTGCACTGGACCCTCCACCTGTAGAGGGACTAACCCTCACATCACCTATACCCTGGTCAAAGCTTTATCCACAAGCACTTGCATCTCTTCATCCATGGCATCCTCGGCATCATCAAAGCTCCCATCAGTTGTGCTTTCAAGGCATATCTGATCCAAAAAACATGTGCCCATAGCATCATCATGGCAATCCATAGGCACCTCCATCTGCTCTTCTCCTTGGTCAACATCCATCACATCATGAGCTTCAGAAATATGCCCATCCCCTTAGGTCTTCCCTTCATCATCATCCCCTTGTCGACTAGGTAGGCCAGCTTGGCTACCCATAGATTCATATATTTCCTCTTTTGCGAAGCTTTGAACCAATTGCACCACCACAGCCATTTCCAATGCTACCTTCATCAACATGGCCGCCAATAGAACTTTGCATGCTCCCTTTGCACATCCTCTCCATCTGCTTTGGCACTTCAACTTGTTCTCCTTCCACATTGACAATCACCATATCATCAGACACATAATCAGGCAGCCTTACCTTTACTAGCACCAGCTCATCAGACTCGATCTCCTCGCCATAGGATGTGAGCTCATCCGATCTATCTTCTTGGCTTGTCTTCCATAAATTGGAACTGGCCTCTCCATCTTCATCAACATCATACACTGACTTTGTATCAGCATCTTCAATCGCTTGCTACTCCACAAATGCTTGACCTTCATCTAGGCTTTGCTCACTTCCTTCATCTCCTTCTAAACCCTCTGTTTCTGCAACTTGATTGCTATCTGCTACCTTATCATGCAAACTCTCGACAAGAATAGGCTCTACCTCTTCAATATCCTCTGGAAACAAAACACCTGCTACCTCTTTGGCATGCTGGCTCACTTCAATAGAGAACTTATCCTCTTTGACAAGCTCATCCTTCACTGGCACATGAACATCATAAATTGGAAACCTCCAAGGAACATAATCAATTGTTGGCCTTACCTCAGTGGGCTTTACATTTCCAACAACCGACACGGCCTTTGATTGAACCATAGAACACTTTGCTAACTTTGCAACGGGCACATAATGTGCAGGCTTCAACAAACCCAGCTCCAATGCCATAAAATCTAATATCTAACTAACCCAAATGATTTTCTTATATTAAACTGATTATTTAATGTGGGAGAATAAACGAGAACAAGGGTTAGAATATAAACAATTACTTACGTATCTATCTCAACAAGAGGCCAATGGTAAAAGGGGTCCAAATGAGAGATGGTTTGTCAAAGAGCTTAAAGACCTTAGGGTTAGCTTCATTAAAGACCTCCAAATGTTAGTGTTAAAAGTCCTTTGATCCTAGGCAAGCTAGGGTTGTGCTTGAGGTGGGAACCCGGCCCAAGCTTGAGGTGCTTGTTGTGCTTGCTGACTAAGGTTCTTGAGGTTTTTAATGACTAAGGTACTAAGGTGCTCCATGACTAAGGTGCTTGAGGGGTTAAGGTGTTCAAAAAGTCAAAGAATATCCCTACTCATGAAGGGGGGAGCCCTCTTTGTAGGAGCTAGAGAGAGAACACACACATCATCACACAAGGCAAGCTTGGTATAAAGAAAGCAACTAGGACACTTGTCAAGCTCCTCTTCATGTTGCCCTCACAGTGTGCCTAAAGCCTATTGGTAGGCCTCCCAAGGGGTCCAATGATAATTTAGTTAATTTAATTAAAAGTCCTCTCTCTCAAAGGGGTAAGAAGGACACTTGTCCTAATGCTACCCTTGTTGCTTGATATGCACTAAGCTTGTGATTGGCCAAGCTTGAGGAGGTCCAATCAAGTGCAAGCTAGTGCTAGAAGAGGGGGTCGACCAAAGCAAGGAGGGGGCTAGCTTGGCGGGTACACACACACACACACACACACACAAAATTCATTGTGTGAGTTGCAAAGTGCAAGAGCTCCATCTCTTCTCCAAACTTGTAGAGAAGTTGAGAGCCTACACCAACACTCTTAAATCCAACCAAGATCCATGCTCCAATACTTAAGCTTTCCATCTTCTCCATCTTCATTACTATGCTATTATGTATGCTAAGGAAGAAGAGTGATGATCAGTGAGGAACTATTTCTTTCTCCTAAATATTTCTTTTTCCTCTTCCCTATCCTCATTCCCCGCTAGCTCTTTCCACCTTTGAAGGTATTTGAGGCCTTGGGACTGAGGCCGGGGATGGTTAATGCTTTTTACAAAGTCTATGTTATGCTCGTGATGCATGAAGATTTCCATCTTCATTGCATCACCTAGGTCACAAGGAACACAAAGATTGTATTGTACCAAGTCTCTCTTGATGGGAGAATCTATAATACAAAAGACTATTGGAGGGGGAACTGGCTCCACATAAATCCGGTCCTCAAATGTTGTCAAGTTCTCTAAACTCTCTCTCTTGCAAAAGTATTGTTCATGCCAAGTTAATTAAGTACTATGGTTATGCTACCGCTAATTAAGTTCACCCTTTATGTTCTCAAAGTAGTCTCACAGAAATGCTCACTCTAATTCTCTTAATTCCATTATTCTCAAAGTTCATAGGCCATTTCCATTACATCCAACTTCCGCTTCACCTTTTTGCTCTTCATCTTGGCAAGATACACCATGTCTTCATAGGTATCAACATCGTCTTCCACCTTATCTCTGATCCTCAGATGCAAGCACTCCAGAAATTTTGGCAGCTTGAAAAACTGATTGCCTCTCACCCCAATGGAAATCTCTAATTGCTTCCAACAGGTTTCAAATTGCTCAAGAAAAATGGGAAAATCCTTACTTACGTCTTGGCGCATCGCTTTCAGCTTTGCACTAGCCTCTACCAGATCACTTCTTGAAACCAGCCTCTATTGGGGTGATCATTTCTCAAAACCGCTTCAAAATCTACCTCTGCAATTCTTGCCATGAACTTTGATCACCACTCTTCAAATCGCAGAACCAAACCTTTGCTTGTCCGCACATCTACAGCGGCACCGTGTGCAACTTCTCTGCATCTGTCAACATATGCATCGATAGCATCCCCATACTTCCAAATATGCTAACCAATCCTCAGGGTCTTCAACACCTGTAAATATGGGGCCGAAACTTGGCTCCATCATCTCTACTAGCTTCAAATTCGACCAAGTCATGCCCTTTAAGTGAGACACCCCAAGGGGCAATGATGGCGGCATCACTGCCCTCATGGGAAACCTCGCTCTTAAAAATCTTTGGCACGCGGGTGTGTGAACAACACCTTCATGAGCGCCATGTCAACATGTCATTGCCGCCAATGGTGTGCCATCGAATGGCTCGGTGCTGCCGTCGTCCACCCTCAACGCCCAAAATCAGCCAGCTTGTGCCCAGTGCGCTACCACAACAGCGCCGCCATGCATTCCGCCATCGCCCAGAGCTCCACGAGCTCCTATTCCACTTGTGATACTCCTTGACTTGGCATCCTAGGCCTTATAGCCCCACCTCTACACCCCGTGTTGTGCCTGTGGGATTTCTCCCTCGCCACATGGCACTACCTGAGCAACACACTCCCAAGGGCTCCTAAAATCCCCAAAAAAAATCCACCAAAAACTCTTTTTTTTGGCCCAACTTCATAGACCTGCCATTCTTTGCGCAGAGCTCCTCTCCTTGAGCTGTAAATTTTCCTTGAAACTCCATGTTTTTGGCTCGAGTCTCCTTTGTCTCAACTGCACTTTGACTTTGCCAGGCATTCCAACCGCTGGTCCAAAAATTGCAACAATCATCATTATTGATCTGCTCAACAACGGATCCCCAATTTCAATGGTCTATAATTTCACACTCTAAGCTCCAATCGACATGCATTTTCTTCGTGTTAACTCCATGCCTTGCCCTTTACCCCTACAAACTCCGTCAAGCTTTAAATAATTTTGTTGACACATTTCTCAATGTAGACAAACTGGCACAAACCTGGCCCTCGGCAAAACTTTGATCGACCATATCTTGACATCCAGGACTCCGATTATCGATCTGAAAAGTCCGATATGCTCCACATGATGAGCTCAACCCATCCACATGTTGAAACCCACTTTGACCACTTGGCATCACCTGGCCTGTCCATCTTAGATTTGCAAACACCTTCAAATTTAAAGCATAGTATCTTGCACATCCTGGCTCCGTTTGACGAGCCGTTTGGACCTGCTCTTTCAGCACCTCAAGCTCTACATATTCTAGCCAAAAACTAGCACTTTGATCCTCCTTCACTTGCTACCCTGTTTGGACCAATTTGGAACTATTGTGGTCTAAAAAACCACATTATGCATACCCATCCATTGCCACTCGTGTGCCTAGGCTCTTCCCATCTGCGCTCACCCTCTGCCATGCATCTATAAGCATACACATCAGTGCCTATACCCTCTGCTAGGGTCGACACACTTTGGTTGCACCAACATGTATACAATGCATTTAAGAAAAAACCTCGTAGTGAGGGGAAAAGTTCCTCAGTGGTCCTAGGTGTGTTCACACACATCAGTACCACATATATGGTGGCAAATCCCCCCTGGGAGTAATACGACGAACAAGATCTGGCACATAGTATATAAGGAAGTGCCATGCCCTAAGGACAAGCTTTGCAAAAAGCTTCAAACTTCTTGCCTTTGTGAACAAGTCTGCAAGGTTGTCATGTCTTGGCACATAAGCCAAACTGATCTCGCTTGCTAAGAGTATTTCCCTAACATAGTGATAAAGCACCTCAATGTGCTTTGTGAGAGCATAAAAAAGTAGGTTTTTCACAACCACTAATATGTTGATGAGTACTCAATGCAGAAGGGATACAAGGGATAAGAGATTAGGGTTTTGAGAGAGAGAGAGAGAGAGAGAGAGAGAGAGAGAGAGAGAGAGAGAGAGAGAGAGAGAGAGAGAGAGATGTTGTGGTGGAGCTTCACACTATGTGTGAGCTCCTTATTGTTCTATATGATCAATAATAAAGAACGAGATTAGGGTGGGGTTAGTGAGCAGGTAGCCTGTGAGTATTGGCCTAATGGCCTTTATTCCCAACAACTTCCCACTTAAAGGCCAATGTGCTAAGAAGTGGAGAAAGGGGTATCATGTGTGTGCACCTTGACAAGCTGGATGCACTTGTCCTCAGGCATCTCCTAAATGAAATGATACTTGATCTCGATGTGCTTGTTCTTTGCATGAAGCACAAGATTTTGTGCTAGTTGAATAGCACATTGATTGTCACAATGCCTGCTCGTCTAGCACGACCTATTTATGAGATGAACTGCAGCAACAACTACTTCTACCCAAAACCCTTTGGGTAGATTTGCATTAGACAACATAGATCTAACTTTCTCTAGTATTGTTCTATTCATCCTCTCTGCAACACCAATTTGTGGATATTTTAAGGACCATTCAACTCACATTTGATTCCCTTTGAATTTAAAAAACACTTGAAAAGACTTTGAAACATACTCCCCACCATTGTCAGCGTGTAAGCACTTGACCTTCTTTCCATTTTGGTTCTCAAATAATGAGATAAACTTTTTGAATGCATCAAGCACTTGGACTACATCTTTCCTAGAAGCATCAAAGTAGATAACCATTCTATACATGGAGTAAACATGAATGAAGCACCATAATCAATGATCTAGTTTTGAAAGGTAGTAGTGGAGCTTGCAAATAAAACATCATAGTCAAGAGATGATAAGAACAAGACATCTCCATGTGATTCCATTGCATTTGCTTCTTCAATCTTCACAGACAAAGCGTTATGTTCACCTTTGTCTTGAAGTTGCTTACCTTTGGATTTCCTTTGCTCTCTCTTCCATTTAAAACAATCCTTTTGTATATGATCCAAGCTTATTGCAATGGTAACACTTTATGTCATGACAAGAATGAGATTTGTTTTTTATTTTTCTCTTTCTACAAATTCCTTTCTTGACTGAAATCTACCACAAACATTAAAAGTAGTAGAATCTTTCCCATTGTCATTGTTGTTTTTGTTCATCTCTTTAGTCAACAAAAGAACTAACAACCTTTTCCATGGTGAATTCATTCACCAACTAACAACCTTTTCCATGGTGAATTCATTCACTGTAAGACTGTTACTAGTTGTCGTATGGAAAGTATCCCAGTTTTTTGGCGAAGTGGTCTCAACAAAAACATAGCTTTTAGGCTATCATTAAGAGAGGACTTCTATGTAATCAACTGACTAAAAATTACATTGAACTTGTTCATGTGGTCTGACACTGAACTCCCTTCTTCCATGCAAGCTTCTCTAGCCAATAGACTTATGATGCATCACTAGTCTGATGATAAATATTGCACAAGCTCTGCCATAATGCATAAGCACCTCCTTTAACATCTTCCACATTGTATTATAGATCCTTAGACAATGATAACTAAATAATAGACTTAGCTAGCTCATCTAGCTCTTCCCATTCTTATGCATCCATCTTCTCGAGTTTGACACCCTGAAACTTTATGGGCTTAACCTACTTCTTTTGAACCAAGACATTCATGATTTGCTTCTTTCAATAATTTTTTTTTTCCATCAAACTTTTCAATGTTAAGCAAAGCACTATCCAAAGAAGAAGAATCCATAATGCCACTAAATGGCAAGAATAATCTTGACAAAAGTTTGACAGAGTTTCAACTATAAAATGAGCAAAGTCTCAATCAACAAACTCAATAGAAGCCAAGAAACAAATGGCAAAATAAAGAGATGTTCAAGTAATCATAGCTATGAAATTCACAAGAAAATTTTGGCAAAATTTCTCTTGTACAATGAGGAACAGAATCTCAAATCCCAAATGTCATAAGTCATTGTAATAAGCAGTGTCCCGTCGTATCTCAACAAGAAGAATCAAGAATCACCACATTTCTCAATGCATACATAACATGAACATATATATCGAGCACCTATGTCCACTATAATACATGTCCTATGTTGAAGCCATGATAAGGGGAACTCTAGCAACCTAATCCACCAATGGAAATGGCCTATGAACTTAGAGAATAGCGGAATTAAGAGAATTAGAGTGAGCAACTTTGAGAGCATAGATGGTGAACTTAATTGGTAGTAGCAACTTAATCATCAAGCACCTCAAGCACCTTAGTCATCAAGCATGACAAGCAGGACAAGCAGGACAAGCACCTCGAGCTGGGTCGGGTTCCCGCGCCTCAAGCTCATCCCTAGCTTACCTAAGGTCAAAGGACTTTTACACATATTATTGGAGGTTTTCAATGAAGCTAACCCTAAGGTCTTATGCTCCATTGGTTAGCCTTGCTCTTTGATAGACCATCTCTCATTTGGGCCCCTTTACCAATGGCCCCGTGTTGAGATAGATCTAAAAGCACATGTCTATATCTTAACCCTTGTTCCCGTTTATTCTCCCACATTAAGTGATCAGTTTAATATGAGAAAATCATTTGGGTTGGTTAGATATTAGTTTTTATGACATTTGGTAACCTGGCCCCCCATGTTTGGCTTCAAAAAACCTTAGGTACAATCCTCACAAAAGGCTAAGCAATGACATGACTATAGTCATCTTAGAAATGACCATCTTCTAGACCAAGCCTCAGAAATGGTTGGGACTGCCATATTGGTTAAGATGGCTTAAAAAATGCATACATAGGTAGTGTCCACAAGACAGTGCATCAAAGTAATCAACAATGCGCATAAGCAAGTGCAAAACTGTAAGATGCACTATCAACCATAAAGTTTCTCAATAAACATAATTCGAACGCATTTGTTTTGTTTCACAAGCCATGTATAAATCTCTATTATGTATGCTCAAAATCTCCAAGCAAATCAACCACACATTGAAAAAATGAAGTAAGCAATACGCATCCCATTTTCAAAAACTCTTCACGAAAGCATCTGCAACTTCAGAACACCTTGTAGTTGGTCACCCAATATCTCTCAAACCGTCAAGAATTTGCAGAAACTTTCTGCAAAGTTGTAGAACATGCAAAAATAGCAATGAAGAACAAGCATGAAAAGAGCTATTTTACAAGACAAAATATATGTGTAAAAACATGAGGCTGTCTACCCTTGACAAATAGGCAGTCTGCCAAACATACAACAAAATCGATGAGGAATCTGGAAAAAATTTCAATTGGAAAGTTGTAGACCACAATGTTTTTGATAGGAAGCGAAGGAATCAAGCTGAAAAACTCCTTTTTTCTCAGTCAAATCAGTGCTACAAAATAGTGCTAAAAATTTCACACCTTCACCACATTCTCTACCATGATGTTGCAATGATGCAAGGCCTTCACTCCGGCTCTGATACCCGTTGTTGATGAGTGCGTAATGTGGAAGGGATGCAAAGACTGAGAGATTAGGGTTTTGAGAGAAGAGAGAGAGAGAGAGAGAGAGAGAGAGAGAGAGAGAGAGAGAGAGAGAGAGAGAGAGAGAGAGAGATGTTTTGGTGGAGCTTCTTCGCACATTGTGTGTGAGCTCCCTATTTTTCTATATTATCAATAAGAAAGAATGAGATTAGGGTTAGTGAGCGGTTACCTTGTGATGGTATTGGCCTAATGACCTTTCTCCCCAACACAATATACTCTTACTGTCAATGTAGATGATTTTGGCAGTGTCCAATCCAACACCCAAATAGCCCCATAAGTCATTTGATCCATATACACTCAATTGTACGTGTGAGGAATATTGCCCTATACTCAGCTTCACAACTGGAAGTGGCAAGTAGGTTTCCTCTTGCTCAACCATGGTATGCATGAACTGCCATGCATGAAACAAAAACCACTTGTGGACACTCATGTGCCATAACAATCAGCCCAATATGAGTCCAAAGAGGCATGCAAATTTGGCGGCAATGACCCCGCCTTGGGATAAAACAACGCAAGATGTAAAGTGCCACTCAGGTAGTGAAAGATCCTTTTAACATCTTGCCTATGCTTAGACCCTTGACCTGCAAGATTGAAAATTGAATATTTGGCCTTGCATTGCATACATAAACAAGGCATCAAAAAATAGTATGATAAAGAGTGACATCCGCAAGATCTCCAACATCATAAGACTCAATTTCAAACATGTTTCCATTGGAGTAGCAAAAGGTTTGCATTCCTCAAGTCCAAACTTACATAGTAATGCCTCTTTGTATCTTGCTTCACACAAAGAAATACCTCCACCACACTGCTTAGATTCTATGCCCAAGTAATGATGGAAAAGCCCAAGTCTTTCATCTTGAAAGTAGCATTCATTTCAGTCTTGAACTCAACAATGTGTGTTTCATTTGGACCAATAATCAACAAATCATCTACATACAAAATGACGATGAGATAAACCATTGCTTTCAGTTAGATTGCTACAAAAGCCTTGTTTAACCAAATGAGTATCAACTTTCTCATATCAAGTACGAGGAGAATGCTTCAACCCATGGAAATATTTCTTGCATTTATTAGGTACATCAGGTACTTCTGTATTAGTAATAGGCTGACTTGGAACATTTTTTCAAACCCCCATAGGCTATGCATTTGCCTCTTCATTCAAGTTTCCACCATTAAAAAGTGGCAACAAAGTGTCATACTGTCATGTGAGCTTACATTAATGTCTCCGACACTGAACAAAATCCTCCACAAATACAATATCTTGTGACACCAAGATATGTTTTGTTTTCAGATGGTATAACCTATAACCTTTGCTTTTAAGAATGTAACCAACAAAAATGCATTTGACAACCTTATCGTCCAATTTTCTATGCCACATTTGTGGCACCAAAGGGTAAGCTAAACCAAAAACACACGTGATCAATAGATGGCTTCTTATCATTCCATGCTTCATAAGAAGTCTTGAAATGCAAAGCTTGAGTAGGACCCCTGTTAAGTACATAGGTAGCACACATGCCAAACTCAAGCCAAAATGAACGTGGTAAAGCATGACTCTTGACCATACATCATGCCATCTCCGTAAGAAACCTATTTTTTTTCTCAGCAACACCATTTTGTTAATGTGTATACAATATTGTACTTGGTGTTGTATCCCAGACTAGCCAAAAATGCATTAAACTCACAAGACAAATACCCCCATCCCCCCCCCCCCCTCTCCCTCTTGATTTAAATGGTGGGTGCCCATAGTACATTTGGAGACATTTCAGCCATAATCAAAAATTTCTTGAAGCACATGAACGCTTCCTACTTAGCTTTACGTGCATACACCCATGCATGCCTAAAGTAATCATCAATGAAAGTCACATAGTACAAGTATTACCCAAGGATGGAGTTTACGTGCATACACCCATGCATGCCTAGAGTAATCATCAATGAAAGTCACATAGTACAAGTATTACCCAAGGATGGAGTTTGCATAGGCCCACAAGTATCACTATGCACAAGTTGTAACATCTATGTAGCCCTTATTGAACCATCCTTTGGAAACTTTGAACACTGCATCTTACCCAAAATGCAACCTTAACAAACATGCTTAGAAGGTGCTTCAAGAGATAGCAAAGAAGAAACCATGTCAAATTTCTACAAAGGCAGCAAATTAGAAACATTCTGATGCCCAAAACATGCATGCCAAGGTTTTGCATTTGAAACAACCTTTGAATCCACAATTTCATTTGCAAAATTCTACCCATAGTTGTCACACAAATTGAGCTTATACAACCCACAACACAAAATTGAGATCATGAATTGTACATCCATCATCTACAAATTTGACAACAAGACCAAGTCTTGCAAGTGCAGATATAGATAAAAGCCTCTTTTGATCCATGGTATATAAAGTGCATCAACAAGTGTGAAAGAACTACCATTCATAACAGTTAGCACAATCTTTCCAACTCCCTTGTCAAATGCTTCTGCATTAGTTGCAAAATTGGATGCATAGAAAAATTATCTCCAACTTGAAGTGCATTGCTTAACACATAATGATGTCCTCTATACAATGATTCATCTAAACCTTCCTCATCATCTGGGGGGGTTCATTGTCTAGAAAAGTTTCCAAAAACGTGGTACCCCGAGGCTAAGAATATGTGCTTTATTGATGCACATTTTCCAAAGACCGTGCATGCAGACATCACAAAAGCAAGCCAAATTTCTACTAGCCAGCCCTATAGAATCATGGGGTTATATCCATGGATGGATTGCAGACCTAGCTCTACGAGCCAACCCAAAGTATTGATAGACTTGTTGATACTTTTCAAAGCTCACAGAAACTTGAGAACGTGAGTGGAGGGGTATTGGTGATAGTACCAAGAGTACGTGACCTGCTCTGATACCAATTGTTGGAATTAGGGTTACAGGGACACACACACTACTTGGAGAAGATGAAGAAGCTCAAGGCACATAAGTAAGAGTGCATTGCTTAGTGTGAAATATAAAAAGATAAGCTAGCCCTAGAGTGATGAGCATGTACTTAATGCAATGGAGGCCCATGAAATTACTAGTAGCCTTTAGCTCTAAGGGCATAGGGCAAGTCAAAGCTCATTAGATTCATTCAGTATGTTCATCTAGCTTGTTTTGTAATGCCCAGCTTTACTTATTGCAATCCAAATCCTTGATGCACAATTTGGCATTAGAGTACTCAATTGGCACTAGGATCAAGTTCTGCAACCACTACAATAAATATCATGCTTCTCAAGGAGGATAGCATGTTATATTACTATTATATCATCACTAGCTTGGTTTTGTTAGCATTGAATCTACGAGTTATCTTTAACCCAAATACACGTAGGGACCCATATTTACAAGGCATCAATCATTTTAAATGTGTAGAAGTAGAGGGCAAGGTGTAAGCCAAAGCAGGTGGTTGTGGTTGAGGCAACTCAAATCAAGGCAATTAGTAGAGACGCACGATTCCAAAAGATGGAATACAAGTGGTCAAGGACATTACCAAGGCAAGGGAATCCCTTTGGAATCTAGAAAGAATGCAGATAATAATAGCCGAGGATATTGGCAAGCAAGGCCACTTTAAGAGTGACAATCCCCAAAGAAGACAACACAAAAGTTATGCTACTATTAGTAGGGTTGAAATGAGCCAAAGAGGTTGTTTCGTATGTAGCACTTCAAAAATACTATGTTTGCAAATGTATCTAAATGTGGTGAGGATTTGTAGTATGAAAATTTGGGTGCATCAAATCAAATGGTCAATACATCCAAAAAGTATAAATGTGTGGTACAAAAGGAAGTTGACCTATGCAGCTGACAATCGTAATCTTACCAAAAGATGCCATAGTTGGATGATTGTTCTATACATATACTCTTGTCAAGACTACTTCAACATCATGAAATTTAAATTGCATAAGCATACATCTCATGATGTTAAGAATAATACGATGCTTAGGCACTACAACTCTGTTTTGTTGAGGAGAAATCGACACAATATACTCATGAACCTTTAGCAATGCAATAATCATAACAAAGGTTCAAGATATTTTCATCATTGTTGTCACTACAAAGAGCCTTGATGTATCAATCAATATGAATGCATGCATATGTGAGTGTGCATGTGTGTGTAATATGGGAGAGTTGAAAGCCTAAGAATAAGTCGAACAACAAAGGAGTAGTCATGCCTGAGAGAAAAGGTCGCTGTCATAAAAACTAATACCTAATTGTCCCAAATGATTTTCTCATCTTAAACTGATAACTTAATATGGGGAGGTACTAGGGGAGTAAAAGCTAGAATATTGGTAAGGCTGCCAGACCGGTCTCACCAGCGATCCAAAGGAGGGAAAATAGGGATCCAAAGGGGGACAGTCTGCAAAGAGCAATGTGCATCAATGGAGCTTAAAAGACCTAAGGTTCAGCTCCATGAAGACTTCCATAGGCTAAGGCTCCAAAATTTAATTAAAAAGTCCAATGGCCAAAAGTGGAAAAAATTGGATGGTTATGGGAAGACTAAAAAGTCTTCCCACATCCCTAGGAAGGAGGGGGCGAGCCCTAAAGGTAGGGGAAGAGAGAGAAACACAAACACACACACACACACACACACACACACACACACACACACACACACACACACACACACACACACACACACACACACACACACACACACCCCCAAGCTCTCCCTTTACATAAAGGGAATAATAGACACATGGCAGGCTCCTAGCCTAGATGCCCCCAATCTCCCCTCAAACCCTATTGGATGGCCATAGAGGTGGACCAATAAGAATTAGGCTAGAGTAAAATTAGTTTAATCAATTAAAAAATGCTTCTAAAAGAACCAATAGAAATTAAGCTCCCTAGAAGACAATTGGACAGTCTACCAAGGGGTCCAACGAGCATCCAATAGCCCAATGGCTTGCTTTTTGCTATTGGCCAGAAGACTAAAAGGTCCAATGAGAGTTTAACTAAATTATTTTAATTACTAAAGCTCTCACAAAAAGGGAAAGGGATACTTGTCACAAGACTATCAACTATGCTTCTTAATTGCTATTGGCTAAGCTCTGCAGGAGCCAATGGGAAGACAGCAAGAGCAAATGGGAAGAGGAGTCGACCAAGAAGAGAGAGAGAGAGAGAGAGAGAGAGAGAGAGAGAGAGAGAGAGAGAGAGAGAGAGAGAGAGAGTTGGCATTTTTAGGCTAACTAATTTTGCTACACACACACACACACACACACACACACAACTCATGTGTTGAGCAAGAACTCCATCTCCTTCTCCAAGCATTGGGAAGTAGAGGCCTACACCAACAACTCTTGGCTATGGAATGCAAATCCAACCAAGAGCCAAGCTTCAATGGCATTCTCATCTCCTCTACCATGCTAATCACTAAGCTAAGATATGCTATAATAGTGATTATGTGAGGAGAATACTTCTTTCTCGTAAGATATATCTTCTTCCTCTTCATCTTTCCTCATTCCCAGCTAGCTCTCACCATCTTTGAAGGTGAGTGAGGGCTTGGGACTGAGGCTAGGCCCACTAGGTGTGTTTTTCAAGCATAATTTGGTGCATGAAGCTTTCATCTTCATTGCACCAATGACTTTTGTCAAGGAACACAAAGATTGTATTGCACAAAAGTCTCCCTTGAAGGGAGAAGCTATAATACAAAGCCTTTTTGGAGGGGGGACCGGCTCCATGTAAATCTGGCCCTTAACTGTTGTCAATTGTTCTATTGCTCTCTCTTTTCAAGTATTGTCTATGCCAAACTACCTAGGTGTAATTGCTATGCTGCTTTCTCCAACCAAGTACTCTCTCTATGCTCATTAGGAACTTGTTCTTAATGAAATGCTCACTATGTTATCATTTTTAACTACACACAAGTTACTAGTGCATTAAATGTTACATTGGTATCAGAGCTATTGGTTTCTCTTTTCTTGATAAAAAAGAGAGGTCCTCAAGCTTGCTACAAATGGTTGGTGTTATTAATTGCAAAAGAGTAAGTAGAATAGGGATTTTTCATCCTTGAAGCACGCTTGCTTTATGCAATTAATTGGGGATACTATCAAGAGCTATGGTCTTAATAATGGAGTCCTATGGGGCTTAACCATTATTGAGCTATTAAAAGCTTGGTAGGAACCGATGCTGTCTTGGCTCTGTGAAACCCTCTCTTCTGTTCCTTGCAATTGATAATATTTAAGCCACGGGTATAGATGCTTGAGTGCTTATCTTTGAAGGTAAAGAGGAGTAGTAGCTAGGGCTTGAAGTGCCAAAGTACAAGTACAAATTTACATCTAAAAAATTTTCTTGTATGGCCGACAAGGGTAAAGAGATTGAAACGAATGTTGATAGCTTTGATTTTGCTAATGGTGATACAGCAACTAATGATGCCCCTATGCTTGTAAACACACCTAGTGGGCCTTGTAAACAACAAAGCCAAGGAGAAGGGAGTTTATAAAGGCAAAAATAAACTCTCTTCTGAAGAGCTAGAGCGTTATCAAAAAGATAAATGTTGTTACAAGTGTGGGGAGCAAGGGCATGCCTATCGTGCTTGCCCCCACAAGAATATGCGTAATGAGCCTCCTAGAGCTTCCATAGTCGAAGTTAAGAAGAGGATGCTCATCACAAAGGATCTCCTCTATGTCCTGCTAGGGAAAGGTAAGAGAACATGATGCTTTTATTCTCTTTGAACCTGGTTCTACTCTACAATTTCATATCCACGAAGTTGGCCACCAAGCTAGGCATCCAAGCCTATGAGATGGGAGATGCCCTACCTACCGATGGTGCTTTCAAGTGACAAGAAGCCTCAGTCAATCCCTTAATTCTTCATCTCTCCTCTCAAGTAGGAGGATGTAATCCTAGGGGCACCATGGTTTGATCACATGGCTGCCAATGTTAAATTCCCTGAAAGACAAATCTATTTTAGGTTCAAGGAAAAAGATATGTACATAGATGTTAAGGAGTTAGGTAGCACCATACCCATTGTACATAAGCAAGATTTCATTAAGTCAATAAAGAGCTCTATTTTGGTGTACATGATTTTTGTTAAAGACTCTCAAAATGAACCTAATGTTTTAGGAAAAGAAGATATAGGAAATCAAAAGGAATTAGAGTTATCCAATTTCCTAAATGGATTCCAAGATGTTTTTATTGACGCCATCCCTTGTGAGCTCCCTCCCAAATGAGGGGATGACGACCATGCAATTGAGCTTCGTCCAGGAAGCTCACCGCCTAATAAACCTCCTTATCGAGTTTCTCAAGCTCAACAAGAGGAGATTGTGTGGCAAGTGCAGGAGTGACATGAAAAGTGGCTATCATCAAATAAGTATAGTTGATCAAGACATTGTAAAGACCGAATTCGGCACTACGTTTGGCCTTTACCAGTACATTGTCATTCCTTTTGGCTTGACTGATGCACCAGCCAGATTCAACCGTCTGATGGAGAAGCTATTCACGCCTCACCAAAGATTTACTGGAGCGTTCTTTGATGATATAATCATCTACTCTAATTCTTTAGACGAACATAAGCAACATCTCCAGTAATATTTCAAGTTTTATGAGAGAATAAACTTTATATAAATTGAAAGAAAAGTGAATTTTTCTTACAAGAGATTCCGTACTTAGGTCACATTATCTCTCAAGACGGCATCCAAATAGATCCATCAAAGTTAAAGGTAATAAAAGGATGGCGTAATCCAAGGAATCTTCATGAACTAAGAAGCTTTATAGGTATGTGTGCCTACTATAGATGCTTCATAGAAATTTTTTCACAAATCGTGGGACCATTACATGACCCAACAAAGAAAAAAGTTAGGTATATGTGGTCCACCAAGGAGAACAATGCTTTTGAAAAGCTTAAAGAGAACCCTATCTCTCAACATGTGCTTACACTGTCGGATCTCTAAAAGCCATTTGAGGTCCAATGTGATGCCTGTGGTGATTGCCTTGGAGCTGTTTTGCTCCAAGAAGGGCACGCCATAGCCTATGAAAGTCGAAGGCTCAACCCTGTTGAGCAAGCTCTAGGTATATATGAGAAGGAACTCTTAGCAGTTCTACATGCTCTAGACTCGTGGAAGCACTATTTATTGGGGACTCCTTTCATTCTGCGAATGGATCACCAAAGGCTTAAGTACTTCATGATGCAGACCAAGCTCTCCGACAAACAAATGAGATGGGTGAATTTCCTTTTGCAATTCCAATTTCATATTGCTCACATTGCTGGAAAGCATAATCAAGTAGCCGATGCACTCTCAAGATGACCGAGAGTGAATGCGGTATCCATAGCAGCTCACAATGATCTATCTTCTATGATAGATGAGTATGCTATTGATCCCGATTTTAAAGATGTGATTTCAGCCCTTGCACTAGGGAAGAAGGAAGAACTTGATTATCTTCTCTATGGCAAGAGGCTATGTGTGACTAACTCACTACATGAGAAAGTAATGTATGAATCTCATGCTCCTCCTTATGCGGGGCATAGAGGGATTCAATCTACCCCTAAAAGGGATAGAAACATTCTTCTATTGGCCTACCATGAAAGCAAACACACAAAAGTATGTTTCAAAGGTGTGGTATGCTAAAAGACAAAGTTTGATAGAGGGAAGCAACCTGGATTGCGTCAACCTTTCCCAATCCCTAATTCACCATGGGAGAGCATATCCATGTATTTTATCTTTGGATTGCCCAAGTCTATCCATGGGAATACAAAACTTTCGATAACATCAACAAAGAGAAGAACTAGGGGATAGAGCTCAAGGGCTAATCGACCTGATAGTAAGGCCACAAAATCTAATTTTGAGCTCAAAGGTAAAGCTAAGAAATCGTGATACCCATCAAAGTATCAATCCACAAAAGAAGAAGAAGAAGATATTACTGTCCCATTGGTACACAAGAGAGCCGAACCTATAGAGAAAATCCTGAAGACCCAACTTCAAAGGTCGATGGAGGAAGCTCACTGGTTGAGAGAAGAATGGCTAGCTAGCAAAGCTAGCAGTAGCAAAAAAAGAGAAAGGTAGAAGAAGATGTCTTGGAGGATGACGACGAAGATAATATCTAGCTCGACAAGAAGCTCAAAAAGTTCAAAATCGAGGAACTCAAGAAAATATAGCAACGCTGACACAAGAAGGTGGAGGAAGAGGCAGAGTTATCTTGGTGTTTTCACGGATATATAGGATGTCCTAAAGTGAAAACCTAAACAGAGGGAGGAGCAAGCCTCCATAAGGCAAAAGACCCACAATTTAGAATCCCCAATGGATTCACCAAAAAGCCAACAATTTATGCATAAAGATATGCCAAAAGATGGAAATACTAGGTTGAGCTCGAGGAACATCTGGAGATGATAAGGCTCCAATTTTGGTTCCAAAGAGCAGTTTCACAATTGAGGGAATTGGATGCTAGGGATGCAAAAGCTGAGGCTAATGCCGCTATAAGAGTGATTGCATGGCCGATCTTGATAAAGTGGAAAAGCATGTTCAAAAAATCTACTAATCAGTTCCATGCAAGCAAAGGCTATAGTGCTGGGCCCCCAACCGATGGTCAAATTTGAAAGAGCAAACCTACCCCCCGTGGACCTACCAAGGGGGGTGGGCTACATGAATTGGACCTACCAAGCACATCTACATGGGGTGGGCTACATGACTTTGAAGAGGAGACATAGCATGCAGATGCCAGGGAGGAGCTCGGGATGTGATCGAGGATATCCCCGACAACTCGCAAGAAGAATATATGCTCTATGAGCTTAATGTGCTTGAGTTAGCGGCCCTTCTAATGATACAACCAGATGAAGTGGTCAGAACTTTGGCCAAGAGATGGTTCCAATGCCATTGATAAGGCAAGAAGCCCTTTGTAAGAAGATCCTCCTACCCTCTCTATGGGTGGGTTTCCTAACCTCACTCTTATCTTATTGCAGACATAGCGAGAACCACAAACATAATTGTCAATCCATGGGACGAAGTTGACTGGACAAGTGTATGGAGGCTACAAGAGGTTGTCAATCTTTTGGAAAACAACAGACAACTCGCATCTAACTCAAGCTACACTCAAATGACCTAAGTCATCAAAAGCTAGTCGCTAATTGGCAAGCAACCATGATCATTATAGCATCAAACGACATCCGAATGCTATGAAACTTCTAGGACAAGTATATAAGACCTAAGCACACATGCTTATAGTCTCAAAACTCACTTTCAATGAGTGGCAAAAAATGCGATTATTGAGAGTAGTAGAGAGATTTTGACCTAGTCGTTTTTCTGACCCTGAATGCATCTAAATGCTTAGCAAAATGATGCCCCAATACCCTGCCTTCAGGTTGACGGCTAGTGAGGTGGTCTTCGAATGCTTGAAGAGCTTTTTGAGCTGAGTTACAGTGACAAAGTGAAGGACCCTCAACTCCCAAACCATAGCCGCTTTTCATTCAGCATCCACTTCTTGAACAATCTGCTCTTTAAGTTTATCTTCTTCAACTTGAGAGAGCTGGACCATTGGCACTTGTTCTTTGTCTGTGATTGGTACCTAGAATTGAAAACTTTCTGTCTGTCCTTGGAGAGTATATTTC
Source organism: Adiantum capillus-veneris (assembly GCF_014529385.1). NCBI lineage: Eukaryota > Viridiplantae > Streptophyta > Polypodiopsida > Polypodiales > Pteridaceae > Adiantum > Adiantum capillus-veneris. The sequence goes on along the minus strand of NC_140947.1, from coordinate 51,877,786 downwards.
TTGTAATGGGATGGAACACTAATTACGTCTTTATTCTCTTCCTCGTCGTTTCCATTCAGTGGTATACACCTCCTTTAGGTTTTCTTCAACTCTTGATATTTTTCTTTCGTTCAACCCGTGTCATGGATGATTCGTGATCCTGGTGCTTAGGTTTTGATTGAGTTTCCTTTCTCATTTTCCTTGATGTTTTTGATGTACCTTGCTCATTGTTTGAGGGATATCTACCCGTGATTTTGTCTTTGACACAATCATGTGCATCTATGTGCATCAAATACTGTGTTCTGCTAGAAATTGATGGCATAGGTCTAGACTTCTAGTTTTTTTTCCCCTTTTTCTTCTATACCATTTCTGTCTTCTTGGTTTTTGGTTTAGAAAATCAAAAAACTTTTCCTCTCCTCCTTTTAGGAGTAGTTGGGCTCTCACATGTTCTTTTTCTAATCCAAAATCTTTGGATGTAGTAGAATGTTCTTCAAACTCATCAGTATCATCATAATAGATATCTAAAAAGACTTGTTGAGCTTTCAGCAATTCCTTGGGTTCCTGAACTTCATCTTCAACTTGGAATGGTTGAGATCATTTGTATGGGAATTATTCCATAACCATCCTCATTGCAAAATTGAGTAGGCATAGAAGTATTCACGCACATATTCATTATTGCCAAAATTTGAGTCCATTCAAATGGCTCAAACAAATGCTCCATAAAAAGTTCAACTATATATGCTTCATCTGTGCAATCCCTTTCTAAGATACATTGAACGGGAGCAAAGCGAACCCCGAACCCCGACGGCCTCTAAAACACCGGGGACCGAATGGCGCGCCTCGAGCCTGTCATGGTAGAGCAAACAGGGGGCACCACCTAGCTTCAGCGGCTAGGACGCAAACAACACACCACCATAACAAAGTTTTCATCCAAGAGAGATGGATGCTTAGGAGTAATGATGAAAAGGAAAGGGAATGAGATCAAGTGAGAGAGAGAGAGAGAGAGAGAGAGAGAGAGAGAGAGAGAGAGAGTGAGGGAGGGGGTATAGCGGCTTAGTACTTAGGCATCACAAAAGGATGGCGAATCCGCACACCCTTCACACATACACAAGCTCACTCTTAGTCTTGTAGAGAGAGAGAGTGAGGGAGGGGGTATAGCGGCTTAGTACTTAGGCATCACAAAAGGATGGCGAATCCGCACACCCTTCACACATACACAAGCTCACTCCAAAACACAAGACTAGGTGGCGATTCCGCACACCTCACATGGGAAAAACATTGCAAGAAAACATACTCACAAAACCTCAAGCTTTATTTAGAGAATTAGGCGATGAAATGGGGAGCATAGGGTAGGGGAATGAGAAGGGAGAGAGTGGTAGAGCACATGGCGGATAGGTGGGAGTTGATGGCGAAGACTCGCACGAAGATTATGGCCATCATCCTTCATTTAGTTGCCCTTCATCTTCATAGCCAAGGGTGTAGAGGTCATGCTCAAGACAAGCATGGTGATTGCGGTGATGGTGATGGTGTGGGTGTGTGTGTGTGTGTGCACTAGGCACACACAGTGCATAGTGTGTTCTTTGGTGATGTTGTGTGTTTTTGTGTAATGGTGACCCTTCTTTATATAGGGGAGGAGAGGGGGAGAAATTCTAGAATTTAGAAATGAAGAAATCATTATCTACATAGGCCATGTGACTGTGGGCCCCACTTGTCTGGCTGTGTGTATATGTGCCAGAACAGTAGTCTCATGAGAGAGAGACTAAGAGAGAGAGATGGGTTGATGAAAAAAAAGTGAGAGGTGACATGGAGAATAAAGTAATTACAAGAGGGGAGAGAGAGGAGTGTGTTTAGAGGTGAATCTGTGTGTGAACACAAGAAAAATCAGGTAACCACCGGGTGGGGATGGGTCTGTGGGCACCTTTTTTAGTGAAACTGAGTGTGTGTGAGTGTGGGGGAGGTTATTTAGCTACAAGACAAGAGACATGGCGCCCTTTAGAGAGAGGGGGGGGGGTATTTGGGTCATGGGATATGATAGGAGAGAGAAAAGGGGGGTGGGGTATACTATTTTGGAAGATAGGGTAAGTTGCATGTGAGTTAGGGTGCATTATTGGTGAGTTAGAATGCATTATTGGTGAGAGGTGGGGTAGCTTGAGGGGAGAGAGAAAGGAGAAAGGACAAGGGGAAGGGAGAGGGGGTTGACCTTTTGAGTGGAGGAGAGGAAAAGGGACACCCGGCAGGGCACCAGTGAAGAAAAAGGAGGCAAGGTGGGGATGGGCTACCCCGCAGGCATGAGGTGGCCTATTTTACCTTTCTTATATATTTACATAATCATACTTTATTTTTTTCTTACTTTTTCCAATGCTTTTTTATCACTCCCTCCCTAAGAGGGGGTTTTCATGGGGTGGGGACGAGAGAAGAGGGGTATGGGAGCTTGGCTTGTGAAAAGCCCCCATCAACATTCTTCTCGTTTTAAACTCCCATTTTCTGAGGCTCCACACATCCAAATAGATGTGTCTTTGTTTAACCAAGATGGAAGCTTTGATTCAGTTGAAGAGACTAAGTCAAATTCTATAACTGTGATCTTTCAAATTAATGCTTGTGATCGACCCACTTGCTTTAAGTATAGGTAATTGTTTTCCCAATCTTGAATTAGCTGTACTTGCCGCATGAATGGCCTTCCCAAGATGATTTCATAATTAAGTTTCTTTCCAAAGTCCACTATTATTCCCAATCAACTCCATAGGAACTAACTATCACCTTTTCAAGCAGTCCTAGGGGTTTTTCTATGTGGCCATCTGCCAATTGTAATTTCATTCGAGTTTGTCTAATGGCTGGTTTTCCCCTTGATTCCCATACTGCTTTTGTGGCTATGGCTATGCCTGCCCCATTGTCCAGTGTTGCCATGGTTTCTACATCATTATATCTCACTGGAAGGGTTGTGTTTCCTTCTTCCCCCTCATAGTATTCTCCGACTTTGTTCATAGGGACGGATCTAATCTCCTTGTTATCCAATACATGTTTCAATTTACCCAAATTTTTTGCTTATCCACACCTTCATTAGAGGTTTTTGTAAATCATTCCATAAATATGGTCTGATTTTTAATAGTTCTCCCAAGGAAAGAGTACATTTAATGGGTGTTGACATGATTGAACGGATGTTCTCTACCTCTAGGGTCTGTTCCACTCTTTTTACCTGAGTGGTTTTGCACACTATGGACTCATCTTTGTTGTCCCCTAAGTAAGAGGGTAGTGTTTTTAGAGTCAATGATTTAGACATTCCTGATGCTTCAGAACCGCAATCCCCATACAAGGATTGTATATCCATGTCCATATTAGGAGGTAAACTGTCTAACCAAACTTCCTCTATAGGAGCTGATTTCAAAGTTATGCTCCCGTCATTATTCTCTCTCACTTTTTCCCATAAATGTCTTGGCTAGTCTTCCTCCACAAATGAAATTCCATCTAAAGCATCTTCATTGTCAGACTATGAGTTCTTGCTCTTTAGTTTCAAGGTGGGGTTCTACCACCACTTTGGATTTCTCTTTATTGGTTTCTACCACAAGCTCCTTAGGTTTTGCTATACTCTCATGCTTGGGTTTTTGTTTTTCCAGCATTTCTTGAGTAATTCTTACCAAATTTTGATAAGCTTTAAGCTTAGCTGTTTCCATATTTGGAGAAGGATAGTTTTTCCATTTGTTTTTCATATTTTGGCTTGCTTTAAGTCTCACTTGGAAAGCTTCCAAGGTTGCATTGATTGGCTCCTCCAGATTTTATTGTGGTTTCCTTGATTTCATTTTCAGTTTCTTTCACCTTTTCCTAGAATAGCTTTTTGACTTTTTTCTTAATTTCTTCCTTTTGTTTCTATTTTCTCATCTCGTATCTTTGATGTCTTCTTTTCTTGGTTTTTTGCGAGGAAATTTTAGTATTCTTTGATTCATCTCAAAGGAGTTATGTTTCTTTTTCTTAGCTTGGGCTCTAGTGATCACCGTGACTGGAACAATAGGTTTACTTTCCAAAGAGCTACTAGGTATCACTTGGACTACATTCACCACTACTTTCCCTTTGTTTAACGGGTTTTTGGACAGCCTTCAGGGAAGTGTCCACCCTTCTTGCAACATTGTGTACAAAAAGCTTCAACTGGCTTAATGTTCGTGTCAGGTTCTAGGCATTCATTTTTCCAATGATCATCAACACCACAATTATGGCAGTTTCTAGTCTTTGGATTAATCATGGGTCTTACCATTGGAGGTCTAACACCTTGATTAGCTACAAACTACATCAGTGTAAGCTCTGGTGTAGCATAAGTCACAGGCTCTTCCATTGAAGGTGGTCGTGGATTATACCACTCTCCTTCTACCATTACTGTAGATGGACTATGCTCAACATAAGGTGTAACTGGCACTAGTGCCAGTTCATCTACGACTCCTTATAAATGCATGTACTTTACATGCACTGCATTATGTCCAGGAAATGGAGGTTTTTGACCCAACATTGGTTGTGGTCTTTCCATACCCATCGGTGGTCTTTGTGCTGGGACCATATTAGGTTGATATGTGTACAAGGGTTGTCCTTGTGGTCTCATAGGCACATATTGAACATTTTCATCATACTTTGGTTGGTAATAGCCCTCATTGGTCTCATGGTTTGTCCATTTACCCTCAATAGCACACCATTTCTACGGCCTAATTGGTTGTCCTTATTGAGGTATTCCTTGCCTAGGTGCTCTCATAGGAGCTTTTTGCATATTATTCATCATTTTGTTCATCCTTTTGAGCATGTCTTCTATGGCTATAAGTGGTGCTGCAACAACTGTTCCCACTTGTGCTGGTTTTATGGATGCTGTTTTCTCACTCTGAGTATCCTTAGGGACATCTCTTTCATTGAAAATATCACCATTGTCTCCCAAGTCAATATCATCTGATACACGCTCTTCTAGGATCTTATGCTTCTTGCTATACAGTATATCATGAAGTTCCTTATTGAGCAATCCTTCTAGAAACAATGACACTAATCTTTCTTCTGTTGGTATTTCTAATTCTAGGCATCTTACAATGTTTGCTTCATCCTAGTTTCATAATCCTTAATATACTCACCTTGTTTTGGTTTGAAGCTATAAATTTGAGCTACCCTTGTATATTTGATCCCAGTTTTGGAACATGGAGCTACAAATCCCTAAGCTAATGTATTTAAATCCATGATTGTCCTTGGTGGAATGTTTTGGATTCCAAATCCCTCAAATTGAATGTGAAAATCAAATATGCATTCTGCTTCTAGCACTTGCTTAAAGCTAGCTAAGTGGTCATCTGGATCCCAAGATCCATTGTATTTTTTGATCCATTTTTGAAAATCAGCTGGTCTGACATGTCTATTCGGCCCAACTCCAACTCTCCTGGTAGTTGGTCCTGTCTTGAGTCCTTCAAAACAATCTGTTGGAAATAGTGACTCATTTAGCCTTGCACCGGCTCTAATGTCACATGGTTTTCTCCGTGATGAGGTAGGTTTGGTTTTTTTATCATTGCTCCCAAAAGATTTCTTGTATAGTTCCTCTCTGCGAATGGCATACTCTTCGTTGATTGAGTCGAATAGGAAGACATTTCAGATGTTGAATATGAAAAAGTGTGTGAGACTTCTTCAAGAATCCTGTGCAAGGAATTGCCTTGATTCACGCTTTCTTCAGTGGATACTCTACTGGAGGTTTCTCCAAGTATGCCCTAATTTCCTAGTATACGACCAGATCTAAGGTTCATAAAGACTTATGAAGCCCTGGATAGAGTACTTACCTTTGGATTGACTTGCTGTCAATTTATTCCACTTGACTGGATTGCACTTTCTTTCTGAGCTATCTATTCCTCGTCTGCAACCTGATTCCTGTACAAATTTGATCAAGTTAGCTATTCTTCTATAAAGACAATATAGTTTTTGCTAGCTATTATGATTGGTCTATGTGTATCACTGCAAATCGAGCTAATTGAGTCAACAGTTGCAATTTCCAAACTCGACTTTGACAAAAATCAAAGGACTAATTTGCAACTCGAAAACTGAGTGAACATGTACCAATTTGGATTGATTGAACCCAAACTTTCCCAGTGGCCTTGTATTATGTTGGTCTAACACTGTACAAGCTCAAAAGTCAAAATGGGTGGCTCTGTGTAGCAGTAGTAAATAATCGCAATTATTTACTTTTGTCAGTTTTTTGCCCTTTTTGGCTTGATTTTCCAAGTTTACAACCTGTTAAGGTCCCTGGACAAGTTTCAACAAGTATGGACAAAATCTGTTCAAGTTTATCAACTGTTTCGTGTCCGTAGACTCGATTTTCAAGAATCTGGCTTAAGTCTCACTTTTGTGATCCAAATTTTACCAAAATAGATTTGTGTGGTCTACTTGATATGCTTGACCTTGTGGTATGCCGAAATATGCACGATTGTCAATTTTTGAGGAAGATGTAAATAATCGCGATTATTTACTCTGGCTAATTTTTGCAAGTTTTTTGCCCTAATCTTGACACAGATCTGTTAAGCACTTCAACTTAAGGTCTCTAGCCAAGTTTCATCAAGTTTGGACTATTTTTGGTCAAATGGTTATCAGTTTTGTGCCCGCAGACTGACTTTGCAATTTTGGTCACAATTTTCAATCCAATGATCCAAATCTTACCAAATTTGGTTTGTGGGCTTATTACAACATGGTAAAACTAGTGGTATGCTAGCTTAGTCAAAAACGTTGAAAAATGGGACACATGTGAATAATCATGATTATTTACAACTAGCAACTTTTTGCATCTTTTTGGTCAAGTGAGCCTATGAATCAAATTTCATTGAGTTTGGACAATTTTTTTCCCAATTTACACTCAAGTTCAGAAAGTCATTACAAACTTTAGTTTTTACCCAGTTTTTTGCGAGTTTGGTGATCCAAATCTTTTGTGCCTTTACAAAAGTTGTTTATACACATGCAATGAGTCACTGGTATCAACCTTAGTCAAATTTGAGTTGAAAGTAAATAATCGTTATTATTTACTTTATGCCCAAAATGAACAATTTTTTGCAGTTTTTTCATGGACAGTCTTTTCATGAGATGTTTTAAGCCTATGAATCACGTCAAAACTTAATTTGGCCTAAAATATCAAGAAAAAGTAAATAATTTGAGTTTTTGCAAACTCTTGAAATTTTTACCTCAAAGTGTCCTTGAACTTACCCACTTGTGCATACAACTTTTAAGCATTCTCTCCAGTTGGGTTGGAGTTTTTTCGTGCTATTTCTAGCCGTAGACCTGAAATTCTGCACTTCAAATAACAACTCACAATGATTCTTTCAGAGAGAGCAATGTCCTGAAATCCACCTCGGATCCTACTTACCCTACTACTAAGTTCTCATGCAATGGGTTGTGGAAAGTGTCCACAAACACTCGTTTTCTTGTTTTTTATGGTTTCCTGAGCATTGATCTTAAGACTTGTCTCGTCTATCAACCATTCTCAAAATCCTAATCTAACTCTATAATCCTACAATCCTAAAGGCACTCGACAAGTACGATTACTTCCAAGCTACCTCTAGAGAGCAAAAGACAACAATCTTAAGCTATGCGATTTTTAAAAAGAAAGTTTTTACTCTAGGAGATCCTAGAGAAATTTAAAGGATAACTTCACAAGACGCTCGTGTTTTTTCCTATTTTAGATCTCTTCGATCCCTGACAACGGCGCCAAATGTGGGACGGGTGTCTAACCTCACTCCTATTGTAATGAAGATTTAGCGAGAACCACTATTAAATTGTTAATCCATGGGACGAAGCTGACTCGAGTAGTGCATAGAGGCTACAAGAGGTTGTCAATCTCTCGAAAAAAAACTAACAACTCGCATTTAACTCAAGCTACACTCAAGTGACTGAAATCACCAAAAGCCAATCGCTCATTGACAAACAAATCACATCCGTTTACAACATCAAATGACATCCAAATGTAACAAAACTTCTAGGACATGTTTATAAGACCTAAGCACACATGCTTATGGTCTCAAACCCCACTTTAGGTCAAGTGCCAAATCGTAATTATTAACAATGATGGCCGATTTTTGAAAATCAAAGAAAAAAAAGAAAAGAAAAAACTTCTTTTTCCTCTGCTGGGGCCTTGGCGACACTGTTGGAAGGCTCGGCAACGCCTGATCAATCCTCACGACACCTCTACGGGAATGGCACCCCCCCCCCCCCTTCGATTGGCCGGCCTTATCACCCTCAGGTCTCCGCTTGTCTATACCCCAGCCTATCCGACTGCCTCCGGTTTCAGATACCCCTTCTCTCTCTCCCTGTAGTTATTTCCTCGGCGGGCATTGAATGAAATATCCCCCCCCCCCCCCCCCCCCCCCCCCCCTCTCTCTCTCTCTCTCTCTCTCTCTCTCTCTCTCTCTCTCTCATTTTCCCAACATATCCTCTCTCTCACCTCACCCTCCATTACCCCCCCCCCCCCAGCCTCGAGCACCCACCCCGACCCCCTCTCTCGCATTCCCTCTCGCGCTCCCTCCGTGTCGAGCCGCATGTGAACTCGCGCTCTCCTGTATTCTTAACCACACCCCCGCCACCCTCTCATCCCCCCCCCCCCTTGGCCCGCTTATATTCTCCCCCCCCCCCCCCCCCCCCCCCCCCCCCCCCCCCCCTTGCCCTGCTATCCCCACCCTCCTTCTCCCCCCCCCCACACCATTGACTTCTCCCCCTCCTCTCATCCTTGAGACACCATGCAAGACAGAGAATAGGACAACCCCCCACTCACACACTCTCTTCCCCCCCATGGTGGGCACCCGCCATAGAGCCCCCCTCTCTCTCTCCTATCCACGCCACCTCATCCCCTTCTCTCTCTCTCTCTCTCTCTCTCTCTCTCTCTCTCTCTCTCTCCTCTCTCTCTCTCTCTCTCTCTCTCTCGTTCTTCTCAACCCGAAGGCGCAGCGCAAGGAGCCGGAGCCCACTCTCCCTCCACACCACACACTCACTCACTCTCACCCTCTCACACCCTCATCCTCTCCCTCACTCACCACCCCCAATCCCCTCTCCCTCTCTCGCGCTCTGTTTCGGCTCCACCCTGCCCGCAATCCCTCTCTCTCTCCCTCTCGGCTTGTAGAAGGCGCATCGCAAAGCTCTTCTCTCTCTCTCTCTCTCTCTCTCTCTCTCTCTCTCTCTCAATACACACACACACACACACACACACACACACACACACACACACACACACACACACACACACACACACACACACACACACACACACACACATCTCCCCCCACCCCCATCTTCGCGTAGCTGCCCGCTGGCCGCCAACACATAAAAAAATAAAAAATAAAAAAATATATAATATATACATTATATAGCCCCGTTCCCAATGCAGTCTTGCGCAAACATACAAATACACACACACACTCACGCACACGCACCCACACCTATATACACACACACACCCGTCCACACACACACACACACACACACACACACACATATACACACATAAATACAAGGAAAAAAACGAAGGATTCCACGACTACGACAACAATAAAAAAGAAGGAGGACCCAAAGCACGCGCCACCAACAACAAAAAAGAGAAATGCGCCGAAGGCATGCGCCGACCGACCCCAAAAAGAAGTACGCTCGACACCGACGCACCGGCAACACACCATTCACTGGCAACACACAACCACGACGCCAATTTCAGTAATTTATAGGTTATTTTCATCATTTCTTCAGTTTTCACCCAAGCCATTGTAAAATCCTACTTTGTAAATTTGCTCTCTCTAGGTGCACAAAGGCCCACCTAGGGATTCTCATCTTTTAATAACCTCCCAAAACAAATCAAGCGTCAACCACACCGGGACCACCACTTGCTTTGTCTCCCTGATTAAGCTTACCCTAATCACACTGGGATTACCATAATCCAAGCAACCAACACCTATAAATTGGCACTGAGAGGTCACTATTGGGGGGGGGGGGGGGGCAGTCCATGAGAAGTCAGCACTTGGTAGAGTGTAGTGGGAAGAGTTGACACTATCACCATCACGGGGAGGGGGCTTGTGTGCTGGGTTTGCCTTGGGAATTGCACCATGCGAAGGGAACCACGTCCATCTCTCGGCTCCAATGGTTGATGCACACACGTATACACGCTCTTAGTAGAAAGCTTCACAACCATTGAGTCGTCTTAGAGAGCGCACCAGGTAGTTTGCACCATCTTTTCTCCCTACCTCTCTATCACCACGGCGTGCCATTTGTAAATACTACAAAATAATTCTCCCTCACACCCCCGAGGGTTTTCATCATTTGCAAATCTCTCTCTCTCTCTCTCTCTCTCTCCGTGTGTAAGTTTGCGGTGTTCATATCACCGTGGTTTGCGTCCTAGCCACTGTTGAGAAACAAGCAAACCGAAACACCTCTATAGCGATGTCACCCAAGAGCATTGAAAGAGAACTACAAAACACCAAAAGCTTTGAAAAATCCCTTTGAAACACCACAAGTCCATTAGGAGTAGACCCTTGGGAATTTACTAGCCGTCGCCCACCCAAGAGACTATGTCACATAGGAGCAAAACCCTGTCAAAGCACGGATTTACAGCACACGCCAACCAATGCATATGAAGACAAGGGCCTCCCCTTCCACAATTGAACATCACAAAACCACAACTTCAACATCAACTCCACAATTCATAGATACATGCCCTCCGAATCTGTCTACACATAATTTGCCACTAGGTTGCCATAGCCATAACCCTGCAGAGAACTAGTCGTAACATGATGAGCACAACTCCAATTGGGGCACTTTAAAGCTTGAGAGAAAGCTTGAAAAATGAATGGCGAGAAAGCTGAATATGACCAAAATTGATTCCATACGCCGCCATGAGCAAAATTGACGCAAACAGAAAGCTGTCCCAGCACGAGTACACGTAGAGAAGGCTAGTCGGGGGAAAAAAACTGCATCCAAAAGCATCAAGAAGCCACAACGACCCAAAACCTGCAAAATTCTGGAGTTTTTCTGAACTTTTTAAAGTTCGTACATGAGGTTTAGTTATATACAAGGCTCACTTCAAAAAACTCACTCACGGGCACTTACAGTAGCCCGACAGTTGTCACTAGACTAGCGACTTCCAGTGCATGTACATGTTCTTGCTAAATCAAGTTAAAAACCCCACAAAAAGAAAGTACACACACCATTTTGACATCGGGCGTGATGTCCGTATGTAAAAATTTACCAAAAAACGGGGTTCACAAAATTCGCGCAACATAGTTTGCCAACCCCCCCAGTCTGCTAGAGCATTCATGCTCAGCAGTAGCATAAGCATATTGTCCACCTGGATCAAAGGTCCATATAACATAAGCACAAGATGGATGAAGAAAAACCATCCATATCAATTGCGTCACTCCCAATATCAAAGCATAAACCATATGTAGAATCCAAATCCTCTTTAGGCATAAAGTTCTCGCAACAGATACAACAGAGAGAGACCCTTTCATCATTATAGCATGCAAGGAAGCCTTTAACATCTCATATAAAAAGTCTTCAAATTTTATCTCAGCCATTTTTATATCATCATGCATATCCATCTCATTGTCCCCACTCTTCATGAAGCTTCTATCCAATTTAATGTATCATGGTTGATAGGTAAGACATCTTCCATATATGCCTTAGGCTCCTTAACAAGAGGATCAAACAAGGTAGCATCAACCATATTCACATGAGGCATAACAAGAGAGCCTCCATCATTTTCCATATCTTCTAAAACCTGAATATTCTCTTCATCAATTAAGGCCGGATAATCCACACCATCATGCACGCCATGAAGCTTCTCATTGATAGGGTCCTCATCAACAACACAAGTAGTATACTTAGTTGCTGCATCACCCTTTTGCATACAATCACCCACAGCAGATACTCGAGAGCCCTCATCATACACATCACCCTCTTTGTCATTTTTATCTTCCTTGACCTCCATCCTGTGATCCTCGACTACCTCATCTACAAGAGAAGAACTCACAGCAATAACATTCGTACCAGAAGCATACTCATCCTCATTGTAACCTATATGAGAAGCATTAGCCATGTGACTTGGACATTCAAAATGATCATCTCCTTGAATTTGAGACTCTTTCATGACCATGGTAGCCTTCTTGTCTACATCCACCTTACTAGAATCATCATCTTTGACATGAAGGTTGACATCAAATCTCTTAAACAACAAAGATGGCATACATTGAGCATTCTTCTTGATCTCATTATGCATATGAAATTCTTCTTTTACATGCTCAAGAGAATGAGAAACATGCAAGTCTTCATTGCATACGTTGTCCATATTTATGTCTAAAACATAAGATACATTTGGCTTCACATCTTCTTGCAATCCAAGCCGCTTCACTCTCTCTAGCTTCCATTCCTTATGCTTTGCAACCTTTACTGCATCCTCAAATGTAAATGGCATTTTAAGCTCAACCTTTAACTTCAAATCAGCTCTCAAAATTTGCATAAACATACACTTTTTAAGCATAAGAGGAGGAGCATCACTTCCCAAAGAAACACACCATCTTCTCCACAAAGCATTGAACTCCTTGACAAAGGCATCTACACTTTGACCATCACATTGTACAAGTCCTTCAATGGAGTGCCATACATCCGTTGGGTCCTCTACCTTCTTGAACTTCTCAAGAAAAGCCTTCTTTAATGCATCATAAGTCATCACCAATGGAGGTTGAGATGATTTCAACCAATACTCATACTTATCATACCATATTCTTGCATCCTCTTTCAAGCAAAAGAACAAAATCTCGAGCATAATCATTGGATCTTCCTTATTTGCCATCAAACAAGAAAACTCCATCTTCTCAATGAATGAATCAACATCCTCATTTACATGACCATAGAACCTTGGAAACTCTGTCACCATAGCCATCAAAGCTGTCAATTGAGGGTCACTTGAAGAAGATCCTCGGTGGTGGACACCAAAACACTGTTGAGAAACAAGCAAACCGAAACACCTCTATGGCGATGTCACCCAAGAGCGTTGAAAGAGAACTACAAGACACCAAAAGCTTTGAAAAATCCCTTTGAAACACCACAAGTCCATTAGGAGTAGACCCTTGGGAATTTACTAGCCGTCGCCCACCCAAGAGACTATGTCACATAGGAGCAAAACCCTGTCAAAGCACGGATTTACAGCACACGCCGACCAATGCATATGAAGACAAGGTCCTCCCCTTTCACCATTGAACATCAAAAAACCACAACTTCAACATCAATTCCACAATTCATAGATACATGCCCTCCGAATCTGTCTACACACAATTTGCCACTAGGTTGCCATAGCCATAACCCTGCAGAGAACTAGTCGTAACATGATGAGCACAACTCCAATTGGGGCACTTTAAAGCTTGAGAGAAAGCTTGAAAAATGACTGAAGAGAAAGCTGAATATGACCAAAATTGATTCCATACGCCGCCATGAGCAAAATTGACGCAAACAGAAAGCTGTCCCAGCACGAGTACACGTAGAGAAGGCTAGTCGGGGCAAAAAACTGCATCCAAAAGCATCAAGAAGCCACAACGACCCAAAACCTACAAAATTCTGGAGTTTTGCTGAACTTTTTAAAATTTTTACATGAGGTTTAGTTATGTACAAGGCTCACTTCAAAAAACTCACTCACGGGCACTTACAGTAGCCCGACAGCTGTCACTAGACTAGCGACTTCCAGTGCATGTACATGTTCTTGCTAAATCAAGTTAAAAACCCCACAAAAAGAAAGTGCACACACCATTTTGACATCGGGTGTCATGTCCGTATGTAAAAATTTACCAAAAAACGGGGTTCTCAAAATTCGCGCAACACCGCTTAAAGCTAGGTGGTTCCCCCTGTTCGCTTTACGTGGCCCCCGGTGTTTTAGAGGCTGTCGGGGTTCGGGGTTCGCTTTGCCTCCGTCATTTGGTGCCCCCACTGAGGAGGGATTTCTAAGGCCCTCTGGTTTACAATGCTGAAAGTGACGCCCACTATCAATCATGGATGAATGGTTGAAGGAATTTTTTAACTGGAGGACGGAAGAAGAGGAGACGAAGGAGGCACTAGCCGCCTTCATTGAAGTGCTACTGCTAGGCTGCAGTGTCTTCAGTATTCAAGAGGTAAATTCTCCATCTCGTGTTGCTCATTCTAACCATAAATTGAGAGCATCAGGTGGGAGGTCGGTGAAGTGCCATCACTGTTGTCAACCAAGACACACTGTCAATGAGTGCCAGCAACGAAGGCAGCGAAAGGGCTGAAATCGTCTACATCGACACTCATCGCGAAGAAATCATTCACATCAAGGAAGGGAAGAAAAGGGTGAGGCCTCTTTTCCCTAAAGAAACTGCAGTCAAAGTTATAACTCCAAAGTGGCCTAAAGGGGCTGCTCGAGCCAAAGGTAAGGAGAAGATAAGCCAGTTTAGAAACACATGGACCCCGAAGGGAGAAGCATCTGGCTAAGCAAGTGCTTCAAGCTCAGAAAGCTGGGTTGTGCCCAACTTGCCAAAGAGGAAGTCATCCGAAGCTAAGCGGCGGAAGGTCGCCTACCGATTTGCACGACGCATGCGAGTGCTACCAATCCACTTCGACAATCCTGAAGAAGAAGTGGTAAGAAGATTCCCATGTCCTAGGGAAGAGTGGTTCGGTTACTGCTCTTGCTGTTTTGGAAAGCGAGTGGAGAATCTTCCTCCTCTCCCTATACAACTTATCCTGAAGAAGCTTTCCACCATGGGTGAAACCCAGTGGGCTGGGGACGAGTTGCAACTGAATGGAGTAGAATTCATGCAACACGCCGACTACGGAAATTACCTGCAATTGCTTTTATCCAAGAGGCTAGGAGTGGTCAGACGCGTCACCATCACCCCGTACGTGCTGAGCAACGAAGGAAAGGTAGAGCCTATGAAAGGTGACGACCTCTTATGGATGTGCCAACTCATCAACACTGGCACGGTAAGAGTGTAAGTAAGTATTCCACCCTCTGTGCATGATGAAGAATGGGTAGACGACATTCTCGTTCAGATTCCTGCAACATATGCATGTGAATATATATGTAGATAGAAAAGTCTTCTACCAACAGAAGATCGTATACCTATTCGGTGCCGCGGTACTAGGAGAAATCCTCAATTCCCCGAACCCTATCATTCTCCCCATATTGGATTACCATCATTCCTTTAATGTTTCTATCTTTATCCCGTTTTAACATATCCACCCATCCGTGTAAAAAGCCGCTATGAGCCACTACTGTAAAAAAAAAAAAAAGGTTTGTAATTTCCTGAGTCACTACCATGGCAAGTGTTTCTTTCCCTAAGTTCAGTGGAAAGAAGGGAGAGGATCTCACCACCGACTTTTTGGATGATTTCGACATTGCTTGTGTCGTCTCCAACAAAGATGACGACGCTTCACGACATAGAATTTTTCCTCTACTGATGAAAGTAGAGGCCAAGTCCTGGTATAATGCATTGCCCCAGGCTACCAAGAATGCATGGGATGTGTTAAGGACTGCTTTTGTAAAGAGGTTTGATGGAGGCACAACCTCGGAGAAGCTATGGAAGCTATTGACAGAATTAAAGCAGGGAGGTCTGCTGGAGTATGCCACCTACGCGTCCAAATTTGTGGACTTATGGGAGAGATGGGTTACCTCACTGGAGGAAGGCGAAGGAGCGCCTAATTTCCTAAAGAAGGACCGTCTCATTGCTGGTCTATGGTCGCCACTTAGAGAGAAGGTGAAGGGAAGGTTTTCTGCAACATATGAGTTGGCAGTCAAAGTAGCCCTCCTTAAAGACAAGAAGCTGCGCATGCAAGCAAGAGTAAATGAGTCAGAGGAAACAAGCTCGGCCCGACCAACCCTAGTGGCTGCAACAACCAATCATAGAGCCCAACCGCAAGAGGCATCAAAAGAGCAGCAAGACCTGCCGAGTCGCATCACCATCCAACTAGAGAGTTTATCTGTGCATCCGGTGCAGCAAGGACATGCACCTGGCAAGAATCCAGAACAAGGAAGAGGACAACGAAGGCAAAACCAAGAGTACCACTGTTATAATTGCAGGGAAGATGGCCATGGAATGTACTACTGCCCACACCCGAGGAGGCAGAATTTCAATAGAGGGGAGAGACAGAATCAGATCTCTCCGCTAAGAGCAAGACCACCACCACCTAGGCAACCAGGACCGATCCCACCGATCCAAATCCTTCGACCACCTGTACAACAGCAACCACCACCCCAATCTCTCATTCCGCCACTACCCCCACCACCTGCTATGAACCAAGCGGTGAGTGTTATTAGCTTGGAGGCTAAAGGGAAGGCAAAGGTAGAAGAATCAATTCGAGAGAAGCACAAAGGAAAAGAGAAGGTAGAAGAAGTGGATGCTATGGGAGTGAAGCGTGCCAGGCACGAAGAAGCATCTCAAAGAGAAGGGAAGATGAAAGGGAAGGCCGAGTCTAGCAAGCAAGCAGCTAAACCGCGGCGAAAGATAGACATCGTGGATTTCTCACTAGGTGAGTATGCAAAACCCTATGACTGTTGATGATGTGTTAATGCAGCGACCGAAGATAACTTGGCCCCAATTACTCCACCTTGCACCAAGGATGAGGAGGCAATGGACAAAAATGGTAAGTACCAGGAAGTCAAGACCCAGGATAGCTAGGGCTATCTCTGGAAGGGATCTCGAGACATCCTACCAACCATGGATGCTCACATCAAGGGGCAACGAATCTCAAAAGTCTACATAGATGGTGGCACGCAAATATGCGTCATGAGTGAAAAGATGATGCACCATCTAGGGCTAGAGGTAAGTAGGCCGGCACCCTGCCGAGCGAAGATGGCAAACAATGTAAGAGTGAAATGCGTGGGCCTTGTAAATGCGGTCAAAGTAAAAGCATTCAATACAGAAGTGGAGGTAGACATCTTCGTCATGCCACACAAAGGGGAGGGCTACCCCATCATTCTTGGGAGGCCTTGGCTTATGGCCATGGAAGCTAAACAAGACTGGAGCACCAGGATGATTTAGATGAAGGACGCTAAAGGGAAGTCCATATTCTACGACATGAGGACTGGAAAGCAGCGCAACATGATCTTGGAGGCTTCAGAAGATGAGTCCACCAACGACTATTTGTCTGCCTCAGGAGAAGAGACAACCACCACCGACGGAATTGACAGTAGCATCGA
This sequence comes from Adiantum capillus-veneris, assembly GCF_014529385.1. Classification (NCBI taxonomy): domain Eukaryota; kingdom Viridiplantae; phylum Streptophyta; class Polypodiopsida; order Polypodiales; family Pteridaceae; genus Adiantum; species Adiantum capillus-veneris. The sequence goes on along the minus strand of NC_140947.1, from coordinate 51,860,649 downwards.
AGTGATGGGGGTCATTCTTAAAGACCCAAAAAGATTGACACAATCTGAAACACCCCCGACAAACCAAGAGGGATCATCAGGTATGCAGTCCTTGGAGGATGCTGGTAAGTTACAAAAGATTCTCTCAAATGAGTTAACCGATGAAGAAAGGAAGGAGTATGTCTCCATGCTAGGTAACTTCACTACCTTGTTCATTGATGGCTATGATAAGATCACAGGAATTACAGTAGTGCAACACCACATAAAACTCAGGGAAGGCAGTAAACCCGTAGTACAAAAGCTCAGAAGACTTGGAGTAATCCAACAAGAGGCACTGCTTAAAGAAGTGAGAAGTTTGCTACAAGCAGGTTTCATCTACTCTGTCGAAGACTCAGAATGGGTCTCCCCAGTAGTAGTCACACCAAAAAAAATGGTACGTGGAGAGTCTGTGTGGATTATAAACCTCTCAATGTAGCCATGAAGAGGGATCACTTTCCCCTCCCATTCCAGGATGAAATACTCAATGAAGTGGCAGGTCACGAACGATACACAGTGTGCGATGGCTACTCAGGATACTTCCAGATTAGCATTGCGGAGGAAGATTAGAAGAAGACAACCTTCATCACACCTTGGGGATGTTTTGCCTACAGAGGGATGCCGTTTGGCCTCACTAATGCCCCGGCCACATTTCAACGCTATGTGACTTTTGTTTTCCAACCCTACTTTGGAACATCAATACGGGTTTTCATAGATGATTTTTGCATTTATAGCTCACGAGCCCTTCATTTAAGCAAAGTCTATGATTTCTTAACCAGGCTGCAAACCTTGGGTGGCCAGCTCAACGTGGATAAGTGTCACATTGGTGAAAGCAAAGTCACTCTCCTTGGTCATGTAATTTTAGCAAAAGGGATCGAGGCTGATCCTAGCAAGATTCAAGCCCTGGTATCTTTGTCGTCACCCACCACTGCTAAGCAGTTGGTTTCTTTCCTTCAGAAGGTAAGATACTTAAGCAGATTCATTCACTTGCTATCTCAAGTGGTCCTTCCCCTACAACAACTCACCCAGAGGGATGTCTTCTCATGGAGTGAAGAGAACGAGCAGCAGTTTACCGAGGTCAAGCAGATCCTAGCTAAGCTTCCCACTATTTCACCTCCTAGGTGGGATGAGCCATTTTATGTGAATCCTAGTGTGGGAAGTGATACACTCGGAGCCGTGCTAATGCAAAAGGACCCCAAAATTTCTTTCATGCGTCCTATTTACTTCTCTAGTCGTGTCATGACCCCATCTGAAAAGGGATTTACCGAAGTAGAACACATGGTTCTGGCACTAATGTTTGCTACCATAAAGTTCCGCTCCTATCTCCTTCCTAAACCCTTTGTAATCCTGACAATGGAAGAGGTTTTCCCATATGTAATGCGACACATGGATGTCTCATCTAGGATCTCAAAGTGGTTGATTAGATTACAAGAGTTTGACTACACCATGCAAGTAGAAAACTCCACCAGGGCTAGTTTAGCGGAAATTCTCACTCATCGCCATTATGAGAAGAAGCTGAAGGTCAACACGGAAGCAAAGGAAGAAACACCAATGGTAGAAAGTCCTAGTGTAGAAAGAGCTCACTCTCTTTTCTTTGACGGAGCATACAAGAGAACAATGGATCAGTCTGCAAGCAGGCATAGTCATTTTCAATGAATAGCAAGAAAGAATGTTCTCCATTGGGCAGTTATTACACTCCCACTCCAACAATAAAGCAGAATATGCAGCCCTAATTCTTGGGTTGGAACAATGTATTTCACAAGGAATTCAACACCTAAATGTGTTTGGAGATGCTTTGCTTTTGATAAGGTAGATAAATGGCACCTGGGATTGTAAGAATCAGGTTTTACTTGGTCAACTCCACCAAGTTAAGGACCTTCTAAAGAAGTTTGAAGCAGTGAAACTATTTCACGTTCCCAGAGTAGAAAATCAGGAGGCAGATGCTCTAGCCAAAGAGAGAATACAAGACGTTTCTGTAGGAGAAATCAAACTAAAGCTGCCCCTCTTCCAAGGTAGTGATGCTATGCCTGATGTCATCGGTTTTTTAGATACATGAGAATGTCCGGAAGGATACACCAAAGGCCAGAAACAATGGCTGGTAAGGAAGGCTACTAGGTACCGCCTTGTAAACGACCACTTGTATTGTAAGGGCAAGGATCAAATTCTCAGGTGGGTGCCAACCTCCAGTGAGATCACATAGGTAATTTCAAGTTGCCATGATGGTGTCTGTGGCGGTCATTTTGCTCTAGACATCACCAATAGGAAGATTCTACAAGCAGGATACTCTTGGCCTAGCTTGAATAGGGATGTACACCATTGGTGTAAAACATGTAAGGCTTGTCAAGTGGCCAGTGATCGAACATTAACCTACGAGCCACAAACTCCTATCATCTCATATGGTCCATTTGAGAAAAGGGGAATAAATTTAATCAATCCTTTACCAAGGGCCCAATCGGGTAAACTGTACATCATAGTGGGTGTAGACTACATGATGGGCAGAAGCAACAACCACCACCCGCATACAGCCTAAGAGGTAGCAAAGTTCATTTTGAGCATATCTGTTGCCGTTTTGGCACTCCTCTTGAGATAATATCAGATAGAGGATCAGGATTCAGAGGTGATTTGGTGGGAGAACTGATGAAGAAGTTAGGCATCACACGCCGACATTCCACACCATACTATCCACAATGCAATGGTTTGGTAGAGAATGTAAATGGAATGATTTTCAAAATCATCACAAAGCAGGTGAACAATCACACAGGGGACTGGGATAAACATCGCATGGCAGCTCTTTGGGCCTACAGAACAGCGTTCCGAACATCACTAGGTTTCACCCCTTATGGGAAGGAGGAAATTCTACCCATTGAGGTACAGATAGCCAGCTTACGAGTTTTGGCTAGCCAGATACATCGTCCAATTGTAAATCTCCGAAACCACATCTTGGATCTGGAGAGACTCCAACTAGATAGGGAAGAAGCGATCAATCACTATGCAGCACAGGCAGAACGACGCCGACTCACTTTCAATCAGGGGCTTAAAGAAAAGGGACTGAAAAAAGGTATGTTAGTGATGAGATACGACAACAGATTCGACACCAGGAAGGACAAGAAATTTCAACCCAGATGGGAAGGGCCATTCATCATCAAGAAACGCTATGACAGCGGCAACTATAAGCTGATGGAAGCAGATCGGAGAATTCACAAGACTAGGGTCAATGGATGGAGACTGAAAAGGTATTTTCTTAGGTTTGATCTAGAATTCATGCTAGACATTCCAGAAGAGGGAGAACCCTCTAACTCCACAGTTGAAGAAGCAGAGGAAAGGCTAGAAGCATGAATGCCTCTAGCCAAAGGGAGAGGGCTAACGATGGCCGATTTTTGAAAATCAAAGAAAAAAAAAGAAAAGAAAAAACTTATTCTTTCTCTACTGGGGCCTTGGCGACACCGTTGGAAGGCTCGGCAACGCCTGATCAATCCTCACGACACCTCTACGGGCATGGCACACCCCCCCCCCCCCCTCGATTGGCCGGCCTTATCACCCTCAGGCCCCCGCTTGTCTATACCCCAGCCTAGCCGGCCGCCTCCGGTTTCAGATACCCCTTTTCTCTCTCTCCCTGTAGTTATTTCCTGGCGGGCATTGAATGAAATATCCCCCCCCCCCCCCCCCCCCTCTCTGTCATTTTCCCTACATATCCTCTCTCTCACCTCACCCTCCATTACCCCCCCCCCTTACTGGCCACCCTCGGCCAGGCGCAAGCCTCGAGCACTCACCGCGACCCCCTCTCTCGCTTTCCCTCTCGCGCTCCCTCCGTGTCGAGCCGCATGTGAACTCCCGCTCTCCCGTATTCCTAACCACACCCCCGCCACGCCACCCCCCCCCTTGGCCCGCTTATATTCTCCCCCCCCCTCTCTTCCCCACCCGCTCGCCTCACCTTCCCCTCGACCTCATTCCCCCCCCCCCCCCCCTCTCTCTCATTTTCCCTACATATCCTCTCTCTCTCACCTCACCCTCCATTGCCCCCCCCCCCCCTTACTGGCCACCCTCGGCCAGGCGCAAGCCTTGAGCACTCACCCCGACCCCCTCTCTCGCTTTCCCTCTCGCGCTCCCTCCTTGTCGAGCCGCATGTGAACTCCCGCTCTCCTGTATTCTTAACCACACCCCCGCCACCCTCTCATTCCCCCCCCCCTTGGCCTGCTTATATTCTCCCCCCCCCTCTCTTCCCCACCCGCTCGCCTCACCCTCCCCTCGACCTCATTACCCCCCCCCCCCCTTGGCCCGCTATCCCCACCCTCCTTCTCCCCCCCCCACACCATTGACTTTCCCCCTCCTCTCATCCTTGAGACACCATGCAAGATAGAGAATAGGACAACCCCCCACCCCTCACACACTCTCTTCCCCCCATGGTCGGCACCCGCCATAGAGCCCCCCTCTCTCTGCTATCCACGCCACCTCATCCCCTTCTCTCTCTCTCGTTCTTCTTAGCCGGAAGGCGCAGCGCAAGGAGCCGGAGCCCACTCTCCCTCCACACCATACACTCACTCACCCTCACTCTCTCACACACTCATCCTCTCCCTCACTCACCACCCCCAATCCCCTCTCCCTCTCTCGCGCTCTGTTTCGGCTCCACCATGCACGGAATCCCTCTCTCTCTCTCTCCCTCTCGGCCTATAGAAGGCGCAGCGCAGAGCTCTTCTCTCTCTCTCTCTCTCTCTCTCTCAATAAACACCACACACACACACACACACACACACCCCACACACACACACACACACACACACACACACACACACACACACACACACACACACACACACACACACACACACACACACACACACACACACACACACACACACAAACACACACACACACACTCCCCCCACCCCCTATCTTCGCGTGGCTACCGCTGGCCGCCAAAAAAAAAAAACATATATAATATATACATTATATAGACAAACCCCCGTTCCCACCGCACACTTGCGCACACATACAAATACACACACACACACACACACACACCCACGCATACGCACCCACACCTATATATACACACACACCTGTCCACATGCACATACACACACACACACACACACACATACACACACGCATATACGCACATATATACAAGGAAAAAAAGAAAGGATTCCATGACTACGACGACAACGAAAAAGAAGGAGGACCCAAAGCACGCGCCACCAACAACAAAAAAGAGAAATGTGTCGAAGGCATGCCCCGGCCGACCCCGAAAAGAAGTACGCTCGACACCAACGCATCGGCAACACACCATTCGCCGGCAACACACAACCACGATGCCAATTTCAGTAATTTATAGATTATTTTCATCATTTCTTCGGTTTTCACCCAAGCCATTGTAAAATCCCACTTTGTAAATTTGCTCTCTCTAGGTGATGGTCACAAAGGCCCACCTAGAGATTCTCATCTTTTAATAACCTCCCAAAACAAAGCAAGGGTCAACCACACCGGGCCCACCACTTGCTTTGTCTCACCGATTAAGCTTACCCTAATCACACTGGGATTACCATAATCCAAGCAGCCAACACCTATAAATTGGCACTGAGAGGTCACTATGGGGGGGGGGGGGGGGGGGCAGTCCATGAGAAGTCAGCACTTGGTAGAGTGTAGTGGGAAGAGTTGACACTATCACCATCATGGGGAGGGGGCTTGTGTGTTGGGTTTTCCTTGGGAATTGCACCATGCGAAGGGAACCACGTCCATCTCTCGGCTCCAATGGTTGATGCACACATGTATACACGCTCTTGGTAGAAAGCTTCACAACCATTGAGTCGTCTTAGAGAGCGCACCAAGTAGTTGCACCATCTTTTCTCCGTACCTCTCTATCACCACGGCGTGCCATTTGTAAATACTGCAAAAATAATTCTCCCTCACACCCCCAAGGGTTTTCATCATTTGCAAATCTCTCTCTCTCTCTCTCTCTCTCTCTCTCTCTCTTCGTGTGTAAGTTTGTGGTGTTCATATCATCGTGGTTTGCGTCCTAGCCGCTTAAAGCTAGGTGGTGCTCCCTGTTCGCTTTACCGTGGACAGCTTCAAGGCGCGCCATTCGGCCCCTGGCGTTTTAGAGTTGTCGGGGTTTGGGGTTCGGTTTGCCCCCGTCAACAACATTGGATTTTTGACCTAGTCATTTTCGACCCAGAATGCACCTAAATGCTTAGCAATGATGCCCCAATACACTTCCTATGCTTAGTTTTTGATTTTGAATTGTAAATCCTACTTATGATGAAATTAGGCCACAGGTCGGCGACGCCAAAAGCTACAAAATACTGTGATGTGTTAACGTGAATGCGTAGAGCTCTTACCTACGGTTACAATGCAACAAACGTGAGTGCAATGTGACAACCGGGAGGGAGTAGGAAGCGCGAGAAGGAGAGAAGTGAGCGCCGTTAGCTCACACTGTGTATTTCATTATCCAAAACTTACAAATAACTTACAAAAATTGGCTTTTATACCTTAGCCAAGGTTTTTGGTGGTCAAAACTAATAATTTGGGAGCTCTAACTAAAGATAGGTAATGACAGGTTGATACAATCTGGAAGCTTGTAGCTCCGGTTCAACTATTACAAGGTTTACTAAAAAAATAAGAGTTACAATATTCCCAATTTATAAAAAATAATAAGTATTTTTACATGGGAGCTTTGAAAAATGGTATCCGTGTTAGCTTGCTGCTAACACCCATGCACTAAAGTGCCCACCACATATTCCCATCTAGGAAACATTTCAAGGCACATCTCTTGACACATGGAAAGATGCTATCCTGAAGCCCACTAGTGTTTCAAAATGTTGTCAAAACCAATAGGGGATCTCGTCGCCACTTCCTTTCCTTGTTGTGCGTCACAAGACGCAATTAAGTGATCCTAGCACCCTTCACCTCAAGGCCACTGCTCCTAGCACCCTTTACCTTAAGGCCATTGTTCTTGCATTTCAAAACGCTCATCAAATGAGAGAGAGAAAAAATGCTATTGCATTTTTGTAGCATTTTAAAACGCTCACAATATGTAGCCATCACTCCTATTCCTCTTCACTACCAAAATAACACCTTTGACTAGCATTTTAAAATGCTAGCATTTTGGCCTTCTTCATCAACAACTCCTCTTGTATAGATTTTATATGCAATGGCTTCTCCACTAGTGTTTTACAACGCTTTGAAAATGCCACCAATACGATCCACATAGTGACTTTTATGTCACCTCCTTCTTCAACACATGATAATTATTTGACCTTGCTTTGATACCATGTCAAAATCGGCCATGCAGAAGCATAGAGCTTGGGAGAGAATGCACAAGAGAGAAAGAGAGAGGGACTTTCTAAACCAACAAATTGGGCAATGAATTAATGTGTGTTTACATTGGGGGTTGAGGGAGCACTTATATATTGGCATAGGGGTCTTAAGTACCCCCCTCAACATATTTCCCTACCCAAAGTCATGTCAATAAGTAAAAAAGAAATACCTACAGACATTTAATAAAGGGTATAAGCATGTTAACGTGTCACTAAAAATGCTTTCCTGGACAATGCTAGTTTTTTGTGCTTGTTAGCATATATTGAAAACCAAAGAGCAAGTGTAGCTTGAATTTAAAATGTCCATAAAAAATATTATTCCTTCTCTCCATTTTGGGGTGCGGCCTAGTTTTTCAGTTATTGAAGACGACGTGGGGTACTGGAGTCTGTGTGTGTGTGTGTGTGTGTAGTGCAGACTCCCTCTCACTCTCTCAGAGCATCGGAGACTCCTTGTGTGTGTGTATGTGTGTGTGTGTGTGTGTGTGTGTGTGTGCAACGCAGACTCCCTCTCTGTTTCTTGCAAAGCATCTCAAACTCTCTCTCTCTCTCTCTCTCTCTCTCTCTCTCTCTCTCTCTCTCTCTCTCTCTCTCTCTCTCTCTCTCTCTCTCTCTCTCTCTCGTTCTTTCGTTCGTTTGTTCGTTCATTGCATCGGGCATCCTGCCTTGGAGTTGAGTTGTTAGAGATGAGCTCCCTCTCTTTGTATAACAAAGACCTACAGATATAGAGAACCGGCATACAACCTTATTGCCACTAGTTCCAATGCTGGAAATGGAGGTACGCTGTAATATGAAGGTAAGAAAATATTGTGGGTAGCCCATTCGTTCATTTGGTCACATAATTGCATGTTTGAGCTGGCATGCTTGGAATTACAACATTAATTATTCATAGCTATTCATTTAAGTGATTTCAAGTAAGTAATGTATTATGCACATGCATAGTTTCAGGAGAAAGAAGAAGGGAGCCATTACAGGCAATGAATTACAACTCCCAGGATCTAGCTCTTTTTATTATTAGGAAATATGAGAGAGAAAAAAAGAGTAAACAACGTGATTGCAAACAGATGAAAGCTGAGCGAGGACATCATGCCGTTGAACGATGAGGAGAAAAAGAAAATCTCCTTTGGGATTGTGAGAGGCTTTGTTGGGGGTCCCATCATTGCAATAGCTCCAATGACCAACAAAATTATCAATCAGGAGGGATGAGCTACCCGGCTAGGGCATGGAAACACTCACACGATTAGTGAGCTAATCATGGCAACACAAATGGTTAACCCTACGCAGTGAGCTTCTCGGCCTATGGAGGAGCTAAGGCACAATGGAGGGTAGTCTCCACATCCACTTCTCTTCACCTCCAATCAACCCAATCACACACACTACGATTGCAAGACCGCACATAACACTAATTCTATCATGCAACATACTAATTGCAAGCACACACACATAGATCTATTGAGCACCACACTCCAATCAAACCTACCCTGCACACACAAGCAAGAGAGGGCCATCACACAAGATTAGAGAGGGATTAACCACTAATTAGTTAAGATCTAGCTAATCTAAGCATCATAGGCAATCATAAGAAGCATGAGAGAGGCATAGTGAAAGATAATGAATCATTGATTAGTGTTAATCAAGTCTCATGAGCAAAAAGAAGCTCAAGGACTCCATAGCCAAACACCGCAAGAGATCTCACCAAAGAGTGCTCTCAACAAATGAGCTTGAGAGCCCTAATTTCTTTTACACACTGCTTTATATACCTAGGGTAAAAAAATACAATTTCCGGGCGCCCAAGGCCTTTAGGCCTCCACCACTTACTAAATTTTCAATCTAGGCACATTACTGACCTGTTCTTTACAGCTTGGAACTCCCACTGAGCTCATAACACATTAAATATATTACAATGGCTTGAAATAAATTGGGAATTTACAATATGTGACCATTTTGGGAAAATGTGAAAAATGTGTATCTCCAATCTTTACTGCTTCTTTGTATTCATCCTCGATGTGCATCCGTTAGGCTTGGGCCTTTATCAGCTTTTGTTAACTGATGTTGACTCATTTAACATTCCCCCCTTCCGATTTTAGTACCCGTCCTTGAGTACTGTTGAAAAGTGTTCGTGGAGGCCGTGGAAGGTTTTGATTGGTTGTTGATGGGCTGATCGTCTTCATTTGTTGTTGAATTTGTTGATGAGGTTCAATTTGCTGCAGCATCTTGATTGGTCAGAATATGTCTGATGTGAGAGATAACGTTGCATTTGTCCTTTGTAATAGCATAATGAGGAGGCTACTGTTTATTTATGAGAAGTATGTACAAGGGAAGTAGAATGATGAGGTTCTAAATTAGGGTCTAATACTTGGATGACCAAAGGGAAAAAACCCAGTGGAAAAAAGTACCTTTGGGATACGTGATTTATTGGAGTAATTATTAGCATGGAAAATATTAATAAAGTATTGAAGGGATTATTCATTGATATGATTTCTTGAGTACTTTGGCTGAAATATTTTTGGTTTCAAGTGGGTCAACATTTGACTTGAAGTTTTGAAAGCCTGACTTGCTTGAAGAAGCTGATCCATGAGGGTTCTTTGATGTAGAGGCATATGCTGTCACATCTTCTTCTTTAATTTTTGGAGGATCCACTTTGGCCTTACCTTTGTCTACAAGATTTGTCTTCTTTACCTCTGGTCTCGGTGGCATTCTCTGCTCAATAGCTATTGTGGTTTCTCTTTGCTCTGTTTGATCTACACTTCTTGATGCCTGATTTGATTTAAGCTCTTTTGTTTGATGAAGATGAATCATCTTCAGTACGATCTTCCATTTGAATTGTGCTTGAGGAAATTGTGCCGTTGTCCCCTGGTGACCAATCTTGGTCTTCATTCTTTGTTGTCTCTGAAGACCGCATCTTGTTTGCATTATGTATCTCTCACAGCTTCTGGGCCATTGGCATTCCCATTATGATGTCGTCTGGCATATCTTTTGCTGTGATCACGTGAAATTGAGCTATGATGATCTGTGAACTTACTTCAATGGTGGTGGAGATGATTCCCCAACATTTTGCTCGTTTGTCTCCAGATATGTTCAGAAATTCAAGAGCATCTTCCAGCTCTGGTTGTCCACATCTTTTCCAAGTGCAAAAAGACATGAGGTTATTGTCTAACTGAAAATCTAGCTTTACTTCTCTTGAAAGCTTTTCTTCGTTTCCACCAACAATGTTGCACATGATCGTCTTAAGATTTATGCCTGAATTAAATGGCTTTCTTGTGGCAGTGTCCTTGACTTGAATTTTTTCTTCAACTTCTTTGCTTTGATCACCTGCTTCAATTGATGTTGACTCCATTGGTAGTAATATTGCACCTTTTTGCAATTGTTGAGGATTGTCCACCTGCATCTGAGTAACCTTTGATCTTAAAAGATTCATTGTACTGTCTGACAGAATCTGTCTCTTTGGAGGAGATTTTGGTGGTGACCTTTGTTTAGCTTTCTGGACTTTAGCTTTCATTGATTTTGACTTTTCTATCACCTGTTCTGGCAGCTTGAGGCTTTGCATCATCTTCAGATAGTCTTTGACTTCAACCGGGCCATCCTAGGGGTTTGTACAAGGTCGTGATCTTGCTGATATTCGTTACCATGTGCATCTTGATATGCATAAATGAGCTCGATCACATGTAACTGTTTGAACACTATTGGATTTGTTGGCTTTTGACTTTGATTTGTGGGGATCAACTGAAACTTCTGTCCTTGATGATCTTCTTAGAGGCATTTATCTACAAATTCTAATGGAATCTGGGTCAATTGGAAACTTCCAACAACCATATGATCTTTCAATGGTTTCTGCCTTGAAGGGGTTTGCTGGTTAGAGGCTTTAGGGCTTCTAACTAGTGTAGCATTGCCAGGTACATAAGCTGAACTTGATGGATTTGCAGCTCCCCCTTCCTAGGGTGATCACGATAGCCTGCTTCATTGTAAGAGTTCAAAATTGTTTCGCTCTGGTTTAGTCTCACCTTTTGGGACTGTGAAGGTACACTTCGAAAAAAACTCTTGATGTTTGGCATCTGCAAACGTTTTGCATAGTTTCCTATGTATCTCCGTGAAACATGACAAATTATTTCCCAAGTCAAGTTGTAGATAGCAGTATCTTTGCCCTGATATTGTATATCCCATGGGTCTCCTATGATATGAGCTTCTGTTGTTTCAGGACCCAAGGCATTATAGATGCTAGACTCTCGTCTATATCTACGACTGTTTTGGTCAAAGTATATGCTCGTTTAATCACAACATCGAAGATTGATTTCTGATGGAGGAGAGTTTGGCTCTGAACAAATTTCTGGGTTCACTCGGGTAATGATCCTTCAGCTCTAGAGAGGATGGGCTATAATAGATTCTTTCCTCTGAAATGAACCATCCTTTCTGATCTATCACTGGATGTACTTCTATGAGCTGGTATGTGGGCCGTTCAAACACTGGTTGATTTTCTGTACAATTTCCCTTTTTGGTCTACATAGTGTGCATATGAATTATGGGTGCCATACAATGCTATCATCATTCTGTTTGATATGTCCCTTAGACTCGTGAGTGATTGCACACTTGTAGCAGTGGATGCAGAATCATTTGCAAATTTAACAGTCTTTTCAACATTCGGTGATATCTCGACACTTTGACTAAATTCATGCAAGAATTTGTTGTTCAAAGAATAAATTTTAAGCTTTTCAGGTGCCCGAGCATCTTTATGTTGGCTTTGAACTTGCAATGCTTTTACTGGTGCTTCTAATGGTAATGCAGAATTATCTGATTGCATTAAAAGTGACGAGTTAAATGCACTTACATCGAGATTCGCATTCCCAATTTTCTCTGTACCTTGCTTGGCAGTTGATGTATCCCTGTTGTTTGGATTTCTTGGACAATCTTCAAAAAAATATCCACCTTTTTGTCCACAATCTGAGCAATACGCCAAGACTGGTGGTATTTCAACTGAATCTGTCATGTCAAGCTCTAGATGAGAAGTTTCTGTTTTTGTGCTTGCCAAGTTGTTGACATCTTCTTTTAAAACACTGAGCATCAAGCTGTAGATTGCTCCATCTTGACCTTTGTACCGTCGTTGACTTGGTTCTCCAATTAGACTGGCTCCTATTGGTTGATCTGTTGGATCTTGCAATTCTGGTTCTCGATTTTAGATCTGACCACTATAATCCATGTACAATGACCCTGATTGCATATGCACTAAATGGTTGCTTTGCTGGCTTGTGCAGATTTCTAGATAACCACTTGGGTTGATTTTTTGAACTTCTATCTGCACTTCATCTTTGAGCTTGCAATACCTGGCTCCACTGAAGTTTGTGAACATCTGGGAGTTTTTTGAATCTGGCTTTACTTTGATCAATAGGATCTTGGCTCCTGCGCTGCTTTTGTTGCTCATAAGATACCTATGACCTTCTGTATCTGTGTACAAAAATTTATCCCTATTGTAGCCATATAGCTGCAGAATCTGCTCTGTTGCGGTTGTACTGATGTTGCCATTGCTAATAGCTTGCTCTGTTGTATCTGAATTCTCGGCTTGATTTGAGTCCATGTTGACCGGTTTTGTAAAAACTGTCACCTAGCAGTTTTAGGTGTTGATTAGCAAAATCTTTGCTGCTCGTACTAGCCTAATCTGCAATGGTATGCGAGTTGTGCCCCTGTTCGTCCGATTAGAATCTAATTTGCACTGCTATACTTGCACCTGCTCGTTTCTTGCATGCAAAATTTTGAAATTTATTTGTCTGATGCTCCACTGCTTGGAGTTGGTCTTTTTGCTCGTTTTTTTCCGACCGATCTTTTGCCTCGCTTTGCGCGGTGTACTTAGTTTGTGGTGTTTGATCGGTGTGCAGTACACTTTTCGGCTTTGCTTTTTTCTTTTGATTTGCTTGGCGTGTGATTTTTTGCTACTCTGGGTTTTTTTGGCTTTTTCTGGTATTTCTGACGGCTTTCTTTTTATTTTTCTTAAATTTTGATGAAATTTTGAATATTTTAATTGTTTTATCTTTTTAGTCTTTTTAGGATTTTTTAATGATTTTTTTTTTGAAAAGGTTTTGATTTTGAGGAATTTTTTTGAAAATTTTAGATTTTTTTGAAGATTCTATGAAATTTTAGTGATTTATTTTGTTTTTTCGATCAATTTTTAATTTTTAGTGAATTTTTTGAGCTTTTATGAAATTTTTATGTTTTTAGGGATTTATCTGTGTCAATTTTTGATATTTTTTATGAATTTCCTAAGATGTTCTTTGTTTTTTTTAAAAATAAGTTTTTAAAATTTTTAAAGATTTTCTAATTCTTTTTTGAAAAATTTTAATTGAATTTTTGTTTTTTATTCTTTTTTATGATTTATTTGATTTTTTGTGAATTTTTATTTGATTTTTCTATTTTATAAAGTTTAAAAACCCCTTTTTTTCTTTTTTAATTTGATTTTAAAGCTTTTTAGATTTTTTTTTTTTTAATTGGATTTTTTGATTTTTTGATGCTTTTAATACTTACCTTGAGGCTTGCTTACCTGTCTGCGACTCTGCACGCGGGGTTGACCTCGAGCTGGCAGCGGGTTGAAGGCAAGTAGCACCGAGCGATCAGCGCATGGATGGCGGGCTTGAAGCCGCGCTAATTGCTACCAGCTTGTGCTTGGTGCGCAGAGGCAACGGTGACGTGGCATGGCTGTGACGAGAGGGACAAGCACGCAACGGCCTTTGAAGGCGGGGTAGAGAGAGCGAGCGAGATGGCAAACGCATGCAGCTGACAGCGGGACCCGGGGGGGGGGGGGGGGGGGGGGGGGGGGGGGGGAAGTGGTACACGAAAATGGAGGAGCGTGTGTGTGTGTGTGTGTGTGAGTGTGGGTTAACTACGAGACAAAAAGGGGGGGGGAGAGAGAGAGAGAGAGAGAGAGAGAGAGAGAGAGAGAGAGAGAGAGAGAGAGAAAGAGAGAGGAGAGAGGGGGGTTAATAATCGGAGTCTGGGAGAGGAGGAGAGAGAGGAAAAATTAGAGAGAGAATGTGAATAAGCGTTAGCAGTCGGGGGAGAGAGAGTGAGAGTGGTAGTGTGTGTGTGTTATGGGTGGTGTTCACACGTCACGAAGCGCGAGAGAGCGCGACGGCAACAACAGAAGAAGAAAGAAAAAGGATTGTTGTAACGTCGTAGGAAACTATCCCAAGAGACCGTAAAGATCTATCCGACGGGGAGAACTCATGTGCCAAAAGGCACGGACGTGAATCCTTTTTTAATTTATTCATTTTATTTTAATGTCCAAAACTGCCAAAAGTAGGTCGAAAATTAGCTGAAAGAGCTAAAATTCACCCGAAAATCCCAAAAATTGCTAGAAAAGTCCCAAAAATTCCCGGAAAATTCTAGGAATCTTAGAAAGCACCGACATTCACAATTGAACATTTCCAATACGCAAAAGCACACCAAAAATAGCAAATTTTATCGAAAATGCAATTTACGACACAATCATCAACCCGATCCCCGAAAATAGCGAAACGCTCAAAACTCGGCAAACGGAAGCTCAAATGGGCTTGAAATCAAGCCATAAATACGCACGCAAAACAACTTGTAAAGATTGCACAATATCAATTTTTTATGGAATTAAGCGAATATTAATGCAAAAATTAGCAAAAAATTACCAAAAAATTATCCGGAAAACCAAGAATTTTCTAAAGATTCTTCACACATTGGGGAATAGTGCAGCCAAATAAAATTGCAAAAATGTCATCAATTCAATTGCCAAACAATTTTATCGCTAAAATCAAGACTAGGCAATTAAATCGGCAAAATTACCGACAAAATTAGGTCAAAAATTGACGCAATTGGAGTGTGTAAATCCCTGTTTTGAGCTCAAAAACACATCAATTAACCATTACACACATCAAATATGCAATCAAAACATTGAACTGATCATGTAGATTTAACACTTTTTTAGGCACACACACTAATAAAATTGGCAGTTTTTACCAATCTTTAGATGCGCACACAAAAGGGCAAATTTTGTCGAAATTGCAATGTGATTTCACAAATCATTAGTTGGGCATGAGCACAACACAAATCAATCATCATAATTGAAAAATCAATAAGCACACTTTGATTTTTAGGTGCACAAACATGGGCAAAATAATGCACACACCTAAAATTAAGCATACATACACTCAATTAGAATGCACACACACTTGATTTTAGTGCACACACACTTGCAATTGACCATCTAAGCATGCAATTAACTCGATTAGGCACCCAATTAGTAACCCACATTCACCAATTAGCAATTGAAACTTGTCAAATTCATGCGCCACCAAATCTTAAAAATTTCGGCATTACGACGGCATGAAAATGAATAATTGGAAAATTTTCAATCCATAACATCAACATTGCATTCCAACAACATAGCATAGCATTACATTGCATCATCATGGTGGGATCTCTACACAATTCTACACATCTTTAGATTCTAGGGAGGTTGAGAATACCACCTTGATTACCTTTCCATTGAAGAGCAATTGAATGGTTGAATGCTCCAATCCTTCATAGCAAATTAGTAAGCTAACAAAAATTAGTGAAATTAGCAAGGGGTTAGTGTGAAATTAGAATGTGTAAACACACAATTGGCAAGATACGGTGACACATTAAGGCATTATGAACACATTGCTTCATGCACACACATCCAAAATCCACAAAAACATAAACACACAAGTGAAATTAGTGAGGGAATGCATTCGATTATGCCACAATTACACTAGCGTAGGCCATCGTCCCCGGAAACGGCGCCAAATGTTAGGGGTCCGATCGTTACAATAGCTCCAATGACCAAAAAAATTATCCATCCGGAGGGATGAGCTACCCGGCTAGGGAATGGAAACACTCACACGATTAGTGAGCTAATCATGGCAACACAAATGGATAACTCTACGCGGTGAGATTTTCGGCCTATGGAGGAGCTAACCACAATGAAGGGCAGTCTCCACATCCACTTCTCTTCACCTCCAATCAACCTAATCACACACACTACGATTGCAAGACGCACACAACACTAATTCTATCATGCAACACACTAGCAAGCACACACACATAGATCTATTGAGCACCACACTCCAATCAAACCTACCCTGCACACACAAGCAAGAGAGGGCAATCACACAAGATTAGAGAGGTATTAACCACTAATTGAAGGAGTACGAGCGGAAGTGCGACGCGAGAGAAAGTGCGAGAAGAAGAGCACGACGATATGGTGAACTCGCTCTACTGTAATGTGCAGAGCATAGTGAGTTCTTATTAGGTTTTTACAAAAGAATATGTGTACATACCTGGCGGCCCGCCCACTTACCTGGGCAACCACATTGGGCTTTATACCCCAACAACCTCCCAATTAAAGTCCAATGTGGTACTTTAAGTGTGAGAGAAGCTAGTATACAAGCTAATATACAAGAGATGTAGAGAAGTGATGTACTACCCTACCCCTAACTGCTTGCGAAAATGCTCAAAGCTCTCTGAGGGAAGTCCTTTTGTAAGTAGATCAGCAGGATTTTCTGTGGTGTGAACTTTGACAAGCTGAAGTTGCTTATCCTCGAGCATTTCCCTGATGAAATGATACTTCACATCCACATGCTTTGTCTTTGAGTGATAAACTGGATTGCGAGCCAATTGTATAGCACTTTGACTATCACAATATAACACAGGCATCTCTTCTTTGATTCCCAAATCTGTTACTAGTCGATTAAGACAAATTGATTCTTTGCATGCCTCTGATGCTGCAACATATTCAGCCTCTATAGTAGAGTGAGTAACACAATCTTGTAATCTAGAACGCCATGATACTGCTCCACCAGCCAATGTAAAGACATACCCTGACGTAGACCTTCGGTTGTCTAAGTCACCTGCATAATCTGAGTCTGTAAAACCTTTTACACTTAGCTCCTGACTCCCATAGCATATACGCATACTCTTTGTAGCTTTCAGGTATCTCAATATTCCTTTCACTGCCTCCCAATGTTTCTTGCCTGGGTTTGACATGTATCGACTTACTACTCCCACTGTAAATGCAATGTCTGGGCGAGTAGCAATCATGGCATACATCAAACTACCCACTGTACACGCATATGGAATCTTATCCATTTCAGCCTGTTCTTCCTCAGACACAGGACAATCTTGTTTGCTAAGTTTCACATATGGTGGAAATGGAACACTCAGTGCCTTTCCCTTCTCCATATTGAAACGTTGCAAAACCTTGTCAATATACTCTGTTTGAGATAACCAAATCAACTTCTTTGATCTGTCTCTCTCAATGCGCATACCAAGTATATGACTTGCCTCACCCATGTCTTTCATGTCAAACGATTTTTCCATCTTTGACTTCAAAGCTGAAATTTCTTCCAAGTGCTTGCCAGCAATCAACATGTCATCCACATACAAAATAAGGATCAGTCAACTACCATCCTTAGCCTTCTTTGTATATAGACAGTGATCGAACTCACTACGTTTGTAGCCTTGAGAAAGCATAAACTTGTGGAATTTATGGTACCATGCCCTCGGTGATTGTTTTAAGCCATAAAGACTCTTTAACAACTGGCATACCCAATCTTCCTTGCCTTTCTCAACAAACCCTTCTGGCTGCTGCATGTAAATTTCCACATCTAAATCACCATGCAAGAACGCTGTCTGGACATCCATTTGGTGCAACACCAAATCTAATATGGCAACCAATGCAAGAAAGCATCTCAATGTAGTTATATTGACCACCGGAGAGAAGACTTCATCAAAGTCAATGCCTTGTTCTTGCTTAAAGCCCTTGGAAACAAGCCTTGCTTTGTACTTTGGCTGACTATCATGAGCGGTGATCTTATACCTGTAAACCCATTTACAAGGTAGAGCTGTTTTGCCCCGTGGTAATTTAACTAGCTTCCATGTCTTGTTTTTATGCAGAGCTGTCATCTTTGATTGCATGGCCAATTGCCAATTCCCGAAGTCCTTCATTTGCACTGCTTCCTTGTAACATGAACGCTCATTGCAATCAGTCAACATGACATAGTTCATAGATGGAACAAACCTATCAGGAGGTCGCGTGACACGTCCAGATCTACGCACAATAGGTGGCTCAGGCTCAGCCACAACCTGTGGTTCCACTCTATCCTGTCCTTGCTCCTCTTGAGCCCTGACATTTTGTCTTGCACGTGCAGGTTCATCTTCTTGGAAGACAACTCTTCTAATCTCCTCAACCCTCTCTGGTTTAGAATGATATTTGGATTCATTAAAGTGAACATCATTGCTGCGGACAACCTTTCTAGATTCGGGATCCCAAAGTCTCTACCCCATCTCACCAGAATTACCATAGCCTAGAAAGATGCACTTTCTACTCTTTGGCTCAAGTTTGTTCCTAAATTCCTTTGGAATGTGAGTATATGCCTCACAACCAAAGACTCTGAGATGCTTGTATGAGGGCATTTTGCCTGACCATACCATCTCTGGCA
Organism: Adiantum capillus-veneris; assembly: GCF_014529385.1. Taxonomy (NCBI): domain Eukaryota; kingdom Viridiplantae; phylum Streptophyta; class Polypodiopsida; order Polypodiales; family Pteridaceae; genus Adiantum; species Adiantum capillus-veneris. The sequence goes on along the minus strand of NC_140947.1, from coordinate 51,841,853 downwards.
CTGAATCCTTCTGCAAAACCTTGCTAGGAGATCTATTTACAAGATGAACAGCTGTTGATACAGCTTCAGCCCAAAACCCATTTGGCAGCTGTGCATTAGACAACATACTTCTGACCATCTCTTGTATGGTCCTATTCATCCTCTCAGCAACACCATTTTGAGGAGGATTGTAAGGAGCAGTAAGTTCAAGTTTTATACCTTTGGACTCACAAAAGTCCTGAAAGACCTTTGAAACATACTCTCCACCATTGTCAGTGCGTAAGCATTTAAGCTTCTTGCCACTCTGATTCTCCACAAGTGTCAAAAACGTTTTGAAAACACTAAACGCTTCATCCTTGTGCTTGAGAAAGTAAACCCATACTTTCCTCGAGTAATCGTCTATAAATGTCATAAAGTAAGAAGCTCCCCCTAGAGATAGGTTAGGCATAGGTCCACACAAATCACTATGAACAAGTGCCAACTGTGTATCTCTTCTACTGCTTCTATGCTTATGTGGCTGCTGTGTTTGCTTACCATACAGACAATGTTCACAGAATTCAAAATCATTAAATGAAAAGCCAGGCAAATAACCAAAACGAGACAAGATTTCCATTCCCTTCTTGGACATATGTCCTAACCGGCTATGCCACAAAGAAACGTTCGGCTGCTCGGTTACATTGATTACATTTTTAGAGACATTTGATACATAAATCATGTAAAGTCCTCCAGACTTTACTCCATGTGCTACTGTCATAGAACCCTTGGATATCTTCCACATGTTCTGTCCAAAAGTGGTGACGTAGCCAGCATCATCAAGTAAACCTGTGCTGATCAAGCTCTTTGTAATTGCGGGAACATGTCTCACATTCTTCAGCGTGAAAGAAGAGCCATTCTGAAACTTCAATTGAACATCTCCAACACCTAAGATCACACATGTCTGCCGATTGCCTAGCCGAACATGATCTTTAGTGGTCACATAAGAGGTAAACCACTCCTTGTTGGGAGACACATGAAGTGATGCGCCTGAGTCTATAATCCAGTCACTCAGTGCATTTCCATCAGATGCTGTAAGAAGAGCTGAGTCCATTGTATTCTTCAAGAAGTAGATGTCTCCTGACACTAGACTGTCATCCTCTGCAACAGTGTTTGTCACATTTATTTCTTGAATCTTCAATGAGGACTTGTTCTTCTCACCATGGTCTTCAACTTTCTCTTTGCCTTTTTCTGCTTTCCATTCTCTGCAGTCTCTTTTCATGTGACCCTTCTTGCCACAATGGTAGCATTCTATGTCACTCTTGCCTTTAGCACTGCGAGACTTGCTACGAGACTGATTCCTCTTTCCACCTTTGTACTTTTCTTTGGTCCTTGCCCTGACAACTAAGACTATTCCTTTGCCTTTGTCCATTGTCTTTCTATTGGTTTCTTGAGTAAGCAGACTTCCTTCTACACCTGCTATGTTCACACCATCTGGAGGTGTAGAATTACTCAAAGCTGTGCGAAAGTGTCCCAACTTTCCGGCAATGTGATCAACAGGAACATAGCTCTAACAGGTTCATCAAACTTGACACCTTGAGCTGACAACTGACTATAGATTGTGTTGAATTCATTCAGATGATTGGACATAGGCATCCCTTCTTTCATCTTCAAGTGAACAAGCTTCTTAAGCCATTATACCTGTGAAGCTGCACTCTGCTTCTCATAAAGATCACTCAGCGTTAACCATGCTTGATAAGCCGACATCTCGTCCGCTACATTGAAGTAAACGCTTTCTGCCAAAGTCAGCATAATGGTAGAAAGTGCCAATTCATCCATTTCGCTCCATTCATCTTCGTCCATATCTTCTGGTTTTATCCCCTTGAGCTTTATAGGTTTTATCTGCTTCTTTTGTACCAACACGTGTCAAATCTGCTTCTTCCACAATGGGAAATTGGTTCCATCCAGCTTCTTGATATTGTAAAGAGCAGTGTCCTGTGATCCAGCCATAGCTACGCTTCACAGTAGTTTAATTTTCTGGGAAAAATTCGGCAGAGTTTCCCCTGTAAACTGACCCTGAACCAATATCAACCTGTCAAATGAACCAAGAAAGCTTCAGATTCTGTAGAAATTTTGGCAGAGTCTCCTTTGTAAAATGGCTCTTGTGTACTAAAAACAGACCAAAAAACAGCTCAAAGAACACTGTCTCTCTGACACTGTAAGCTGTGGGTAAACCTGTCCTGCACCTGTACTGTCTCTCATTGTCCTATCACTGTCCTGTAAGGATAGACTACGACAATGCCTCAACGGCAGTAAAGCAAAGATGCAATCCCAACTGTCCAACTCACAGTCAATACATCCTAGCTGCCTATCTAAGGGTGCTCGAGGGATCGCTCCAAGACCTGTATCACCGAAAGGATCTCAACATTCGAGAATCCCCCAGCTCAATTAAACCTCACTCGACCCTCAACAAAGGCTGCAGTAAATCTGACAGTACATAGACTTCCCACAAAGTCATACATCCACAAATTTCCCACTATATGCTCTAACCGCTGCGGCGAATGTTTGCTGCGTGACTCACAACCAGCAAACCCTCAACAGACATACATCATCTCTGACAATACATCCCATGTGGAAGTACCTGCAATGTCAGGATGAAATCTGGAATATCAAGCAGCAAACACAAGCTACCTGATGAACTAGTGGATGTCGCCTACAGTCTGTGTGTAGATGCTCCCGTGTCGTATGTGACACGCCTCCAAGAACTGTGAGCCGTCCTTCGATATGTAGACAGCCACAAATCAACACTCTGGGAGTGTCGATATCCTCAGTACCTGCAATCGTAGGCCGAAAACCCCAAATTTGCAGATTCGGATCTGCACCCGTCGAGACCACGTAGTCGAAAAAGGCTTGCGCAGACCTTTGTTGACGCCGAACGGTGGCCGAGATGACCTCAAAATGAAATTCTGACAACAACGAGCCCTTCAAGTTCGCCCACGAGATTTGGGGCCGTGTCTTCGCTTGTCGAATTTCACTCCAATCTGAGCTGGTGGCTCTAGCCTCCTGCAGTGCTGCCCCGAGCCTCGATCTGAGCTCTAATACCAGTTGAAGGAGTACGAGCGCAAGTGCGACGCGAGAGAGAGTGCGAGAAGAAGAGCACGACGATATGGTGAACTCGCTCTACTGTAATGTGTAGACCATAGTGAGTTCTTATTAGGTTTTTACAAAAGAATATGTGTACATACCTGGCGACCCGCCCACTTACCTGGGCGACCACATTGGGCTTTATACCCCAACACTAATTAGATAAGATCGAGCTAATCTAAGCATCATAGGCAATCATAAGAAGCATGAGAGAGGCATAGTGAAAAAGAATGAATCATTGATTAGTGTTAGTCAAGTCTCATGAGCAAGGAGAATCTTAAGGACTCCACAGCCACACACCTCAAGAGCTCTCAACAAATGATCTTGAGAGCCCTAATATCTTTTACACACTGTCGTATATACCTATGGTAAAAAAATGCAATGTCCAAGCACCCGAGGCCTTTAGGGCTCCACCACTTACTGAATCAGCAATCTAGTCAAACTACTGACCTGTTCTTTACAGCTTGGAACTCCCACTGAGCCCGTAACACATAAACAATATTACAATGGCTTGAAATAAATTGGGAATTTACAATACGTGACCATTTTGGGAAAATGTGAAAAATGTGTATCTCCAATCTTTACTGCTTCTTTGTATTCATCTTCGATGTGCATCCATAAGGCTCAGGCCTTTAGCAGCTTCTGTTAGCTGATGTTGACTCAGTTAATAGTCTTGAAGAGTAGGACTCAAGGTTTTAGTACATAAGAAAAGTGGGAAATGTGGAATCTTGTTGCTCAACATCTGCTTGTTTGGGCAATCCATGATCAATCTTTAATGGAGGAGGCTGCTGTGCAGAGTGTAAATGTCTCCAATATCCGCAACACACTGGCTACTATCAGGCAGCCGGGTTAGGAGTTTTTTTTGAAGAATACAACATTGCAGATGATGTTGAATTCAAAGGAAAATATGCCTATTACAAAATTGTCCAGGGTCTTAAAAGTCAGCCGCCACACCTTGTTCAAGGCAAAATCATAGCGGGCGAAGCCTAGTGTCTATGGTCGATTGAATTCATTGGTTGCATATTGCAAGAAACACCATCATATCCCTATCACAAATGAAATTAAGAAATTGGTCTACACATTTTGGAGATTTGAGACTCGCGTTTCACCCAACAAGAAGGATGTTTGCTGAAAGAGAGGTGGGGAGGAAAAGCTACATTAAACACCCTCTGTATCTCCAAGACCAAGTTGAAGCTCTTCATCGATCATAAATATGTAGCTCATGGCAAGGACAACAATTCAAGGATTGTCTACTTTGGTTTCCAGATGATGTTGCTGTCTCAAATGTTGAGTTTGCCAAGAATTACCCCTTCAAGGAGCAAAATAGATTCAATCAATGCATTGGCACTCTAGTCAGGTAACCGTTTTTGTACACATAACATACTACCGCAAGGCAAGGGAGGTAGTCAAAACAATCCACTTCTTCATATTAGATGACAAGGTGCATGACACATTGTTTGTGTAACATTGCTTCATGCTACACCATGATTGGTTACAACAAGAGGGTGTCACTCCTATGCAATATTGGGAGTGGTCCGATGGCACGGCCTTGCAGTTCAATGGAGCCATGCCTTTCTATTTTGTTGCAAGATATGGTAGACTCACATGTATTGGGATGAGATGGTTCTTCTTTGGATCAGGGCATGGCATGGGCAAACATGATGGTGCAAGAGATGTTGCAAAAAGAACCTTGACCCATGAGCAACTAAAATCGCATGAAGCTATTTTGTCGTGTGCAGTAGATGTGATTGCCTATTGCCAGGCCAACACGTCGTAGGAAGCACCTGCATCATATCCTTCAAAAGAAAGAGAATGTGACCGTGTGTTCTAGGAGGTTAAAGAGGGGGATGTGAACAGGAAAGTCAAGTGGAATTGTGCCATTGCGGAAAAATCTCTCTCTCTCTGCATGCTTTGTGTGGTCACAACCCACATGATCCAATTTCCCTTTCAACAAGAAGCTTGGCATGGTTCTGTGATGCATGCATGCACGAAAGGTGGAATCGCTGCATCAATAAAGATCGCGTGAAATCTTGGGATAATCATATTTTGTTGCCATTATCTGATGAGGTTTGGGCAAATTTTGAGACAACAGATGAAGTTTCAACAAAGGAAGGCATTGGCTATGATGGCTTCACATATGAAGGTCATCATGATGTGTTGAGTAGTAGTCTATGTGCTGGCGACACTTTTGCTATAACTCCATATGCTTCAACCAATGACGAGGATGTGGATTTCTACCTCGTCAAGTGTGTTGCAGCAAAGGAGAAGGTGGAGAAGGGGTACATCGATGAATGGAGCAATGTAATGGACATAGGCTCATATGTTGTTCAAGTACTGTATTACAAACAATTGGATGCATACACCTTCAAGCTAGACCACAAGCAACCCATGGTCCACCTACTTTCACATCTAGTGTGATGTATCAAAATACCTATAGAGCACATCCCAAGGAGAAGGCAGGTGTACCCAATCACCCTAGAAAGCTATGAAGCAATATGTAATAGCATGCCCTTCAATTTTTAAGTTGTAACCATTGGATTATCAATATAATTCTTAATACAAACAATGCAATTTTATCATAAAATTGGTTCTATGTCACTTGTGCGCACTGTGTATACATGGCTTTGGTGTCTATAACAACCAGTAACTGAGTATGCTAGCTAGCATAAATACGTATGCTAACTAGAATATAGACTATTCTAACAAGAATACATAGAATAACTAGCATCAATGCTAACTAGCATAAGTGGGTATAGTAACTAGATTAACTGGGTATGCTGACCACCATAGCCACTATGCTAACTAGCATACATAGCATAAATAGCATGTATCCTAACTAGCATAAAACCCTATGCTAACTAGCATACAAACTCTCCTAACTTGCATACAGACTCTTCTAACTAGGATACATTGCATAACTAGCATGTATGTTGACTAGCATAACTGGGTATGCTAACTAGCATAGAGAGTACCATTCATGCTTGTTACAATGATCTATACTATCAACAAATTGGGTAAGTCAACTGGCTTATTGAGTGTGAAAAGCAGCCCTCAATATGCTACCATTGCATTTATATAATGTTAACAAGACCAAACGCCAACACAACACAAGGTATGGCCCCAAAAAATACAACGGTACAAAATTTGTAAACATTACTATTTGGAACGAAAGTCATAATAAATATGAACATTGTAAAGGCAATCTTGTCACAATATTACAACTTTTTATCATAGTGCATAAGTTTACAAGTATGCAAAGAGTCTGGACTACTCTTCAAAATGCTTGTGCTGCTTAGGGCGGTTGTACTTGTACCCAGTGTGCTTGTGCTCTTGGATTTGCTGAGCCTTTGTTTCTTGCATTGGCCTTTCTACTTCAAATTGCTACTGCTTCTCTAATATTTCCCTCTTGAGCCTTTCCCTCTCATGCCTTTTTTAAGCTTCTTCATGAGCCTTCCTTTGTTTGGGACACGTCTCTACCCTCCACTCAGCCTCATTGCTTTCTCATAGATCTGCTTGCAGCTTGTTGAAGACTGTATCAGAAAACACGTATGAGAAAATATCAAACCCATTGGTTGTTGTATATGATGCACGGTCCTCTGATTGCAGCCACAAAATCAGCCAGGGAGCCAAAGTGTCTACCAAAAACCGTTGTCATTGCTCAACAGTGTGGTCCTCTAACTTGGGAGTAATAAGCCAACTTTCTCCAAGGTTCTGGCACACTTTGTACTTACTGCCATCAATGATTAGAGTGTTTTTGGGATCGAGCTGCGTTAAGCCCCTCCAAAACATACTCATGTTCTTGAAGAAAACTATGTATCAGCCAAGGCACCTTACCACAATGCTCCTATGCCAAAACACCTATCATCCTTGCTTGTTGCAGTTTAAATATTGTGTCTAATATTGCATTTAATTTACGCTGCATGCTGGTGCTCCATATGTACACATGGAAACATTGGAGGCATTAATCCAAAAATTGGTGGGTGTCTTTGTGACAAAATACGCACCGCTATCTTCCATACAATACTTTATCATTTTCCCTACATATTCAGGGAAAACTTTATCTTGATTTGACCTACAAATTTAACCAGTAAGCCATTGAAATCAAGAACCAGAGAGCACTTCTCGTCAACCAACAACTTGGGTACCCATATTGGGTCCGACAGCAGATACTACTCGGCAAAAATAACTTCCCCTAAGGGATGAACAAAATTCAAGTACTCATCAAATTTTCTATGGTGTTTAAGGTAGTAGTCTAGGTGCTTCTGAATCTCATCTTTTTCTTTTCTCAGATGTCTGGCCTTGGTGATACATCTTTTTTGTATTTTTTTCAATACAATGGCAACATACATATCATGAAAGGCAATTTATTGTAGTTTCTCTTTCCCTGCAACACAATAAAGGTATCAAATGAATACATCATAAAGGACAAGAAAAAACTACTAAACTGTTGCACAGAGATATAATTATGCCAACAAGATTTTCTCCATTATAAATACTTAGAGAGATACATGCCATAAGATGTGCATCTTGCTAGCACCATAAAAACTGGGCACAAAAGAGAACAGATTCAACATAGTTTTGCCAAGCGCGTGAGTGAGTGGATTTGTTTTCACCTTTGGTAAGGTCGGTTAAGCCATCCTGGGTGATCTTTGGGGCAAAACAAGCATTCTCTCCAGGATCTTCTGGATTTTGTTCCAAGATACCTTTCCTCTTTACCTTCACTTTGTTTACAAAACCCAAGAAAGGGCTGTCATCACCGATGTCTTGCACATTTTTCCCACTTCCAGTCCTCATAGATTCCTCTTGCACACTCCTGACTGTTTCCTTTGAAACACTTATTTCATCAGCTGCAGTGGGCATGGGTTTGGCATGACTGATCGTGATGAAGTCATCATCGTCATCCATTTCTTTACTGTCTACAACACCCTTGGGTGAGTTTGCTTGCTGCGGTGTCACATTTATCACTTCATGCATTACTTCCAGCTCATCCAAGCCATCATTATAGGGATTCTCTTCTTCGATCCTTTTCTTGACTTGATCCTTGTCATGTATACTTCCCACATCATCAATTGCTGTGTATTCCTTTCAAACATTAATTATCATATCCAAATTGATAATAAAAATGCAAAACTGGATTGTTAACACAACAATTAGCATATTGAAAATGCTGTTATGCATGGGATGTGTGGTAGTTAACATAATGACTATGTCCATATATACAATATGCTACGTAGCATATCATTATGATTGCTTGTGTACTTAGAATGCCAATAATCATTCCAAGTTTTGCATTACATGTACTTGGAATGCTAATTAGCATAATTGGTTATGCTAACTAGCATACTGCGTCTGCTAGCCACCATACCCACTATACTAACTAACATACAAACTAAGCTAACTAGAAAAAAAAGCATGCGCCTTTAGTCTCTCACAGTATGCCAGCAAGCATATAATGTCATGACTAACATAACTGGGTATGCTAACTAGCATAAGTGGGTAACTAGCATACATACTATTCTAACAAGAATACATAGAATAACTAGCATAACTGCGTATGCTAGCCAACATACCCAATATGCTAACTAGCATACAAACTATTCTAACAAGCATACAAAGAATATCTAGCATAACTGGGTATGCTAGCCAACATATCTAGTATGCTGGCTATCATACATACTATGATGAATAGCATACATATCATAATAAGCATGTATGCTGACTAGCATACACAGTAGAATAACAAGCATAACTGTGTATGCTAACTAGCATAGAGACTATGTTGACTAGCATACACAATAGCATCTATGCTAACGAGCATACAGAGTACGTTGTATGCTAACTAGCATAACTGGCATGCTGGCCACCATAGCCAAGATTAGGAGGAGGTAAATGACAAGCTAAATGAGGCCAAAGGAGTGGATATGATGTTCAATACTAACGTGCCAAAAGTCAACTCCCTTAGGAGAGAATTTCAATGTGGTACAAAATGGTATGACTCTAGCTTCTAAACTTGAACATGTCAAATGCTCTATAACAAGTGAAGCAAGTGCACTCAATGAGCTTGAAACGATTGAATCCATGCAGCCAAAAATGGAACTTTTAGAGCAATCAAAGACTAATGAAGTGGTGGTGCATTGGCAAGAGAAAATGAAGGTACATGTGAAGGTAAAGGAGAAAATCACATTGGAGCTACAAACCCTTTGAGGAGCCAAGATCTATCAAAGACTCATGAAGCAAAACAAGCTGCTCTACAACCAATTGAGGAGTAAGGTAAGTTTTTACCCTATCAACTAGAGTCTACTAGGTCTCTAAGAGATATATTGGCTTCAAGGCCTATGCTCCACATAATTGAATGAGGGGTTAAGTATAGTTTCCTAGTGTACAAGACATGGATCCTTTGAGGTGAATCTAAGCTTGGACACTCTAAGTCTAGATCTAGCTTGGAAGATCTTCTTTATAAAGAAAGCTAGAGATTGCATTCTCCATTGGTTCTCACATTATAGGCAAAAGCTTCTAGCTCACATAACTAGGTAGCTTGTAAGATGATCTCATTCTAGTCAATGATTGTACTGATGATCATAGGAGCCTTCTTGCTATATCTGCATATCTTCTCTTTAAAAAACTTTCAACCAAGTCACTAAAACAAAATCCATCAAATCTACTACAATGAAATGAAAAAATAGGTGGTATATGTAGAAAAAGTGTTGCCTCAGAGTCCAATTTCCCTAAAAAATGCCAAATCATGGTAGCAACACACTCCTAAACAAAGGGATCTTAGTGGTCTTATCTACAATAACTCCACTTACAAGAATTTCCGTGGTGTTAGAATGTGGAAATGGAGCAAGCATCTAGTTCTTAGCTCTACTCAAATGTAAAGCAAAGTGAAACTTGATCGCTCACCAAATTTAGAACATACTCAGACTACATGCTTCAAAAAGAGTGTAATGATGACTATCCTCAACATCCAAAAGCACATAGAAAAGGTGCAAGGTCCAGTGAGGCTTACATAAGAGATAGTGGATGAAGTAGTTTTTGGGTCAAGATTGAACGGATCACCATCATAGCTACAAAGGGACCTTAATGCTACTACTATTGTTTCTTAAAGATAGTGAGCAACTACGACAAGTACCCTTACTGCAAGATGTTTAATTTAAATCTCCAAAGGCTTCTACATAAAACCTATATATATTGACAAGTGTAAAGCTAGAATGCATGCTCAACAAATGACTCTACAATATGTGCTATCTTATGCTTGTACAATGGAGAAATCTAGAGACTCATCTATCTTGAAGGCTTCATCCTATCTAAAGCCAAGGCTATCCAAAGCTAGATACTCACCTATCTTGAAGGCTTCACCCTCTCTAAAGCCAACTATCCACATCCCAAGCAAATAAATCATTACAAAAATTTATTTGCTTGGTGAATCAACAGGTAAACAGATCATGCAAACCAAGATCTATGAACAAAATTATTCCTCTTTTAGCCAACAAAAATGGTAGCCAACACAAGTTCTGGTGCCAAAAGCATTAATCAACACTCATGTGCTAAATGACACAAATGCATAGAAATCCAACCAGCCATTGTTATTGAGTCAAAAGAAGGTATAAATACTAATGTCACTAGTTGCACACGGATTTTATGATGGTCGAAGAGATTTGTGGCTACCAACTCCACATCATACAATGTAATGGAATTGGCATATTAACTTAAGAGTAGCGGAAATTAGAGAAAGTACTTTTGTGAAATTACTTTGTAAGCATAGCGAGTGAACATAATTGATGGTAGCAACATAAACATAGCATTTAGTTAACTTGGAATGAACAATACTTTTGCAAGAGAGATAATTTAGAGAACATGACAACAATTGAGGACCGGATTTATGTGGATCCGGTCCCCCCTCCAATAGACATTTGTATTATGATTTCTCCCATCAAGAGAGACTTGTTACAATACAATCTTTGTGTTCCTTGTGACCTAGCTGATGCAATGAAGATGGAAAGCTTCATGCATCATGAGCATAACATATGTCATAATAACTAATATCTAATTCTCCTAAATGATTTTCTCATGTTAAACTGATCATTTAATATGGGAAAGTACTAGGGGAGAAAAAGCTAGAATATTGGTTAGGCTGGCAGACCGATCAGAGTAGGGATCCAAAGGGGGGCCATATGAAAAAGAGCAATGCACGTGAATGGTGCTTCAAAGACCTTAGGGTTTAGCTCATTAAGACTTCCAAAAAGCTTAGGTTCCAAAATTAAATGAAATGCTTAATGGTCAAACCTTAGGGAAATTTGGATGCTTGTGGGAAGACTCAAAAGTCTTCCCGCATCCCTATCAACGAGGGGGCGAGCCATTATTGTAGGGGATGAGAGAGAAAACACACACACACACACACACACACACACACACACACACACACACACACACACACACACACACACACACACACACACACACACACACACACACACACACACACACTCTTCCAAGCTCCCTTTACACAAAGGGCATAGTGGAAACATGTTAGCTTCCTAGGCCATTTGCCCCCAACTTGGTGCATTCAAATCCTATTGGATGGCCATAGAGGTGGACAAATGAGAATTAGGCTAGAGTAAATTTAGTTTAATTTATTTAAAAACACTTGATAAAAGAACCAATAGAAGTTAATCTCTCTAAAAGACTATTGGACAGTCGACCAAGGGGTCCAATGGGCATTCAACAGCCTAATGGCTTGCCTGATTCCTATTGGCCAGAAGACTAAGAGGTCCAATGAGAGTTCAATTGAATTATTTATATACCTAAAGCTCTCACAAAAGGGGAAAGGGGGACACATGTCACAAGGCTAGCAATTATGTTTCTAATTTCGTATTGGCTAAGCTTGGCATGAGCCAATGAGGGGCCAGCAAAGGGAATTAGCAAGAGGGGTCGACCAAGAGGGAGAGGGGGCTGATTTTTGCAAGGCATTATCACACACACACTCACACAAACTCATGTGTGAAGAAAAGAAGACTATCTCCTTCTCAAGCTTTAATGGAAAGCTCATCATCTACTCCAAGATTGTGAGAAGGGAGGCCTACACCAACAACTCTTGGCTTTGTGATGTAAATTGAACCAAGAGCCAAGCTTCAATGCATGCTCATCTCTTCTACCGTGCTAATTACTAAGCTATGCTAAGATATTAAGAGTGATTATGTGAGGAGAAATACTTCTATCTCGTAAGAATACTTCTTCTCCTCTTGATCTACTCTCATACCCCGCTAGCTCTCACCATCTTTGAAGGTGTGTGAGGTCTTGGGTCTAAGACCGTGAGGGAATTGATGTTGTGTTTTCAAGTGTAAGCTTCCATCTTCATTGCACCAGCAAGTTATTGAGGAACACAAAGTATTGTATTGTAAAATGTTTCTCTTGATGGGGGCAACCTATAATACAAAGCCTTTTGGAGGGGGGACCGTCCATGTAAATCTGGTCCTCAACTGTTGTCAATAGCTTAATTTCTCTCTCTTTTTGAAGTATTGTTCATGCCAATCTAACTAGGTGTTATGCTTTTGTTGCTCTATCCATCCAAGCACTCTTGCTATGCTCATTAAGAATCTATTTTTAATGAAATGATCACTATGTCTATGTCATTTTCCGCTACACACAAGTTACTAGACCATTAAATGTTACATTGGTATCAGAGCACAAGGTTTCTCTTTTCTTGCTCAAGAAGAGAGGTCCTCAAGTTGACTATAAATGGTTGGTATTATTAATTGCAATTGAGTAAGTAGAATAGGGATTTTTCAGCCTTACAGTGCGCCTGCTTCGTGTAGATAATGGGGCATCACCGTCGAGAGCTATGGTCTTAATAGTGGAGTCCTATGGGGCTTGCCTACGGCTTAACCACTATTGAGCTATTAGAAGCTTGATAGGAGCCGGTGCTATTTTGGTGGTGAAAGCCTCTCTTCTATTCCTTGAAATTAATGATATTCAAGCCATGGATATAGGAGCTTGAGTGCTTTTTTAAAGGGTTAAGAGAAGTAGCAACTAGGGCTTGAAGTGCCAAAGTACACTTAAACATTTTACACCTAAAATTTGTTAGGATGGCTGACAATAGTAAAGAGAGTGAAATTAATGTTGATAGCTTTGATTTTGCTAATGAACAGGCTACTAATGCTGCCCCTATTCTTGTCAATTACCTTGTTACTAGGCTTCAACAAGCCATGGGCAATCCATCCCTCCAAGGTGAAGTGCATTGGCAGGTACGTACTCATGGGATTGTCCACTCCTCACCAAGAAGAGAGAGTACCTAGGAAGCCTCCTTGTGAGGCTTCTAAAAGAATCCCTCTCCAATAAGGGAAGAAGAAGAGGATCCGTACGAAGGGCTCAAAAATCTACTACTTGACAACGCATCTCCTTCCCAAAGGAGAAATCAAGTTTCAATGGTAGAGTCCCCATTGAAAGAATGAGAAAGAAGTGAGTCTCTTTCCACCTCGACGGAGATGGCTCCACGAAGATGGTGGACAAAACACTCTCCAACACGCCCTAAACGGAGAAGACCATTGCACACTTCTCTACACCATAATTCAAAGAGGGACCAGGGAAAACAAGAGAAGAAAAGGTGAAAAAGAGGTCACCCTCTTCTCCATCTTCTTCATCCTCTTCCTCTTCTGAAGAAAGTGATAGTGCAGACAAGGAGGAACAAGGGAAGAAAAAGGCGAGAAAGAGGTCACCCTCTTCTCCATCCTCCTCATACTCTTCCTCTTCTGAGGAAAGTGATGGTGCGGCTCTTGAACCACCTAAAAGAAGAGGCCATAGGAAATTCTATGCCGTGTGGAAGAGGTCGTCCAAGCTCAAAAAGTTCAAAGAGGGAGGAAAGAAAATCTCTTTCCTTACCTACGATGGCACCTTTGGTGCTACAGACAAAGTCTTGGCCTTCATCCAACAATTTGATGCGGTGTTTGGAGATGAGGGCTTCAAAGAGTCCTCTAAGCTACTCCATGTAGCTATGCATTTTCAAAAGTCCGCCAGACAATGGTGGTCTAGCCTATGGGAAAACGGTGAAGCTCCACAAACATGGAAAGCTTTAAGAGCTTCCATCATGAAGCAGTTTTTGGCTACCGATGCCAAAGACAAAGTACTCATCGCATGGAGAAGCTTGAAGCTCTCTCCCTATGAGTCTATTCACAAATATATAGACATGTTTTGGGATTTACATCTCATGGATTTTGGAGAGCAAAAACAACAATTTTGTGCGGGTTTAACTGAAGATATGGCGGAGTATGTCAACTCCCAAAGGCCACACATCATATCTGCGATGATACACCAAACCATGGTGGCTTCACAAATGAATTTCCAACAAGGGGCTAAGAGAAATCCTAAGCCCACGAAAAACAAGGACCGTAACGAGCCTAAAGGGAAGGACAATGTCCATTGAGTCTCCTAAAGGCAACACCAACAACAACAACAACAAAGCTAAGGAGACGGGAGTTTATAAAGGCAAAAATAATCTCTCTCTTGAAGAGCTCGAGCGTTAGCGTAAAGATAACCGATGTTTCAAGTGCGGGGAGCAAGGGCATGCCTATCGTGCTTGTCCCCATAAGAATACACAAAATGAGCCTCCTAGAGCTACCTTGGTTGAAATCCAAGAAGAGGATGCTCACCACAAAGGATGTCCTCTATGCTATGCTTGGGGAAAGGTAAGAGAACGTGATGTGTAACATTTAATGGCCTAATAACTTGTGTGTAGCGAAAATTAGCATGAACATAGTGGGCATTTCATTAGAATAGATTCCTAATGATAATTACAAGAGTGCTTGGGTGGAGAGAGCAACAAAAAGCATAACACCTAGTTAGATAGCATCATCAATACTTCAAAAGAGAGAGAAATTAAGCTATTGACAACAGTTGAGGACCGGATTTGCATGGAGCCGGTCCCCTCTCCAAAAGGCTTTGTATTATGGTTTCTCCCATCAAGAGAGACATTGTACAATACAATTCTTTGTGTTCCTTCAAGACTAGCTAGTGCAATGAAGATGAAAGCTTCATGCACTAAGCAAAACACTTAGTAAACACAACTTTAATTATCCCCGTTCTCAGACCCAAGACCTCACACACCTTCGAAGATGGTGAGAGCTAGCAGGGTATGAGAGTAGATTGAGAGGAAGAAGGAGTATCTTACGAGAAAGATGTATATCTCCTCACATAATCACTCATATTAGCATAGCTTTAGCTTAGTAGTTAGCTTGGTAGAGGAGATGATCATGCATTGAAGCTTGGCTCTTGGTTGGATTTGCATCCACAAGCCAAGAGTGTGTCGATGTAGGCTTCTATCTCACAAGCTTGGAGTAGGTGATGAGCTCTCCATTAAAGCGTGGGAAGAGATAGTCTTCTCTTTATTCACACATGAGATTGTGCGAGTGTGTGTGTGATAATGCCTTGAAAAAATCAGCCCCCTCTCTCTCTTGGGCGAGCCCTCTTGCTATTTGCTCTTGCAGGCTCCCCATTGGACCTCCCCAAGTCAAGCCAATGGCTATTAAGCAGCATAAGTGATAGCCTTCTGACATGTGTCCCCCTTTCCCCTTTTGTGAGAGCTTAATCAATTAAACTTAATTGATTTAAATGAATTAAATCCCCATTGGACCTTTCCCCATTCTGACCAATAGGAATTAAGTAGCCCATTGGGCTGCTCAATTCCTATTGGACCCCTTCACAGGCTGTCCAATAATCATCCAGGAGACTTAATTTTCATTGGTTCTTTTTATTAAGTGTTTTATAATTAATTAGGCTAAATTTACTCTAGCCTAATTCTTATTGGTCCACTTCAAGGGTCATCCAATAGGAATTGAGTACACCTTATGGGCATCTGGCCTAGGGAGCTGACATGTGTCCCTCATTCCCTTTGTGTAAAGGGAGCTTGTGTGTGTGTGTGTGTGTGTGGCCTTCTCTCTCATCCCCTACTTGCTAGGCTCGCCCCCTCCTATGTAGGAATATTCAAAGACTTTTTTGGTCACACACAAAGCATCCAATTTCCCTAGGGTTGACCTTTGGACACAACCTTTGAATTTTGGAACCTTAGCATTTTGGAAGTCTTAATGGGCTGAAACTTAGGGTCTTTTTAGCCCATCGTTTCACATGGCTCTTTTGCAGATGGCCCCCCCTTTGGATCCCTATTTTCCCTCCTTTGGATCCCTACTGTGGCCGGTCTGCTAGCTTAACCAATATTCTAGCTTTTTCTCCCCTGGCACTTCCCCATATTAAATGATCAGTTTAACATGAGAAAATCATTTAGGAGAATTAGCTATTGATTATTATGACATGATGCTTTTATTATTGTTGACCCTGGTTCTACTCACAATTTCAGATCCACAGAGTTGGCCACCAAGCTAGGCATCCGAGCCTATGAGATGGGAGATGTCCTACCTGCCAATGGTGCTTTCAAGGGGCAAGAATCCTCAGTCACTCCCTTAATTGGGAAACTGAGGCTCCATGTACAAAGCTATGTGGACAAGGAGGACTTCTCTATCTCTCCTCTCAAGCACGAGCATGACATCCTAGGGGCACCATGGTTTGATCGCATGGATGCTGATGTTAAATTCCCTGAAAGGAAAATCTACTTTAGGTTCATGGAAAAATATATGTACATAGATTCTAAGGAGTTGGGTAAGACCATACCCATTGTACATACACAAGCTTTCAATAAGACAATACAGAGCTCTATTTCCGTGTACATGATTTTTGTTAAAGATTCTCAAAATGAACCTAATGCTTTAGCAAAAGATAATATAAACAATCAAGAGGAATTAGAGTTATCCAATCTCCTCAAGGGGTTTCAAGATGTCTTTATTGACGATATCCCTTGTGAACTACCTCCTAAATGAGGCAATGATGACCATGCAATTGAACTTCTTCTAGGAAGTTCACCGCCTAATAAACCTCCTTATGGAGTTTCTCAAGCTCAACAAGAGGATATTATGCGGCAAGTGCATGGGTTAGTTGACAAGGGCATGGTTAGGCCTAGCTCATCTCCATTTCTTTCACTGGTTCTATTAGTGCGAAAGAAAGACGGCACATATCATATGTGTGTCGACTATAGAGCACTAAATAGGATCATTATCAAAAATAGGTTTCCCGTTCCACGGGTAGAAGACCTATTTGATAAGCTACAAGGGTCGACCTACTTCAGTAGGATTGACCTAAAAAGTGGCTACCATAAAAAAAGTGGCTACCATCAAATAAGGATAGTTGACCAAGACATAATAAAGACCGCATTTTGCATTACATTTGGTCTTTACGAGTACATTGTCATGCCTTTTGGCTTGACCAATGCACCAGCCACATTTAACCGCTTGATGGAGAAGCTATTCACGCCTCACCGTACCTTCACTGGAGTATTCTTTGATGATATAATCATCTACTCTAACTCACTAGACGAACACAAGCAACACCTCTAGGTAATATTTCAAGTTTTACGAGAGAATAAACTTTATATTAATTGAAAGAAAATTGAATTTTTCTTACAAGAGATTCAGTATTTAGGTCACATTATCTCTCAAGATGGCATGCAAATGGATCCATCAAAGCTAGAGGTAATAAAAGGATGGCCTAATCCAAGGAATCTACATGAACTAAGAAGCTTTATAGGTATGTGTGCATACTATAGACGATTCATAGAAAAATTCTCACAAATTGTGGGACCATTACATGACCTAACAAAGAAAAAATGTTAGGTATACATGGTCTGCCAAGGAGAACAATGCTTTTGAAAAGCTTAAAGAAAAGCTTATCTCTCAACCTGTTCTTACACTTCATGGTCAGTAGCATACTCATCTATCATAGAGGATAGGGGTGGATGCATGAATAGGTGGACCAAAAACCTTGTCCCGGATAGAGGTTTTATAACCGGTACATAAAACCATCTCTATTAGTTCAATTCAATATATTCTTTTGAACAGATTTTTAATTAAATATAGAATTTCCACATCTTTTTGTTAAATATAGAAGACGGCTCTGTACCTCTTAACTATGCACGTCAGCCAGCTCTTTACACCATTACTATTTCCACGTCTCTTTTTCAAATATAGAAGACGGCTCTGTAGCTCTTAACTATGCACATCAGCCAGCTCTTTGTCTTCCCGCTCTCTCGTTTTCCTGTCTCTCTCTAACTCTCTGTGTAGGAGCACAGATTGCTGTTTTACTTTGTAGGCCTATCACACATCGATTGCTGTCATATACTGCTCTTGCTCTCTGTAGGCCTATCACCTCGCTCAATCTCTCCCTCTCTAGCATGGAGCAAGAATCTCACACTGTATGTGACTGCTCTCAGCCTCACTGTGAACTGTGTGCTAGGTATGCTGTTGATGCGGTCAAGGAATATCATGCTAGGAGAAAGAGGGAGCAGCATGCTAAGAACAAGCTTGAGCAGGTAGCACGTGAGGAAGATAATGATCAAAATGGTGCTGATGATGCAAAGCATCAAAGACTTTGCAATGACCTTGTTATGCTCTTCAATCGGTGTACAAAGGCCCTCGATGTTGCATCACGCTCAGATATTTTGTGCAAGTTTGTCAATCATCCTTCTCTTGGAGACCTTGAAATGCTCAGGGCACAAACAACCTTCGTTGAAGCCATACACAACACAATAGATGCAATCAAATTACCCAAGAGCGGACACGAGCTCTTTCTTAAAAGGTTCATCACCATAATACTTATGAATGTTGAGTGTACATCTACCTTAAAAGTGAATGTTTCAGTTGTATCTAAGTTGCTAAATTTTCACAAGAGGAACTTCATAGCTGCAAAGAATCGGTTGAGGGCAGCAGGTGATGGCAATTTCCCAATCTCTTTGTGTGCTCGACAGCCCATGGATCGTGGCTTCATAACACCTGATGAGAAAGAGTTGATCTTCTCTTTTTGGATGTCTAACACTCGTGTTTCACCCAATAAGAAGGATGTGTGCAGAAAGCGTATCGGAAGAAATTCATATGTCAAACATCCTGTGCATCTTCTTGAACAATCTCAGGTAATAACTTGCTTCACTATATCCATTTTTGTTTTCTAATATTTGCATTCATGACCTATATTCTCTATAAATGGGTTGATAAGAGTAGATATGAAATCGGATATGAAGGAAGTTATAAATGGAAATAAGGGGAATCTGTATTTGGTCCTAGACTAAGAGTAGATAAATATTGGATGTGAAGGAGAATATAACTGGAAACATAGTTTTTATCATACGCGTATGTTTGTTGAAACATACGTTTGCAGACACATACTTTCACACGCGTATGATATGTATAAACTGGTTAGGTAAAAACTGGTTTACATAACCAGTAAAAGTCTTTTAACACCTATTTCTCATTGGTATACATAGTGGTTAAGTGTTCACATGTACTCGTCAAGTGTTCACATGTACTGTTTGTCATGTCACATAGGTAAAAAACATATCTGTTTGAAAGGAAAATAGTGGTTTACATATCCAGTAAATTTTTTTGTACACTTATTTCTCACTGGTATACATCGTGATTAAGTCCTCACATGTACTGGTTAGATAAATAACATACCGGTTTTAAATGAAAAGACTGGTTTACATTAGCAGTCAGAACATTTGAACTGGTTGACACTTATATACCACTGGAACGTACCAAGGACATGTGTTCATTTTTTTAACACATTTTTCTCACTGGTATACATCGTGCTTAAGTGCTTACATGTACTGGTTAGTAAATAACATAGCGGTTTTAAATGAAAAGACTGGTTTACATCAGCAGTAAGAATATTTGAACAAGTTGACACTTATATACCACTGGTATGTACCAAGGACATGTGTTAATTTCTTTTAACACTAATTTCTCAATGGTATACATTGTGGTTAAGTGCTCACTTGTACTGGTTAGGTAAATAACATACCGGTTTTAAATGAAAAGACTGGTTTACATCAGTAGTAAGAACATTTGCACTGGTTGACACTTATATACCATTGGAACGTACCAAGGACATGTGTTCATTTTTTAAACCCTTATTTTTCACTAGTACACATCATGGGCAAGTGCTCACATGTACTGGTTAGGTAAATAACATACCGGTTTTAAATGAAAAGACTGGGTTACATTAGCAGTAAGAACATTTGCACTGGTTGACACTTATATACCACTGGTACGTACCAATGACATGTGTTCATTTTCTTTAACACTTATTTCTCACTGGTATACATCATGGTTAAGTGCTCACATGTACTGGTTAGGTAAATAACATACCGGTTTTAAATGAAAAGACTGGTTTACATCAACAGTGAGAACATTTGAACTGGTTGACACTTATATACCACTAGTACGTACCAAGGACATGTGTTCATTTTTTTAACCCTTATTTTTCACTGGTACACATCATGGGTAAGTGCTCACATGTAATGGTTAGGTGAATAACATACCGGTTTTAAATGAAAAAACTGGTTTACATCAACAGTAAGAACATTTGAACTGGTTGACACTTATATACCACTGGTACGTACCAAGGGCATGTGTTCATTCTTTTTAACACTTATTTATCACTGGTATACATCGTGGTTAAGTGCTCACTTGTACTGGTTAGGTAAATAACATACCGGTTATAAATGAAAATACTGGTTTACATTAGCAGTAAGAACATTTGCACTGGTTGACACTTCTATACCATTGGTACGTACCAAGGACATGTGTTCATATATACTGGTTTACCTAACCAATTAAGTGAAAAAACATAGAGGTTTGAAATAAAATACTGGTTTATAGTAATGTAACAATTTTCCTCAAAACCTGCAGTTTTCTTCAATGTTCTTTAACATATATGTCTTTCATTGTAGGTGGAGCTCTTTCTCAACTTCAAAGAACAATACCCTGAAATTGTAATAAGGCAGCAGGCGTTTGAGTACATGAAGCCATATTTTGTGCGGAAATTGAGAGACCGATATACTTGCTGCTTCATTTCACATGTTCAAATGTCGTTCCTAAAGGATGCCCTAAATCACATGCGAAGTTCTGTATTCGGTCTGCATGGAAAAGCTTGCCATTGTCAATGCAACATATGCAAAGACAATGGTGGATGCAAGGCACCAAAAAACCCTATCAAGAGTGTAACAGCCTTATTGGACTCTATACTGTGTCCTAAATTAGATACGTCCACCTTCCATGCCCTTGCCTGCTTGAGTGGTCAATGTAAAAGGTGTGGCTCGGATAAGTTAGACTTTTGTGCTGCAGAGGCTGCATTTATTGCTAAAAAGATTGTGGTGAAGATTTTTGAGGACCTAGAAGTAGGAACTGCGCGTGACGGTCTGAAGAAGAAAAGGAAAGTCTTGTCGCATAAGGAAATATCATGCCAGGATCTCTCAGTCATGTTCAAAGACCATCTTAAGAAATACATAAATTTTGTGTATAGATGGCAAGCATAACAATATAAGGAATGTATACAAAGCTTTCCAGAAGATGTTGTTGTGTCAGTTGTTGACTTTGCTGAAAATTATAGTTTCAAAGAAAAAAATGAGATTCAGTCCATGCACTGGTATTCAAATCAAGTAACTATTTTTGTGCACATAACATATTTCCGAATTGCAGGTAACGACATCACCCTAGATCATTATTATTTCTTTTGTATTAAGCCTTCAATAATTTCTGATTTTTATATTATGCAGGTGACATCCACAAGACAATTCACTTCTTCATTTCAGATGACAAGCAACATGACACACATTTTGTTCAACAATGTTTTCTGAAACATGCGGAATGGCTAAAGCAATTTGGTCTAAATATAAAACGTCATTGGGTATGGTCTGATGGAGCAGCTTCACAATTCAAATCAAGAAGACCATTCTATTTCCTTTCCAGGTATACCATGTTCTAACAAACATTATCTGAAGGTGGTTTTAATATAGAGACCTATAATAGTGGCATTAAAGTTGTAATAAAATGCTTGTCTAACATCAGTAATATTATAATACGTGTTTTTTTTGGTAATTTTATCATGCCAAGAGTATATTAATCTTCTTCTATCCATTGAATAAATTGCAGATACAGTGTTTTTACGAGATGGAAAATGTCTTGGAACTTTTTTGGATCCGGACATGGTAAGGGAGAACACAACGGTGCGGGAGCAGTGATAAAAAGGTCTTTAACTCAATACCAATTGCAGCCAAACTGCCCAAAGATAGACTGTGCTACAGATGTTGTGGCATTATTGAGACAGACCTTGTCAGATGGTGCTACAGCCACCTATGCATCCCAGGCCTGTTATGTAAGCAGGATTTTTTGGGTGATTGAATTGGGAGATGTCGAAAGGGGAAAAAATTGGGATGTGAAGGTTGTAAAAAATACCCGCTCAATGCACTCTGTTTCTGCATATTCAGAGCATGATACAATTGCTTTGAGAACACGTTCAATGTCTTGTTTCTGTAGTGCATGTAAACAGGAAAAGTGGAGGAGATGTGTGAGCAAGTCACACGTTCCTTTCTGGACATACCTTATTTTGGAGCCTACAGAAGAAGGGGAAGACGATGACGACGAAATAAATGAGGATGCAGCATATGAAGGACACTATGACACCCTCAGTCAAGCTCTTATTCTTGGTGATAATTTTGCTGTTCCCGTACCAAATGACAATGAAGAAAAAGTGGAATTCTATATAGTGAAATGCACTGCAGCTATTCAAGAGTTTCATTCAGACGCTGAAGATGACTGGGGAAATATCATTGGGTGAGGATCCTATGCTATCAAAGGGTTTTACTATCGTATGATAAATGAGCAGACCTAGGGGCTTTTGGACAAAAAGCTAGAGGTTTTCATATATTCACATCTTGTTCGGGCAATCAAAATCCCCATGATACCCCATCCCAGCAACTCAAAACTATATACAATATCACTTGATGTCAGTGAGTCTATCTACAATAGTATGCCTTTTGAGCTGTAACCATCTTAAGAAATGCATAATGCATAATTTTGTGTATATCTGCCTATTATTGTAAACTGAACTGTCTCCCTCTCTCTCTCTCTCTCTCTCTCTCTCTCTCTCTCTCTGTCACTTCTCAGTATCATTTCTGTATCATACCAGTCATTTCTCAGTATCATACCGGTATCATACCAGTCAATTCCCAGTATCATACCGGTATGATACAGTATCATACCAATCATTTCCCAGTATCATACCCATATCATACATTCCCTCTCTCTCTCTCTCTTTGTCATTTCTAAACATCATACCAGTCATTTCTCAGTATCATACCGGTATGATACTGAGGAGTGACTGGTATGATACCGATATTATACAAGTTCCTCTGTCGCTCTCTCTCTCTCTCTCTCTCTCTCTCTCGTTGTCATTTCTCAGTATCATACCAGTCACTTCTCAGTATCATACCGATATCATACCAGTAACTCCTCAGTATCATACCGGTATCATACCAGTCCCCCTGTGTGTGTGTGTGTGTGTGTGTGTGTGTGTGTGTGTGTGTGTAACGTCTCAGTATCATACCGGTCACTCCACAGTATCATACTGGTATCATACCACTCCCTCTCCCTCTCTCTGTCACTGCTAAGTATCACACCGGTCACTCCTCAGTATCATACCGGTATCATATTAGTCACTTCACAGTATCATACCGGTATCATACTAGTCACTTCTTAGTATAAGACTCTCTCTCTCTCTCTCTCTCTCTCTCTCTCTCTCTCTCTCTCTCTCTCTCTCTCTCTCTCTCTCTCTCTCTCGTGTCACTTCTCAATATCATACCGGTCACTTCTCAGTATCATACCTGTATCATACCAGTCACTTGAAAGAATCATACCGGTATCATACATGTCACTTCTTTGTATCCAACTCTCTCTCTTTCTCTTTCTCTCTCTCTCTCTCTCTCTCTCTCTCTCTCTCTCTCTCTCACTTCTCAGTATCATACCAGTCATGCCCAATATAATACCGTTATCAGACACTCTCTCTCACTCTCTCCTTTTATTTGCAATATACTTCAAATATAGAATACAACGTATTTCCGTGCAACTTCCTTGTAAATGTATTATACATGAATTCTGTTACATTGATTGAGCCTTTTGGCTGAGTAATTCTCCATTTACATCCATCAACAAAAAAATACATCGACAAAAGTCGCCCACTTCACAGACTTTATGAAGCTTTCTTTTTATATAAAAAATCTGTTCCTTTCTTCTTGAAAAAGTCAATCCGTCATTTCCAATAAAAACGACGCACATAGGTGTCGTCAGGTTGTCCGTCTGCACAAATTACAGTCCTCTTTGTATACTCAATTCTGTCCTTAGAGTACAACCAGTGTGCCAGCCAGTTTATGACAATGGTTGACAGAAAACAGGCGTGCACTTCTTTAGACTGCTTTTCTAGCTTGGGAAAAACAAGAAATGACCCCAATGGATTAAACATTAGCTTATATCCAGAATCATCAAAGATAAGTGTGTCAGGTGGTAGGTCAGGAAAATTTTCGAGATTCTTGTGGAACACCGGTTTATCTGTCGCGCCCAATTTAAAAGGGGCCCTTGTGCACTGCGCCTGACTTACCACTCTATTGAATCTTTTGTGGTGGTCAGGGAACACTGTCGCTAGCGTGCGTTTGAGCTTCTCAAACTCGCAGCAGCTCCATATCCACACTTCGAACCATCTGAAACAAAAATTCAGAAACACTTCTGCATCGGGCCTTACCCAAAACTGTGTATCCCCTTCAACAACATACTGCATTTCTGGCCAGTGGGGCAATTCTTCAACATATTTTCCATCAAATTTCTTGAGCAGTAATCCATTAAGGTCCAAAATGAGAACCCTACGCTGGACGCTCAACGGAGGTGGTGGCCTTGGCCATATTAGTGGGATTATTTTAATTAGTTTATACCATAGAGGAAACACAAGCACTGCAGGAGACAACACACAATTCCATATTGCACGAATGTCAGCCCTGCCATTCTGCTTGTCAGCCCTGAACCTATCTGCAAGGCGCCATTCTTCAACTGAAAACATGTGTGCAGATGCAAAATTACACAAGACTCAAATTTAAATATGCAATTAGGACATATCTATAGATTGAATCATACAAATAAAAAACACAATGTTCAAAAATTAGGCACAAGATGAAAGAGACGTCGAATGGGAAAGAAAGTTATATTAATTTCAAAAGTGGTTACATAAAAAGAAACATGGGGGGGCAAACTATAATCTTTTGCAGGATCTGGGTTTAGGGTCAGAACTTGTGCCGGTATTCTGCATCTCCTTAGTGTCTTCTATGTCCATCTCCTCTTCTAGCTGCCCCTGGGTCTCTTCCTCTTCCTTGATTTTTTGCTCCATTTTAGGCTTCTCATCTCTAATCTTCTCGATTTTTTTTCTTTTTGCCTTTCTTATATGCTGAGCAAGGGTCTCCTCGGGACTTCCCTCCAGCCTGACATCTACACGACCATCAGCTTTAGAAAGCTGTGCAGCAAGAGATCACTTATTAGAGCCATAATCAATGAAAAAACTTACTCTTGCCACGTTGGCCTCGTTTTCTCGGCGTCTTTGATCTTGTCACCCGCACGCTGTCTAGCAACACATCGTCTTCCTCATTCTAGGTTTTCTCTTCAGCACCAGTCGTACTCTGCTCCTTTACCTCAAAGTTTTGTTCTTCTTCTGTTGTTTCTGAAACAGGTTTCTCAGCATTACCAGGGACATTTTCATCAAGCAATACCTCCACAGGTGTCTTGTATGCAGGCGTCACTGCATCGTTCCCTGTGTCTTTACCGGCAGTAGTTCTGAAGCAGCTTGACTCTGAAAAAACATCAGAGAAGACAAAAATCAACCACGTGATTACCCATTGAAACAATTTTCTCACCTGTTTTTGGGCATGGTTCAACTAGCTTCTTCTTTAGAAGGGATTGGTCTTTTGTAGAAATAACTCCGAGGCAATCCTTAAGTATGCACTTTCCTTTCTCAGCCAAGTGAGCATAGCAGAATGCATGGTATGCATGTGAACAAGGCAATAGAACAACATGGCTTGAGCGATTGTGATCATGAATTTTTACACCACAAGCATTGCACACATTAATGAGAACAACACTATGTCCAGGAGCTGTTACTCATGTAGGCAAGACTATGGTTTCAGGTAGCATTGGTTGACTAATCATGCCTGTCACAAACGTGACATAGAGACCAAAGGTTTCCTCATGGTCCAAGCATTTGGATAATTCTTCCTGTAGGCAAGAGACCTTTGTTATCAGACAATGTCAAACAGGTATAAAATCAGTATGAATGCTTGAAAATCGGTATAATGATGTTATCATACCGGTATGATTACATCCTGCTGGTATGATGTTATCCCACCGGTATAATGTTATTATACTGGATAGTATAACATCATACCGGTAGGATAATATCCGGTAACATCATACTGGTAACATCCAGTAACATCATACCGGTAGGAAAACAGTATACCGGAAGCATAACATCAAACCGGTTGGATCTAACCATACCGGTCGGATGTAACCATTCTAGTAGGATGTTATCATACTGGTAGGATTATCTCCTAAATCCTACCGGTAAGATAACATCCTACCGGTAGGATATAATCATACCGGTAGGATGTAATCATACCGGTAGGGTATAATCCTACCGGTATGATAACATCCTACCGGTATTGTCATCTACCCTTACCGAATATGATATAATCCTACCGGTATGAAAAATCATACCGTATGGTACTTTGCATGTATTATACTGCAATCAGATGGAGTTAAAAGCATACCTGTGCCTGCTGTAGGGTGGATTTTTCTTAGTCAAGTTTTTCTTGGAGGTTGTCAACCAAGCCTGTTGGTACATTGGCATCATCAGGGAAGTGCATTCGGATGGTGTCAAGGGCACCCTCGCAACGGTGCACATCAGCAACAGATTTGACCACTGAATCCTTAGCCTTCTGACACTCGGCTGATACATTGTCATGAGATTTTCTAACCTCAACAAGAAGTTCTTGCAAGGAAGTGGATACTTCAACACTAAAGGCAGACTGAGTGGTCGCAAAAAGTCCACTTCCGGCTGGTGTACTTCCGGATGGGGTATTTACTAAGAAGATGGCAGAACCACTTGGGGTACCTGTGGATACTTGGGAAGTCTCTAACTTCCATTGTTCTCTTTTCCTATCTAAGTGACCTTCATTGGTCACATTCTTCACCACCTCAGATGCAAACTCAGCCCACTTTACCGGGCTTGTGCATACAAAATAAACATATCCGCGTGCAAACTTGACTCCTAGCAGATAGATTGGTGGTTTGGATTGGTACACTTGCTTGTAGAGCTGGTAGAGTGTCTTGTAGTGATCCGGCCTTGCTGTTTTTATCGGTACTTTTTTCTCCTTCACTGGAAGACACGTGAAAACTTTCATCCAGTCGGATATGGGCACATCTGTATCTGTCAACTTCCTAACATCTTTCTCCTCAAGACTTAACCCATATTCCTTGTGAAAATCCTCCTTTGTCGTGCAGAATGCCTTAAATGGCACCTCCACATCCTTGGGGTAAACAAAGCGGCTGATTTTGGGAGGAGGCTCTAACTTCTGTCTCTGAAAGGAATAAATCCATACTCATTACTCAATGTATCCACACCTCAGTACTCTACTACACACAGGTCCGCTGTACACAACACAGAGAGAGACAGAGAGAGGTGACATACCTTCGTGGGAGAATGTCGGGCCTTTGTGGGGGAGACCTGTCGGGCTGCATTCCTTGGGCTCTTTCTTAGGTTGCTATCCATAGCGAAGGATAAGCAGTGTGCACAGGGAGCTGTAGAGCGAGCTGAGAAAGGCGCAGAAGGAGAAATGCACAAAGATATAGAGAAGTCACAGTCATGAAAACATTCGACTGAACATTCGTTCTGACGTGGGCTCCACACGTGTTTTTGAATACTCCACATGATTTTTAAGATTTTGTATCCTCCACATGAATATTTAATTCAAACAATTCTTGCCCATAACACCAGTTTCATACCCCCTAAATTTTAAGCCTCCAAAAGAAACTTTCAACCGGTTAAAACCAGGCCACCTATTCATGCATCTATCCATAGATAATTGTGAGTAGCTATAGACACCGCATTAACTTTTGTTCATCGTGAAAGTGCATCGGCCACTTGATTGTGCTTACTAGCAATGTGAGCAATATGGAAATTAAATTGGGAAATAAAATTTTCCCACCTCATTTGTTTGTCGGAAAGCTTGGTTTGTGTCATGAAATACTTGAGACTTTGGTGCTTGGTTCGTAGAATAAATGGAGTCCTCAATAAATAGTGCTTCCATGTGTCTAGGGAATGTAGAACATCTAAAATTCTTTCTCATAAATGCCGAAGACTTGTTAATCAGTATTGAGCCTTCAGCTCTCATATGCCATGGCATGCCCTTCTTGAAGCAAAACTGCTCCAAGGCAATCACCACAAGCATCACATTGGATTTCAAATGGCTTTGAGAGATCCGGAAGCATGAGGACTGGTTGGGAGGTAAGCTTTTCTTTGAGCTTATCAAAAGCACTTTGCTCCTTAGCAGTCCATACATACTTAATGTTCTTCTTAGTTAAGTCATGTAGTGGTCTTGCTATTTGAGAAAATTTTGCTATGAAGCGCCTATAGTATGCGCACATACCAATAAAGCTTCGTAGCTCATGTAGATTCCTTGGATTAGGCCATGCTTTTATTACCTCTAACTTTGATGGATCCATACGGATACCATCTTGAGAGATAATATGACTTAAGTATTGAATCTCTTAAAGGAAAAATCTAGTTTTCTTTTGGTTGACAAAAAGCTTACTCTCCCTCAATGCTTGAAAAATCACTTGGAGATATTGCTTATGTTCCTCTAAAGACTTGGAGTAGATGATGATATCATTAAAGAACACTCCAGTGAATTTGCGGTAAGGTCTAAAATGTTTCTCCACTAGACGATTGAACGTAGCTGGCATATTAGTCAAGCCAAAAGGCATGACTAGATATTCATAAAGACCAAATGTTGTGCGAAACGCGGTCTTTAGGATATCTTCATCCACTATCCTTATTTGATGATATCCACTTTTAAGGTCAATCCTACTGAAGCAGCTAGAGCCTTGTAGCTTATCAAACATATCTTCTACCCAAGGCATGGGAAATGTGTTTTTGATAGTGATATGGTTTAGTGCACGATAGTCCACACACATACGGTATGTACCATCTTTCTTTTGCACTAAAAGGTCTGGAAAACAAAAGGGAGAGGAACTAGGCCTCACCATCCCTTTGTCTACCAATTCCTGTACTTACCTCATGATCTCCTCTTGTTGAGCTTGTGAGACTCAATAAGGAGGCTTGTTAAGCAGTGAGCTTCTTGGAAGGAGCTCAATGCGATCGTCATCATCCCCTCGTTATGGAGGTAAGTCCATAGGGATATCATTGATGAATACATCTTGGAATCCTTTTAGAAAATTAAACAAGTCTAACTCTTCTTGATTCCTACCATTTACATTTGATGAAACATTACGATCTTTTAGAGACTCTTTGACAAAAATCATGTACGTAGAAACTGAGCTCTTCATTGATTTATCAAAATTAGGAGGATTTACAAGTGGAATAGTGAGACCACGCTCACTAGCATCTATATACATGTTCTTTCCCCTGTATAGGTGAAGTAGATTCTCCTTTCAGGGAACTACATATTGGCAGCCATGTGATCAAATCATGGGGTGCCCCTAGGATAGCATCCTCAAGTTAGAGAGGAGAGATGAAGAAGTTTTCTTTGTCGACATAGATTTGGACATGAAGCCTCAACTTCCCAATCAAGGGAGTAACAGAGGCTTACTGTCCCTTGAAAAAGCTGTGTCAGCCGTTACAATATCTCCCATCTCGAAAGCTTGAATGCCCAACTTGGTGGCCAACTCCATTGATATGAAGTTGTGAGTAGAGCCAAGGTCAAACAAGATGAAGGCATCATGGTCTCTTACCTTCCCCCAAGCATAGGAAAGTGATGATCCTTTGCAATGAGCATACTCTTTTGGAGCTTCGATGGTGGAAGCCCTAAGAGTCTCATTGCGAGCATTCTTCTTGGGGCAAGAATATTAAATGATCAATTTAATATGAGAAAACCATTTGGGTTGTTTAGATATTAGATTTAATGATATACAAAGTGTAGGAAAGAAATGATAAAGCAAGGAGATAACAATGATTTAAATGTCGACGAAGATTACAAACATCTAGGCAAAAGCCCGTGGACGTCACCTAAGAAAAATGTGACGTATCACGTGAGTTCAACAGAAGGGTATTTAAAGTTCTTGAAACTTACAAAAATATATATACAGAAGGACATTATTTTTCCAAATTTGAAAAAAACTTACAGATTTTAAAAGAAAAGGGTACATTATATTCTTAACAAAATTCACAGACAAGGGGTTTTACAAACATGTCTTGAACGCACATGATATGGTAGTTTTACACATAGTGAACCCCCCGAGGGCAAAAGAAACTCAAGTTTAGAGATGCTATATGTGCTTCCAAGGTCCACAACTACTGTCAACAACAAGTAATGTAAAAGTGGGTGCGGGTGCTTAAGGATCTACTCATGCCCAAGGATTCTCCAAAGGTAATAATTAGATTTTGCTCTCAATAAGCTCAAAGACAAATTCAACCACGTCAAAGTTGTTAGACATACAAAACCAAAAGCACAAAGAGAGAGATTAAGAACCCAAAGCTTATCAACTTCAACAAGGACCACACCACTTGTGTGATGGTGTATTGCGTAACCAACAAGGGATCTTTAAGAAGCAAATCCATACCATGGAGAGCGTTAAAGTGGTTTCAAACTCTATATGAGCTCTATACAATAAAATCAACTTGTCGAAGTAGAAAATTGGGCATAGTCGAGTCAGGCAACTGCGCTACCAAATGAGCGAAGTCCTAGTCTCAAAACTCCAAGTCCTAATAAACTCTATGTTGAAGGTTTATTTGATAGATTTATGCCCAAGGTGGAAGAGTTGAGAGAATTAATGATGTTGCTCATGTTGGTATATGTGACATAAGAGTTGAAGTCTAATCTACTCTAATTTGTGGAGCGAGTAGAGTACAACACCCACGCACAAGTGCACTATGCGATAAAAGCACAAAGCCACAATGACAAAAATCCTCTAAAATGAAGTAGCTTGTATAGTTTTTTTGATTGCTTTGATAGTGTTGCCTACATATTGTGTTCTCCATGCATTTTTTGTGTATGCATGGATTTTTGTGTATGCATAGATGCTGCAACATTGAAATATGCATTAGACACTGGTTTAGTTCCACTGATGCACTTACCTTGCACCAAATTTCTAAATTTTCTTATGTGAAAAGGCATAGGAGGGATCTATGTAAGGATTTAAAAAAAGGAAAAACCAAACACGGTTCACAACTTCACAATATATGAATGTGAGAAGATCAAACCATGACATGCTAAATACCAAATTTGCAATGAGTACCTTCAGGTTATAGAAGTAGTGTATGAAAACACACATGGACCTGGATGGAACAGGTTATGTGCGTATTGGGCATCTTTCTTTACTTGGTGAGCCAAAGGACCTTTTTGGTCTATCTGATCACACAAGCCAGGACGTGACACGTTCTCATTCGTAGCTTTTCACGCTAGCAAAAAGCTAAAACACCCAACGAAAAACGTTCGCAGATGTTGCAGTGAAGCCTCAATACCTAATTATAAGCCTCAGTAGAAACGTGCAGCTCGCATGCAGCGCACGTAATGCAGGCAGCTCGCAGGCTCCAGAAGCATGTTCCCTAGAAGCAGCAGGTTTGTAGCTTGCAAGCAATGCAGGTAACGCCAACTGATCATCGATTGAAATCTAATATTATTTGTTTTAGAAGCAGCAGGTTTGTCAGAGAGAGAGAGAGAGAGAAAGAATGACTTTTGGTAATTCGACTCCAGATTATGCCAACTGATCATCGATTTAAATCTGTTATCTTCTATTTCAATAGCGCTAGAACAGACCTCTACCATGGCTTGATCGCACGAAATATCTGAACTTTGAGAGTGCTTATCATGTCGGCAAGCATCCGAAGTACCTTCCAGCTTGATCATCTGCGAAATATAACTAGCTCTGCCATGGCTTGATCGCCCCAAATGAGGTTATGCTGGAAAAAAAATAGTGCTTTTCTTGCATCGTTCGAGGAGAGCTCTTCTTCATCTTCCTCTCTCTCTCTCTCTCTCTCTCTCTCTCTCTCTCTCTCTCTCTCTCTCTCTCTCTCTCTCTCTCTCTCTCTCTCTCTCTCTCTCTCTCTCTCTCTGTGTCCATCTGAATCGAGTCCAGTTTTATGGTAGAATAAATTGGTGCAACCCCGATGAGGTTATGTTGGAAAAAAAAACAGTTCTTTTCTTGCATCATTCGAGGAGAGCTCTTCTTCGTCTTCCTCTCTCTCTCTCTCTCTCTCTCTCTGTGTCTGTCTGACTCGAGTATAGTTTTATGGTAGAGTAAACTGGTGCAACCTTTTTGTGGGCTTTTTTGGTATGTGTATCTTGGTTTGCAGAGCTACTAGAGAGCCACAGTAGCAGTTGAATGTCGTGGAAGGCCGAAAGGAGGAGTAGGGGAGCTCAAGAGGAAATCAAAAGCTAACATGAAACACGCAGAGAGAGAGAGAGAGAGTTTTCTTTCATTGTCTGCTCCTTTCCCTGCTTCTGGTTCAGCTTCTGCGACAAGTCTGTGGCTATGCATGTCTCTTACATGAGCGGCTGACCTTCCCGAGCCCATCCTTAAGAGCTTAAGTGTTTCTTCATTCAATTGTCCAAGATGAATAGAGAGAAGCTCTTGAAGATGGCCAATGCCGTACGCGCTGGGGGCAAAGGAACTATAAGAAGAAAGAAGAAGGCTGTCCACAAGATAACCACAACAGATTACAAGAGTATGTGACAACGATTTGCAAAAATTCCCATTAAAAGGAATCTTCGTAGGATCTCTCATTCACAGCAAGGAGACCCTGCTCGACTCTTCGCGTGCTTTTTCACAACAAGGAGACCAGTAGCATGCGCGTTGAGAGGGCTCCTTCTCCGCTCACAATTCCTACATGCAGTGCGTTTGCAGATGAGGGACGACACGTAAGGCTAAGGCCAACTTTTCCTTTTTCTAAAATTTAATCCAATTGAATCAGCAGGCATCGCAACCCGATTTGATATCTCAGAATGCTGAGAGTGGTGCTCTGAGTGTCCGCATTCAAATACTGCATAAAGCTGTTTGAGAGATTGAGTGAATGCCTCAAGAAGGTGAGGAGCAAAAGGATTATTGAAGATCTCGGGAGATTCTAGTGGATTAAAATAACATATCTACCAGTATGTCCCTAAGAGATTGCAGAACACCTTGAAAAGATTGGATGTAAATATTATTCTTGGTATTGAGGAAGTCAACATTTTCAAAGATGATACGGTCATTCATTTGGTACAAGCTTCAGTTGTTGCGGCGAACACATGGGTTGTGAGTGGCTCATCATATCTTACCACGCATTATAAATTAACTTGGTCATGACAATCTTGCCAACCTGAAGAAAATTGCATAGCAATATCGAGCGGAACGCCACCCGTACTTATGTCTATGACCGTTACGTAATAGTAGTTCGTCAGATACGTGTTTCGATTATTGATGAGTGGACTGAATATAGTGCTTTCCGCTATGGACATACCGACCTCAGAATGCCCATTATCATGTGCAGTTAGGAAGAACGAAACATAACGCGAGTTAGTCAGCAAAGAGGCAAGAAGACATAATTGATGACCGAAGTAGCTAGAGAGAGAGAGAGAGAGAGAGAGAGAGAGAGAGAGAGAGAGAGAGAGAGAGAGAGAGAGAGAGAGAGAGAGAGAGAGAGAGAGATTTGAGGACATATAACATAAAGTTACATCTGCGTGTTTTTTGTATGGCAGGGAGGACATATATTCACAATACTGCACGTTCTAATTGCACAAGCGCGATCCCAGGTCGACAACACGGCAAGGTCCGTTATCTGCATCCAATTTTTCATGCGCATGCGTTTGCTTGGCGCAACACGTAAACGCTACGGGCAAGGCACGGCTTCCATTTCTTGTAATTTTTTTAGAGAGACCACAATGCCAACTCTCCACCATACTTTTGTATGGAACCTTTGTATGACGTGCACTGCATACTTTGCACTTCCAGTCTATGACGTTTCATTGCAAGATGATATGTTTTTAACTATTCACATTGCTTTTTTGTAGCTTGACTCAAATATCGGTCTGTAGATTGGACAATCAAAAAGTAATAATACAACATTGCAGGTCAGTAAAGCACCTCATTTATTGTTGCAGTTCATTCATGCTTTATCTATTTTCTTGTTTAGAATCTTCCGCATTACTTCCTTTGCTTCGGTTTATTTAGATCTCGTTTTTAGAACTATACACTCGATATCGATCAACATCTGCACATGTTAGTTACACGCAACTCTTTGCATACGGTTGCTAGCCAATACATATGATGTACTACAATACTGAATACATAAGTAGTGAATGCATGTGGTGTGTCGCAGTATAGTGAATTCATCCTAACTCTAAATAATTGATGCCATACTAAGTGTCTAAATAATTGATAATGTACTAAAATATGTCCTCGTTTCTCTCGTACTAGGTGTTAGTATGAAGTTCTCAAGACCTAGAATATTACAGTCCAAGCGTCAATAAGCTAGGGAGCAAATTGCAGCCAACTTGAAACTAGCTTATCATCCATATGGTAGGTCATTGTTTGAAATTACTGCATTGTATAAAGATTAGAGCATGCAATGTGACATCTTTTCTCACAATATAGAAATATGGCCCTTCTGCACGACAACATACCTCACATATATAGCGATAAACGAGGTCGACAGACAAATGAAACACTCCTACTACCTTCACTTTTGTATTATTGTTGGGTGCTTTGGCATCGGAATGGCATCAACAAGATTTAGCAGCATTGCATCTACACTCCAGTACCAATGCAAGATATCAACCATGAATCAACAATATCCTCTCTCTATTCATGAGATTGATGAGCAATATTTATAGTAAGACCACATGTCAACATAACAAGAAGTACATCGACAGATCCCTTCAACATTAATTGTGTTCTCTTGCTCGGTGATCTTGCCCAACTATCCCTAGTTTGTAATCACGCATGGGAGCTTTGTAACACATGCCATATCACAACCTCAGTCCACTAGCTACATGCAACTTTGTACAAGATGTTATGCTTTGTAAGACATGCAACGAACCCAAAATTATTTCAGTTGTTGGCCATTATTCGTGAAAGAAAACCATTCGTAGATGAGATTAATTGTACCTTGGGTGCATGTATTATAGATGAAGCGCATGTGCATGACTACATCAACAACTCTACTACGATAATCTGTACTCACAAATTAAACGTCCAACACTACAACAACCTTGCCTTGAATAAGTTATACAATCAAGCTGACATTACAAAAGTTGAAATGAAGACGAACGCGGGTAACATAAATGTCCTTCAGCAATGGATCCTAGACCCTAGGTTCATTGAGATGGATTCAATCGCAATTGGCATGCGCTGCATGATCACTAAAAACATCGACATGACAATCAATGCGGCAAACGGTGCAACATGCATTGGTGATGCCATAACACAAAACACAGAAGGTGAAGTTACATGTATCAATGTTCTCATTCATTGTCCCGAGAATAACTGTACAAAAGAAGAAAGGTAAAACACAAAACAAATAACTACAAAAGAAGAAAGACTAACACACTCGACATTCACCTTCAAAAATGTGAAACGACGTTCTGCGCTACCAACCATTCGATGAAAGTTTTCTTTTTGAAATACTTTCCGTTTGCAAGAATTTACATGTAGCAAGTATACTAGAAAATAAGAACACTTATTCGTAGACATAATAGTACAACTTCGCTTGGATATATTCTCAACTGTAACCATCTCTATAATCTCTAATAATTGATGTACTTAACTTCGACTCCTCCCATAAACATTATAGCATTTTTCAAATGTATATCCCTTTCCCGTAGGGCCGCCCTTGCCAAATTAGGCATGCTCTTGTTCCCTTCAATGCTAGATGCTGAATGTCACTTTGCATATGTCCTATTATATTCTATAGATGTTATATAGAAAGGCCCACCAAGCAAGACTAGTTCTTTGAAGATACAATGTGATTGTGGAAAAAATTACCTTGTAAGGTGTAGTCAAGAAGGGACATATGGCCACTCTTCCTTCCCCCGGCTTGCATCAGCACTCGGATAAACTCAACGTACTATCCAAGTGTAATGACAAAGCAAAGGATATATAGCTAGAAAAAAAAAAGAGAAATTTTAATGTACATTCTCACGAGCCCTCGATCAAAGATTTATGCGACGAGTCTTGAACTCAAAACGCGATGCGGAAGAGGTAAGGTACTAGGAAGGTCAAACGGGAGAGGGGGAAGATTGGGGCTTGACCTCGGGCTCGGCTTCGCGGCTCCACTTGAAGCGAAGGAAGAGGAGGGTGCAAAGAACGAAGACCCAATAAAGGATGTAGGCGGACAGGGTGCCTTTAGTGGCCTCGTTGCGCCACCCAACGATGGCCTGCAACAGGGACCACACGTTGTTACCCTCCGGGTCGCAGCAGCTCCACTTCCACAAAAAATGCTCATTGTCTGTGTACTCTTCAAACTCGTGCACAGAGCCCGCAAACAGGCCCGCCGCTATCACCAGCAGCAGCAGCGTGGCCGCCCCTAGAAACGCCTTGAATGCCACGTGGTTGCCCCCTTTGTACAACACGTAGCCCACGAAAACGCCACACAGCGCACCCACGACGGCCGGAATAGGGTACGCTGTGCCCGAGCCCTCCAGCCCGATCCCGCCCAAAAATATGACGGCCTCCACCCCCTCCCTCACAACCACTGTGAACGGAATCAGAAACAGGGTCCACTTGCTTCTCTTGCTGTCAACGTCATGCTCTCTGTGCAGCGCCTCCACTGTCGCCTTGGTAAGCTTCCTTTCCCATTTGGCCCGCCACGTGTCCACCCGTATCATGGAGAAGGCCATAAGCGTGATGAGCACCACTGCTATTAGCCCCAGAATGCCCTCCCAGAGTGGCTCCGACTTGTCCCATGCCTGCTTTGCCACTGTGTAGTACAGAGACAGAAAGATAGCGGCTGCCGCCATAGATAGCCCCACCCCCAGCCAAACCCCTAGCCAGACTTTCTTCTTCATCCTGGCCCTGCTGCCGCTATCCTCCACTATCTTATTGATCAGAGTTAGCATGACTGACAGGATGATGGAGGCCTCCAGGGTCTCTCTGAAGAGGATGAAAAAAGCGGGCACGCTGAAGAGTTGTACCATTGTGGAAGCTGACGTGGAGGGAGGGGAATATGCAGTACTTCTGCCCTGTTTAATTAGTTGCAAAGGAAGCTGAGAGGTATGGGGGTTTTAAAGGCAGGAGCTGCTGCAGTAGCTGTGCTAAAGAGTGGAGTACTCTGTAGTATGCACTGCAGAGGGTGGGGCCCATAAATGCGGCTGCTGAAATTAGAGGGGGCTGAGCCTTTGAGGCTTGTCCGGTGGAGGGTGGATCATTCGGGAATGTGGAGGGAACACGCAGAGAGAGAGAGAGAGAGAGAGTAGAGAGAGAGCGCTGTGTCGCAAGTTTTAACAACGCTAGCCGGCCCAGCCCGTAGTTAATTTAGCTTGAGCGTGCCATGCACCAGGCACTCCCTCCGTTCGACGCCCACCACGCTCTTGGCACGCGCTATACACACACAAGCTCGATTAGCTTTCCCGCTGGCTTTCGGGCAGGTGATATTTGCTTTGTTGACCAACCAACCTCACAGGGGGCCCACCCAGCACTCGTCCCCTCCGTCAACAGGCAATGCCAAAATACTCTTATGCTTATAACTGGCTTTACTAGGCCTATTCATTGGCCCCTTTCAAAAGCAAAGCCCAACAACAGCTCAATCAAACAAGGCTAGGGCCGAGAATGCCTTAAGCCTGGGAAGTGTAATAACTTAATTGTTGT
Source organism: Adiantum capillus-veneris (assembly GCF_014529385.1). Lineage (NCBI taxonomy): Eukaryota > Viridiplantae > Streptophyta > Polypodiopsida > Polypodiales > Pteridaceae > Adiantum > Adiantum capillus-veneris. The sequence goes on along the minus strand of NC_140947.1, from coordinate 51,803,784 downwards.
CTGATATATTTGATGAAAGAAACAATATTGTGGTATGTGGTCGACTGGCTTTGGTGTGAACCCAGGTCCTATGTGCCAAGATAATGTGTAGTCGGTTGTACTCCCTCGTATTCTCAATATAAGGAGGTGCTCGTGCTTGAATGAGACATACTGAGTTCCATCCAATCTTGCCTTCCACTCACGCACATCACATTGGTGGAGCAGACGAGCACTAATTAGGAGGGTTTCTTGGGTCTCGTTTTCTTGGGATTTCCTGACTATAACATCACTCGCAGAGCGAGGGCGAGCTTCTTGATTGACCCAAGGTAGTAGCTCACCTTTTCTCTCGCCATCCCTTTTTCATGCTTTATCTCACCATCACTTCGAGCAACTTGGCTGGTCAACACCTTAGCCTCATCATGCGCCCATATTGTCTTCCTCGACGACGTCAAGTTCAAAGCTTCTAGGCCGTGCAGTACACAGAACACCTTCAGAAGTTGTTCTGATTCCTTTTTCTTTACCTACGATGCCCCCTTTCACATGCTCGCTTAACCCTGCCTCGTCTACTAGCAGGAGACCGACATCTTGCATACCCTTCGCACAGGAGACAACGAGAGACTCTGCGGCCATGGCCACTGCAGCAACAAGCACATTGAGCCCTTCCTCTCTTCAGTTTTTTGCACCAGCCTCTTCCTCTCCTCACACTGTTATCATCCACCGAGCGCTAACAAAGATGGATGTATGTCACCAAAAATAATATAGTGCCCAGTCCTTAGTTAATCTTTCCTCGTCTTGTCCATTACATTGGAATAGGGACCTAATGTTTGCATAAGCGAGATGTACAAGTTTCATGCCTTGATGATGATGGACATGATGACGAGTTTAGCCCCCAAGTTTAGTCCTTAGCCCCCAAGCCGTTGTATGATCACTCCCCTCAGATGGGCATTGGAGTTGATCCCTTCCTGTCGAGTCCGTTCCTAGCCCCAAATTCTAAAAAGATGTCTATCTTTTTCTCCCTAAGGGGGGAGGTGTGGTGTGTGGCCGGATGGCCTTGGTGTGAACCCAGGTCCTATGTGCCAAGATAATGTGTAGTCGGTTGTACTCCCTTGTATTCTCAATATAAGGAGGTGCTCGTGCTTGAATGAGACACACTCAGTTCTATCCAATCTTGCCTTCCACTCATGCACATCACAATATCTAGGAAGCGCCCAACAAGCTTGTTTTTTGAACAACACCTTGCTCTTATTTGGGTTGTTTGTTGTTATATCAAATTCTTGATGGTAGTTGAGAAAATCCACCATAAAAACAAAGAGGTTTTGGGAGAATTTGAAGTTTCCTATTAGCAACCTTTTCCAAAGAGAGCGAACAAGGCGATCTCTCTCATTTGCTTTTTCCTTGAATAGTAGAGCAATGTGGTGTCGCACACGTGTGTTTAAACCTCGATTGAATAGATACACAACATGAGAGAGAGAGAGAGAGAGCCACTACACAAAAAATAATGAAGAGTCTTTTTTATTTGTAATTTCAAACCACTTGCAGCTTGGACAACAAACCAACATCAAAGCTTGATTACCATTGAAGGCCCTAGATCTTAAAGAAATAGGATGGAAATACTCAATGTGCCAATTGTGAATGAGAGTTCTCCAAAAGACTGCAAGCACATTGTACTTTGTGATTTTTCTGCTAACAAGGTGCATTCAATCGCATTTTGCACACACTCATACCAAATAGTGCTCGAAGAAAATAAGCTTCTACAACCAAATAAATTTCATTGTGAGCGGAGACATGAACCCTTTAAATCCATGCTTCAAGTAAAGGGTTGTTCATGAAAGAATCCCTATAATAGTAACTTTACAACATCATGACAAGCACCCATTACCTCTGCTAATATAGAGCCATAGCAACAAGCTAGACCCTCTTCACTTAATGAACATATCACTCGATAGGACACTTCCTTATCGTACAAACAGAGTGAACACAACGACTAAGGTAGTCCCCTCCTGGACAAACAAAGGGCAATATTTATCTAACTATTTGTGCATATATTTCTTTTGGTGTTACTATCCATGATTTGTCCACTGATGAACTACATGGGGTACTGGAATAGTAAGATAATATAGATGATCAAATAAGTAGGCATGATTTATCAAATCTCAACCAAGGGCTAATCATCCTATTACTCAAGCTTGGAAGCAAGTGCAACAAGACAGTTGAATATTGATATTTTCCTATTTATCCTAGAGAATAAAATACACTATGCACATATTTGTAAGCTCTCCTCAAACATTATAAGCATAGTGTATGCAAGCTCAAAGAAAAGTGTCATAGAATTTGGAAAAGTACAACCATCTCCTGCTAAATAAAATAAAATATTCAAGAGATCTTCAATAGAGAAGAGACATTTGTATGAATTGAGAGGGAGAGAGAGAGAGAGAGAGAGAGATTGACCCTCGAAGGCCACCCATGTCTGTAGTATGACGCCCTTCTCCTTGAGTGACACCGACTTGTTTGCAGTGCCTTGACTGCACCCGGAGTTCATGAATACCATCCCATTTGCTCAAAAATATGTTCACCATATCTTTGTTGTGCTCCTTTTCCTCCCCTCGAAAAGTTGGCGTCTTGGTCTTTTTTAACCTTACTTGGGTTTTAGGGTTAATTAGTTGACCCTTATCCCAAATTGAGCTCCCTCATGTGAATCATAGGTCCAAAACAATATCAATGGCATCAACCTGTAACACTGAGAGAGAGAGAGAGAGAGAGAGAGAGAGAGAGAGAGAGAGAGAGAGAGAGAGAGAGAGAGAGCTTACATGTGGTTGCTTGTGGGGGTGCATTGCATTGTTGAAAGGTGCTCAATATGCCCTTGCGCACCCATAGAGGGATTTTTTTGTGCGATTCCAAGCAAGTGACCCAACCACGCCCCCTTCGACTAAGGGACGTTTCGCGCGTTGCCCGGCCAAGAGTTCTTCCTCCTCCATGGTTTGAATGAGCATGTCCTCTTCTTGCATGCATGCAAGAAGAGGCCATGCCTTTTTCCCTACTAAAAAGAGCTTTGATACCAATAGTGGCTTGATCGTGGCTTGACAACTAAAAAGAAGGGCAAAGCAAAGGTAGAGAGCGATATCCGCTACCATAATATGGCAGTGATGTGTGGAAACACACCGTCGAGAGGTGCACCTCCAAAAATGTGAGTTCAAAATAAGGGCTGTATTATTTGTAGAAGTTTCGTAGATTTAAAAGGATTAGATTTACAAAAGGGGTTTTTAAAGAAAATCTCGTAAGCTTCTTAAGAAAAAACAATCATGTAATTAGCTCATGGCATGTCAATAAAGGTAATTTCTAATTACCTTTTGAATGCATGTGATATATGTAATATCTTGTGAGTGAACCCGCAAGAAACACTCTTAAGAAAATTGGGACACTTATTTCCTTGCTAGGGGTTTTTCTTCCTTTTGTCATGTATATATGTCCATCACTCTAGGGCAAGCCTTATCTTTGTATTAGCAAAGTCAACTATAGACTTCTTGTGTTGTGTGATCTTGAGATTTTCCTTCATCTTCTCCATCTTTGCGTGCATTCTTGTAGTCATATTTCCAACAATTAGCATTAGATCAAGATTTATCATCTCAAGCTACTTTGCCACCATCCTTGTGGCTCACATTAGGAAAAGTTTGGACTAAAAAATGGGCCTTGTAAGAATTGTTGATGTGGCATAGCTTTCAAAAAGTGGGGATCGGTAAATTTTTTTGCAAATAAGATCCAAACTTGTCGGAGGTTGGATATTTAGAATCTACTCTTCAAATGCTATCTATTGATATATAGCATGCATGTATCAGACATTGCCTTCATGTAGATCTAGAAAAAGGTGATTTTAGATTACCATAACGGTAACAAAACCTGGCTGATTGAAAAAAAATGGCATAACTTTCATAGAAGTCATCCAAACTTTTCGGACCTTGGCTCTTTAGAATCCATTTTTCAAGAACTTTCCAATGATAGGTCATATCATGGGGTTCTAAGCAATATTTAGAGGGGTCTACGGGTTGCTTTCTTTTGTACAACGTTGATGATGTGGCACTCTTAAAAGGCCCAAAAATGAGCTCAAAATTTTCCTAATGTTGAGATGATTTTTGGTGAGCATTCATAGGGAAACATAACTATTTGAAGACCTTATAGAGGTTGGTATCTTCAAAATTTTGATTTAGGCATGACACTAAACTTAAAAAAAGGTGACTTGTGGTATCTTCAAAATTTTGATTTAGGCATGATACTAAGCTTGAAAAAAGGTGACTCATGGAGGTAAAATGATGCGGAGCCAACATGGACATCATAGACTCAACGATAATGAAGCACCAATTGTAATGCAAGAAGAACTAAATATGTGTGGCCATTAGGATCCCATGCCCATAGAACTTCAATGGCTAGAAGCTTCGAAGCTAGAATCTATAACTCAATCATACTACCAGGTTACTAGGTGCAAAGGTACAATTGATAATGATCCTTTCTTGTTCTTCTTCATCCATGATTTCATTCGTTGGAATGTGGGCTCCCTTTGAGGTTTGAGCTTACAAGCATGATTTTCTGGGTAGCTTTAGTGTTTCAAGAGAGCAGTTGATCTAGTGGAAGAGGTGCTATCATCAAATGGAATAGAAATTACTAAGTGATATTCTTCTATTTCCATATGAACAATGCATTTTAGGTTTGATAACTTTGAGCAAAGTTATATACATTTTAATGTTTTTGGAAAATTTTGCAAAGACTAAAATTCCACCTATAGATGACTATGGTGATGAGTGTGAGTGCTTGAAGAGCTGATTGGATGCTCATGGGATGCCATTGGATGGTGCAATGAACAGGCACCCTTTGAGGGCTTGTAGGTGGTGCCTAGTGCTGGCTGATTCCAAGTTGTGGTGAGATTGAGGCATGTTACAGTAAGTGCTATAGGGGTTGAACCACTATAGCATTCATGATTGTCTTTGCCCATAGCAAGACCACATCACTAGATAAAGGTATATTAAAAGGAGAGATCAATATACAATGTAGGAATGATAGCTTGTTTGATTGATTGTAGATAATGGGAGAGGTTACAAGATTTGGATAGTGGCCTTATGTAAGCTCAAGGTGGGAGTTTGGAATCAATGACTGTATGGGTATGCACCACATATGGCAATGGCAAGGTTCTTGTGAGCTACCACAAGTACCATGTGGCCATCAAGAGTGTAGTGCTCTGTGTTTGTGGAATGAGTAGCATGTGTGAGGCTATAGGGTTCCATGGGGAAAATGTGACCAGCTATGCACATAATGGTGCATGCTTGGTTTTCTACGGATTGTTCTCATTGTGAATGTAAGCTAAAGGCTAATATGCACCCCCATAAGCTGAAGCTTACACTAGAAGCATTGAGTTTAATCATGGGGTTTAATATGGGTTACATTGGATAACTACACATGGGTCATAAAGATGAATCTAATGCAAAAGGTTAGTTTAGCTCTTACCTCTAGAATATGTGGTTTGTAGCAGTGTCTAAACACATAAAAATGTGGGACATTACTTTTTATTAGGAATTTTGTTTGTGGCCTCACCTTTTAATTGTTTTTTCTTGCTTTTTGGAATCTAGAGGGATTTGATGACGATGGTGCATATGTGGGTGCACTTGGCTTTTGAATGTTGTTTGGTGTATATCCCCTTCTCCTTGCAATGAGGGCACACCTTGGTGGACACAGTGCTTGTAGGGTGGTCTTCTTCTTTAAAGGATTGTAGCATACATTACAATTGTACCCAAAACTATAAACGAAGATAATTGGGGCCATGATGAATTTCAGGCTCTAATTGGAAGGTGTTGGGAGGCTTTGAAAAATGAGTGTATTAGTGTTATTTTTCTACCATGATAGCTGAAGAATGCTGTGATAATCATCCATCAACTACCATGGTTGAAGAACTTTAATAGGCACCTCCACATGCAACCTCTATGTACTTAATTTCAAACCAAGGGGTTAGATCACCCATGATGAAACCTATGCCTAAACCAATGGGTTATATCACCCATGATGAAACCTATGCCTAAACCAAGAATGGAAAATTGTCATTATTGTGGGTAAGAAAATAATTGGAAAAATGATTACCTTGAACATGATAAAAATGTCAAACCAATCGAGGCTTATTGTATGCAATGTGACAAAAGGGATCATTATCCATAAGATTGTTCTGGAAACCCAAAAAACAAAGGAAAAATGAGTGTAGACATAGTCATGCTAACTGAGCTGCCATAAATAGTTTTAGTCAAAGTAATTATGAGAGCACAAGCCAAAAATAAAAAACAAAGCAAAAAGAATAAAGAAAAAATGAGAGTAAACATAGTCAATGTTTTGCATGCTAATTGCTCCGATAGAGAAACAATTTTAGTCAAAGTAATTATGAGAGCTCAAGCCAAAAAGCAAAAAACAAAACAATGCAGATGAGTCTAAAAGTAGTAAGAAATCCTCACAAGAAATTAAGAGAAGGATACGCTCGCATGATGAGCTTAGAAAACAATTTCAAAGAAAAGAAATCAAGGAAAAAGCTCAAAAAGTGATCAGAAATGAGTTAAGTCAAATTTGACGCAATTCAAAGAAATTATACGGGTTAATAATTGTGGATAAAATTTATGAACCTATCAATGTAGCCTTGGAAGCATTCCAAGTAGGATTGAAAGTGAGTCAAACCATGACAACTAAATGAAAAAATTATCCAACCTCTGATATGGAAGCAACTTCTATCAAACTCTAGTGAGAATCACTCAAGAAATGCTTGAAGCACAAAATTGATAGTTGAAAATATTGGAAATCCTACAAAAGGTAAAACAAAATCAGGACCAATCAAGATAAAGATACTAAGGAATTGAGAGAATCTTTAGTTTGGGAAAATGATCAAATGTCCTTGAAATAAGTGGGATCAATTACAAGGGTGAACTTGAAAGATCATTCTTACAAGGATGTTCTAAAAATCCCAATCCAAGAATTTGATTTTGATTCTTCAGCTGAAACTAAATTGCCATTGTGGATAAACAAAGATACTCCTATTTGGATGCGTGAAGCTTTGGAGGATGGGAGTTTAAAGTGAGAAGTTTGTATCTTAGATTGAGATCTTCAAAATGTATATTACGTGCAGAAACCTTTCCTTGAATATCTCTTTGAGCCATTTAAATCAACATCAATGACACCCAGATTGATATAAGAAGAAACAAGAATCCAAACTGCTAAGAACCAAGACTATACCAAAAATCATGGACAAAACTCAGTTTTTGATCATGATGAATGCTGTGATTGTGTCAAAGAAGAAAGTGATGGGCAGGTACCTCACTACTACAAATAGTGAGAAAAGTGTAAACCAATGACCAATGCCAAAACAAAAGGCACAAGAAAAACCAAAACAAAAAACATAGAACCCTTTATGACACACAGAGAGGAGAGCAAAATATAGAGTTTTGAAATGAACCTTGAAAGAGGTATGGACAACAAGAATGGAGTCAAAAAATAACAAAGATAGTGATTCCATAAACATTCCATCTCTTCTCTGGTTTGTTGGTGTGATGTCTAAATCGGCATAAGAAAATCTACACCAAGATGAGCATTTACACACTATTGCATGTATGTGACCAATAGACTAAGCAAGGCATAAAAGACAACACATATATTACTTGTTTGATACCGCATTAAAATAGGTTTGACTAGTATGCACAACTTATTGTCGACCATCTCAAATCACCTAAGCTTATGTGAGTGGATGCATCTCTTAATGAAAAATATTCTCAATAGAAATTTCATTTAGTGTAGCTACAAGCCATGAGATTAGAATCGATTGATTTCATAATAATAATGCAAACAAGTAAAAGAGCCATGTCTTGTCCGACGATATTCTACGTTGTTACAAAATTACTTGAGTGACCTTGTTGAATAATGAACTTGATGTCACATGTGAGTGATATGTCAAAAGTAGTAAACACAAATACAATCTGGAGATGCTCAGATATAGACTTGGTTAAAGTTTTTATAAACCGGTGATAATGCTCCGGAGCTATAGGATTTTGATAGCGATGAAGCTCGGTCTCTGACATGTGGTGAAAGTGGCGTACTATAACCTTGGAGACAAACTTTTTTTGATGTGTTTCCGTCTGCCATATCTATAAGACATAATTCAAAACCATAAACATTATGATATGTATTCAAACTATCAAAATTATTTCATGATTATGAACCATAAACACTATGACCTAATTTGTAGTAAAAAACACTATGTTATGATTGCAAATCATAGACACTATACAATTAATGAGTAAAAGTTTAAAGACAGACAAAGCACACGCACACACACACACACACACACACACACACACACACACACACACACACACACACACACACACACAGAGAGAGAGAGAGAGAGAGAGAGAGAGAGAGAGAGAGAGAGTAGGCCATGAATGTGAGGTACGCTCATCACAAGAACTAGACCTTGTTATGTCACTTCTTGCAAGGTGGAAAGAACATAGTATGCGGTAGCAAACCTTGTTGCAAAAAAATATCTATAATGTTTTCTTGGGCGACTTTGTTCAAAAAAGAGCATAGAAAAATTGACGCTCTCTGATAAATTTTACCATATGGTTCTCATCCAGTAGAGTTTGTTTTATGCAAGCCATTTTACCAATGTCTTTTGGTAGCAAATTAGGAGTATGTGCTGCACATGGCACCCAAGTTACAATCTCTCGATGCTTAGTTTAGATAACGTTTCCTGCAATCTTGTAATTGGATGCATTATCTATAATGATTATAGTAACATGCTTTGGCCCACCTGCCCTTGCTATTTCATGCTTGTACATCCTTGCTAGATAGTCTCTTGTCGTCTCTTTCAACGAGGTGTCAATAGCTTCTACGAACATGGGACCCTCTAGGTTTGATAAGCATCACATTGATTAGAGGTTTCTTCTGACAGTTAATCCATCCATCTAACACTATGGTGCAACCATATGTAGGAACAAAGTTTACCACCGTACACTTGAGGATGGCTTCAATACTATCTTTCACTTTATCTAGATACTCAACCCGCGTCTTGTTGTAGTCAAGAAGCACAAACTCCTTTTTGGCCGTGCTCATCAAAGAGGATAGATCTCGATGAGTACATTCTAAATCCAAAAGGTCCGACAAGTTTTGATTTCATTTGTAAAAATTTTAGTGTGTGCCCGTTTTGGACAAGAAAGTCAAAGTCCTTATAGGGCCCCTTTGAGAGTCCAAATTTTCCCTAATGTAGGTCCAACAAAGCCTATCCCCCATTTGGCAAAAGCCCTTGCCCACATCATTGGTCTTAGTGGAATTTCATCACACCACATTGGTACTTTTGTTCGTTGGCAATCATCACATCGTTTGACATAATGTTATGCATCCACGTACAGAGTAGGCCACCAGATTCCTAAAAGGAGTATTGCTTTAGCGGTTTTGTTGGCCAAAGTGACCTCTTATTGGTCTTGCACGTGCTTGCTCAAGTTCTTTGCGACACAGATTCTCAAGTTGTTGTTTATCCCTCTCTAATGAATGTTATTTTCAATGATATAGTTTTTTTCTTCTCTCTGGATTGAACATAGTTTGGATCTGCTCATGTTTGTTGGCAAGACTCCTTATTCTACATAATTCACAATGTATTTTCCCCACTTGGGTGCTTCTATTATCCTAAACAGTGTAGCATGTTTGATTGGCTTCTAAATGGCACAAGTTTCACATGAACTAATATATATTCATAGACACTTTTCTACATAAGAGACCAATACACCCCAAGTCTCATCAGTCTTTGGTATGTCAGCATCTTTGTGTTTTGAAATCTTATCATTTGTACGTGAGCTTTCCTCATGTATAGTTCTTTCTCGGATGGCTTTACACATAGCCTAAGTATTCAACCTTTCCCTTGATTATATAGCCATCCTTCTATTAGCATAAGTAAGCGTGATTTCTCAATGATTGATGGTTTCCTTTTAATTGCAAAAAAGAACCAATGGTGAGTAGTGGTATTACATGTTCGCTCCACCTAGGTACCATCTATATGTTGAAAAGGTACAAGTCTGGAAAGTCATCCTCGTCAACTTCGATAGGTGCTTCCTCATGTATCAATTGCAATAAATGGTCCACCCTTTGATGAGTAGCCCATTTCTTGACCACTATCGTGAAATCAAACTCCAGCAATATAATGAACCATTGAACTATGCGGCCAGTATTGCATGGTTTGTTCACTAAGTACAATAGTGCCTGATGATCAACAAAAAATACAAATTTGTTTGCGAGAAGGTAATGTATAAACTTTTTGATTACATACATCATCCCTAAGCCTTCTCTTTCTGTGGTCATATACTTTTTCTCTGCATTATTGAGTTGTTTACTGGAGTAAAAAATTGGAAAATTCATATTGTTCTCTCGAGATTGTACTAAGATTCATCCAATAGCATAAGCCAATGCATCTACATGAACATGGAAGATTTTATTCCAATCAGGAGCTTTCAAAATTGGAGTAGAAATCAATCTCTAATTTAATTGTTAAAACGCTTTCTCATACTCTTCACTCCACTTGAATTTTGTGATGAGAGCATAGAGGTTTAGCAACAACCGCATACATGTAAATAAACCTTTGATAATAGCTGCAATGGCCCATAAAGACTTGTATCTCTCTAACTTTCGTGGGTCTTCGAAGAGCAACAATCACCTACATCTTTCCAAGATTAGTAGAAATGCCATTTTTGGACACAATATGTTCCAAAATCTTACCTTGTTTTACCATGAAGACACATTTTTCAGGGTTTAGGAAAATGCGATAAGTCATTAGGAAAAATGTGGACTCTCCTTGGGCCATATAGGATTAAGATTAATTAAGCTCCAGCCAATAGGAAGAGAGCAATGTATATAAGTTTAGAACCTAAGAAAGTAGAGAGAATAATAGGGTTGTCCACTCATTTATTGCTTTGTATCCTAAAGGGAGGTGGATGGGTAAAAGAGGGAGGGGGAAAAAGGGAGAGGGGGAGTGGTGGGTCCACAGATACGTTTTTGAAAAAACCCTAAAATTTCAAAAATTTCAAATAAAAAATAAATTCAAAATATTCCATCCAAAACTCCCCCCAAACCTACCCTATGATCAAAAAGTCATTTTCTCACTCTAGAACCTTTTTTCCAAGACTCCCTTCCTCCATAGCCCCTTTCCATAACACAAAGCTCTCACTCTCTCTCTAAACTCTTACACCTTCCTCCTTCTTCAAGCTCTCCATTGCAACTTTAAGCTCCCACTCTCTCTCTCTAAACTGTCTCCCTCCTCCTTCCTCAAGCTCTCCATTGCAACTTTAAGCTCCCACTCTCTCTCTAAACTCGTCTCCCTCCTCCTTCCTCAAGCTCTCCATTGCAATTGTAAGCTCCCAGTCTCTCTCTAAACTTTGTCTCCCTCCTCCTTCCCCAAGCTCTCCATTGAAATTTCAAGCTCCCACTTAAGCATCCATGGCAAACAATGGTCAAAATAGACGCCCCAAACCCATCATTCAAAGTATGGTTCTCCACAACTCGAAGAATGAGGAGAAGCAATGGGAACCTCAGGTTTTTCAAGAAGGTGGGTGGGTCTACATGCAACCATCGTGTTCGTGAAAGAACAAATGTTGATCTCCATTGGAAGGGAAGACTAATAGGCTTCAAGCAAGTAAGAGACAAGGGTACGGTGGCAATCGTTCAACATGTTTTCATGTTTGGACACATGCGTCTACGAGGGATCACCAACCCAAGGGATTTTCCTTGTAATTGTACGTCCCTTGCACTTCAATGGTTTTGGTGGTAACAAAAAAATGGACTTTTTACATCTCACGGACTATTTTGTTTCTATGTAGATGTTTTCCCTTCTAGCCTTGTGGAGGAGCAACCACTCTCATGCCTTTCAGGCACATTTACGGCCATGCATGCAAGTCTTGGGGATATGCTCTTCTCCAACACAACTTCATCAAACCTTGCACGACAAAGGGTGTTCTTCTACACCCACAAGTACATTGTACCTACAGATGAGGAAGGCTACGGAGAGCTACAACCTTTGGAGGCTACAACCTTGCGTAACACGGAGTGGCCAAAGCCAGATGCATTCACTGTAATGTCTTTGAAAGCCAAGATTGTAGCTGATGTGAGAGCATCATTAAAATTTGGAAAAGCCTCGCGTTCCGTTGGGCTTGGATGGTGTTGTCCTGCTCATGTCTTCGCTAGCATCTTTGGATCTTTTCCTTTCCATCATACAAATACTATGTATGTTTGCAAAGATCTACAATACGATACATTGGAAGCCATCCTTGGCGAGAAGTGGGGGTATCTTGAAGGACTTCACAATGGAGATCGCTTTCGGTGTCAGGTTGGAAGTTTCAACATTGCTATCAGTTTCATCAAGGTGCGCTCCACCCTTTACGTGAGGTACTTCTATGAAAGATGGATGTGCAAGCTTGGTGAATGGATTCCATTGCAATCACCGATGCTACAATTGAGGTATTTGATATTGCAATCAAATTGTCGAGTGGTGCCATTGAAACCGTCCAAGTGAACAGGGTGAAAGCATGAATAGGTGGAAAGCTATATATGTGATATAATTAAATAGCATAGCATGACATTGGGGATGTGGTCACTGGTGCCATATTTCAGACGTCCAAATTTATATTCTAAAAAATGTTTTACTAAAAAATTCAGCCTTCACACACCCACTTTGTTTCATGAGTAGTTGGCAGTTTCAAACACCGTGCCCCCGACCCCCCGCCTGCCTCTCTCTCTCTCTCTCTCTCTCTCTCTCTCTCTCTCTCTCTCTCTCTCTCTCTCTCTCTCTCTCTCTCTCTCTCTCTCTCTCTCTCTCTCTCTCTCTCTCTCTCTCGCGTGCGCGTGCGTGCTCAAGGTCTACTGTGCTTAGAGCTTCTACTGTGCAAGCTTGGGTGCTTCAAGGACGATTGCAGTAACCGCCCTCTTCTCTTCGAGGTATGTCTCTCCCATTGAACATGTACACTCTCTATTGCTTGAGCACGCGCGCCCCATCTGGGATCATTTAGCTACATTAAGCTGCATTTGGAGCTGCATGAGTGCCACACCTTGCTCATTTGCAACAAGAGGCGAGCTCCCGAGGTAATTTGCTAGTCCACAAGGTGCATGCAATCTTGGGGCAAATCCCATAGCACATCACCTTGAATGCCTTGCTTACAAGAGCAGGCCCATGAAGTTCTTGTTTCTTTTTAGCAGGGATGATAAGTGAGGGCACACCACGTCTCATGAGTTCATTGGATGATGTGCATGTATATCACTTGAGACTGCATCATGGCACCTTCTTCAAAGCATCCAATTCAAGCAAGCAGCAGTCTAGTTAGGAACATTGAACCACCTCTGCATAAGAAGTTTTGTCGTCTTGCCGAGGAATTTCATATGGAGCGTGGATTGCCATTGGAGGGAGTTGATCCGCGTAGCTTGACAGGAAACAATGACATCTCTGAGGAGGACTGGGAAGCTATCTTTATATGCCCAAAGCCTGTTCCGGGTACCCAGAAGAAAGTGAAGGCATACCATGCTCGGTCGGAGTTCTTACAAAAGCTTGTGTGGAGACACTGGGATGTCTACCAGGAGGGTCCCTTCATGTATGAAGTAGGGACTCAATTTGCAAAGGCCTTTGCATTGGAAAACTGCAGTGAATCTGGCAAACATCATATGGAGCGTGGATTGCCATTGGAGGGAGTTGATCCGCGTAGCTTGACAGGAAACAATGACATCTCTGAGGAGGAATGGGAAGCTGTCTTTATATGCCCAAAGCCTGTTCCGGGTACCCAGAAGAAAGTGAAGGCATACCATGCTCGGTCGGAGTTCTTACAAAAGCTTGTGTGGAGACACTGGGATGTCTACCAGGAGGGTCCCTTCATGTATGAAGTAGGGACTCAATTTGCAAAGGCCTTTGCATTGGAAAACTGCAGTGAATCTGGCAAACATCAAATTTCTTGGGCTATCTTTGCAGAGAGGGCAATGAGAGCCTCAGAAGAAAGACACAACTTGCAAAACAAGATCAAGAGGTGGGAAGAGCAGATGAGTGGTGGAGGGAGAGGTTCCAAAACCACTGCTGCCTCTACCAGATCATCATTGAAAACAGAAGGTATGTCTGTACCATTGTCAAGCGTGCCTACAGGAGGATGCCTGGTACAATTGGCAGAGGAGGATAGCAGGGCACTTGCAGAAATGAAGAATATTGCAGAGGGCAGATTGCAAGACTATAAGTCAAGACTTGAGGGTGCAAAGAAGCAGGTAGAGGATCAAGTCAGAGAATTGCATAGGGCTGAGGGTGCTCAAAGCTCAAACACTTTGGCCATAAAGTTGCAAACGGAGATTGATTGAGTGCAAGACCCTGTAGCTCGACAACGCCTGATTGATTTGATTGGACAGTTCTCGAGTACTACTAGAGAGAACGTTGCTGAATTAGAAGCCAATGTGGCTAAAGCAAAGGTGCATACCCTCCTACATGTGCTTCACTTTGTTTTGGAGTATGTGGTTCGCTTCCATGTGGTTATGTGGTTAGAGTGTTATGGATTGTATGGTTATGTACTATATGAGCATATTCTATTTCTGCTATGTGCTATATAGCACAAAATATGTGCTATATGGCCACAACATAGCCATCATCTTCATGGAGTGGGTGGTTATATTCTATGTGCTATGTGCTATATGGTCACAACATAGCCATCATCTCCATGGAGTGGGTGGTTATATGCTATGTGTGGTTATGTGCTATGTGCTTTATAGTTCAATCTAGGTGCATCATGTTCACAATAGTACCCTCATCTATTTGGAATGTGTGTGATTCTATGCTATGTGCTTTGTGTGGTTATGTGCTATGTGATACATAGCACAATGGACATGTGTAATATGTGCTATACAGTATACCTGTATGCTATATGCTCACAGTATAGCCCTAAAGTGTGTGTTAAATATTGATATGTGCTACATAGCACAATCTTTTTATGTGCTATGTGCTAAATAGCACATTTTGTGTGTTATATGTTCACAATATAGCCCTGGAGTGTGTGGAATAGTGAATTGTGCTATATAGCACAATCTCTATTTTTGCTACGTGCTACATAGCACATCACTAATTGTGATATGTGCTACATAGCACAATATTTGTGCTATATGCTATGTGCTATGTCTCATATAGCCCACTGCATATCATATACCCAACAAGCTTGTGCTATATAGCATATATAGAGAAAATGTTTGGGCTATATCTGGTATTTTAAAAAGTCTCTCTGCTATGATCTACAGTGCATACTCTATGTAGCACTTATAGCACATTATACTTGGACTGTGCTATGTGCTATATAGAACAGTGCATATCATATACCACATCAAGCTTGTGTTTATAGCATATAGAGTAAGTGATTGTCTTATATGTGGTATTGCAAATAAGGGATAAGATTCACGCTGCATATTCTTTTCAACAATCTGCTTTTGTTGGGTTATTGAGACTTAAATTAGATGTGTTGTCTTCTTTGTTTCACAGGCACTACTTGCAGAAGTAGAGACCAACATAGCACAGGAATCAGAGCACTTTAAATTTTGTGTTACCATGGAGAGGACTTCACATATCGTGGGAGCCAGTTTGATGAAGCCTTTTCCTCCTGTGGATTTTAAGCAGAGCATTAGCGAGGTGGCACTTAATGGGTTCTACCATTGTGTAGGATGTGGATTCCCGTTCGATGCCAGAAGCTTGGATGTATTCTCCCTACCTTGCACCCATGTGTACCATATGCTATGCTTCGCGCATGTATGTAGGGACTATGGCTATTGTGTTGCACTAGATTGCAACATGTCTGTTCCCCCTAGAGCTAAGCATATGATTGGTCTGAAGGTGAAGAGTGAGATGAAAGAATAAAGTGCAGGTAGTCACTGTGTCACTACTATTGCAGGCCCACTTTCCATTGGTAGTTTAAACTCTTGCATTTAATGAAATCATTTGCAGGTACAGACATTGCAGCAGAGACCTGTATACAAGAATCATTGAGGACAAAAACAGAGAGAGTCTCTACGCAGGCCACTGGTAGGTACCAAAATCAGTATTTATGTGTGTATTTTGGGATACTCCAAGTGAGACTTTGTAAATAGCTTGCTTTGTAGAACAATCATCGCATGCTTTCTCCAACAAGACGATGCATTCCACAAGGAAGAATGGCCTGATTATCCCATGGATGCAGCCAGGCCTTGAAGTGGAGTCTACCCGCAGGATGCAGCCAGCCCTTGAAGCGGAGTCTGCCGTAGGGGATGCACTACGTGGAGTAGTTGAAGACATCTTGATGGCAAAGTCTTCTGCAGTCAAATCACCTAGGCAACAACTAACTCCAAGAAGGATGTTGCGTTCTCCGTTGAGTGCCAAAGCATCACCAAGTGTGGACACTAGAGATGATGCATCAGATGAGGCAGTTGCAGATGCGGTGAAAGCAACACCCCCTCCAGCGGGGAAGAAGCCAACACCAAAGCGCAAGAAATTGACTCCCAAGAACTTAGGTGGAAGTCCCACAATGGATATACCTCTTGATTCATTTAGGAAGAGAAAGAAACCAAATGCAAAGCAATGAGTGTGTTTTTTTTGTAACTTCATGCAATTAGAAGATGTATTTAGAAGGCATGTGCAATCCATTGCACCCCTATTGTATCCATGCTCATTGATGAATCAAGTGTTTGAATTTGTTAGTGACATGTCTCTTAATTCTTTGCATCGAAACTATTTGATTTATTTTCTGTACATGTTTAGTAATATGTTTCTACTTTCTCTTGTCGTAGATAATCAAGAAGCTGAAAAAAGAGGAACTTTCATGAGACACACTCGCTCTTCAGGGTTTCTAGATGAGGGGTCTGTAGGTTCACTGACTCAATCTTATCCTGTGAAGAATCCAAGAAGGGGTGCTACAACTTCCAGGGGTGTACAGGAAAAAAAAAAGTGTCTTTTGATACAGTTGAGGGGTCTGTAGGTTCACTGGCTTAGTCTTATCCTGTGAAGAATCCAAGAGGGGGTGCTACAGCTTCCAGGGGGGTTACAGGCAAAAAAAGAGTCTTTTGATACATTTGATCCCTGCACACCTACTAGTACTGCTGAATTTGTTCCAAATGTGCCTAATGCAGTTGATGTGCAGGTTGTGCATGATGATGTGCATACATATGTTGACCGTGCTATACTTGAAAAGGGTACATTACCCACCCCCACCACAATTGAATCTGGCACAGATGCCATTGATGATGCTATGGTATTTGATGCCTGCACAGATGCCATTGCTGATGCTACGCTAGTTGAGGCCTGCACAAATGACATTGTGGATGCTATGGAAGTTGATGCTCGCACAGATTCTGCTGCTGATGGCAATGTTAATGATGGTGGAACAGAAAGTATTGTTCATGCTATCATAGATGCCCTTCTTGATGCAGTTGTGGCTATGGGTACAGATGCCACTGTTGAATCTGGCACAGATGCCATTGATGATGCTACCACAGTTGATGCCTGCACAGATGCCATTGTTGATGCTATGATAGTTGATGCCTGCACAGATGCCATTGTTGATGCTATGGAAGTTGATGCTCGCACAGATGCTGCTGCTGATGGAAATGTTAATGATGGTGGAACAAAAAGTATTGTTCATGCTGTCATAGATGCCCTTCTTGATGCAGTTGTGGCTATGGGTACAGATGCCACTATTGAATCTAGCACAGATGCCATTGATGATGCTACCACAATTGATGCTGCACAGATGCCATTGCTGATGCTACGATAGTTGATGCCTGTAAAAATGACATTGTGGATGCTATGGAAGTTGATGCTAGCACATATGCTGCTGCTGATGGCAATGTTAATGATGGTGGAACAGAAAGTATTGTTCATGCTGTCATGGATGCCCTTCTTGATGCAGTTGTGCCTACGGGTACATATGCCACTGTTGAGGATACCAGAGGCATGGGTGAGGAGGTCCTCATTGAGAGAGAAGCTGGAACACGTGAGGCAGTGGGTGCAAGTGATGTCACAACTCAAGCCCAGGTGGTCTGTCCAAGTGATGCAGCTGATGACATTGTTGATGCAGAGGAGACAAGGGTACAGATGCCGCTGTTGAAGATTTGGGAGGCTTGGGTGAGGAGGACCTCACTAAGAGAGTACCTGGAATAGGCTTAGCAGTGGGTAACGGTGATGTCGCGGCTTCTGCCAACATAGTTGAGGCATACGACAGAGCAGTTCAATCGGGAGAGGCAATGGGAGAAGTTCTCATGGCTGCTACGGACATGAAAGAGGCAAATACACATAATACAACTGAGACATGTATAGAGCAAAACAATGAGGCAGGGAAAGGCGCAGAGGTGCCCACTGATAGAGCAGCTCAATCGGGAGAGGCAATGGGAGAACATTTCATGGGTGCTGTGGACACGAAAGAGGTAGTTGCACATGATACAACCGAGTCTTGTACAGATCCCACTGTTGGGAATACCAAAGGTAAAAGTCCAGAGGTCCCTATGGGTCGAGAGGCTGCTACAGATACAGATGAGGCAGGTACAAAGAATGCTGATAAAGAGGCCAAAAATGGACATGAATATGAGAGGCAAGAGAGGCCGTGTCTTGTGGTAATGCTAGTACAGATTGTTGCACTGCCTCCTGCGTCTTTTGAGGACAAGAAGAGAAGGGACAATTTATGCATCATACTGGATGTGAATGGGCTTCTCATAAGGAGGTATAAGGTCTCCTTCTACAAAGGAATAGCGAGAAGCAGTATTCCTAATTGGGCAAGATCAAGGTATCAGGTAGTCACTGCGCCAAATGCTACAGGAAAGATACAATTTGAATATGTGGTCAGGCCCAATGCATCAATCTTTTTGCATGCACTGCTGCAAAGAGCACAAGTTGCACTGTGGAGCTGCATGACCCAGGACAATCTAGCACTTGCTTTGAGTGCATGCTTTCCTAGGCTGAACAAACAACATTTCCTCAATATTATCGGTCAAGAGGGGTGTAGAGAGGCGAGCTTCAATCTAAATGAAGTTCCTGGGATCCCTCCATGTAGAGATAATGCAAAGCCCATATTTTTCAAGTGTTTGAAAGACTTTTGGAAGCACCATCCTAAGTTCAACTCTGATAATACACTGGTGGTGGATGACACACTCTACAAGTGTCTACTCAACCCTCCCGGGACTTGTGTCTATCCTACTTCATTTGAACCAGTAGATATTTGTCAGTCCCCAATTTACCTGGTTAGCACATTGTTCCCTTGGTTAGTCAAGTGGACAATCTCACCCAGCCCTAATGCTTATGCAAAGATGAACCAGTTTGAAAATCCTTCGGACAGTGTGTCTGCTTGTGTCATCAGCCACTATAGAAGTCAACGATAAGTATGTAAGGAAGGTTGATTGTGGTTATGGAATCATGTATACAGCATTTTGTGCACTGAATGTACTTGCGATTACTATACAAAAAATTGACCTGTTCAAAGTTCTCTAAACTTAATGATTGAATGATGTAATTTTATTTTGCTGATATGATGTTGTCATACTCTGATAGAGTCTTGCTACATGGAACACATAATAGCATAGACATGACCATCGGGCTATTATTACACATAGTTATGCTATATAGCACTCATACTGCAAGAAATACTATGACATAATAGCATAGATAGGGAGATTGACCTCTTATTACACACACTTACGCTATATGGCACACATAGTGCTCTCAATATGTAATATAGATCTTTCACATACCACACATCATATCATAGACAGGAGCATTGTGCTATGTGATACACACACTTTTACTGTATAGCACACATGTTGCTATCTTACTACAATAGAGTCCTTTTATATCATAGACAGGGACATTGGGCTATTATTACACACACTTGTACAATATAGCACACATAATAGCGTAGGTAGAGACAATGGACTATCTTGACACATTACTTGGCTACATATCACATATAGTAGCATGTACACAACTCCATAACAACCAATGGGTAGCTATTCATAAGAGTGAGATGAAGAATGAGACATGTTTACCTGAAATTCATCAAGAAAGTGAATGGGATGCTCTTGATAATGTTTTCTTCCCAATCGTTTCCAACAAATATCTTGGCTAAATTTTTTCAAGGTGCAACATGTTCACAATAGTAACCTCATTATCTGAAATGTGTGTGATTCTATGCTATGTGCTCTGTGTGGTTGTGTGCTATGTGATACATAGCACAATGGACATGTGTAAAGAGGTACTGAATGGTGAAGGATATATAGAACATAATATAAGCTTGTTAAATAGGTATCATGCTGCTTCATAGGGCATGGCATTGTAAATGGTTTCATGTAGTTCCGGAGATAAATAATTTGTCTTTGAGGTAGCATCTACCAAAGGCATGTCAAACTTGATTGCCCGAACAAGGTGAGAGTACAGGTTAGTAACTCCCCTATCATCAAGTAGAGTGTAGTGATTTGGGTCCCCCTCTTGCTGTTGATAATAACACCCTGTGAAACAGTTGTTTTTCCACTTATCTCTTAAGATGCAATCTGTCATCCACTTTCTCTTTGTACATCTCAAAAGAAATAACTCTACACCTTCTGCATTGCCAGCGTCTGCATTGACTACAAAGTTATCACCTTCAATGAGATACTCACTCAGCATATCCAGGGATCCCTCAAACATTGCAGCTTCATCTTCTGGTACCTCAGTCTCTTCTACTACCTCAGAGAGTGGTTTCAATGCCTTATGTGTCCACTTCCCTGCATATGATTTGCTGGAACAAGTCCTCCAATGGCCCTTCATGCAAGCATCACAAAAACAAGAAAGCCGCCTGGTCCTTAATTGAGTAGGATCATGATGACAAAAGCCTGAAATGCAATGGAGTGATCGAGATCCTGGTACTCTCTCACAACCCCATAGATTAGACCTGTCCACTTCTGTCTCTTTTACTAGCCAAAATTTCCTGTTTATAGTAGGACCTGCTTTAGTGGATTGTGCATAAGAGCTACATGCAGCATTGGACATTGTTCTCGTAAAAAATGCAACCACGTCTGCAGCTTGCCTAAGAACAACTCCATTACTCTTGAGTTGTTCATGTGTAAGGGCTCTCTTTATCACAGCGCCAGCGCCATCATGCTCCCCCTTGCCATGGCCAGAGCCAAAAAAATTCCATGTCATCTCTGTACCTGTTAGTTGGTAATATCTAGCAACAAAGTAAAATGGCCTTGCAGCCTTGAATTGCGAGGCTGCACCATCTGACCACACCCAGTGCTTCTTGAAATTTAGCCTCTGGTCTTTAAGCCACTGATCACAAAGAAGAAAACAGTGCTGGTCAAATAGCGTATCATGTTGCCTATCATCGGAGATGTAGAAATGCATATGCTTGATAATACTGTCATCTTCGTTGTCACGCATATACGTTATGTGAACAAGGATGGTGCATTGATCTGTATGCCAATGCATGGATTGTACTTCATTTTGCTCTTTGAACGAGTAATTTTCAGCAAAGTCTACTACAGATATAATGGTATCTGAAGGAAACACCTTCAAACATTATCTGTATTGATGTGCCTCTGTAAGTGAAATTGTGCTCGATGAAGATTCTGATGTCGTCTTTTATCCTCCCTCTCAGCTCACTTAAAGCCACCCGTTTGAGTGACAACATCTTTCTCTTACTTAGACCATGGTTAGTTTGAACTTTAATGTCCTCGAAGACTTGCAGTGGAACTGTCTTTGTCATCTCTGCAAGTTCTCATGGACAAAGGCTGAGCTTTTCCACACCACAGTTTTTGCATTGGCCCATCAAGAAGGTGTGTTTATGGAACATATCCCCCTCAACCTTTGTACATACGCATGATTCCCACAACTTCGTGATCCCTGAAAACGAGTGCTCAATGGCAAGACATTCTGCATTCACCCCATCTGATTTGCAAACATTGCATTTACATGTACATGACCTCCCATGAAAACCAAAAGCAGATGAGCGCATAACATTAAATTCATCTTTGAGATACATCAGTTTGATATGATAAACACAACAACAAGTATTTCGATCTTTCAACTTTCGCACGAACCAAGGCTTCAGCTTCTCAAAGGACCTTTGCCCAATTATCACATGTGGGTGGCTATCTTTAAACTTCAAGAAATACACTCAGTCTGCTTGAAAAAAAATTGCATTAGAATTACATTTTGCTATATATCACACATAATAGCATAGCTACAGATGCATTGGTATAAATACACATAGCTATGCTACATAGCATAGATAGATAACTCAGCTTTCATTACATGCTCAATTTTGTTATATAACACATAATAGCATAGATAGGGATTTTTAGCTGTTATTACACACACATCACACACGTCTGCTATATAGCACACATAGTGCTCTCATATTATAACACAGTTCTTCTACATAACACACAAAAGAGCATAGACAGGGATATTGTGCTATTATTACACATATCACACTCTGCATAACACACATAATAGCATAGACATGGATACCGTGCTACTATTACACTAACATATGCTATGTAGCACACATAGTGCTCTCATAATATTATAAAATCTGATAGCACACATAATACCATAGATAGGTATATTGTGCTATTGCTATATAGTAGACATGATGTTGTCATACTCTGATAGAGTCCTGCTACATGGCACACATAATAGCATACACAGGACCATCGGGCTATTATTACACATAGCTATGCTATATAGCACTCATACTGTAAGAAATACTATGACATAATAGCATAGATAGGGACATTGGCCTCTTATTACACACACTGCTATATGGCACACATAGTGCTCTCAATATGTAATATAGCTCTTTCACATACCACACATCATATCATAGACAAGAACATTGTGCTATTCTTACACACACTTTTACTGTATAGCACACATGTTGCTATCTTACTACAATATAGTCCTTTTACATGGCACACTTATAGCATAGACAGGGACATTGGGCTACACTTGTGCAATATAGCACACATAATAGCGTAGGTAGAGACAATGGACTATCTTGACACATTACTTGGCTACATATCACATATAGTAGGATGTACACAACTCCATAACACGCAATGGGTAGCTATTCATAAGAGTGAGATGTTTCACTTGAGAGTTATTCATTGTAAGAATGAGACATGTTTACCTGAGATTCATCAAGTAAGTGTATGGGATGCTCTTGATAATGTTTTCTGCCCAATCGTTTTTGACAAATATCTTTCTTATTTGGAGACACCCTACTGTGCTCTATCCAAAATGTAGTAATTGTCTGCTTCAATTCCTCCGATAAGGACCCAGCATTTCTAGACTTCCTTTTGCATAAGTCGAACCTCAGTGTACTTGACATAGGATCACTGTCAAGTCTACCCAAAGCTGAATATAAATTCCTTGGATGAACATTTAATAGCTTTGCCACTTTATGTAGAGTAACACCTCTACCTTGGATCCCATTATCATGCAGTAATCCATTCACCAGCATGCTGAATGTGCTTCGTTTTAAAAACATCTCGTCAGCTGATTTTGGAATCTTTAATTCCTGTAAGGAGACCTTGAGTGCAGAAATAAGGCCATTTGCACGAAGATACAAATCTTCACAGAATGGAAAGATTCTATCATCATTGAAAACACCTTGAAGAATTGCATTCTTATCTTCTTTCCCGTAACTATGCAACTGTCTCACAATGTGCTGAACAATATTCTGAATAGTATGTTGCTTCTTGTCTTCCTTTGTGTGTACATCGACGTCCTCCCTATGAAAATCTTCCGCTCCAATGTTGACGCTTGGATGTACATGCTTTCTTGCACGACATCGCTTTCTGTACTCACGTTTAGCCTGTGCTTCATACTTCCTGACTGCAATAATTTCATCCTCATTTAGACAAGCCTTTCTCTTGGAGTGCACCTGTGTATGAATGGTGTCTATTCCATGTGCCTCATCATAAAATCCGTCGTCCACCATCCTGGAACAGTCTGCAGTAGTTTGAAATGAATGAAGTCGTACAAAACTTCCTCATTGTAATAGTGAACTGAAATCCAGTTGTGCTGCATTGTTGAGTTCAAGAAGCTCCATTACTGCTTGTGAGGAGGTATGAGCTGGAACCAAAGCAAGAGGAAAGGAGTTTCCATCATCCATATTATGAACAGGAGAGTAGGAGAGAGAGAGAGAGAGATGGAGATGGGCATTGGAGGCCATCTGAGAGAGAGAGAGAGAGAGAGAGAGAGAGAAAGGGAGAGAGAGGGAGAGGTCCACGCGTGCTAACCGCTCCATGTATTTCAATCCGAGTAGTGGAGTCGTGAAGTCAGTTATCTTACCTATATTCTTTTAAAAATTATTGACTTAAAAGCCCAGCTATGGTCCCATCCATAGCATCATACTTGGTGTCCATGGACACCAAGTATTTAAACACCATTCTATGCTTTCACCCAACAAGCATTGGACATTGGCCAATGTGTGGGAGCACTTAGTGATAATGGGTTTAGAGCATGGAGAAGATACAAAATTTTGCATCGAACGACGTAAGGTGAATGATTTTTCTCTCTTAATTATGTTATATTTATGTTCTTTTGATTATTCCATGCTCTAAGTTGGGTATGCTATTTCTTTTTTTTTTTTGCTGGATTGGTAGCCGCATAGAGAGCACGATTCAAATTGAAAAGGCGTGGACGACGGAAGAGAATTTGATTTTATCATTAGAGTAGTTATGTTTTGTACTTAAATTTCTCATAATATCACAATTGTAAGTTCAAGCAGATGGTTGTATCAAATTTTGGCAATGCACATTATCTTAAAGTCGTAGTGATGTGTTTTTAGAGTTAAATGATTGTAATTTAGTTTGTAAGTTTTTTATAACTTCTTGTTATTTGTGTTACTTTATGAAAATTGTTTAATATTTTAATTATTGTTTTTTTTTTTGGGGGGGGGGGACGCGTTGTCGTGCTGTGACACGTACATAGTGGGAACGCATGCTAGAAGATCTATCTTGTATTTTTTTAGATACATAATTATATTTCCTATAGTGTACATATGCATATTTAAGTATAATAATAAGCCTTCTATCTCATCCTATTATTTTTCTCAAGGGTAACCTATCCTTACTTTACCATTAGAAAATACTATGGGAAAAGCATCAATAGCTTCGCCTTTTTAACTTGGGGCAAAAAGCATTGATTCTTTATTTCTACTATTTCATTATCATCTCACACCCTAGCTAGATCCTATAGCTAGGGTAAACTCCAATATATATATATATTCTATGTATTTTTTATACTTTTCTTATATTTCTTTTTAAATAGCTACTAGGAGAGAATCAAATCCTAGTGGGACACTAGGTGGCATGATTTCAAAGATACACTTATTTTAATGCATTATTGCAAGCATGATTACAAAACTTTGTTAAGGAGCAATGTCATGCTTTCATATGGCATGAGGTGTCCTTTGGAATTAAATGAAAGTCTAGGCTAAGGAGACCACATGAAGACTTTTGCTGCCATAAATGGACCCTATTTTGATGAATTGTTTACACAAGGTTCCAATCCGAATTGGAAAACGATTTTAAAATGAAAATCGTAGCTAATGAGCTGAAGTTTTTGCCCATATTTTTACTTTTTTATTTGGAGCCACGGTTGAGGAGATATGATCAAAATACTGGACCCCAGTCTGCTCACATCATGCAGGGACAGCTCATTTTCAACTTTTCCAATTCCTATTCACACTGGCTCCTCTCTTCTTGTGTAAACCCTTGTGGGTTCCCTTCACCTATAAAAGGGGACCTCTTCTTCCTTGGAAAGAACTCAAGCATTCAAGCCATTGAGGAGAGGAATTATTGAGGGAGTGAGTAGTAATGCCTAATTGTACTTAGCCATTAACATAAGCCCAAGCCTACACTTTCTCCTAGGGGAGACTAGTCATTCTTGCAACAAGCTAACCTTGGAAGATCAACTCTAATCAAAGAAGGTCTTGCACTTGATGTATCAATCAAAGTGGAATTATCCACTCTTCTTCTCTCTCCATCAATGATGGTGCCGAAGGGTTTCAAGTAAGATGTGTTCTACATTGATGTTTTCTTGATTTCTTGTTGTTTTCTTTTTCATCTCTAATCCAACATATATATATATATATATATCTAATATTATCTCCTTAACCAAATCTATCTCTCTCACTCTTAGTAATTCATCCTCTCTACAAATTTTAGGTTCTCTTTGCTACAGGTACATCTCTCCCCGCAGTATCCTTATTGTCTACGGGCAAGAATAGGGCTTGGGAGGGAAAATTTTCATCTCTTCACTTCTCTCATATCTACATTTCTCACATACTATCTTAGATGAATAACCCACATGATGATCATTTCTATCGCTTTCACTCTGTACAATCTATTAGAATTAACGTATGGATTAGCCGTAAAATACACTTTTAACAACGTATAGTGTTTCTCTTTGGCCCTGAAAGGCTTAGTGAAATACTTCTATCACCGGATCCCATCATACTACCTCTCATAGACTATAATTTTTCTTTTGATGTAAGCGTAGTTATCTTGCTATGAACCAAGAGGATTTGTACACACAATTAATCCCAATCACTAGACAAAATATATATATTATGGTAAGCACAAAACTACAATTCCAAAGAACAATTCGTAGCCTATTTGGTCAGCCAAGATTGAATGCCATTAACTCATCCATTAACCCTTTCATATTACCCATGATACGATATGACCATAGCCTTGATGTTTTCATCTTCGTATTGTTTTGACATTCTCTTTTGCGTTCTTTCTTTGTGTGTGTGAATGCAAGAGAGAAAGAGTGAGTCTTCTTTGATTGCACTTCTTTCCAAACCTTAGTCTTCATGGCATCTATGGTTTAACTCCTTCATATAGTTTTTGTTGAGTTCTCTCACAAACTCTCACAGCCATAAGCCCGGTGCTTTCCTGGCAAGACCGCAAATTTCTCGACAGCGTGCTATATAAAGCCTCATAAACCCTATCATTTTCACACTCTTTGCGTGTTCACACTCTCATTTGAGCTCCAACACTCTTTGCATTCCTACCTTAAGAGCTAGCATTATGGCATCCTCCTCCACCCCTCTCGAAGCCACGGCGTTACAACGCTTCCAAGCATTTTTACAAACAACCGAGTGGCAAGATCGTGACGATCTTCACAATTTCTTCACCCAATTCCCTGATGTGAATGCAACTATTCACCTAAACAGCCAATCTTTTTAGCCTATCTTAGATTTTTTTGAATTTTACATCGACAAGTATGCTGTACCAATTGTCGGACAAGGGGAATTGTGGATTCCATGCGATTTGCTTCGCTATATACACAAAGGCGATCGGCCTTTCACCCAGCGACTTCAGCGATTTTGTGTAATTGCGGGTGAGGCAGGTCAGTACATTGAAGATTCATGTTTGAAAAAGAAGAAGGTTGGTACCCAGTTCCTAAGTCGCTTGGCGAATTTTGTGTTTCTTCTTGCGGAGGAGCCTGAAAGATCTGAGGTGAGTTTACCTCATTTGTGCCTTGGGGGTGTCGTCAAGGACAGAAAGGAGCCCATTACAACGCCCTGGGATGCAAGCAAAGAGGGCAATATTCTTGCCTTAACCTACCCAGGAGGTGTCATGGATGCCGCCAAATCCATGGGTGATGAGGGTGCAGAAGCATCCTTTAAGCCCGCTGCAGATGCGCCGGAGGAGAAATTAACTCTGGAGGTTTTTTTTGAACACCTCTCCCCAATTGTGATAAATGGGGAGGAATATTTGTTTTTACATGATCTTGAAAAGACTTTTGACATCCTCATGGATGAGTGTCTGTCCATCCTCTGTGCCACTGTAGAGTCCTCTGCCATTGACCCCTCTTTCGATCCTTTGGATCGAAGCCTCCTTCCCCTTGGAGAGAGTGTAGTAGATACAGTGGAGTTGGCAATGGTGGCGGTGACAGATGCACCGCACTCATCTGTGTCGGAGGATGAGTTTGTAGCTACACACGCATTGCTTGAAGCCCAACGCACTCCTATGCCTGTTCATATAGATGAACTTGAGAGTGTCGCTATGGCTCCCAATTCATCTATTTCTCTTGACAGCAAAGGCATAAACGATGAGGACGACAAAAAACAAGAGGTATTAATTAATTTTTGTTTTGTGATTACGTTAATTTTCATTGTTGCATTCTGAAATCTTATTTACCTATTGATTTCTTTGTAGAATGTTGTGGAGCTAGATGAGCATGTAGGTCGGGGAGGAGATGGTAGGTGCCAAGCTTTTGGATGGCAGTCGTCTCTTGCGCATTACCTTGGCAAGCTTCCCCAAGACGGCTTTGCGATAATCCACAAGGAGTACACTTGTTGTGGTCAATTTTGGGTGTCAATGATGAAAGCAATGAGCCGCATCCTATGCCTATCAACCATATCTCAAGCCTCCCAAGTTATATATCTTGTAAATAAATCTCTGGCCAGTGCTGCATTTGCGACACACATTTGTGGTCGTATGCTTTGTACCGTGGCCTTAAGCCAAGCTGTAGGTCTAAGCAATGTGGAACAAATTGCTTGGGATGTGCTGCACAAACAGCTTCCCTGCGCCCAAGAGCGCTGAGAAAACATTGCTCGCCATATCTTAGATGGCTCAAGCACTCAATAGCTGCATAAATCTTGTAATTAACAAATATGTAATGAGATATATCACATCTTTGTACTTTGTTATTTCAAAATTCGAATGGGAATTGATTTTAACTGTTACTTTCCAACTTATGTATTGAGTTTATGGTACGATAGACAGTACGTGATTGGTTCTATCTTGTGATACGATTGTGCAATTCTCTGAATCAGATTATAGAGATTTTTTTATATAAATAACATAAAAAAAAGCATAATATCATAAAATTCTTATAATTTTATCCTAAAACAGGTTTAAAAAGGCTGTCTAGAGGCCTGCCCCGCAGAGGCGCGCGAGAAAGCGAATGTAACTTCTACTTTTGCCTTCTCGCGCACCTCTGCGGTAGGCCTCTAGACAGCCTTTTTAAACCTTTTTTAGACTAATACTATAAGAATATAATGCCTTTTTTGGTTATTCAATCAACCACACTTGGTTGACAGCTCTTCTATCCACATCTCTCTCTCTCTCTCTCTCTCTCTCTCTCTCTCTCTCTCTCTCTCTCTACTTAGTTTTACTTATATCACTTAAAACACAAATGTACACGACTCGTTATATTTGAAAAAGCCACGACTCGTTATATTTCAAAAAGATATCTATACATTGGCAAAATTGCATAAAAATCAAATTCAATCTCTTTCTCCTTTGATTCGATGCGCAAGAGCTAAATCCTTGGGCATTATTGTCACCCATTTTGCATGAATAGCACACAAGTTGGTGTCTTCAAAAATAGAAATTAGATGATATTCTGCCATTCGATAACTTTGCATGATCTCTTTCACCAAACGTGCGAATGGTGCCTTGCGGATGAGAAGGTCTGGAGTTTTTTGATAGTGACGAATCTCTTGCAATGCCTTTGGAATGCGTTGCTTCACAGCAGGAGCCCGTTGTTGAGGGATGGTAGGATCTGGGACATGGGCCTTGCGAGGGCGAACCTTGAAAAACTTTTTCTTTTTACGAGAGGGCTTGCGAGGAGGACCTTGCGCATCTTCAAGGCCACCATGTGCTCCGACTGGCTCTTCAACTCCACCTTGCGCTCCAACTGGCTTGTCTACTACATCCTCAAAATCCTCTTCATTTAGTAACCCATGATCACCTCTGGGCTGATCTGACGGCAGAGCACCGAAGCCACGTGGCAATGTCTTCCCAGCCGGAACTCGATGATTGCTTGGGATCTCCTGTCCGCTCCATGGTGGGCTTTGTGCTTCGTTGTCCATTTCGGTTTCTGTGTCTGATGTCACTAACCGTTTCTTCTTGCGTGAAGGTTGTCCATCTTGTTGCTCTTCACCTGACCATTCTCTCTCCATCTCTTCTAAGAGCTCTTGTTCGTGTATCCAAGGTGGTTTTTGAGCACCTTGGACGGTTGAGTGAGGGTGAGCAAAAAAAGGTTGATCTTTTCTTGCTGTTTGCTTTGTGCATGCCATGTTGTAGGAAGGGACAATATTGAAAATGAGACTCCCTCTTCTCTAAAAGCCCTCTATTAAAAAAAAAAAATGTCTCTTCACACTTGACCAGGCCACTTAAAAAAACTCTTAATATCATCAAAATATTAAAAAAATGGATAAATGGAGAAGTATTATATGCAACTCAACAAAGACATCTACAAACATAAACATTACATTGCATAGCATCATTTGTTTTACATGTTGGGTAACCAACGTTTGCCCACTCTATGGCGATTTTCACGCCACCTAGCATGATTAAGGGGTCCGGTGGAGTTTCTCCATTTCTCTTTAGCAGTAAGTCGAGATTGTCTCCTAACCTCCTTGGCAAGACTTGACTTTCGCGCTCGCTCTATGGCATGACATCTCCCCAAAGAACAACGAAAGAACCAATCAAACATCTCCTTCATGTAGTTGGATCTCGTAGTTCCACCACCGTGACGTGTATTTTTAAAGTAAACACCTTTGGCTCCATAATGTGATTTTTCCATTTCTTGAGTGCTCCACATGTTTAATGAACCATATTTTGACATAAAGAATGCTCCATGCGCATACAAAATATGCTGCATCAAGAAAAAATGCTTAGATCAAATAAATATTTATGTATAGCATCAAAATTTGAACTGAACAAAGTAACTTACCATGTAGTGTGTGATATTGCTCTCTCCCCACGCTTGCACAAATGCTTTAGTGAAATTTGAAATGTGATCTTTGAACAAATTTTGTTGCTCGCTCGTGGTTTGGGGTTTCCAAATGATTTGAAGCACTAAGTCCAAGTGGTGCCACACTTGCCTACGCAGATTTACAAGCACGGGATTTGAATCTTGATCGGTCGTACACTTGCGAAGCGCTTTTCATAGCTCCCATGGAGCATCCTCTTCACCCCTCTCCTTTCGCATCTTTGGTTTCTTGAAAAACCTACGTACTTTCACACCATTCATAGATACTTTTTGTGGCACTTCATGCATATTTTCCACCTCACCAATGATAGAAACATTGCCACCATGACATCCAATCGAATTTAGAATTGTTTCAACTATTCCAATGGCTTCCATGGATCTGGAAAGTGGTTTCATTGTGAAAGCATAATCTATGTGAAGCTTTAACAAGCGATCAAATATACGCATAAAGGCATGCAAAGTGCAAAAATGTACATTTGTAAGTGGAAAATTGATAATGGGATGCCATGTTTTATCTTTTGTCGACCAATTGGGGAACTCCATGATAGGACACTTCAACACCGAGCACACCCAATCCCTTGCGTCATCATCCATAGACCCTGTTGCCTGACTTCCCTTGACATTTTTCTTTGAAGACGTGGAGCCACGAGTACTCTCCTTGTATCCTCGTACACAATATGGACAAGGAAGAAGTGATGAAGCACCTTGTTTACACCCAAGTATACATTTGATTGTTTCTAGATCACCTCCTAAGTGCCACTCAACATCAAATGTACCTACTCGATCTACTTCTAGCTTTTCTCCCTCTAGTTGTGCCTTAATAACCTCTGTGATCCACGGGATCATAGAGAAGACCCATGCCAACACCTCATGAGTCTCTTTCGGAACTTCAAAAGCTCCTAACCACCATATTTCTTTTTCCGATTGTACACTAAATGATGGTTTCTGAGAATGATCACCGATAGCATCGACTTTTGCAAAAAACATTGCCTCATTCATGAGTGTCACACTCATACGTTCCAATCTCCGTCCTTTGACAATTTGACATTCATCTAGCTTAAGAATAAATATGAGCTTCTCTCCAAGTACTGAAACAACACAGGAATTGAATTGTTATACTAAATGATATTCAATACAAATAAAAAATGACATTACAATTTGTATTACCTTGTGGAGACAAAGCATAAAATTTAAACATAGCTTGTTGTAGTCGTTTCAAGTCAACAAAAATATTGTTGAATTGATGATAACTAAAAGACTTTGCCCCATTAGGAATAGTATTTCCTTCCTTTATATTACCACGTGACTTGGCACTCGTGGAAGAGTACACTATGGATCCTTCAACGTGTTTGTGTTCGCCAAGGGATTCCCGAACGAGATCATTGTTTGCTTTTTTTGCAAGTCGGACCCTATGTGGAATAGGAAATAAATTCTCGGTGATGCCTTGCTCTCGTAATGCATATTTCATCAATCCATGAAGTGCATGGTATGCATTTGTGCTGATCCCAACCTCATCACAAGCTCTCTAGACATCATCCTCAGACACAGGGTTAGAGATCTTTTTTAGGATCTCCTTTGTGATGGCATCTTTCATGTGTTTGGCCTTTTCACAACCTATGATGTAAAGTATATCTTCCTTTGAGATGCATCCTAGGAGAAGATTGCAACGGTCCTCTTATCTAAAACTTCCACACACATCTTGTATATATGTCCTATTTCAAAAGGTGAACCGAGTTACAAATTGATGAACATTATTTGAGAGTTATGAACACTGTGAATTTAAAAAAATACCTGGTTGCCGTGATTCGCTTCTTACGTGCTCCTCCATTAGAGGCTAAGTTTTCAATGGAAGAGAACTCCCTCTTACGCTCACGCATGCCAAATGGAGTGGCTTTTAGGTGCATCATTGCAATCTGTAGCTTAGTTACCTCTCTTTCTGTAGCTTTAAGATCTTTGAGTTGTTTCTCTGTGGAATGTAGTTGTTGTTGGAGATTTGCCGAATGAATGTGTAACACTTGACATTATTGTCGGAAATATGCCGACGCACCTGCGTGATTGGAGTCCAATCTCTTACAATACCCAAGAAGACCACGTTCTCCTTCTCCCACATATTTGATTAAGCTTGGGAGTGTACGGAATGTCGTATGACAGCCCACGAGAGGATCTTTTGGATACAACCCTCCATCAAGCCACAAGTCAACATTGGTTTCTCCTCGAAACCGTCGTACGGATGCTGGTTGAGATGCTTTCTCGTCATTTTTTTTTGTGGGAGCAAATTCGATCGGTAGACGCAGACTGACATTAGTTGACCTAGTAGATGACGGCGCAGGTGATTCATTGGTTATGTCGCGAAGAGACATGGTGAAAAGTTATGATGGGGAAAAAAATTGATAAGATATACTTTTTAGGATAAACATACAATTTTTGGGATAAAAAGACTTAAAAATATATTTTTTTATATATAGGTTCAATTTTTGAGCTCAAAGGAGGGAAATTTTTAAATTTTAAAAATTTCAATTTTTAGGCTTTATTAGATGGACGTTTTGATGATGTGGCATTATCTATTTATTCTTGGAGTTAATGTAGAGAGGGACACAAGGAATTTTAGATTTGGAGCTTATAAAAGTTAGATTCTTCTAAAAAAATACTGTTTTCTATATATATATATATAGGGACCTTTTGAAAGCTTAAAAGATCCATTTTGAAGATTTTATTAAAAATTCAATTTTTGGGGTGAATTGATGCACGAACTGAAAAGTGGATTTTGTCATAACTACTTACTCTCTTTGTTTGGTGATAGGTAGAGAGAGAATGGTTCTTCTCTCTACTTTTACTCCTCTCTCTCTTTTTACTCCCCTCTCTCTCCTACTTTATCCCCCCTCTTCCTCCTACTTTACCACCCTCATTCCCTAGTTTCCCCCCCTCTCCTATCTAGAGAGAAGTTAGAGAGAGAGCTACAAAAGTAGCCCTATTTATTGTCTTTGTTCCCTCCATCCCCTACAAAATTATCTTTAATCCATTAAAATTAGGAATCCTTACATGGACCCAAGGGGGTCCAATTTTTTCCTAATGTTCTATACTTTTCAAAGATCTTCTTTAGGTGCTCGACATATTCATCTCTGCGTAGATAATGCACACATGTCATGCATATAAATATCTAAGAATTGTCTTAGATACTCTTTGAAAACGTGACTCATTAGTCTCTGGAATGTGACAAGGGCATTGGTTAAGCCAAATGGCATCACCCAATAAGCAAATATGTCCCATTTTGTGGCAAAGACCGTTCTGTGTTGATTCTCTAGCTTTATGGTGAGCTGGTTGTAGCCTCAAAAGCCATCAAGAAAGTTGTAATGTTCCTTGTCCGCGACTCTCTCAATCACATGATCTGTGATGGGTAAGGGATGGTTATCTCGGATTGTGGCAGCGTTCACTTGTTTAAGATTTATGCACATTTCCAATTTACCATTCTTTTTGGGTACTACCATAATTGGTGACACCCTCTGTGTGCTCTGTCTCATAGATAAACTCATCTTCCTTAAGTTTTTCTATCTCCCTTTTGATTTTCTTTGCAAATGTTTCATTATAGGTATAGAGACGTTGTCTGTGCGGCTTAGCATCACTCTTAAAGGGTATCGTATGTCGAGATATTCTTGGATCCACTTCCTTAATATCTTTGTATGACCAAGAAAAACTCAAGCAAACACATCTCTATATTGCTTGAGAGTAGCTATCAAAAGATGCTCATTCTCTTTTGTGAGATCCATGGCTATATAAGCCATTCTTGGTTCTTCCCTTGGTTCAACAAAATCAATTCTCTTTGCATTTTTAGGCCATCATATGATATTCTTGGTTGTGTAGGTTCTTGCATTGGTTCAATCACTATACATCGGTCCTAAATGGTGTATTTTTCGTAGTGAGAGAGCACGTCAAACTTTTCCATGTTATAGTCCCCTTCACTTTCCATTTCAGTTGTCCAAACCTCTTTTAGAGTCCATTTCAACTTTTGGTATTCACTTATGCGTTCAATTTTGGACATTTTGGTTGATGCTTCACCTATGTCCTTGGTTTTTCTTTTGCTTTGCTTCTTTGATTCACTTAAAAAGTTGTTGGTTTCAAGGAATTTTTGGTGATTTTATCTCGGACATAGTCCTCTTGTTCCACGAGCATGAGATACTGTGTTTTGGTCATCAATTTCAGCATTGGCTTCTCGAATTTGTTCTGTCGTTTTCTTGTTCATCTCACTTGATACCTATATTCTTATTCTAGAAGCAGTTATATGATTTCCTTGTACAAATAGCCTTCTCTCATTAAGTATTTTTATGAGGTCTCTCCACATGTCCATATGCTAGTTGCAATTTCATGTGCATTTTCTTGAGAGTTAGTCTTCCCCATTTATCCCATATTTCTTTTGTAGCAATGTTTACTCTTGTCATAAAATCTAATATCTAACCAACCCAAATGATTTTCTCATACGGATCATTTAATGTGGGAGAATAAACGGGAACAAGGGTTAGAATATAGACATGTGCTTATGCATGTGTCTCAACACGAGGCCAAGGTTAAAGGGGTCCAAATGAGAGATGGTCTGTTAAAGAGAAATGCTACCTAATGGAGCTTAAAGACCTTAGAGTTAGCTTCATTAAATACCTCCAAAAGTTAGTGTTAAAAATTTCTTTGACCTTAGGCAAGCTAGGGTTGACCTTAAGGTGGGAATCCTACCCAAGCATGAGGTGCTTGTCCAGTTGCTAAGTGTTTGTGGGAACCTTGCCCAAAGCTTGAGGTGATTGTTATGCCTAAAATGACTAAGGTTTGAAGTGTTCAATTCAAAGATAAACTCTCAAGAGGCATAAATGGTTTCCATGCGTCATTGACTAAGTGCTTTAAGTGTTCAATTCAAACCAAATGACTTAAGAAGCATAAAAAAACACACGCCAAAATTCTCCACATGTGGCCCTCATGATGTACTTAAATCCTATTGGATAGGCTTTAAAGGGGTTCAATGATAATTTAGATGCATAAAAATAAATAATTAAGTTCCTTCTCTCAAAGAGGAAACAGAGGACACATGTCCCAAATGATATAATTAAATATTACTAGAGAGAGAGAGAGAGAGAGAGAGAGAGAGAGAGAGAGAGGTGTGGACCAAGCATGAGAGGGGGGTATACTCTCCCACACACACACACACACACACACACACACACACACATTCTCTCATTGTGTGGAGTGCAAAAGTGCAAGAGCTCCATCTCCTTCTCCAAGCTAGTTGGGAAGTTGAGAGCCTACACCAACAATCTTGGCTATGGAAAGCAAATCCAACCAAGAGCCATGCTTCAATGCTTAAGCTTGCCATCTTCTTTATCTTCATTACTATGCTATTATGCTATGCTAATCAAGAAGAGTAATGATAAGTGAGGAACTATTTCTTTCTCCTATGGATGATTCTTCCTCCTCTTCCCTACCCTCATTCCCCGCTAGCTCTCTCCACCTTCGAAGGTATTTGAGGCCTTGGGATAGTTAATGCTTTTTGCAAAGTTTATGTTCTGCTCATGATGCATGAAGCTTTCCATCTTCATAGCATCACCAAAGTCACAAGAAACACAAAGATTGTATTGTAACAAGTCTCTCTTGATGGGAGAATCTATAATAGGGACTGGCTCCAAGTAAATCCGGTCCTCAACTATTGTCATGTTCTCTAATACTCTCTCTCTTGCAAAAGTATTGTTCATTCCAAGTTAATTAAGTACTATGTTTATGTTGCTACCATCAGTTAAGTTCACCCTCTATGTTTTCAAAGTGATCTCACATAAATGCTCACTTTAATTCTCTTAATTCCGATATTCTCAAAGTTCATAGGACATTTCCATTACATTGGTATCAGAGCATTTGGTTTCTCTTTTCTTGATTAAGAAGAGAGGTCCTTAAGTATCCTATTAATGGTTGATTTTGTTAATTATATTAGGGTAAGTAGCACTAGGATCTATTATCGGTTCTGTTGAGCCCACTATGTAGGATATGGTGGACACCTCGGGAGATTTGGTCTTAATAATGGGGTATTTTTAGACTTGCCTACGGCTTTACCATTATTGAGCTATAAGAATTTTGAAAGGAGCTATCCCTCGGCAATTCTGCTATGTTAGACCCACCCTACTACTCTCTATAATTAACCAATTTGAGCCGTGGGTGTAGATACTTAAGAGCTTATTTTCAAAAGCTAAGAGGAGTAGCAACTAAGGTTTTGAATTGCAAAATAATACACTAAGTAAACACATAAGTATAATTAGCATGGCTGACAATAACCAAGAGAGTAGAATGAACATTGATAGCTTTGATTTTGCACATGAAGGTGCTAATGATGATGCCCCCATGTTTATCAATTATCTTGTTACTAGGTTGCATCAAGCTATAGGCAACCCTACTTTGTAAGCCAAAGTTACTCAACAACTGCGTGCTTATGGGATTTCCCTTCCTCTCCCAGAGGAGAGAGAGCTTAGGAGGCCTCTTGATGAGACCCCCATGTAGAGTGCGCAGGTGATGGAGAAGGTAGGAAAGAAGACTACACACACACACACCAACACACATCGAGACACACACACACACACACAATCGTTACCCTGCAGCAGCCATTCAACGAGCTGCTCTTCTCTTCTTCTCTTTTGAACTATTATCCAAAGTATATTTACAACATAGTATAGTCAGTGTCCAGCCGCCCATAGCACAATGGACATATTCTTTAACATCACATTCTTTAACACTCCCCCTCAAGCTCAGAGTGAGCTTGCATATGATGGATTCCCAATGCTTCACGAAAGTAGCAAAACTTCTCCTTTCCAAGAGCTTTTGTGAATATATCCGCAACTTGATCATTTGTCTTCACATACACCAAATCAATCTCATTTGCCAAAACTTTTTCTCTAATGAAGTGATAATGTACCTCAATGTGTTTAGTGCGAGCATGGTAGACTGGATTCTTTGCCAACATGATGCTGCTAATATTGTCACAATATATAATGACACTGTCAAGATAGTCAAAACCAAATTCTACCATAAGTACTCTCAACCTTGACTCTTCACATGCTGCCAAAGCTGCTCCACGATATTCAGCTTCTGTACTTGATAATGCTACAGTTGATTGCTTCTTGCTACTCCAACTTATCATACCATTGCCAATGGAAAATGCATAACCACTTGTAGATCTTCTATCCATAAAATCTCCTGCCCAATCTGCATCTGTGTAACCATAAAGACAAAGCTTCTCATTCTTTTCATAAAACATTCCATAACTGACAGTGGCTTTCACATATCTCATAATCCGTCTCACTGCATCAAGATGACTTTTACATGGATTTTGCATGAATTGACTCACAACACCCACTGCATAACTCAAATCTGGCCTTGTTATTGTCAAGTAAATAAGGCTTCCAACCATCTTGCGATACATAGTGACATCCTCAATGTAATGTCCATCATCAAACAACTTCACATTTTGATCAAGAGGTGTATCAACCGGTTTGCATGCTGTCATTCCATACTTCTCAAGTATATCCAATGCGTATTGTCTTTGTATCATCCAAATTCCTGATAAAGTATTGACAATTTCAATTCCCAAGAAATATCTCAACTCACCAAGGTCCTTCATGTTGAATTCTCTTAACAAACTCTTCTTGACATGCAAAATTTGCTCAGCATGACTTCCAGTGAGAATCAAGTCATCAACATAGATAACAATAACGACGATCTCTCCATCAACATGCTTCAAAAATAATGAGTGATCAGCAGTAGATTGTTTAAATCCAATCTTCTTCAAGAATCTGGTTATCTTTTCACACCAAGCTCTAGATGCTTGCTTTAAACCATACAATGCTTTCTTCAACTTACACACATAATATGGAAACTCTGGATGTTGATAACCCTCTGGCTGTATCATATAAGCTTCTTCTTCGAAGTCACCATTCAAGAATGCATTATCCACATCCATTTGCCGTAACTTCCAACCGAACATACTTGCCATTGCTATCACCAATCTGACTGTTGTCATCTTTGCAACTGGACTAAATGTCTCATTATAATCAAGAACTTTTGTTTGTGCATAACCTTTAGCAACAAGCTTCACTTTGTATCTTTCCACACTACCATCTGACTTGCACTTGACTTTGTATACCCATTTTGAACCAATTGCTTTCTTTCCACTTGGCAAGCGAACCAAATCCCAAGTGTCATTCTTCACAAGAGCATCCATCTCATCATCCATAGCTGACTCCCATTCTGATTTTCCAATTGCCTCTTGAAAACATGTAGGCTCTTTATGTTGCACACGTGAAACCATGTATGCATAATGTGTACGCATGTAACCATTGTATGTCAATCTATCAACTGGATAAGGCACCCTCTCTGATCTTCTCAACTGTGGTGCACTCTTCTCTTCAACTCTTGCATATGGGGGTACATATTTCTCAATATGCTTATTGCCAGGTATCCGCAAATGTGGTAAACCATGCTCTTCATCGAGGCTTTCATCTCCATAACTCTCTTCAACCACTCTCTTCTTGCCTTTCTCGTCTTGCTTCTTATCTCGCAAATGACCACTCCATGGGTTGGCACTTCTTGTACTCTCCTCTGCCATATGTGGTCCTGAAATAGTTCTTGTTGATGGTCCTGGCTTATCAACAACATGACGCACATTCTCTTGCTCTTCATACTCATCTTCTATCATCACTGGCTTTGGTTTATACCATGGTTCATGCTCACAAAATCTGACATCTCTACTGACATAAACTTGTCTTGTCATAGGATCATAGCACTTGTAACCTTTCTTTTCAATTGGGTAGCCCAAGAATATACACTTCACTGCCTTTGGCTCCATCTTCTTTCTTGCTTCATTTGGCACATGAACATAGCAAACACATCCAAAAACTTTCATGTAGGAAACTGTTGGCTTGATCCCATAAAGTCTCTCATAAGGTGAAATTTCATGAATGGCAGCTGTTGGTGTTCGATTCATAATGTGTACTGCTGTATGAACTGCTTCAGCCCAATATGTTAATTGCATATTCATCTCATTCATCATGGCTCTTGAAATCTCTGCTATGACTCTATTCTTTCTCTCAGCAACTCCATTTTGTTGTGGTGTGTATCTGCAAGTAATATGTCTTCTTATGCCTTGTTCACGTAAGTAATCATCAAAACTGTGTGACATGTACTCTCCCCCTCCATCTGTACGTAGGCATTTAATTTGACAACCATTCTCTTTCTAAACCATAACTTTGAACTCCAAGAATACCTCAAATGCCTCTGACTTTGCCTTTAGAAAGTAAACCCATGTCATTCTGCTGTAATCATCCGTAAATGTGATAAAATATCGACAACCATTTGGTGTAGCATGATCACAAGGTCCCCAAATATCTGAATGAACAATTTCCAAAGGACTTTGGCTAATTCTCCCCCTCTTTGGAAATGGTAAACGAGATTGCTTTCCAAATTGACAAGCTTCACAAACATGATCAAAATTCAATCTGCCAAACTTTGGTAATCCACGTACAATTTGATTTGATTGCATATGCTTTAGTCTTCTAAAATTGACATGACCAATTCTCTTATGCCATAAATTTGCTCAATCATCTTGAGTGCCTGATTTGTTTGCATACATACCACTGTGTAAACATGGATCTCCAGCTTCCAATGAGAACAAGCGACCTTTCTTTCTTCCACGTGCCAATATCTTTCCTGGTCTGCCTTTGTGAAACTCCTCTATGAAGCATCCATAACGATTAAAACGGACTTGCAACCCTTGATCTGTCATTTGTCCAACTGATGCTAAATTCTTTGTGATTGAAGGTACATATAGAACATCTCCCAATGTGTTGTATGTCCCGTCTTTTTCTAGCAATGGAACTGAACCAACATGTGTAATCCGATGCATAGTATCATCACCTGTAGCGACAAACTCATCCTCTTCTAACTTCTCTTTTCTGTCAAACCATTCACCATGATATGTCATATGATTTGTGACACCACTATCTAAATACCAATCATCTGTATGATGTGGCTCCACCATGCTTCCAACAACATGCTCCATAGGAAATAAATGTCCACTCGACCTATTGTCATATATATTTTGATCATGAGGATTGTATCCAACAAAGTTTCCTCCATGTTTGCCATAACCTCGGCCTCTTCCACCATGATCACGATTTTGATTTAGCCTTGTGTAACATTCTCTTTCAAAGTGACCATAAATGCCACATCTGTTACAATATCCATCTCTTTGAGGATGTACAAATCGTCCACCTCCATGTCCACGAGTTCGGGCTCTCCCCCTGCCTCTTTGGCTATAATCATTGTAACTTTGACTTTGTTGGTTTTGCCATTGACCTCTTCCAACATTGTTTCCACGACCATAGTTTCCTCTTCCACCTCTATTGTTTCCACGACCTCTAGAGTAAAAAACCTGATCTCTGGAATTGTTATTTGATGTAGAAGGACCTGACTTGCCTAACTTCACCTCTTCTTGCAAACAAAGGTTTACTAACTCTTCAAAATCAGGCATGTGTCCTCGAACATATATAGATGTATCCAATGACTTGTATTCCGGTCCCAAACCATTCAATGTCACTGAAACTAAGTCATCATCTGGAACTTCAACATTAATGCTCGCAAGATCTTCCTGTATTTGATTTATCTCTGTCACATAATCTGATATGGATCTATTTCCTCGCCATACACAATGTAACCTTTGCTTCAAGTGAACTTTTCGTGGTTCTGTATTGGAGCTGTTCATTCTTGCTAGTATCTCCCATGCTTCCTTTGGAGATTGAGCCTTCTTCACATGTGGTATAAAGAAGTCACTAATGCATAGTGAAATCCAATGCATCACTTTCCTTGAATTCTTGATCCACTTCTTGTAAGTTTCTACTCCTGCTTGCCATGTTTTATGTGCTTCAACATTCTCTCTATTTGGTTCCAAACCAACCTCGAGACACTCTTGTTCATCTGTAATATAATCCCATAAACCTTTGCCCATGATAAAGTTCTCCATCCTGTAAGACCATATGCTGTAGTTCTCTCTGATCAGCTTCTCTCCAACAATCTGTGTGACTTGAGTTGAACTTTCTGCCATCTTCACTCTCTCAATTTCTTCCAAAGGATTTTGACAAAATTTCGGCAGAGTTTCGTTTGTATTTGAACAATATCTCAAGTGACAATCTCAACCAAAGTGCTCATAAACACTGACAGAAAATCTCTCACTGCCAAGGGAAAATCCACTGACTCACTTTGCCACAGACTGACTCAGTACTATGCATAAATACTCTAAAACAATGTCCACATGGACCTATATGCAAATGCAATCCATACGCTGTCCTGTACCACATATCCATACATCCACCTTCTTCCCATAGTCGTAAACGACATATGAGGTCTTTCGCGGGGCCAGTCGTGGGTTCGCTCCAGTACCTAATCCACCTTGCCAAGGTACCAAAGCTCCCAAGGCAAGGCTTTAAAAAACCTCACTCGACCCTCACAAAGGTTGCAATTTTCCAAAATACATTGACCGCATATCCATACATAACCACAAAGTACTCAATCTGACAATATAACCGCCTCAACTTCTTCCCACAACCTTTCTTACATAGGCGGCTGTCCATAACGGATCCACAACAACCAAACATAATCTTCGATAACACAATATCATGATGCAAAAGCTCTATGTCGCTCTCCAAAACCTGTGTAAATGTTGAATTCTTCACCTGTAACCTGTATGTAAATCTACTGCCAAGTGCAAAACTGGACATCTCCTATGCTTGTGTGAGCTGGCTGTTTGCTGCAGAAAATTGCAGATTTTGACAAATCTGAGTATGCCAATGCGTCCGGAACGCCCAAAAACATAAAGATAAACTCCTGGATCACTGTATTCCGAGTTCGGGTGAGGGAGTTATGACCAAAAAACCTCTCTTTTTTGCTGTTTTCCAGAGCTGCGAAAACCTGTGTATTGACTGTAGCTCCTTAAACTGATACCACTTTGTAGAGTGCGCAGGTGATGGAGAAGGTAGGAAAGAAGACTACACACACACACCAACACACATCGAGACACACACACACACACAATCGTTACCCTGCAGCAACCATTCAACGAGCTGCTCTTCTCTTCTTCTCTTTTGAACTATTATCCAAAGTATATTTACAACATAGTATAGTGAGTGTCCAGCCGCCCATAGCACAATGGACATATTCTTTAACATCACATTCTTTAACACCCCAAAAGAAGACTCTCTCCCATATGAGAGGAGGAATCCAAAGAATAAGAAAGTAATGAATCCCTAAGTTCCTTTGAAGATGTGGCTCCATGAAGAAGGTAGTCTAGACGATTGCCAACTCCTCCCATGAGGGAACAGTCAACACACAATCCTTCTCCTCGTCACTCCAAAAGGGAAGAGAGGAAACAAAGCAAGAAAAGATCAAGAAAGAGGTCACTATCTTCTCCTTCTTCTTCACCTTCCTCCTCTCCCAAAGAAAGCTATGGCTATTCTCTTAGAGAATACAAGAGGGGAAGACATCGCAAATCATACCCTGCATGGTGAAGATCACAAAAGATCAAGAAGTTCAAAGACGGAGGAAAGAGTATCTCTTTCCTCACCTAAGATGACACCTTTGGTTCCATCGACAAAGTATTGGCCTTCATCCAACAATTTGATGCGGCCTTTTGAGAAGAGGGCTTCACGGAGTCCTCCAAGCTACGCCATGTAGCTATGCACTTCTAGAAATCTGCTCGTCAATGGTGGGCTAGCCTTTGTGGCAACGATGAAGCCCCAAAGACATGGAAAACTCTACGAGTTTCCATCATGAAGCAATTCCTTGCAAGCGATGCAAAGGACAAAGTACTTATCGAATGGTGCAGTTTGAAGCTTCTCTCACATGAGTCTATTCACAAATATGTGGAAAATTTTTGGGATTTACATCTCAAGGCTAGTGTCTTCCAAAAGATAGACTTTACCGAGCAAAAGCAACAATTTTGTGGGGATTATCTGAAGAAATGGCCGAGTATGTCAACTCCCAACGGCTTGGTTCTATCGCCGAAGTAATCCACCACACCATGGTTGCTTCCTGCATCAATTTTCAACAAGGGGCTAGACGGAATGTCAAACCCATGGAAAACAAAAAAATGATGCAAATGGGAAAACCAATGCCACAAATTCTTCCCAAGGTGCTTC
Organism: Adiantum capillus-veneris; assembly: GCF_014529385.1. NCBI lineage: Eukaryota > Viridiplantae > Streptophyta > Polypodiopsida > Polypodiales > Pteridaceae > Adiantum > Adiantum capillus-veneris. The sequence goes on along the minus strand of NC_140947.1, from coordinate 51,759,810 downwards.
CTACAACAACAACAATAGGTCCAAGGAGAAGGGAGTTTACAAAGGTAAAGATAAACTCTCTCATGAAGAGCTTGAAGCTTTTCACAAGGACCATAAGTGTTTTAATTGTGGGGAGCAAGGACATGGCTATCGTTCTTGCCCCAAGAAAAATGCTCGCAATGAGACTCCTAGGGCTTCCACCATCGAAGCTCCAAAAGAGTATGCTCATTGCAAAGGATCATCTCTCTCCTATGCTTGGGGAAAGGTAAGGGAGCATGATGCCTTCATCTTCTTTGACCATGGATCTACTCAGAACTTCATATCAATGGAGTTGGACACTAAGTTGGGCATTCAAGCTTTCGAGATGGGAGGGTTACATTTTGGGTTTTCTACGAATATGAGTGTATTTTCATCCATCATAAATTGGTTTCTGGTTATTTGAGCCACATATAAAGGTTCTGTAGCTTCATCCGCGTTTGCCCAAAATGGACTATCCTCGGTAGCATATGCTACACCTTGGATTCTCTCACATGGGTTTTTGTGGGTTCCTCTTAATAAACCATTGGTGGCATCATTATTTGACTCATGAGTAGCTCGGACGTCTATGTGTATCAAACAATAGCTTGATTTTCATGAGGCAAAGGAGGATATTGGCCCAAAACCGATTGCGGTTCGTCTCCTCCTTGTGCTGCATTATTGGGTCCAATCTGGTACCTCGGAGGCGGTGGAAATTGTTGCACTATCGAAGGTCCATATGGTGTTTCCCTCACATAATTCTGGTTGTAAAAGCACTCATTGGTATTTTCATTGGTGTGTTTCTGCACAATGGCATACCACTTCAACACTCTTGGAGCATTAACTCCTTGCAGCTGCTATGGTCTCAGATTGGGATTCTACCTATATGTTTGGTTTATTCTACGGATCACGTATTTGACCACTTGATCCACATTTTTTGTGATTGAAGTAGGAGCACTATGTTTTGTAGAGCTGACTCGTTGGCTGTAGAAGAGGCACTGCTAGTGTTTATGTCTACGCCCTCTGCTACCTCTCCATATGTCTTGCAATTGTCGACTAGATATACCGCTTCTCTAGTGACTTGCTCAAATGTGGTGCATGCCTTCAAGTGTAAGTCCTTGTTGAGAGTTTTGTCTCTCAAGCCCTCTATGAAGAAAATTGATAGTCGATCGTTTTGCGATAACTTTTGCACTAAACATCTCTCAATGTATTATTTGAAGTGAAGCAAAGCTTCCTTCACCTTTTTGTTCTGCTTTTGCTTAAAAGAATAGATTTGGGACATTGGTTCCTTGTTTGGAGAATTCCTCAGTAAACTCTTGTAGAGGTGATGAATGTGTAAGAAATATCGATTGTTCAATGGTTGGAACCAAGTCAATGCCATCCCCTTCCAATGTTAATCCAAATCCTTCATACTGCATATGGAAATTCGCAACTTGTTTCGCTCTTAAGACTACTTAAATATGGAAATATGGACATATGGATCTCTCGATCCAATATAATTTTTGGACACAGACTCTCATATATTTGTAAAGGTTTTTTGCAAAAATAATGATGGGATATCAAAATTTTAGGGCTTATGATGAAGGGGTTGACTAGGAGGGTGCCAGTCTAGTCCGTGTGCCAACACATATTCTATCTATAATTCTCATGCTCTACCTATCAGTCTCATTATCAAAATTTATTGGGTCTCATACTCATTCTATTAGTCTCATGCTCTATCTATCAAACTATCTACATTATCAATTAGACTCACGCTCTATCTACCGGTCTCATGGTCAAAATCAATGTACACATTAGGACTTGTTCTTGGGCCCTTTTATTGGGACAATTAATGAAATGGTTAAACTACTAGTCAAGCTTTGACCCAAGCTAATGGGCTAGGCCTGAAAATGCATATTTCTTTTTATGCAAAACGGAAGCCAAAAGGAGATCTAATCATTAGATCCACTCACTTAGGGAAAGAATATAGTCTTAACTACCTAGAGGTGGCCTTTTGGCAACTAGTATTCTCCCACATTCCCCCATGTGGATCCTACTACATTTCTCACCTAGTAGATTTTCAAATTTTATCACTTTCCCCTCCTTCCCCTCCCCTTTTGGAGGTGTTGTAGACTCTCTCTCTCTAAAATGAGTTTAGTGGGTTATAATTGTTGAGTAATGGCTTCTTTTTCTCTCTCTAAAATTCATAGCCTACACATCTAGAGCTCCTCTATCTCCCTCACCCTCTCCACCCCCTCTCTCACGCAAGCGCTCACCATAGTCCTTTTCCCTCTATTTTGTAGTGGTGTAGATCTACACATTCTTGAAAGCTCAAGATCCAACTTGTTTGAGGATTGATCGAATGGGTGTCCCCCACTGGCTAGACACGTAGTTGGACACCACATTTTTAGTCTATTATTTTTTCGAGCTAGTGTAGTGATACTTTGTGTAAATCCTGATTCCAGAGTAGCGGGTCAATTCCCTGAGTTGTAATTATATCATGATGATTGTAAAGGTCCATGTGAGTCGGCCACTGTCCATTTAGAAAGCCCTAGGTATAAAGGTTAATAAATCTAATGTGAAAGGAGGGCTTATCTTTAGAGAAGAAGGGAGCTCTAAAAACGTACGCTCAAGCTACGAAGCTGCTCCAACTTGTAATCATCTCAACTAATGAATGGGTAATCAGATTTCAATTTTGAAACTTCCATTGTGTTCCTCTCTCTTTTCTCCAGAATGTTTGAGTATTGACCGAACGTGTGCCCACCTGCCAGACACGTAGCCAGACACCACATTTGTAATCTATTATTTTTTGAGCTACTGTAGTGATACTCTGTGTAAATCCTGATTCTAGAGTAGCATGTCAATTCCCTGAGTTGTAATTCTATCATGATGATTGTAAAGGTCCATGTGAGTCGGCCACCATTGGCCATTTAGAAAGCCCTAGGTATAAAGGTCAATAACTTGAATGTGAAAGGAGGGCTTATCTTTAGAGAAGAAGGGAGCTTTGAAAACGTACGCTCAAGCTACGAAGCTGTTGCAACTTGTAATCATCACAAGTAATGAATGGATAGTTAGATTTCCATTTTGAAACTTCCATTGTGTTACTCTCTCTTTGCTCTAGAATGTTTGAGGATTGACCGAACAGGGACCCACCGAGCTGGAGACGTAGCTGGACATCACATTTGTAGTTTATTATTTTTTTGAGCTAGTGTAATGATACTCTGTGTAAATCCTGATTCCAGAGTCCCAGGTCAATTCCCTGAGTTCTAATTATATCATGATGATTGTAAAGGTACATCTGAGTCAGCCATTGGCCATTTAGAAATCCTTAGGTATAAAGGAGGGCTTATCTTTGGAGAAGAAGGGAGCTCTGAAAATGTACGCTCAAGCTATGAAGCTCACTACACGTAGTCGCGAACCTCAACAAAACTGACAATGCTTATACTTGAATGAAAGAGCAAAGAGAGAGGAGCGCAATGCAAGTTTCAATATGGAAATCTGATGACCATTCATTAGTTGCAATGATTACAAGTTGAAGCAGTGAGTCTAATCATCAAATTTGAGTGCTTAAATCATTATTTTTTGTCGTTTTGACCATAGGAGAGTGTTCCTAGACCACTGATCTGTTGCAAATTTTAGGACCTTTTTCATGATGGATTGTGATTTTGGTACCTTGTCAGATTGCGACCAGATTTAGTAGGATAGTGTCCCTAGGTGTCCTAGACCTCCTCCTAAAGTTTCGTTGCATTTTGAGTCCATTCGAGTGCTGAAATGGTGTGATGACCTAGAGCTATGAGAAAGGACATAAGCAGATTTCCCTGATCATTGAGTGTTGAGTTATTGCGTTTGCTTATTAAGGTTCATTTCTTGAGATTGACAACCTCAAAGAGTCTCCGTGCCCCATTCGAGTCACTTCCCTGAGTATTGACATTATGTTAGTGCCTGATACCTATGCTACATATGTCCGTTGCGGCGACGACCCACTAACATTGGCGTCGTTGTTGGGGATATGATATTTAGATGGTGAGTGACCTAGTGTGTATTTGGAGCATTCGTTTTTGAAGATATGTCTTCTATTCCATTTACACTTTAGCAGTGAAGCAGCTAGACATGGGGTTTAGTGCTTGTAGAGTCTAGAAGTTGAGGACTTGCTAGATCTATTCTCGAGAGGTGAAGAGGGTTGTGGGTGAGATAGCCAAAAGCATTTCATTCTCTGATTTTCTCTATGATTTCAAAGTGTTGTTTTGTTTTTTTTTTTGACTTTATTTTGTACCATTTTGTTTGTTTTTATTTCATGTTTCATTTTAGTACTTAGGAGTAGGGTAAGTAGAAACTACCACTATCAAATTTGGGCTAAAAGATTGAGGGAAAAAATGGTGAAAACCATATTTTGGCCGAAATGACCATAGCTCTGAAATTCTAAAAATTTGATGGTGGAGACCTAAAAAATGAGCCAAATTCAAAAAATCGTGGATCAAGGGCATTGTCATACTCTCTAGAAGTAATCTGGAAAGTCTTGCCAGAATCTGTGGAGAAACATGGATCGTGATCCATGTACCCAGAGAGCAATTTTGCAGAATAGTGATTAGTGGCACCGTGCATCAGTGGGATATTGCTCTGATCAAGTTTTCTTGAAAGAAAAACTCAAAAATCACATCAGAATTGGCTGTTAGGAAAACAAAAAAGCAAAATAGGTATTGTAGACACAAAATTTAGGATTTTTCAACTTTTTGGGATCCAAATTCAAAAAAGGCTGAGATTTGGCTTTTACATGGAATAGAGAACCAGCTAAACAAAATTCATGAAAAAATTCTTCCAAACATGGATCACGATCCATGTACCTTCTGACATTTGGGACTGATATTAGACAAGTATATCCTTGATAACTAGGTGGAACAGCTTTGCCAAAAGGGACCATAGCAAAAAATTGAAAAAAAATTGGTCAAAATGTCCAAATACAGAAACTAGTCAAAATCGCAGGGCGGACATAAAAACTTACTTTGGACTGGGAACAATTTGTCCAAATTCAAAAAGAAGTGGAGGAGTAGACTCCCGATACTGCGAGTAATGAGCATGCCAAATTTGGTATTCAGATTTGATGGAACATGGACCATGATCCATGTACCTCATAAAATATTTTGGATGAGATTTGAGCAGTAGATAGCTGAGACATAGACAAACACTTTTCCCAAAAGAACCATTTGCAAAAAAGTTGCAAAAAGTGGTCAAAAGAGCCAAAAATTAAACATTCTCAAAACCGTCACAAGAAACTATAGAAATCAGTTTTGGTTGGACAAATTTGATCCAAATCCAAAAATTCTTTGTGAGCAAGCCAAAAACATTACAAGCTATTAGTACACCAAAATTTAGATCCAAAAGTGGTGGAACATGGATCGCGATCCATGTATCCCTGAGGAATTTTTAGACAAAACTTTTCCAGCCTGTAGCATAGACCATTGTGAACAAAAGTCCCCAAAGAATTTTTGTTAAAAATTTTCAAAACATGGGTAAAAAGAGCCAAAAGCAGACCTAGGAATTGACTTTTGCATGACCTAAACAAGTCCAAATCATACAAAAACCATATAGCAGGGATCAGTGGACCAAGGGAAAGCTATGTGCCAAGTTTCAATGCAATCTGACACATAAGTACATGGATCGTGGTCCATGTTTCTCTATCACAAAGTGATACTAAACTTGAACCATAGCTAGAGCCCATCACAAGGAGTCTAGTGGTCTCTTCAAAACTAAATTTGGATATCAAAAACCCAGTCAAAAGACAAAACTACCAAGTACTTTGAGCAAGTGCTAGAGTTGACCTAATTTTCAATCCAGAGGTCCATTTTAAAAAAAAATGATACCATAGGACCTACTAATCATGCAGATTCTGATGGTACCAGGGAAAGTCAGTTTGGCCTCCAAACATGGATCGTGATCCATGTACCCATAGTGATAGCTTGACTTAAAAATTTCCAGATCAACAGTGCATACACAAGGAAACATATCCCCAAGTCCAATTTTGTAAAAAAACCAACAATTTTGGATCAAAAGCAAGAAAAACAGGTGACATACTAAAACCCGCGATGCAAACCTAGTATTGGACATTTGGCATGTCAAAACAAGTCCAAAGACAAAAAGATTTGAGATTTAGCTTGTGGAAATAGTCAGGAACAAACTCCTAAGGGATCAAGTCCAAATGTGGTGGAACATGGATCGTGATCCATGTACCTCAACTTGAGAATTTGATGAAAATTGGTACAAAGCCTGCATATGACCTTGTCTGCATACATTTGACAAGGAAACATGGATCGTGATCCATGTACCTCTGCATAGTGGGGGTATCTAACTTGGTGATCTTGTAGACAAACTTGAGAACATCCCAAATTTCAAGTTTGAGCTTAAAATACCTTTTGGAGACCAAGATACAAGCCAAAGTTCCTGTGTTCTGGTCCTGAAACTATTTTGAGTGTTGTTTCAAGTACAATTTAGCACAATTGCTCTAACTTTTGATAGAAAACTCCAAATTGATTAAGGTATAGCCAGGAAGAAATCTTGTGGGTAATAGCTGAATTTTAAACTTGAAGTTTTTTAGGTTTCCTAAATCCAAACTTCCAGGGTATCCAAAGACCAGTTTCTAGAGACCAAAAAACCACAAAGACCTAACTTTTGAGAGGCCTAAAATCATCCACCACCAGGGTTCTCTACTCCACTCAGAGACATGAAAAACGTTGAAATGCCAACAACAGTGGGATTGGGAGAATACCTAGAGGAGAGGCATCCTTTGATCAACAAACTGAACGTGAGATTCATCAAAACCAACAAAGCCATGAGAGTGCTAACAGATTACACTCATGAGTGCTTGTATAGGTTCACAAACAGGGATCTATATATCTTCTACAAGTGTGAGGAACCCCATGCTAGGGAATTGATCACCCACAAGAACCTCTGTGCATTCACGTATGCAGATGCTCATGGAGTACAAGTTTTGATTGTAGATAAGTATGGAGGTGAGTATATACTTGTCGATCCAATTGACCTAGAGAGATATACATACAAGGGTACTCCAATCTCTACTTACTTTCAACAAAAAACAATGCCATATGATATATCTGAGAGGATTTCGCCAGGATTTTCTCCAAGTGGAGTGGTGAGAGCTAGAAACATCTTTCCAAGAAACCACAAATTGGTTATATTAATGATTGAGCCACAAAGATTAAGACCATATCAAGTGGCTCAATGTGTCAAAAAAATTTACAATGGATCAGGGGATCCATATGCTCATGTCTCACTCTTCAAACAAGTTTTGAGCTAAACAGATTGTAGATTTCCATACTCAGTATGAGGGATTTGGGTTGACATTGGAAGGAACAACCTTGACTTAGTTCCAAGGACTAAATAGAGATGATTTTCCCAACATAGCCCAACTCTTACAAGAATTTGTAGAGGAGTTCTCAAAAAGGGGGATCAAACACAACACAGTGTCCCAAATCTATACTTTCAAATAAAAAAAGGGTGAAAAAGTGAAGGAAGCTCTGCTTCGCTTCAAACAATATATCAAGAGATGTCTTGTGAGAGAGCTACCGCAAGATGAGAGATTATCAGTTCTTTTCATAGAGGGCTTGGTGAATGAAACTCTCAAAAAGTACCTACATTTGAAAGGATGCACAATGTTAGAGCAAGTCACTAGAGAAGCTTTATATCTAGTTGACAATTGCAAGGCCTACGTATAGGTAATTGAAGATGTGGAAAGTAGTGCATCTTCTCGAAAGAGCGATCACACAATAAAGAAAAATGTTCAAAATCCTACGATGTAGAGCTTTGACCAAGTGGTTGAAGAGGTGATAAGAAGGATACACAAAGTCTACATACAAAATCTGAATGTACAACAGTCTCAATTGAGAAGATGTAATACTTGTGGAGGGGACCACCCCACTCCATGGTGTAACACTCAACCAAAACCGCAAGGTATTCTAGGGTAGCAACCACATCTTTTGAAGGATGGTAGAGTAGTAGTCAACTACACTCAGCCAATGCATGTGCCACAACACATGAAAAACCAGTACTCCATGGATGCGAATATGCTCATGTTCTTAGCCAATCAAGAGTATGGTTTGAAGAACATTCTTACCATGCAAGAAAAACCATTGGTTGGATCACCAGCAAAACAAGAAGGTCCATGCTATGAGTGTGGAGGTGACCATTGGGCACGAGGCTATCCAAACAAGGGTCAACAAATATAGTTTTTTATATTCTGTGACGGTTGTGGGAGAGACAATCTACTCCAACACTACAAAGAGAAAGCAATGATGAATGTTGTAGACATGATGCCTTATTCAAGCGGATCCGAGGTAGAATCCACAATTCCTTTAAAGGTAACGACTTGAGCTCAAGCTCAAGAAGCAGCCAAAAATGCAATCGTTGTTGACAAGTAACCCACTTTGCCACCTCAAAAAGAAATTGAGAACATATCGGTGAGAACTGCAAGAAAATCATGGAAAGCCAAAAGGGATAAAATGAAAGCGAAGGGGTGTAGGAGAAAGATGGTTTGGAAACTGACCTGTATGAAACAAAAGAATAGCTTAGACGAGAGCAAAAAAGAAAGAAAAATGCAAAGGGACCTAAAGAATCAAAGACTAACTCGGGAGGTTAAGTCTTGGTGGACAAAGTCTTTGAACCTTTAGATGCAATTTTGAAGGCCTATGAAGCTAGGCTAAAACCCAATCAAACCCAAGAGCATAGATGGCTAATGTATCCTCATCCAGGGTATGAAAAAGAGAGGTTGCAAATGTGCAAATGTGCATGGAGCTCATCCTAGCAGCCGAAGCTCTTATGGAACCACATAATCCAGATGCTCCAAAAATAGAGGTGCTAATCTGCAAAAGAATCCAAGAAATGGAGAACCAAGGTGTTGTAAATAGAGGCGAGGAACAGCCAGAAGTTGAGGCACCTTTAGTTACAAGGGAAGTAGCCAATACCACAGATGGGGTGAGATCACAAGTAGTGATGCCTATTCTGGAGGTAGAACAACCGTGGCCACAATCCTTATGGGAATCCATCAAAAACCAAAAAGATGATAGTGCTACTTTACAGTTGGCACCTATCCTTGAGATAAACATGGATCACAAATTTTTTCCAGGGGATATAAGATCTTTATATGGGGATGCTAGGTCTGTTGCATCTGAAGAGAGCAAACCACACTCTCTATAGACTTTATCATCTTTCATAGGAGAAATTGAAACAAAATCTAAGGTTAAAATGGTACCTTCTCAGTGGAAATCCACACCAAAAATGATGGATACCAAGAGTGTTGGGTTCAAGCCCTCGTTCAACTATTTTGGCGTCAGTCCATGGGTACAAGCCCTTATGGCATGCAGGAAAGCTTAAGTCATTTTTACCAGTTTTCATGGCAAGCATTGCTTTATATTGTAAGTAACAAAAGAAATCAAATATAGCATGAGTTGTTTTTTTTGTTCTCCAACTATGTCGAATTCTCTCTCTCTCTCACTCATCTCTGCACGCTCCTCTGCCATAGCCATGGTGATATACCACTGGCACCCTCCATAGTTTCTCTTCGCATCAACTGGTATTAGAGCCCAGGCGGTGTTGGGCATAGCTTATTGAAATGCCATCGTCTTCCTAGGCGGGCAGATCTTGGCACAGGAAAATCGTGGCTCTTCTCTGGTCATGGCATCGTGAAATGCTGCTTTAGTTGCTGGCGCTAGCAGGGCAGTGGAAATCAACTCGACACACACAGCATCTCAAAACACCTCTACAGGTTGCTTCTCAAAACGCTGTCATCTCTAGCAGGTAGTTTTTTGAGCATATCAAGCTGCTATCTGTCTAGCTGTAGTAGAGGCGGTCTCTCTTTTACTTGCATATCAAAATGCTTTTGTAAATCATTGAGACACCGAGAATGCATTCCAAAATGCTACTATAATTTGGCAGGTTGTATTGCAATCCAACATAGTTTTGGTCAATTTTTTTGGCAGTTTTGCGAGCATATCAAAAGGCTGATAGCCACAGGGTCCCTTGTTAGTGACACACACGTAGGTAAAAATAAACGGTAGCGTCAAGAGCTTGAGATTGGCAAAGAAACCAGGTGAAGCAAGAAGATACATGGGTTGCCAATTGTCGGGAGATGCACAATCCTTGTGCAAACCATTTGCTTCGAGCACTCAGTACATCAACAAAAAGTACAAAAATTTATACATAGATTTGTTATGTTTTGTCCTTTGTCAACACAATTATGTTTTTCCAGTCAAAGCCTTTTTTACATTATCTGTTGTCATCCATGCCATGATACACATTTGTACGGGTTTTAGACACTGCCACAAATACATAAGTGGTAAGACCTCCCAAAACATATTTGTTCTCAGCCCTTTTTTGTCCCACTTGTCGTGAGGTTACTGGGTACACCTTAAACCCAAGGTTTGGTAGTGAACCAAAAACTCCAATCATTGGTAGCTAACTTTTTTGACCTACACCCTATCTGTTCAAGGGAGGGTTACTGACCGAGCACCAGGTTATGGATACACCAAAAATCCTTGGTTGTGGGAGAACCTAAAACTCACGGTTGCCGAGTATACCAAAAACTCGAGGTATTATGAGAGTGGTCTATTAGTTTGGGCTTGAGGGGGGGATTGTTGGGTTCAAGCCCTCGTTCAGTTATTTTGGTGTTAGTCCATGGGAACAAGCCCTTATGGCATGCAGGAAAGCTTAAGTCATTTTTACCAGTTTGCATGGCAAGCATTTCTTTATATTGTAAGTAACAAAAGAAATAAAATATAGCGTGAGTTGTTTTTTTGTTCTCCAACTGTGTCGAATTCTCTCTCTCACTCGCTCATCTCTACACTCTCCTCTGCCATAGCCATGGTGATTCACCGCTAGCACCCTCCATAGCTCCTCTCCCCATCAAAGAGCTTGTACGAATTGATGTCTTCTCCTATACAATGCACACTTTCTCTCTTAGAGTTGCTAAAAATTAGACCGTGTCTATGGGGACAAATGGGAAAACACCTGAAAAAGATGGGGTTGAAAATCCCTTCACATGGTCAACTTGCAGATGAAACATACTTGGCCTACGTGTGGCGCAACATGTTGGATGTAAATGGGTACCTCAGTTGTCAAAGGTGGTGTTAGTGGCACCACACATGACAATGTGGCCTTGTACATAGGGTGAGTTGATGTAGTTGGCCTAGACTTTGTCAGCATCAACTAACACAACATGTTGGTGGATGGCAAGGGATACCTCAATTGTCGAAGATCATGTTAGCGACACCATGAATTGCAAGGTGGCCTTCTGCATAAGGCAAGTTGATGTAGTCGGCTCTGGTTCCAGCTCTCTCTTGCATGCTTTGGCAATTTGCTACTAGCTCCAACAATTTCTTGAAACCTCAGTAGATAGTAATTATTATAAAAATAATAATAATGATAAGCTTAAGTTCCCACGTTGTTGAAACCCAATGGGGCTGGATCCTGTAGCGAATTTTTAAAGATGGTGCAAGGTCTTGAGATTCCCATGGATTATGCTCGTAGAATAAAAGTAAAAAAGATTTGGTAATTGATTAAAAGGAGTCTCTTGGGTTGTGTCCTACGAAGGTCGAACTGGTCGAAAAATCTTGAAATTTTTGAACTCGTCTTCAAACAATAATGGTCAGAAGATGACTACAAAATCTTGCTACTTTCTTCATCAATTAGGCAAAAAAGAAAAATTTCCTTTTGCTTCTCCTTCTTCTTCTTCTTCTACTACTTGAATTGTTAAACTTACTATAGCTCTTTATTCTTCTTCTTACTTTATGAGTTTAAGTCTCCATTGACAACTATGGTCTTAATAATGGAGTCCTTTTAGACTTGCCTATGGATTAACCATTATTGAGCTCTTAGCAAGCTCGATAGGAGTCGGTGCTAGCTTAGCACTGTTAAACCCACTTCACTACCTTTGCAATCAACAATACTTCAAACTGCAGGTGTAGTTACTTGAGTGCTTATTTTTCAAGGGTTAAGAGGATTAGTAGCCAAGGTTTTGGATGCTAAGGAAAGAGCTAGCATACACATACAAGGAAATCTAATCATAGCACAAAATGATTGAGAGAATATAATTACGTTTGAAAAATTAGATCTATCACATAATATACCATTTGATGATGGTGGAAGAGTTGTCAACTACCTTGCTAGCAAGTTATAGGAAGCTATGGGGAACCCTACTTTGCAAGCGGAGGTTCAATGTCAAATAAAATATCTTTAAGTTTCCCCAAGTACCCAAGAAGAGAGTATGCTCTTGCGAGGCCTCCTAGCTCGGGGGAGTCACTATAATAAAAAAATTGTGTATCACGTAGGTTCACCACTAGGGATTAATTTATTCTATATTTTCTCACAGATTTACATACAAAAGGGTATTGAAAAATAATTTATAGATTGAGTAGAAAAAGAGTTCCTTTTATTGGTGAAAAACTCACATATAAGGGGTTCTATAAATAGTCCTTGGACGCACGTGATATATAGGTTTTACATATAGTGACCCCCCCAAGCCTCCTAGTGAGACCTCTAAAAGAGTAATCTCTTTATTAATGAAGAGGGGATGTCGAAAGGACCTTCATGTCCCCCATACCCTCCTATAAACAATCATGCCAACTGAAATAATGCATCTTAGTCCCACTTACCCTATTGCAATGAACAACTCCAACCTTTCATAGAATACTGAAGGACTTGACCTCTCTTCTTATGCAAGAAAATGGAAACCTTAGCTCTGATACCAATGTTAGAGAATCTAGTATTTTCTTACAGATTCCGTAGAATTAAACTATGAAAGGAGAGAGTTTTCCCAAAATTCTTTGGAGAAAAACCGTAGAGAGTGTCGGACTGATTTCATTGTATATTTAGATGTTAGAATATTAAATCATCCAATAAATCAAAGAGAATATCACAATTAAGATTGACAAATTATTCAGGGCTGGATTTTCTTGGAGCCGGTCCCCCCTCTAAAAGACCTTTGTATTATAATTCTCTCAAAGAGAGCCTTGATTACAATACAAGATTATTCTCTTGTGGAGATTGTCTTGAATCGAGAAGATAATGAGCTTCATGATTCCATGGTGTAACCCTCCTTTCAAAGCCCTAAACACCCTAGTTGGGGAGAAAGAATTGTGGGAAAAGAGGTAGGTGAGGGTGATGAGAAGTATTTTTAAATTAAGCAAAGAAGCGACAATTTCTAGTATTCTTACTCTATGAGCAAGCTTTAAGAATACTTAGAATAATGGAGAAAAAGAAGAAGAAGATCTTTCATGCATTCACTTACTTAGATTGGCATCCATAGCCAAGTGTTTGAGCATAAGAACTAACTCTTGAGCTCCAAGAGAGGGGGAGAGAGTGAGTCTAGCTTTGCCACAATGAAAATTTGCAAAATGAGAGAAATAATGATTAGGAATCCCCATGAGCCCTCCTTTTTTCTCTTTCCACACTTGCCAAAAATTTCAAATAGAAGGTTACTTACATGGACCAATGATAAGTGAAGACTTTTAATTGCAACTTAATGCGTATGCTAACACTTGCACTCTCCCAAGCTTGCTATACTTGCACAACTAGTCCCCCTTTTTTTTTACTTGAATTTGACAAGGGTACACTCGCACACACCAATCTCCACAAAGCAAGTGTGAGATACTTTGGACATTGTGTGGCATAGCCAAAATTGACAAAGAGGGACTAGAGTCAACTTATCAAATATGGTAGGGTTGGATTAATCTTAGGATTTTAATTTGTCTAACATTAATTAGAAACCATAGACTTACCTTCAATTCTACTAGCGCATGTGCAAGACCCACTATCCTTTGGAGGCTCTATGAAGTTGATCCAAGCTAGCCTACCTGCTAATTTAGGACCTTCTAAATTAGGACAGACTTTGGTAAAAGTTAAACTCACCCTTGGGGTTCATCTCTTGTGCAACACCTTCACACAATACTTTGGAGGCACCACGAAGCTAGCCTCGAACCGTGCTAAATTTAGAATATCTTTGGCAAGTAAAAAGTTTACCCTAAGGCTTCTCAAAATTCATACTTGAACTCTATGAGTAAATTTAATTACTTCAAATCAACACAACTAGTAAGGTTGCTTGGGATAGACTTATTGAAGGGGATCGGGGAGCACCATAGACGGAGAGTGAGCGAGAGGAGGAGACACACGACACACAGATATGGGTGGGGAGACTCTAAGAGTGAGCAGCCCCCTATACACTTATGCTATGTATAAGGTATACAAGTCAGTGGGCGCACAGACTCTGGGCGGCTGGGCAAGACACAGATGCCTATACCCCAACAACCTCCCACTTAAAGGTGACTGTGCCTTTAAGCAAGAGAACCTAGTCTAAAGACTACAAAAGGCAAGAGAAAACCGCTCTCAACCGATGCCCACTGGCTGGCTGTGTTCGTGTGCATCCGGCTGTCCTGCTCCCGTGTAAGTCCATACACCACGAGACGTACCGCACACGTATTGCAAGTATGTACGCAATACCTGCATATCTCCCTCGTACACTATGCCATCATCAGTCAACAAACGACTGACAACCCCAACTGCAAATGCTCCCACTGCAGCTGCGATATCCAGTCTCAAGATCAACATCTCATACATGAGACCACCGAATGCCGATGCAATGCTAGCGGGCCCTGCTAGCTCTACGGAGCATGCATCAACATATATATCCCTGGAAATAGGCATCTCTGACTAACAAGGCATGTCAGCCACATGCATCTCCTAACTATCCGCAAAAGACGCATTAACCTGTCGTGCAACCTCAGAGCAAACCAGCTGCTCTAGATGTCTGCTGGAAGGCATATCCTGCACAACTATATCCCCATGCTCACTGTCGAGCATAGAAAGGAATGACTACATAATTGCTGACATCTCAGTCTCCTCTGCAATCATCCACTGCAAACATGACCACTCAATCTGATGTGACTCACTAGAGCTCTCATGCTCTAACTCCGTATGCATAGACTCTTGCACAATGTCCTCCTGTCGTGACTCACTAGAGCAAGACCTCTCTACCTGTCTATCCTGCATATAAGTATCTCGCACAACTGACTCTCTGCTTTGCTCAGTCACTAGCAAAGCATGCATGTCTGACTCTGTCACCTCTCTGTGTGACTGCTCAAGTCGTGCCCCAACTGTGTGCACAACGAGCTCACTACTCTGCACTCCATGCAAAGTACCCTGCAACCCATGAGCAAAAGAGACTCGCCTACTCTCTCGCTCTCTACCTGGCTGCATGATCACAGAGACAACACCGTCTCTCCCGTGATCCACATGCAATGGGTAACCTGTACCACTCCTGGCACCTCTCGCAATCACTAGCGAACCCAAATGCATCACAAAATCTCTCTCTCGTAGCGAAATCTGACATCCACTATCCCGTAACTGTCTAACTGAGATCAAATCTCGTCTCGGATCTGGCACATAACGCACATGACGCAAGGTAAATCTCATACCATTGGGCAAGGACAAACATACGTCTCCTGTACCCTCAATGTCATACACAGCACCATCAGCCATGTGCACACAACCAAGTATCCCACTAGAAAACGTGCTAAACCACTCACGATGCGACGTGACATGGAAAGTAGCATCTGAATCTAGTAACCAATGTGAAGACAATGTGCAATCCGATATGCAATCCGTAGACATAAGATCGTCTGAAGACAAGCTAGATGTAAATGTGACATCGCCGTCACAAGCATACTCAGTAACCACAGTACTGATCTCACTAGCATCTGTCATGCCCAAATTTGCATCACGCATTTGTCGCCTCCGTTGTCTCAAATGCCTAAAACATCGACGCCTAATGTGCCCTCTATGTCCACAATGCCAACATGTCAAGTCTCTATGCCGTTGAAACTTGCGTGTGGGACCAATCTCTCCCATGGACATAGAAGTGGGACTAGACTCCCCTGTAGACATGGATGTCGCGTACATAGCATGTAAACTCTGCCATAAAGCATGAGTTGTAGTCTCCCTCGAGACCTGCCAGTAAACAGACTCAACCAGATGCAAACAAATCGTAGACATGGCTAACTCATCAAGATCCTTCCAATCATCATCACGCATAGACTTGGGCTTCGCCGATAAACCACGCAAGGGTTTATCCTGCCCCAAATCCGCCAATGCAACAAGCATATGCTCCTTCCAAGCAACAAAATTTGCACCATAATCAGCCATAATGCTCGCAAAAGAGCAACCAACAATGAGTATCAAATGTCAACCAAATCAGCCCTAAACTGGCTCGAATTGCATCAACAAAAGTCTGCAAATATGGCTCAAAACCTGATGCAAAGTTGCACCAATAACCGTGCAAACCCTTGCACAAAATCACAAGTCAATATGACTTAATCGCGCATAAATATCTGACAAAATTTTGGCAGAGTCTCCTTTGTAACTGGAGAAAAAATCTCAACAGTAAACCTCAAAGAGACAATAATATATGCCACAATGGACAATCCGGGAATAAACTCGACCGGAATCACCTCACAAAGTCATACATATGAGCATACCTGCTCTTGCCGAAGTACTACTCAACGACACCTCAAATGACATACATGTGAGTGATGATTGCTACCAAAATACCTTTCAATCGATGACCAAATGTCTGTCAGATAACTATAGCAACATTTCGCAAAACCTTGCAAGATCTGTCACTATGCGCAATGCGAAATACGGCACACAAGGGCATACACAAGTGACTCCAAACTCCAACCAAATGATGACTGAAAATCACCTGTCAAAGTGGGAGTAAACTCGACCACTAAACTGTCAAAGAGCAACCTACGGATATGTAGAAGCTATGGCGAGAACCTGGATAAAATCCAACAGAGTTTCTTCTATAAATTGAGCCAAATCTCAAATAATCTCAGCCATAAACAAATACACAAATCCATATATGGCATACATAAACCGCCAAGACCATGGCAACATAGCTCACTCATCGCATGAGTGGCTCTCTGGACAAATGCATATCCAAAAACCTGTGTATACCTATGAATTTGCTGGTTGCTGCAGAAAATACTCCGTGTGTGTGAGATATACCAAAAACAGTGTTTTTGGGACCCGAAAGTGCACAAATAAACCTGCTGCTGTACCTGCTGTAATTCAAAGCAGAATTTCAGCAAATAGACATCACCATCGCATCCGGGGCGTGCCAAAACCTTGACCTAGACTCCTGGATCATGTAGATCTGACTCTGTATGACGGAGCTACGCAAAAAACTACGTTTTAGAGCCCGAAAATGGCAAAAAACGAGCTGCACACAGTCTTGAACCTGCTCCTGCTCCACTCTGCGTGATGCAATGTCCTCTCAATGCAAGCTCCAACGCAAGAGCTCTGCCACAACAGCATCCAAGCACTCGAATGTCAAGCTCTCCTCCGCCGAGCACTTCTCTAACGAGCTCCACTGAGCTCAAAAGCTCCTCTCACCAAGGAAGCCGCAACCGCCTCCTCAACCAAGCTTGACCACACCAAGCTCCTAAGCTCCAAAGACAATGCCCCTCAAGCTAAAATCGCTCTCCGTGAAACTCCGCGATCGAACTCCACCGTCGAGAGCGAGCGAGCTATCGTCTCGAAGCTCCCAAAGCCGTCGTGCTCTCCGCGGTCGCCATAGCTCTAATACCAATTGAAGGGGATCGGGGAGCACCACAGACGGAGAGTGAGCGAGAGGAGGAGACACACGACACACAGATATGGGTGGGGAGACTCTAAGAGTAAGCAACCCCCTATACACTTATGCTATGTATAAGGTATACAAATCAGTGGACGCCCAGACTCTGGACGACTGGGCAAGGCACAGACGCCTATACCCCAACACTTATCCTACCTTGACTTGTATCTTTGACTTGGATTTGCGATAATTAAATAGCAATTATTCTTGCTCTTTTATAAACTTCTTTTCTTTCGTCTCAAGCCTTTAACCAAGCTAAGTCTATAAACACTTTTATAAATTTCTCTTGTTCTCTTTTATTTTTCCCAAACTTAAATGGCTAAACTAAGATGGAAAATACTTTTAAAAAGTTAGGAATTAAATTTCATGACACGTTTTAGAGGACCCCTTGGTTTCAAATATTGCTATGATTTTCTGAATATCTATTTCAAAATAGTGGCTGTCAATAGTTAGGGGCACCCTTGGGACAATGGGTATTGGTACACAAACAAATAACTACTATTGTGGTAGTATTTTGTAAGACAATGGAGCAATATAGACAAGTTTAAGAATGGGTGAGTTTAGCACTACACGATCAAGGTTTGTATGTGATTATTGAACTAAAAGAGACTATGAACATCTTTTTAAGGGTAACACGTAGTTGTGATCGTGAAAAACTTTATAGTCAAGGGGTTGCATACATATAATGTGGAATTTGCACTAATAGTGCTACTTCAAAAATACTTGTACTTAAGAGCAAGGATTGAGAAAGGGAAAATTGCATTGTTACTTGTGCAATAAATCTGTAGATGGTGGAAACTAGAGGTGATATTGAAAGCAGCTAATGTAAGAAAGAAAAAAAGGGAAGTTGCATGTTGATGATGTCTGCATTTTAGAGATGGTGTAGGGAATGGTCATCCACTGACCATTCCCTGAAAGAAAGGGCGACCACATGGCGATCGGCGGATGCCGGGAGCCATGGTGGGAGCACTTTCTGAAGGGAATGGTCAGTGGTTGACCATTCCCGGCCGTCATTGTCGGGCGGAGGGGGGCCAACAGAACGACACTGGAGCATTGCAGCGTTGGAGTAGGGCAGCCCATACAGTGGGCACAGTAGCATTAAAGTGTATCATGATTCACTGTAGGACAACGATGCTTGACAGTTTGAGCTCGCAGAGCTGCACGGATTCTAGGGGCTGATGTGGCGGCTGCTGAGTAACAGGGAAGATTATGCATACTGAGTTGTCGACCTCCGAGCTCATTCTAGCTGCTGAGTTGCTTAGCGATGATTGGATGCAGCCCACCATATTCCATCCGCTGAGTTGTCTCTCATCCAACACCCCTACCCCTTCGTTCCGCTCAGTAATGGCAACTAAATGGAGGGTTACGATCTGCAGCCCCCCGACGCCCGACTGTGACGGTTCTGACACTCAATTTCCACCAAGATGAAGGCATTGACATAGCTATTAAATTTATCACATTGGTTTTCAATTACAAGGTTTTATAGACACAAAATTTAGCAAGGTTGCTAGTAGCCATTTGGTCGGTGATATAACAAACCAAGAGCTGAAGTAATGCTTGTGATTGGCCACATACATATTGCACGTGAGAAATTGATAAGAAGTTATGAGGTGTTGAAGGCTAGAGTAAGAGGAGGACTAAAGGATATAAGACATCAATCACCATTCCACCAAATTTGTTGTGTAAGAATAAATAAGATGGGAATGAATCTAGTTCATGACCATGATATGGGTGGATTATGTGGTTTTCCTTTCAACTATGCTAGAAGTTAGGGGTATTTTCATTGTTTGGTAGCATACAATGTGCTAATATCATGTTTCAAGGACATGATTTTTACTTCCCACTTGGCCTTGACCAACACAAGGTTCAATGCTACAAAGAGAAAATCTAAGAAAATTACAAGCAAAAAAGGCAATTTCTATCACTTTTTCAAGGTTGGCCGCAACTAATTGACAAATAATTGGTGCATGTGTGACCACAAATGAGGCAAATTTATTTCATAAATTAATTGATAACTATATTGCATCGCATGAGAACCGCTACCTTGGCTCATATCCAATGGTTTTGAGGCTTATTTTCCTAAATTTTTATGGGCCCTAATGAACCACCTATCACCCTTCCTCCCTCTGCGACTTCATGCGCCATGGAAGATACCGCAAATATTAACATGTAATTAGAAGCAAAGATATGATGTATGAATTAACAAGATTAATTAAGTGACATTACAAGGTGAATTTGGGGGTGTGCGCGCTCGTGTTCACGGGGACTTGTGTAGTAACAATAAAAGGAGCCAAAATGTATAAGTGGTATCACTAGTGGCTCAAGTGACACCAAGGTTGCATGGAACATCTATGAGACCATATGGTTACTTGTGTGCAAACCAACCCTTGGTGTAAGTAGGCAAGTGCAAAGCAACTACAAAGAGACCGTATGGTTACTATATTGTGTGCAAAGTTCAAACTATATAAAACAAGGTCGTCTACAGTAGACGAGGGCACTGCCTAAAAGTAAAATTAAAATTGCTGGTTCAAAATGTTATTGAATTATGCTCGGTAGCTTGTGGTAATAAGTAATATAAATGGTGATCTATGAAAATACTAAATTTTGGGTCATGGAAGATATGTGGGTTGTAATATAAATGTGAAAAGTGTAATGCAAGAAAAAAGGTATTCAAAGATCCGAATCAATATTTTTGAATACTAAGGGCATATCAGAGAAGAGTAGCTATAGGTTTGAGTGTATTACAAGCGCATGATCGGTTGATATATCTAGGAGTGGTGAATATGAAGGCTGTACTTTGTAGAATATGTGTCATGTATCTCCAATATTGTGGAAATTAGACATATACAGCATGCGACATAGTCAACTGCGACATTGGATTATTTTATTGTTTATGTAAAATTTTCATGAAAAGAGTTCGAAATACGAATATATAACCAATTACTATATTTTGTGAATAAATTATGATATGAACAAAAAGACATTGTCAAAAAGCATTGTAGCAAATCAATTGACAAAAACAACATATTTAAAATCCTGTTTCAGTAGGGTAACAGGGAATTTGGAAATTAGACATCTATACGTAAGCTATTTATAGTTTGTTCTCTTTGGCGACAAAGAAAGTGCCTCAAAAGTGATGCCTCTTTTAGGTCTGGGGACTTTTCTGCATATACTATTTCTATGTTTCTGCAGAGGAAAAAGTGAGTTGTAGTAGCTAAGCTTTTTTTTGGGGCACCAATCTTCAAGACTTTGTATTTTCATATGATGGTTTGATTCTGAGTATGGACCGAATGGTAAGATCAGTAATCTCTTGAGGGAGATTTTTTGGTTGTGGCGGCTTTGTGAAATTTCTGTTAGTCCTCCATATCCGGTCGCTTGGGCAATACAATTTCAAATGGAAGATGGATTTTTTGCTGGGGGCGAGTTGTCATGCCAAATATCAACACTTGTGCGTTCTCCATTAAGTTTTTACTTGGGTAGTGATTTAATTGATGGTGACAGCTTTGTTTTGATAGTCGAGCCTTGCATTACGAGACAAACAGATTTTATTATTAGACTCTACATGAGAATTGTAGTAAACACTTTAAAGCACGAGAGAATGTTTATAAAAGAGAAGGGCTTTTCGTTGATGCTTACGTTTTGTTGTCTCTTCGTAATTGGTACATTACGAAGGTAATTGTTCTCATTTCAATGGTGGAGCCACTTGTATACCCAAAGCTACACGTCACTCTGAGAGTCTTTGTTTATATTTCTGAGGGCAATGTGTACTTTGCGTTCTGCATGGCTCTATGCATATGAATATGCATAGTTGAGAAGAATCCATCTGCAATATTTTAAAATAGCAAGGACATGATAGTTAGTATCGTAGCATTGAGATATCTGAAATCCAAATGAAGAAATAAAATATAGAGCAGTAAGTAATTTTACCTTGGGATGGAAATAGTAAGACGAGTAAGGATGGGATACAAATCTCACTGCCTAAAAGTAAAATCAAAATTGCTGGTTCAAAATGTTATTGAATTATGCTCGGTAGCTTGTGGTAATAAGTAATGTAAATGGTGATCTAGGAAAATACTAAATTTTGGGTCATGGAAGATATGTGGATTGTAATATAAATGTGGAAAATGTAATGCAAGAAAAAAGGTAGTCAAAGATCTGAATTAATATTTCTGAATGCTAAGGGCATATCAGAGAAGGGTAGCTATAGGTTTGAGTGTATTACAAGCGCAGGATCGGTTGACATATCTAGGAGTGGTCAATATGAAGGATGTACTTTGTAGAATATGTGTCATGTATCTCCAATATTGTGGAAAATTAGACATATATAGCATGCGACATAGTTAACTGTGACATTGGATTATTTTACTATTTACGTAAAATTTTCATGAAAAGAGTTTAAAATACAAATTATATAACCAACTACTATATTTTGTCAATAATTATTTTTTAAATGATATGAACAAAAAGACATTGTAGCACATCAACTGACAAAAACAATATATTTAAAATCTTGTTTCAGTAGGATAACAGGGAATTTGGAAATCAGATATCTATACGTAAGCTATTTATAGTTTGTTCTCTTTGGCGACAAAGAAAGTGCCTCAAAAGTGATACCTCTTTTAGGTCTGGGGACTTTTCTGGATATACTATTTCTATGTTTCTGCAGAGGAAACAGTGAGTTGTAGTAGCTAAGCTTTTTTTGGGGGCACCAATCTTCAAGACTTTGTATCTTCAGATGATAGTTTGATTCTGAGTATGGACCCAATGGTAAGATTAGTAATCTCTTGAGGGAGATTTTTTTGCCGTGGCGGCTTTTTGAAAATTTTTTTAGTCCTCCACATTCGGTCGCTTGGGCTATACAGTTTCAAATGGTAGATGGTTTTTTTAATGGGGGCAAGTTGTCATGCCAAATATCAACACTTGTGCATTCTCCATTAAGTTTTTACTTGGGATGTGATTTAATTGATGATGACAGCTTTGTTTTGATAGTCAAACCTTGCATGACAAGACAAACGGATTTTATTATTAGACTCTACATGAGAATTGTAGTAAACACTTTAAAGCACGAGAGAATGTTTAAAAAAGAGAATGGGCTTTTCTTTGATGCTTACGTTTTGTTGTCTCTTCATAATTGGTACATTATGAAGGTAGTTGTTCTAATTTCAATGGTGGAGCCACTTGTCTACCCAAATCCGCACGTCACTCTGAGAGTCTTTATTTACATTTCTGAGGGCAATGTGTACTTTGCATTCTGCATGGCTCTATGCATATGAATATGCATAGTTGAGAAGAATCTATCTGCAATATTTTTAAAATAGAAAGGACATGATAGTTAGTATTGTAGCATTGAGACATCTGAAATCCAAATGAAGGAATCAAATATAGAGCAGTAAGTAATTTTACCTTGGGATGGAAATAGTAAGATAAGTAAGGATCGGATACGAACAGTATTTGTACATATTGTATCAGTGAATAAAGTAGTATGTATGTTTTTTTGAGTTTTTTTGTCGTGCAAAGGGTGTCTAGCAATACAGTAAGAGAAATGGAGTATTACTCGTTGTTTTGTTGTATTTTGATTGAAGTTGTTTGGTTTTTTCTTCTAGTTTATTTCAAAGTTTTTTTTTATAATAGTAATGTTGTATTTACCTCGATCAGAAGTTTATTGTGTAGTAGCTTAAAAGAGTGTTATTGCTATTTGTCTTAGTCTATATTATATTTAAAAGACTTGCTTATTGTTTTTTGAAAACTTTTGTATATGTTCAGTAAGTTGATCGAAGACACTTTTATAAAAAAAACAAAAATACAGTGTCTCATAGAGTAAAGAAGGATTATTCTTTTTGTTCTGTATTGTTTTAAGTAGTGTTAAAAAGTGGTCTTTCTTTTGTATTGGCAGTATACAGCACTATAATTGTAGTCATTTGTTTCAGCAGTCTTGTAATTTTTTAAATCTATATGTGATTGAGTAAATTTATGTATGTAGTTATTAGTAGCTTGTTTTTTTATTATAAATTGTTGTAACTTTGGTTGTTGATAAGATAGTCTAAGATCTTGTTTTTTTTTTTCTAATAATATGGCAGAATACATATTGTTAAATGTTTGTGATTCTGATATGTATTAAGACTTTTTTGTTCTCAAGAATGTTGTGTTGTAAGAATATGAAAAATATATTTTTTGTCTTGTTGTATTATTTTAATTAGTGTAAGAAAGTGATTTGTTTTTACATTGATATATAAACATCATCATGATCCGACCAATATACAGGATAGTTATTTGTTTTGAGTATTGTTTGTGTTCTTTTAGTCCATATGTGATCAAACAAGCTTACATATGTAGTTGTTGGTAATTTGTTTACGATCTGTAAATTATTCTTGTTCATTAATTGTTGTAAGCTTAGTCGTTGATGAGATGGTTTAAGCATGTCGATATTGAAATCACCGAGAATAAGTAATTGTGTATCATGAGGGAATGTAAGTAAAATTGTCTCAAGTGTATCAAGAAATGGCTGTATATTTGTATTTGGAAATCGGTAAACTGTTATTATTTGTAGGTGTCTTATTTCATTAACTGTAAATGTTGCTTTGATAATGTCATAAAAAGTAGATGTGTATATAGTTTTTGAAGTGAGTATGATAGATGAATCATATATAATTGTTGTATTGTGCAAAGTTTCAGTTGAGATCAAGTTAAATTTTCTGCTCCAAAACGGTAAAGCAAGATTCATTGTGTTGACTTCTTGAAAACAAATTATATCACTTGACTGTAGCAGAGGATGTAATTGTATATCATCGTAATATTTAAAGAATGATTTAGTGTTTAATGTTGTTACCATGATGTTATTTTTGTTTGGAGAGTTCAATTTTGGAATTATTGTATTCCATTTTGCTTCTGTAGCAAGCCTGCGGGTTTCATTTGCGACATCCTTGTCCAAAACAAAGTTTCTCTCGTTCAGAGGATCTAATAAATATAAGTATTCCAGTGTTTGTACATGTGACAAAGCTGTGTAGGTTAATCCATGCTTGTTACATTTCTTACGAGAAAATGCCATTGCATGTAATGAGAGTCCTTGGGAACGATGCACTGTTCGAGCAGAAGCTTGTTGAACTGGAAACTGTGTTCTGTATATTCGTTAACTAGTGTTCAATCCTAACTAAAATTCTTTTTTTGTTGGAAATATGCATGTCCATGTAAGATCCATGGTAGAATTATAGAGGACTTTATACTTTGTGCGTGTTTCTTGTCCTACTTTTTTGTTTAAAAATTGAATCCATATAATTTTTTTGGTGTTGTATGTTGTAATAGTTTTAAAATATCCATCTGCTCCATTTACGAGACCATCAGAAACATCGTAATTTCCTGCACATAGTTCAACTAACATTGATGGTTTTATTTTTATAATGGTATGTAGTCCTGCAATCTTGTTTGCGTTGGTTAAAATTGTAGGATTAGTTGTGGGGGGTATGCCTACTGCGGCAAGAGTAAAGGTTGATCCTTCTGTCAATTCAAGAACATCATTATTATATTTTTGAGTTTCTTGATGTGTATAGTATAAATGAGGTACATGAATCTCATGCTCAATTTTTTTAAAGCACAATGTGTTCAAAATTTTGATATCGGTTTCTGTCTGCTGGTTAATTCTGGTTCTATTCAATATGTCTATGAAGATTATGTCATTTTTCCGCATAACTTGTGTTAATTCATATTGCGAAAAGTAAATTTTCCAGATATTTGGTGTAAGTGGATTAGTGTCTAAGAATATCCATTTATCTCTTACAGAAGGAAGCTGATATAGATCACCGAAACAAAATATATGCAATCCTCCAAATGGTAGATGGTAAATATGTTTGATTGTTTGGAGACGTTTATTTATGTACGAAAACATGTGTGCTCCTATTAATGAAATTTCATCAATGATGATAGCTTTCAGCTCGTTATATGATTTAGTCAGGTTGTCTAGATATAAGTCTGGAATCTGTGTTAGAGTTTTCTGGTTTATTGATATATGCAGAGCTGAATGAACTGTAGTTCCATCAATATTATATGCTGCTTTACCCGTGTATGCTAGTCTAAGGACTTTTAGCTTCATCAATTCACAATTACTATTGGAATTATAAA
This sequence comes from Adiantum capillus-veneris, assembly GCF_014529385.1. Classification (NCBI taxonomy): domain Eukaryota; kingdom Viridiplantae; phylum Streptophyta; class Polypodiopsida; order Polypodiales; family Pteridaceae; genus Adiantum; species Adiantum capillus-veneris. Next base: position 51,734,033 of record NC_140947.1, on the reverse strand, counting down.
ACCTAACAAGTTCTTCACTGATTGCTCTCAAGAGAGTTGTTTTACCTGTTCCAGCTCCACCTGTTACAAAAGAAAATATTTGGCTTTGAGACTCATAATCCAATCTGTATTGTATATCATCGAAGAAGTGTCGTTGTTGTGTATTAAGATTTCATATCTGCATATGGCGTTGAGATGTTTCAAGAGTTCAACCTGGAATTGTTAGTATTTGGTGTTGCTCTTTTTTATATGTTTTATATCCTATTTTTCCAATTTGGGTGTCGATATCGACAGTTTCTATGTCCGTTGTATTCGTAATTTTGATGTAGGTATTCTCATCATTATCAGAGTCTGAATGACTCTCTGTATTTAGTTCTTCAATATTGTTACATTGGTTTTGTATCGTATTACTTAATCGATAGTTATATTTATCATAATTTTCTTGTATTTTCTTTTCATTAGATTCACATACTTCTTTCCATCTCATATATCCATTCATAAGAGTATTTTCATTGTTTTGAAAAGGTAAGTGCATAAGTGCCATTTCTCTATAGTAGTTCTCAGAATCTCGTGCTTTGCTATATCTGATTGATCTAATTACTTTTTCTTTTTTTCTTTTCTTTAAATATTGATTATAATTATATTCAGCTGCAATGTCTGCTAATGTGAAATCTTTTAAATGTGGTGGTCATTGACAGTACTTGTCTATGATTGACTCTTTCATTATACTTGTGGATTCGTCTCGTAAGCCTTCTAATTCTCGTGGATGTTTTAGAACGAAAGCATGTTCATTTTTTGGCGCTGTATTTATGAACTGGAATGTGTGTGTTGCATGGAAGAGAGGCAATGATAATATTATGTAAATTGCTTGCTATATTGGCATTTGCTGCGTATTTAGTAATGCTGATCCAAGTTGTTTGATTCGTTCAATTGTATTGGTCTTTTCTATTTTTGCACGTTTTAATATTTCTTGAAAGGTTTTTGTAAGAGTGTTATCGACTTTCGTTAAATATGAAGTGCAATATTGTGCTGCTGCATATGGTTCTAAAATGAACTGGGAGTCTATATTAGCTTCCCAAATGTTAATCAGATATTTTGCGAATGCATTTGTTCGAATATTTTGTAAGTTTCTCCTCAAACAAATTGTTGGTCTTTTAATTGTTGATTGTATTGCTCTTAAATAAGTAGTCTCAGTCATTTCTAGAGCGAAGAGAAATTGGCAAAAATCGAGGATCTTGCTATCATCGTATATTTCTAAGTATTGTTGAATTTTATTAGCATTTTCTTTATCACTGTTTTTAGTTTTTTCTAGAGGTTTAAGAATAATTGTATTTAAAAATGGTGGTTTTGGAAATTTAAATCTAAAGAGTTTTTTATTATGTTTTTTACATGTGTGCGTGTGAAAATGTATTTGACTGTGTTGCAAGTGCTCTGCGATTTGTGTCTTATCACAAGATATGTAATGATCTACAAAAGTGACTATTTCTTTTTCGTTTGTTCCATTGTAAATCGGAGCATTATCAATCCAAAGAAGACTGTGATCGTGTTCACTTCCACGTGATTGGAACTCAGGAACGAAGAAAAAGTCTTTGATTGTACCATATATAAATGATGCACGTTTCAATGTGTCCCGTAAGCATGCTATTCTATGGTTATAATACCGTGCACATGTAACTGGGTCTTCTCTTATGTAGTCTTGCAAACTTGGTTGTTGCTTTTGGAGCGATTTGTTTTTTGAGAGAGTTTGTAGTGCTTTTTGTAATGGCTTCCAATTACGTTCCCCACTTGTAAATGTAACAAAAAAAGTAGGTGGTCCAAGCTGACGGATCATTGCAAAAATATTTTTCCGTAATTGCTCATAGTAATCTGGAGAAATTCGTAATCGTTGAAGGTCTCTATAACCAATATCTGAATGTAGTATATTCTCAAGGTTTTCTTTTGTTTTGACGTCTTTGACACATAGTACTCGATTGTTCAGTGTAGCTTTTCTAAGTCTTATCCATGCTGATGAGTGAATCTGATGAATCATTATTTTTATTGCTTAAAAAAATATGTTTGTTATATGGTTAGCAAATCGTTGATCTTTTTTTTGTGATTTCCCACTGACAAATGTTTTGGTATGTATATCGGTAGGGTCCAAGTGGTTTGTAGCGTCTTTTCCCATAAAAAAAGGGAAGGTAAATTTAGTTCTTCGCAGTCTTTATCAACAAATATACCTAATGGTTTTTTGTTTTGGCAAGGCGCAATAGTTAAAACGTTTGTAGAAGCATCAAAAAAGTCGTTTGAATCTAAAAAACTGTGTATTAAAGTATCTGTATGTGGCTCGATTGCTTCTTCATGAAGTTCGCTATTTTCGATGTTGTGATTTTCAAAGTTTTTATTATTCAATGAACTAAAATCGTGTATGTTGTTATTAGATTCTGAAGATCGGAGACTAAGGAGTTGTTGAATAAGTTCTTCATGAATTTGTACTGCATATTCTTTATATAATGGAGTATAAATCAAGTCAAGTAAAGCTTCAATTACATATCGTGGTTGACTCTGACCACTTTTATAAATTGATTTATATTATAATTTTCGTTTTATGGCTATGCCTATAGTTGTGTTTTCAATGCTTATTCGAGGCAATAATTTGCAAATTATGTTGATTGCTGCTGGAATATTGATTATACTTCCTCGTAGTAGAAATTGTCCATAATGCAAATATTGGTGAATTTGGCAAAATGTGTTTCTTGGTGCAATTAAATGTTCTTCAAGTTCATTAAGAATATAGACTGATGGAATAGGTTCATTCATTTGAATAAACGAAGGAGAGGTAAATTTTGGGATTTTCTTTTTTTTACAATAATATATGCAACTAGTACATAGTTGGTATTCTGATGCATTGTCTTGGTTCAAAATAGACAAGGTTTCATGCTTAATCATTCATATTTCATATGCATGATTTCAAGTTATCTCATTAGAAAAACACAATCGTTTGCAACAAACACAAGGGTTTATGGGTATGTCTTGCGTAGCTTCATGAAATGTTGTCATAACGTATTGAATTTCGCTCTTGAAATCGTCAGATATTGTATCTCCTTCTAGTTCCTCTTCTGGATGTTTGCCTTTTTTTTAAAAAGTAGGAAATCCAGATGTTTTCTTACTTTATTGAGGTTATTTATTGGTATATTGATTTGGTGCAAAAAAGTAGTACAAATTTCTTTTTTTGATACTAGTCGTTGTTCTTTATAACAATCAAGCAATTTTATATTTGTATACGAGTTCCATTTTAGTGGCCTAGTATGTTCTATATTTTCAAAATTTTTAGAAGAGTTTTGTCTTTTTAACAACCGTGTAAGTTTAGTATTAACTGCATTCAGAGTTCCAGTAAAATTTTGATTTTGTTGTAAAAATATATTAGATATTTCTTGTTTTTTCGCATGTATATTGTTTTGAAAAATTTCTAATAACTTTTCCTCAAAAAATTTATTCCATTTTATATATTTTTTCCTATCTTGAAGGGCAAATTTATTCTGTTGGTTATACTTATTTCGAAAAACAAAATTCTCATTTTCTGTGTGTACTATTTTCTTGTTCTGGCATTCGATGTATTGAGCTGATTTTCTTTTATTTGTTCTCTTATTTATTAGAAAAGAGGTTCGTAATGTCCCTCTTTTCCATATTCTTCATGAAAAAGTACATTCAATATTTTATTATTGCTCACGAAGGTTGTATCAAATAATATTGTATGATAAGATGAGCCCCACACATTGATCTTTAATTTGAGAGCTGGTGCAATCCAATATAGTATAACTGCATCTCCCCATAAACCACCTAGAGATGATGGTAGTATCATTCGTTGAATATATTCTTCTATAGTCTCAATACCATGAGTTTCTTGTAGAAAGGATGGTACTAAATGGATTTGTATTGTTTCGATAGCTATGGGATCGTTTTTATGAAGACTTTCAACTAGTTCAGTGATGCTTCTGTGTCTTAGCTCTTCGTTTGTGATAATCAAATGTTCTTGTGTGTTTTCATAGTTAAGCAAGAATGCAATAGAGTCAAACATACAATCACCAACATTAAAATTAAAATCTTTCACTGTTTGCAAATCACAAAAGCATGGATAAAATGTAGTAGTTTCTTGTGTCAGTATATTTTTGTGGTTAGTAGTACAAGCAGGTTGGTGTGGGACTAAGGGATCAAAATGTCCAATATGTGCAAGTCGATCATTGTACAATATATATAAAGTTCTATTAAACTTAGACGAGTATGTAATATATGTTTTGTGTGAGGTCTTGGACCATAGTGTTACACTCTTATTAAATAAGCGAGAAAACCAAAATATGCAAAAGTGGTCTCCCCATAAACCTCCAATCGATGCTGGTAGCTGCATTTTTTCAAAATATTCATTTAAAGAGTAGACATTGTGCAAAGTCAACAAGATATCAAGCGACAAAAAAGTTTTTAAACATTTTAGGGCTTCATTATTATAATTATGTAAAGAAGATATGAAGCTATTAATGATAGTTTTTCGTAGCATAGCAGAGGAGACTGTGTTATCCAGTAAATAACTAAGAGTATTGAACAAGCAATCACCAGGTACATATATATAATCTTTCAAACAGTTTAATCCTGCTTCAAAATATGTATAGTTTTTATACAATAAGCTATCAACCATTTGTCTTATAAAATTTTGATAGTTTTTATAAGGAAGTAAAGTTTTTCTATGTGTAAAACGTCTGTTTTTTATACAAAATGACCAAGTCCATGTACAAGTATATATATTTTTTTCTCTTCTCTCAGAATGCCTGATACTCGAAACTGTTTGCACCAAGTCCCTGTAAAAGTAGGAAAACATTATTTCATAGTAAAAGTAGTGACCATGCATCTAGTAACGGAAATGAATACCTGAATTTACATTTCCAGTGAGCATGCTACAGACTCCTGGAGAAAGGAACATACAAACGTGAGAGGCTTTAATGAAAAAATACTTTTTTGTAAAAATATACCAATGATGATATATACCTGTGATGATTCAACAATTTTAATCTTTTTGAAAGATCCTCCTTCGTAATCTACAACAGCATTTGCATTATTTATCTTGAAATGGCCTTGAATACGTGTAGTAATGACTTTCTTGTAAAACTCTTTTTTGTGGTTTTGAAAGAATGTGTCGATTGCTTCGTTTATATCAAGGAGGTTCATGACCCAGCCATTTATTACAGACACATTCATACAAATCCCATCACTCTGAATTGTCCTAGTCAAGTATGGGACAGGCTTTGCTCGAGTATTTCTGGAGCATCGTGTACAATATAATTCGGTTGTGTTGGTATTAGGCGTAGAGTAGAAACTATCTTGGACTCTGCAGCTACAACGTTCACATCCGATATAAAATGCGGGTTGGGGGTGCAAAAACCAAGCAACCATTCACCTGTACAAATAACAATGCTTCAAGTTTCGCATGTATATGTATATGTAGAGGAGTGTGCATATATATGTACTTATCTTTTTTTTAAAAAGTGTTTGAGTATAGTATGTAATACTGTAAATTACCTCTTTTAACATTTTCCAAAAATCGGCAACATTCTGTAAATGATGTTTGCAGTCGTCGTCAGTAACAGGGATTGCAATCGAAGATGTGCGAAATTGCAAAGACCGTTTGCCTCTATATGAACTGGAGAACAAATTTTTGAGCACGAACATTGCGTACTTTTTATTGTTAAACTCATTTAAAATAGTGTTTCGATCTTCTTCACATTCACTCATGAAGACAACGTTCATAAATATATTTTCCAGAGAACATCGATCAGGTATATATAATTTTGGCTAGCTGTATAAAATTGAATCTAGTACTTACATTACGCCGATCATATTCATTCACGCCATCTGCAAATTGTACATGGAAAATGGTTTTATCTTTGCCTATAACTTCTGGCCCTCCATCTTGGATAACTACTGCAGAGATTGTATCTTCTTTCTCAATATGTTCTGAAACATGAGTCAACTCAAAAAAATTTGCATTCGAGAAGAACGTAATTTCTATGTTCTTAACTGGGAGTTTCTGTATCACTGTATTATTGTCAGGGACAATAATTACTGGAGCATCACCTTTGTTGTATGGAGGCTTTTTTAGCTGGATCAAAAAATGCTCTATCCTGATCCACGTTCGTTTTTGAATAATGGACTCAAATTTGTTTATGTGAGATTTATTAATATTGAGTGTAATCGTTGTGAATCCTTCTTCATCGACAAGGTCTGCTTGTAGGAATGGAGCCATGTTTGTAGAAGAAGCTTGGTCATATGTTCCGTATCTGTTAAGAATGAGCCCTTCAAAGACGGTACCAGATCTCATTTGTTCAGAGAAATCTCTGACCTTCATTGTAGGTGTGCTAATAGTAGTGTTCTACTTGCAAAGGGGGTTCAGTAAGTCAAAGGAAAACGAAAAAATAATCAGCACTATTTATCTATTAAAATAAATGATTTGTATCTACTACATGCATATATACTCTGTACTATTTTTAAGTTACTAATTATTCCTAAATATTTTCTTTATATATATATAATTACAATATTTATTATAAATAGTATGGTTGACTATGGGTTTTTTTCTGAACAATCTAATAAGTAAGTGCAAAATTTATCGTTTAAAAAAACTAATTTTTTAAAAGATGTAAATTTATACCTGCTCGGCACTGACTGAGTCCATGGGTGAACTACTTTTTTTTAAAGAATCTGCGAGCAAAACATAAGAAGCAAAAAAAAACATAAGTACTATTTTTTTTTCAAAAATCTACAAGCAAAGTAAAAAAAGAAGGTAACGTAAGTGCTAAATATCAATGTAAAAGTATCCACAATTACAAAATGAGGTAGATATAATCCTTAGTATGCAGGAAAAATTTAGTAAATACTTTATATACATTTTTTTTAATGATAGTATAATGCACTCTGCATTTTTTATTATAAAGAGTGTAGGTGGACTATTCTATTTTGTTAAACACAGTATTGAACATAGTATTTGTGTAGCAAAAATTCTTTTTTTCTTGTAAATATACATAATAGTTAAGTATAACCGAAATGCAAATAAATTATGACTCGTGTATATCTATGTAAAGCATGTATTATACTACTCCTACGTTAAAAGAGTAGTTTCAAAATAATATTTTAGTTGGATGTTATTTGTATATTAATTTATGCATGGTAATATAAATAATTAATCATTTTTTTAAAATAGTTATTTCATTGTTATATATAATAGAACTAAGTATATGGGTCGCTTAAATGTGACTAATATTTAAGAAATTAATCGTTTATGGATGTCCTTGCAAAAAAAAAGACATATATTTTATAATATGTAATGTTTTATTGCTATCTATAGTTTAAGTTTCGGATCTCTTGTATTGTTCGTATGGTATTAAGAACTTGTTTGCTTCTTTTTCTTCTTCTTTTGTGTTTCTCTCTCTTTCTCTCTCTCTCTCTCTCTCTCTCTCTCTCTCTCTCTATATATATATATATATATATAGGTAATTTAGGTACATATTCAAGCTGGTCTCGAAAGAAAATTTTTAGTAAAGAAGGAATACATTGTAAAAAGAAGTTTCGCATTCTTTTGTAATTAGCAATGGATTGAATCTATATATCTGATATATGTGTGAGAGGAATTGGTAGTATAGGCATATGTCACTGGACAAAATACAGCACAACAAAGATGGCAATATACAAATCGTCATAATTTTTTTGGAAATTGTAATTATTTCTAGCAAAATTTATTATGCTTATAGTTTATGTAATATTTACAATATAAAGTATTAAATGTATTTTATTCAAATTAAATCGATAATGTTACATATATATTATTTATATTAGATTTATAATATTATTTACTTTGTTGTTTTATAATAATTTGGAGCAATACTCACTAATAATGTATCGCCCACCATGTTTTTCTAACTTAGATTTTGAAATAAATTCTTGGATTGTTGTAGTCTAGTTTCCTTTTTTTATTGATACATTCTATTATGCATCTTTTTCTCTATCAAATAATTTTTTTTTTACCGGTTTAAGATAAAACTATGTTATATTATACTGTTATACATAATAAAAGTGTTGGTTCTCTTGTAAATTTGCAACATGATGCATTATACATAGGCATCCTGTGGCTTTTTAGGAAAAACGAATATACAAATAAATTTAGGAGCACTGAAGTACAAGTGAAGAAGGAGGCCCGTCTTGACTGGATTAAAATAAGATGATATGCCTCTATTATATAATGTTCTATTATTACGAATTAGCTCAAAGCTCAAGTCCTAGATAGTTTTTTGAGTTATTTTTGACATTGTTTCTATGATGTTAAGAATTCTCTTCGTTTTTCTTCTTCTTCTTCTCTCTTCTCTCTCTTCTCTCTCTCTCTCTCTCTCTCTCTCTCTCTCTCTCTCTCTCTCTCTCTCTCTCTCTCTCTTTGATACTTACAATTTGAAAGCATAAAGTATTATACATACCATATTACTTTTAATAAAATAAAAAAGCAAAGTGTCCCAAATGAAAAAAACTTAAAAGTTTTACTTCAAACTGTTTAGGTATATATTATATATATATATATATATATATATATATATATAATATATATTATATATATATATATATAAAATTTAGATACATACTCAAGATGACCGTGAAAGGAGGTTTTTAACAAGGAAGAAATATAGGGTAAGGAGAAGCTTCCCAATTTTTGCAACTAGCTATGGGTTCCATGTTCTGAAATCTGCGTACAAAATCGCTTAATTTTTGTATACTTAGCTCTGCATCGGTAAGCCTATCATGCTTTTCATACCATTCTTCAGTATTGGTTGTATCAGAGAATGGAGGCGGCGCATCTTATTGACGTAAGCTTGTCTTTCTGTGAGGCAATCCATGAAAAAAATAGAATCTTGATCAACTATTGCTTCTGATATTCGAGCATTGTCCCATACACATCTTGGTTTATAATAATGATCAAACCTTATATCCAAACCCAAGGGATTATTGGCAACGATCTTTCCAAAATGCTCATGAAATAAATGTTGTGGTGAACAAGTAAAGTTGAGTCAAAATGCATCCTGCTCCCAAATCTTGAAGATCACGATTGAACAGATTCCAAGCTTTTGATTCATCATCAAAGCTTTTTTTGCACGTATAGTATCTCTTGAAGGATGTATCAGTAATTCATGGGCATCAATGTATAATATATCACACCCTATTATAATATTCCCCTGAGCAGTTTGTTCTTGTGCCCATTGAATATTCTGACAAAAGTTAGTTGAAGGTTCAGTACAGAATTCTGGTTGACCATCCACGTAAGTTTCCCACGCAAGAAACGTATTCGGTACCAAATATTCAGTTATTGTTGCATTCACTGATTTTCGGATGACTTCAACTCCACTGCAACAGCATGTTGCCGTTGTGTATTGAAAAAATATTTCTTTTGTACACTCAAGAGGCAGCTTACGTAAATATGCCATTAAATCTAGCTGTAACAAAGAAAGAAAAATCAATCTCAATGTTATATACCACTTTTAAAAAATGTCTTAAATTTCAAAAGTTACTTAAATGTAGTCTAATTTAGGTAAGTTAAATAATTGAAAGGGAATTATTTGCTATATTTTATTAATTATAGCCATTACTATAATGAGAACGAAGATAAAAGAATGCATGGAAAATGGTACTTTTTTATTTTAAATTATAAAATGATTTGAAAGATACATATACGTACTAGAGCCTTGGTTTTCTAAATATGTAATTTCAAGTAAGATTCTGTACGCTGATAATAAAAAATGTGTTATGGCTTTGGATATATATATATATATATATATATAATATATATATATATATATATATATATATATATATATATATATATATATATATATATATATATATATATATATATGTGCATATTTTTATATTAAAACTCTAATTGTATATTATTGTAAAACACAATCATGAGATATACTAGCCAAATCTAGAAAATGATTGATTTAATAATACTGTATCGATATTCTATCAACAAATACTAACTGTAAAAATAAAAGCTTAAAACGCAAAAGATAAATTTAATAATATCATATAAGTTTTTTTAAAGATGAGTACGAGTCATAGAGATAAAAGCTCATATAGAAAGAACAAACAATACCTTTTTCTAACTTTTATAAATACAAACTAGCAAAAAAAGAATCAACAAATAAATACAAACACGATATGAATGTCAAGTGCGAAAATGTAAAGCATACCATACCAATTTCTTTCAAAAAATCACTATGTTATCGAACATCATAAAGGTATTACAATAAATAATTGTTGTATCGATAATTTTAAATATTATGTCTTTTACGAATAACCTACATACAAAAATAGGAGAAGTTGGTCTAAATTAATCAGATCTTTTTTAGAAAACGTGTCAGCTGTATAATTTGTACATTCTTCGGGATATGGGTTCCATAGTACAAACTATCTAAATATCAATTATAAACAACAATTATTTTGTTTTTTTGGAGTAGTTTTTGGTAGCTTCCTCAACAACGTTCTCGTCGCTGCGTTCTTCTAGTTCAAAACCCGGGGGGAAGTCTTAAACTATTACCTCTTCTGAATCATGTACATCAACATGTTCTTTTGTTCTTCTCTTGCTCCACCAAGCAGTTTCTGTATTCGTTGTTGAGAGCAACGAAGTTTCGGTAGTTGCTTGTGCAGAACTATCACTAGTTGGGGAAATAAATACTGGAGTCGGGGCATTCGAAGGAGCAACTGGTTTTCTTGACTCCATTTAGAATTGTTCTTTTGAAAATCTTCTGAAAAACATCATACATATGTTTGTTAATTAATAAATATAAAAAAAGTTAAAGAACAGACATCATACATATGTTTGTGGAGTATATGTGTCTTGAAACGCTCTTTTGTACCAACCTTCTGAGAGACACTGACATAATGCTTAGGTGGTGTAGTAGTACTTCCTGAAGCTCCTAACCATGTCCAATTTGTGAGTGCAAGTCCATTCCATAAAGGGTATATCACAATGGACTCTTCTTCACTACGACAGAGACCAAGCGGCAATATAATACCACTATGGTTTATAGATATGCTTGTAGCTTCAGAGGCTGCTCGCAATTCTGGCGTAATAGTATTTTCCACAGCAGTAAAAATTTTTGTTGTGTATGTGTTTTCCTTAAACAACTGATCTAGAATTTTGCACTTGCAAGAGTAAGTACCATAGCCATGTTGAATCCGCTGTGAGTCTTCATAAAAATGAATTTGTCGACGCTGCAACAAGGTAAGCTGCATGTGTTGAGATGGTTGTGCTTTGTCCATCTATACATATTTTCGTTTTCCTTTTGCTGTTTGAAATTTTTTGTACAGCTGCTCTATTTTCTTTACTTTCAATACAGTAGAACTATCTTCACGTTCTTTTTGTTCTAATTGCAAAAACGATCTTTTAAATTCACCAAGGCCTCTGCTTATTTCATTAACACTACGTTGGTAACCTAACAGGACATAAAAGTGTCCTTTCAGGGTTTTAAAAAAAACCTCCAAAACCATAGTAGATCCACTCATTTTGTAAAATCCTTTCATGAGGTTATAATTCAAGGCTTACTACACATGGAAAAATTAGGAAACTTGTAAATTTTCATCTTTTGGTCACACCAAGCCTCAAAGTTGATGGACATTACATTTTCATCAAAACAGTCATTTCTTACGCTTTGTTGCATAAAAATAAGATTAGGGATTTTTGTAGGACTTGAGATTAAATTCCCTAGTTACTCAATGGTTGGTGATCAGAATATATGATGCTTCTCCTCACTATTTTTTTGTTTTGCAAAAGAAATAGGTACAAAAAAGTTGAATTTTTTTCCATTCTGCAAAACCTATCATCAAGTTTCTATAGCCACCTCTCTTGAAGGTGGAGGGTCTTGTCTTTCCGCCAAGCAAAACCTATGTCAAAGACCTTGTCGACGACAAGCTCCTCCACTTCACTCGATAGACGACGTAGAATCCATGCTGCTGTTTCTAGTTCCTGGCTCATGAGATGAGAGTGAGGTATAGAAAGACTTTGGAGGATTTACCCTTTTGTTTTGGAGACGGGGTGATTGTCGGCGCTGGAAAACCCTTGAATCTTTTGGTGCAACGGAGAGGGAGGGACCACGCGTTCGTAGTAGCTTCCTCAAGTTGTGAAGTCTTGTTGTGGATGTAGGTGAATAGGTGGCAAAGATGGGGACGTAGATGTAGAGAAGCCTAGTGCTACTTGAAAGCCTACCGTTGTGAGAACGCCTGTGCGGATGTCGAGGGAGAAAATGATGGCCTTTTCTTCACTTTGGGTTGCACTCATGTTGAAGGTGTGGTTTTTGGCTACAATGTGAGCATGATGGAGCTTGTGCCTTGCTTTTACGCTTGCGGGGATGATGAGAAATGTAAACAATCTGAGTAGGAAAGAGGGTCTTACCACTTCTTCTATGCCAGCAATACAACACCCTGGCAAGAGTGTCTTGATGACATGTGTCAAACCTGCTTGAAGCTCCTCCTCTTCAGTGGTCCAATCAAAGAATTCAAGAAGCCACTCGTCCATGAAGAGAAGTAAACATGTCAGCCTTGTAAACTGAAGGTCTGGAGTTCGATCCTCCATGGGGGCACCAAATGAGAGGCGGAAGTGAAAAATAGACCCGGTGGCCTCTACACCAAGACTATGCACAATGGACTCGTCATGGGGGATACACAATAGGGGCACCACCTAGCAAGATATGCGGCTAGGACGCATACATATACACAATGGAGCATGCCATGGAAAACAATCTCAAGATCCACGCCCAAATGTCGAATGGGGTGGTCGGAGAATACGGTGAGAGAAGTGGTGAATGAGTGAGAATGGGCTTGCTACTCGTGCATGTTAGTAAGGAAGATAATGAGGTAGGGGAAACTTGCGAGTATGCTCACTTATCATACAAGAGGTGGTGAATCCGCACACCTCAAGATGGAAGTAGCGAGATGATAGAAATATGAGAGGGAGAGAGAGAGTGTGTGTGCATGGTGGCGAATCCACACACCTTTAGATAAGCAAAAAAAAGAAAGGCAAGGAACAAGCATATACCATACTCACAATGAGATGTATCCAAAGTGACACAAAGTATGGCACCAAGATGGAGTGTGTTGATTGCTTGCAAAAGATGAATACAATAGGTAGCGTATGGCAGGAAAATGAGAAGGGGACAAGATCGTAGGAGGCATAATGGAGAGATGGGAGTTGATGGCGAGGAATATCATGAGTGTGTCCACCCTTCTTCTTCTTGAAATTGTGCCTTCAACCCTTAATTACAAGTGGTGTGAGGGTGTGGTGCTCATCTTTTGTGCATGGTGATGGTGATGATGATGGTGTTGTGATTATGTGATTAGGGTTCATGCTACAAGCATGTAGCACAAGAGTGTGTGATAGGGGTAGGTGTGTGTGTGTTTTTAAGTGAGCTCTCATGGCCTCCTTATATAGGGAAGGAGGGGAGGATTTAGCATATTTCTATTTGAGGTGAGTGTCCCACTTTGGTGACTAGGAGAATGGGGTACATGTGACTGTGGCTCCCATCTTGTCTCCTCATTATTTAAAATACGAGAGTCAATAGAGAGAGAAGATGAGAGAATGTGGGTAGGATGTAGAGGATAGGAGATATTTACAATAGTCTAGCTTTGGCTAGACATAAGCTTATTAGGGAGAGAAGAGAGAGGTAAGAAATTTACAAGAGAGATTGTCAAAGGTGGATAGTTGTTGATGAGGATGGATCCTTCAAAAATCGTGATAGAATCCTCTAGCTTGCCAATACCTCATTAAAAGAGCTTTGTCTCTTGTAATCATGTTTGAAGACTTGTAGAACCATAGCCATTCTAGAGGGAAGAAAATTGGGGATGGCCTATGTCACCATTACACGAGAAAACTGGGGTCCACTACAGAAATCATATCTCCGTGTTCATAACTCCAAAAATTCTGAAAAAACATTGAGCTAAAAGTTGAGATCACGAGCTACATCTTTCATGTTGAACGCTCCTTCAGATTCGGGGTTCTTCTCTACTTAAAAAATTCAGCCAAATAATGTATTATTTGTGGCTGCAAAGGTCTTTTGGTGGTCCCCTTTGAATGGACTTCTCTCTTGCCTTCAAGTGTAAGCTCCTTCATGTGTATGAAAACATGACCTAGAGTTTTGAAAAGATTGGCAATCATCTAGATGGAGGTATTATTGAAATTTGAAAGTGGGGTTGAGGTTTGAAAATGAAAACAAGTGAATAAAATATTTGGTAGGGTGGAATAATATATGTACACGAAAAATATATTAGAAAATACTAAACTATATAATGTAATTTAGAATATATATATTTAATATTTAAGGTCAAAAGAGATATCAACAAAGAAAGCTTACTTATTTATGCTACATCGTGATTGATTAGCATAAGTCTTATTTATTTAATAAAGGCTTAAAACTTTTGTGAAAAAGGGAAGAAAAATCAAAAGTAACTTATATAATAGGAAATATTTTGGTGAAAGGGCAAATATATATGGGGGGGTTCCCATGCATGGAAAAGCTTGCCTCACTTGCTCATCTAGCAATGTCTGCCTTATCTGCTCCACTTCCTCCTCGGTGAAAGGGACATGGGAATGTTTTCCACTGCTGCATCAAGAATCTCGAAATTCTTGATATAATCTTCAAAGCGGTCCCTTTGCACTCTTCTGGATGATCTGAACATAGACGCAAGAGATGGCTTCCAGAGTTTGTTTAAATCACCCTTGAGGGCTCTTTCTGCTCGGAAACTCTCCATCAGCCTCTCGAGTCTTGCCGCTTTCTGAGATCTGGGTTCTTTGGTCGGCACTTGAGCAGACTCCTTCTTTTCTTTCTTCTGCTCGGGTTTCTCCTCTTCAACTGGCTCTAGCCGTCTTTTCAACCTCGTAGCCACCCTTGGTTCTCTTTGTGGCTCATCTTCCTTGTCTTCTTTTACCCTTAGCCAATCATTCTGAGATGGGGGATCAGGCCACCTTCCTTTAGTGTGTAGTGCTGCATAAACCACCTTGGTTATCATTTCTCTTGGCACTATGTAGGTTGGCTTTTTGTAGCCCATTTTTACCAAGCTGTCATGTATGTATGCCGCATAGTTGATTATCTTTGGGGTGCCCTTTGTCATTGCCCAAGTAAACGTTGTGGCAATTGCACCTGGTGGCATCCTGTACTTCTGTGGCCTCTTCGTTTACATGTGGAAGTATTGGTTGTACAATTGGCTCATGATTGCCACCTTTGGGTTGACAATGTCTACAAAGGTGTAATTTGCCTTTTTCTCTTTGTACACATTGACTTCATCCCTTCTTTTTGTCACACTGTTTCCCTGATTGGAGAGATCTAGTGCATGGGCTACAACTCGCTCCGTGATTATGATCTCTGTATCGGGTCTGCCTTGCAAATCTGTCACTTTGGCCACTCCATCCTCTTTGATGCTTGTTACAAACTCCCATACTCTTTTGATGTCCACCCTGCTGGTATTGCTTCGAAATAGTTATAGAGGTCAATTTTCTCCAAGTAGCTGGCCATTTTTCTTTGTACAAATTCATTGAGCTCTCTTGGCAGCATTGGTAGCTCTATTATATTGCCTTCATTGTCTTTGAACACTCCTTGGTAGATCTTTAGGTTGTTTGACTCTAACAAATCTTCTTGTATCCAGGTGTTGGTTGGCTTTAGTGTTCCCTCTGGAATGACAAAAGGTTCCACCTCGTCCAGATAATCTTTCATTGTCATTCTTTTCCTCTTTGCCGGTGACTTCGAGGCTGCCATAGATCCTGTTGCACTCAGTAATCCAAAGTTAGCGTTTTTTTCATATTAGCTGCGAAACTGAGTTTTACTTATCCAAATGACTTGAAAATTGAAATTATAGCTTAAAAGGAACTTGTGAAGCTGTGCATGTGCTCACAGTGAAAATCTGGCCAAAAAATTTCATCTAGACATCCTACACGTAGGATGTCTTTTTCTTCAGAATTGGTTCATACTTGACATGCATGTAGTGTAAGGCTCATGGAGCATGGCTATAGGCTTGGATTTGAATTTGGATATCAAAAAGTGGATTTTTGGGCTGATTTAGGATTTAGGTCACAATTTGGGTAGAATGTCCATCATAGGTAGCAATTGATGTCCAAATGGGTTGAAAATTGGTATATGGGCTCATTGCACCATGGTATTGGCTCCTATGATGTCATTTCTTGCACAGAAAGCTAAATTTATGCTGAAGACATCCTACGCGTGGGATGTCTTTTTCATCAGAATTGCATGAAACTTGTTTTGTGAGTTGTCCTTGGCCTATGGAACATGGCCATGTTCTTGGATTTGAATTTGGATAAGATTTGATGCTTGTAGGGATCTGTGAGGTGTTTTTGGGCTCAAAAAGTGTATCTTGAAGGTGTTGGGGGTCAAGAGTGATTAGAATGGCATCAAACTTGACATATGGGCTCTTGATGATGAGGTAATTAGATCTGGAATGACAAAACATCCCTTCCATGCCAAAAAGGTCCATTAAACATCCTACGCGTAGATGTCTTTTTCATCATTTTGACTCCCTGACCACACAGATTGTTTGTTGATGTGTATGTGAATGTGTTGTGCAAGTTTCATGAGATTTGGATAAGATTTGGTAGGTCAATGGCCCATTATTGCCTCTATGCCCTAACTTTGCGTTTTTCCATGCATAGGAGGTCAAATCTGGTCCAAATGTGATGAAACTTGGTGTATGGCTTGTAAATGTCATTCAGAACATATGCATGACAAAAGTTGATGAGGTTTGTGCCAAAAAGTGCCCTTGAGACATACTACACGTAGGATGTCTCCTGGTGATTTTTTTAGTGCTAGTGCTCCCAGTGCTTGCCCTTTGTCCCCCCTCAGTCCTTTTGAGCCTAATTTCAACAAAAACGTCAAATGGATAGAGTATAACTCCCTGTGTGGACTTCAGAGCCTTCGAGCCGTATTCTGACTTTTGGAGTGCTTTTTGGCGATGAAATTTCTCAATGTTGTTCTCCATAGCTTCCCAATCCCTTGGGGATCCTTGCCATATGGTTTTTGTTGACTTTGGCTTCACTGGAGCTCCATTTGGCAATTTGTTGCTCTAGAAGAACCCGTGGTTGTGTTTACATACCTTTAATGATTTGTGGTGGTCTTCCACCATAGGATTTGGTTGTTGATGGTCTAGGAAAGCCGCTCGTGAAGTTTGGTGGCAAACGGACTTGCGGTTTGGCCGCAAGTGCATTTTGACGCTTTGTGTGTCTGATGCCGTCTCTGAGGTTTAGTGCCGCGTCGAGTCACTTTTTGGTCATGTGGGTCAAATGGACTTGTCGAGCATGTCGAGATGCTCCTATCCATGAATTTTGGTAGCATTAGGTCGCCATTTTCGTTGATTTCCCATTTGGTGGCCTCTTGCGGGTTTCTAGGAATTAGGGTTTTTCTCGATGATTTCCCACTGCCTTTGGCTATCCAGGACTGGTCTCCTAGACTAGGGTAAGCTGCCGATGAAGTCTTGCTGCTTTCGGGTTAGCCGTTAGGCCACCGTCTCTACTTGCATGTCTCTACTGCTCGCTTTGTGTTTGACCTCTACGCTAGTTTTCGCGACATAATGACAAACATGCACGAAAAGGTCAAGGTGGTGAGCCTACCTCTCATGTCTGGAGCTGTTCAGGTATACGTGTGCATCGTAGAAGCTGCTGGAAGGTCGATCCGCTCTAGGTGGCGGAAGCTCTCTCCACAAAGTCAATAGTGAGAATGAGCTAAAAATGGGGTGAAAATTTCTTATAATGGAGGTCCCCAAACCACTTTTCATGAAATTTGACATGTGCTCCTATCTTCTTGCGAGATGCAGTTTAGGCTCAAAAATTTCTTGATTTGGACTCCGTTTGCTCTATTATCAAAAATTTGGCATTTCGGTGAAAACCTGGCCAAAACACGCTCTTTGCTCCAGTCTCATAATTGCACCCCCACTGTACCATAGGTTGTCCTTTAGTCACTGGTCATCCCCATATTTTTTGTTTTTCATTACGGCTGTTTTTCACCTGCTTTTTGTATTTTTGAAGTTTTTTTGCCGAAAATTAGCAAAATTAAAAGGAAAATAACAAATCAAATCCAAAAAATCCCCAAAAATCATAATAGATCACAAACATCACCGCCACACATTATATACACTCACATGCAATTTTTATGGCCGGATTTCTCCTTTTTACCAATATTTTGCCTAAAAAATGGCTATTTCTACTTATATACACACACCTAGGGGCTTGATTTGGCGTTTGGCTCCCTATACTTGTAGCTTCATGTTGTATAAGGGCATATATACTTGGGCTACTCTAGAAAATTTCGCAATCAAACGTCAACCCTTAAAATAGTCAAAAATCATGCCCTTTTTTTGTTGTTTCTATTATTGGTTCCGCATTTGAGAATGCCTCCCCCCCTCCTAGTCGGAGTCCTCCGGACGACAAGGTTTCGCATCGGAGTATGTGCCGTGCATAGGTTGAAAATTTTGTGCTAATGCTTGGCCGATTAATGTGGCCCTATTTTATGCATACTCGGTCAATGCATGGAAAAATTAATGTTGTGCAAGAGAAGGGAATAAGCAAGATGCTTATTGGAATTCGCCGTCGAGGCTTCCTGATTTCTTTGCAAGTCGCAGCTGTAACTCTACTACTCTCTCTTTAATTGTCTTTTTGGCAAGAGGCAATTGCGTTGCTGACACTGTTGATGGAGTCGTAGCTGTTTCTGAGGATAGAGTTGGCTGGGATGTAATAGCTATGGGCCTTATGGCCTTGGCTTTCCATTGGTATTTTGTTGCTGCCGACTTTTGTAGATGGTTTGGAACTTTCTTTTTTGCCACTGTTTTGTCTTTCATCGGCATCCACATATGTCGGTTCTCCTTGTTGACATGCAGATGTCTGCTTTCCATTGTTGCTTGTATCGTAGGAAGTTCCTTTGGCTTTTGCTTTGGTATCCAAATGTGAGTGACATTTGGGTTATGGTTAAGCATTTTCTTTCGGATCCATATCTGTTTGATGACCTTGGTTTTGGGTTGAACCGTCTGCATTGTTGGAATCTTGTTGTTACATTGTTTTTTCTCTGCTATTGCATTTCTATCCTTCCGCATCCATTCTTGTTTACCTTGTTTTGGTAGCCTAGATTTTTGCATTGTGGCTGGTGACTTCAGCTGTCTGTAATTAGCATGGTTGGCTTTTACCTGGTTGTTGGGCTCAGGTTTAATGTTGTTCTTTGATGGCATTCCTGTTTTTGGCTCTGTTGCAAGTGATTGCATGGCTTGCAGTTGATCATGATGGTATTGATGAGTAAAAGCTATTACCTGTTGTTCATTTACATGTTGAATTTTGACCGCCTTTGCTTTCCAATCTATCTGGACATTGTAAGCTTTTTGCCAAGGTTGCCCTAGCATCATGGGGTGTTGTGTGCTTTCATCTGTCACCACATAGAATTTGTGTGGATAATATATTGATGTAGCTGTACATGCAATTTAGTCCATCCTAATGTTTTCAATGGGTGTGATGTGCTACTTTCCAGCACTTGGGGAGTAGGATGAAGTTTATCTGTGACTTTGAGCTGTTGGTATAATCCGTAAGAGATTAAATTTGCTTGAGCACCCGAATCAAGCAAAGCTATTGATTCAACTTGATTGTTGTCCACTTTGACTGTAATTATTGGCTCCACTGTTTCCTCCTCCAACTTCGTCAGTCGAATGGCATTGGTTCCCAATGGTGGTCCACTTTTTTGTTGTTGTCCTGTTCATTCCAATCTTGTTGCTACTCGTAGAGTTGGGATTAAAAACTCAATGGGTAGTATAGCATTTAGGCCAAACACCATGTTGTATGGTGTTGTTCCTATTGATGTTTTGTAAGCTACCCTGTATGCCCATAGTGTTGAGTGTAGTTGCTGATCCCAATCTGTTCTTGATTCTGACACTGTTTTAGTGAGAACCGGGCATAGTGTTTTATTTGTGGCCTCAGCTTGCCATTGGCCTGTGGATGGTATGGTGCTGATTTCCTATGTATGACCATGAATTCCTCTAGCAGATATTCAATGAATTCATTGATAAAGTGCGTTCCACGGTCACTGACAATTTCTATTGGTAAACCATAACGCACAAAAACATTCTCATACAAAAATTGTGCCGTGGTGCGTGCATCAGCTTTTTGTGTTGCTTTGGCTTCAACCCATTTTGTGAGATAGTCCGTAGCCACAATGATATATTGGGTATGGGTGCGATATGCTGGTGGTGATATAGGTCCCACAAAATCAATGCCCCATTTTTCAAATGCCCTTGCTCCCATCATTGGCCTTAATGGCATCTCATCTCTTTTTACTGGTATCTTGGTGCGTTGACACTCATCACAACGCTTTACAAACTCGTCAGCATCCATGTGCAATGTAGGCCACCAAATTCCTGCGGTTAAGACAATTTTTGTCGTCTTATCGCCTGAAAAATGGCCTTCACTTATTCCTCTATGTACATGTTCTAGAATTAGTAGGTATTCGCTTTCACTTGCACAGATTCTAAGTTGATTGTCCTTTCCCCGCTTATAGAGTTGATTCCCAATTAATTGAAAGTTACGAGCTTCCAACTCTGAAGATTTTTCCCGTGCTCTTGTAATGTTCTCAAGGAACGTCCTAGTGGTTAAGAATTCAATGATATATTGACTCCATGCAGGTGCTATGTTCACCTGAAACAAAGTTGCGTGATCCACTGGTCCTTTGGCACTACATACTGTACAATTGGTAACATAAGAATGTGTATCCGCATACATAGTTGGCCAATAAACCCCTAACTGTTTCAGTCTCTGGTGTGTTTTCACTGTTGAACAATGAAATGCACAACCCTGGACATGTGCCTCTTCAAGTTAGCACTCGAATTCTTCCGGATTTATACATAATCGTAGGATTAGGTCAGATTCAAGATGATATAGCCGTCCTGCTATCAACTGGAAGTTTTTTGTTTGTCGAATTGTTTGCTGTTTGGATCTGCATTCCGTATTATCAAACTCACTTCCAAAGGAGAGAATGCTATTTATTTCCTGAGACCATTTGGGTACCATTTCAATGTTGAAAAGATAAGCATCTGGTATGTTATCATCTACTCCTTCAGGAGCTTCCCCGTTGTGTATTCTTGAAAGATGATCTGCTCGCAGATGGGTTTTACCATTTTTGACCACCACTGTGAAGTCAAATTCTAGCAATATAATAAACCAGTGTACGATTCTCCCTGTATTGCAAGGTTTATTTACTAGGTACAAAAGAGCTTGATGATCCGCGAAGAACACAAATTTGTTTGCAAGCAAATAATGCCGAAATTTCTCATTAGGCAAAATTTGGACTCACAAAGGGGCCCTTTAAGGAGTTTGACTTTACCTCTCTCTACCAAAACGGGCGCATGGATAAATTTTTGCAAACAAACTCCAAAGTTGGCGGAGGTTTGACAGTTAGAATGTCCTCTTCAAGCTCTATCTACTGATATATAGCACGCCATGAGATTCCTCATATTTTAGAAGATTCTTTTTTTGATTCACTTAGATTCTGACAGAGTTGTCACATCATAGGTGAATCAAAAAAGAATCTTCTAAAATATGAGGAATCTCATGGCGTGCTATATATCAGTAGATAGAGCTTGAAGAGGACATTCTAACTGTTAAACCTCCGCCAACTTTGGAGTTTATTTGCAAACATTTATCCATGCGTCCATTTTGGTAGAGAGAGGTAAAGTCAAACTCCTTAAAAGGACCCTTTGTGAGTCCAAATTTTGCCTAATGTTACAGCATAAATCATTCCTAACCCTTCTCTCTCGGCGGTTGTGTAGTTCTTTTCTGCATTGTTTAACTGTCGGCTCGCATAGCAAACCGGAAATCCATTGTTCCATCTCCAAGTTGAGCTAGAATACTTTCAATTGCATATGCTGAAGCATCAATGTGCACATGGAATATATTTTCCCAATCTGGTGCCTTTAGTACAGGTACTGATATAAGGTTTTCCTTCAGCTTTTGGAATGAGGTCTCACAGTCCTTGGTCCATTCGAAATTGACTAGCAACCGATACAGAGGTTGTGCGATAACTGCATACATGTATATAAATCTTCGATAATATCCGCAGTGTCCCATGAAGGATTGCACTTGTTTTGCATTAGTAGGCCTGGGCAGGTCTACAATGACTTTGACTTTGTCTAGGTCTGTGGTTATGCCATTTCTTGAGACAATGTGTCCTAAGATTCGTCCTTGCTTAACCATAAATACACATTTCTCCGGGTTTAGACAGATTCGATATGTTGTGCACTTTTCAAAGACCTTTTGCAAATGGTCTATATGTTCCTCTCGTTCAGAGAGTGTACACACAGGTCATCCATGTAAATTTCTAAGAATATTCTTAGGTATTCCTCGAATGCGTGAGTCATTAACCTCTGGAAAGTGGCTGGTGAATTTGTTAAGCCAAATGGCATAACTCGATATGCATAAATCCCCCATTCTATGGCAAATGCTGTTTTGTGTTGATCCTCCCTTGCTATTGCCAGTTGGTTTTATCCTGAAAACCCATCCAGAAAGGAATAAGCCCGTTTCCCGGCCACTTGCTCCAGTACATGTTCTGTGATTGGCAAGGGATAATTATCCCTTATGATTGCTGCATTCACCTTCTTGAGGTTTACACACACCCGCAGTTTTCCATTCTTTTTGGAAACTACCACAATGGGTGACACCCAATCTGTATGTTCAATCTCATAGATGAATTCCGCTTCCATCAGTTTATCAATCTCTTCCTTGATTCGTTTAGCAAATGTGTCATTATATGTATGTTTGCTAGGTTTTGCATCCGATTTCAAAGGAATTGTATGTTGGCATATCAATGGATCAACACCTTTGAGGTCTTTATAGGACCAAGCGAACACATCTTTATACTTCGTGAGAAGTTGTGTTAGCTGTGCTTCCTCCTTAGGCTCTAAATTGTTAGCTATATAGATCGTCTAAGGCTTTTCACCTGGTTCTGCAAGGTCTATTCTTTTTGCATTTTTAGGCCCATCGTAAGATTCTTGGTTGGTTCTCTCCGTGATTGGTGGTGTCATGATGATTTTTCTATCTTGGATAGTAAATTTCCGATAGTGTGCTGGTACGTTCATGTTGCCCTTTCTGACTCCCCTTTACCATCACTATCTTCTTCAGTAGTCCATATCTCTCTCAAAGACGGTTTCAGTTCCTGGTATTTCTGTTTACGCTCCAGTTTGGTCCACTCTTGGTCTTTTGTTGTTTCTTTTTTTGATTTTTTTGATTTTTGTGATTTTGTTTCGGTTTTAGCTTTTCTTACCTATTTTTATTTCTTCTCGCGCTCTTTCTTTTCGATTTTTTGAAAATTTTCCTGATATTTGATCTTTTACACAATCCTCTGCTTTTACAAGCATAAAATAGTGAGTTTTACCTTTTATCCTGGGCATCAGGTTCTCTCTCGCTTTCTTTCGTGCTCTTTTCCTCCTATAGCGTTCTTGGCGTCTAGGGTGTTGATTAGCAAAATCATAAAACTTGATATTCTCGGCTTCATTTCCACGCTCACTTGAGGCGTATGAACACTCATTATCTGCATCCTTATTTACTTCCAATTGTTCAGAAGAGTTGTAGAACTCTTCTTGTTCTGGAGGTTCTACCGTCTCTTTTTCTGGTACAACGCTTACCATGTAATAGGGTAGCACATCGTAGCCATTCTCATCGCAAAATTTTGTTGTTGGACTGTTGGTAGTGGTACAGACATCCAATGTTGCCAGTATGTGTTCCCATTCTAGAGGTTCCAAGGCATCTTCAGGGAAAGGTTCCGGAATATACTCCTTGTCGTCAATTGCTCTTTCTAAGACGCATTCCTCTTTTCTTAAGCTTCCACAATGTGAAGCTCCGCACATCCATAGCTCTTTTGGTTTCCCTAACCATGTTGGTAGTTCCGATCCTGCTACCGTAGCCAAATCAAACTCTTCCACTGGTGTTTGGTTTACATCTTTGTAACTATGGTCTTTCAGGTGTATGTATTTTAGTTGTTGTCTCTCCATGTCTGAGGTATATGTGGTCATAACCCCAATCTTGGACCATCTTCAGTTGTCGCATGAATGGTCGTCCCAAGATTATCTCATAATTGTTCTTTTTGTCAAAATCGACTATTGCAAATGTATGCTCATACTCGATTCCACACGAAGTGACAATTACTTTTTCTAAGAGTCCTAGAGGCTTCTCTATGAACCCATCTGCCAACTGCAGTTTCATTATGGTAGTTCTCAGAGCTCGTTTTCCCCATTTTTTCCAGACTTCCTTGGTGGCGATAGCAACTCCCGCTCCACTATCAAGAATAGATTTGGAAACTACTCCTTGGAATTCTACCGGCAGCGTCGTATTTCCGTCTTCTCCCTCGCAATATTCTCCAACCTTATTCAATGGTACTGGTCTAGTGTTTAGGTTAGGTCTGTCCAACTCCTTGATTCCTTCTTGGAGCTTCAAGGTGGGGTCTTTCACTCCAAATTTTTCTAGGCATTTTCCTACTGTGGTCCACATGTTTGGCCTTAACCTTAGGAGTTCAGCTAACGTGATTGTGCATGCCACCGGGGTGGATAACAGCTCAATCAATCCTTGTGAATCCATCACTTTGTTAGAAGAAATTCTTTGAGATGGGATTGCTCTCACTTCCGACTTAGCTTCATATTCTCGCAGGTAAGAGGGTAAAGTTCTCAAAGAGTCTGGTTGGCTGTGCCCCAAACTAATAGATCCTTGGTCTCCTCCTTGTGAATGTATCTCAAAGTTCATTTGTGATCTTGCCTCAAATTCTTCAATAGGAGGTAAGATCACGTTCTTTTTTTTTCTCGTGCTATTCATGTGGTTACTCATCCTATTAGCCTTGTTGGCCTCTCGGATTTGCTTCCATAGATCATCTAGACCATTATCGTCCTTTCCCATTTCTGCCAATATTTTAGGATAGACCCCATCACTTGCCCCATCCGTGGTATTTGGCCATATGATAGGCTCTCCTATGGACTCATAATCAATAGTGAGTATTTCCTTTCATGTTTCTCTAATGTTGGTTGGATAGGGATTGGAGCTGGTGCGTCATGAAAATTTTCCGGTTTACCCAACGGGTTTTCCATCAAATGATTGAGCCGTCTCGATCATCTTTTTACACATATCCAACCTCTGTTTTTCTATTTCTACATATGGATAAGTCATCCACCTTTGCTCCTGGGTTTGGTTCTTTTTAAGTCGAGCTTCATAAGCTTTTAGAAGCGCATCCAGCTGCTCGTTTACCTTGTCTGCCAGTATAGATCCTCCTGATCCTACACTTTTGGGCTTTGCTATTTCCTTGGGTGCCATGGCTGCTGTGATGTGTGAGCTTAATCTAGCTAGATCCTCTAACCGCTCCAATCTATTCTTTGTATGTTTCAACTCATTAGATAGGGCTGTTTTCTCTCGTTCTTTCCTGTCTTTCCTAAGCGCCTTTCTAGCTTTCCAAGTGCTTCTCTGATTTTTCGTTTCTGAACTTTGGGCATCGGTTTTTGGTTCTTCTACTATGGGTTCGTTCGTCCTTCTTTGGGCTTGGGCTAGTGTTACCGCCTGAATAGGTATGATTGTTTCATTTTCCGATCCTCCACTGGAAGGTACTGTTTCTAACATGTTCAAGGTGGTTTTTGCTCCTTTCCTCGGGTTTTTAGGGAAATCGGGAATCAAATGAGTAATTCCACATTCTGGGCAATACGCATTGAATCTAATGATTTCATCATGAGGATAGTATCTCAGCCAATGGTCTCCGCCACACTTGTAACAGGGTCCCTTGGGTTGTTGAGCTGCTCCTTGGGCCCCTCTTTGTTGGTAAGCATGTCTCTGTCCACCCATGCCTCCATTGGCTATGAACATCAGTGTTCGTTCATCTAAGGTATATCTTCCTTCTCCTGCAGCCTGTGCAGCAGTTAGTGGTCCTTGATTCCCTATCATTCTCCATGGTTCTAGTATCGAGGGTTCTTCCGGTGGATAATAGACAGGGTTTGCCGCATATCCATTGGGATCTTCATAATATGCATGCATAGGCACCAAAGCCTTTTCTTCTGATTCAGTTACCGTTGGTGTGTATCTTATACCAACTGGTCATAAACCTGGTAGGGGTGGTTGTTGCCCCAACACCGGTTGTGGTCTTTCTACACCTACGGGTCCTGGTAAGTTGCCTGCTTGATATCTGGGCATCAGTGGAACTTGAGGGGAAGCTACTGGAGCTTGGGGAGCGTAAGGTCTCTCCCTCACATATCCCTTGTTATACTAACATTCCTCGGTCCCATGGTTTGTCCATTTTTGTTCAATAGCACACCACTTGGGCTGTTTAGCCTGGGGTTTGGCGTACAAGTTGATCTTTTTTAACACTTCATCTAGGAGCTGCTCCTGGTTTACCGCTATTTTGCCTTTCAGTGCTGTCTTGGAAGACTTGCTCCCACTTTGCTGTGAAGATGAATCGTCATCAAGGTCCTTGAACTCCCCTTCTTTGTAGACCGCACAATTGTCCACAAAGTACAGAGCCTCCTTGGTCAACTCATTCAACGTCGTGCTCCTCTTCATATGTAATTCTTTCTGGAGATCTGCATTCCTTAGTCCTTGGATGAATGTCAACATAAGTCTGGACTGAGTTGGAAGTTCTTCAACAGGATAGAACTTAACATATCTTTTTAGTCTTAGGGCTGCCTTGTATACAGATTCTCCATCTTTTTGTTTGAATTTATGGATTTGTGAGACGGTATTATGAGCTATTCCCCTTTGAGATAATTCCTCAATAAACTCGTCAAACACTTCCTCCATCGACTCAAAGTCTCTATGCTCCACACAGTCAAACCAAGTTGTAGCATCATCCTCTAGGGTTAGTCCAAACCCTGCAAATTGGGTAGGAAAATCTAACACCTCTTCGGCTCTAATTACACGCAGAAAGGTTGCTACATGATCTCTTGGGTCTCTGTTTCCTGTGTATTTCTTGTTGACCCATTTTTTCACTTGAGAAGGTCTAATTCTGCGATCGTCTACAAACCTCATCATTGGATCACCCCGTCCAAGTTGATACACCTCCTCAGGTCTTCTGTAATAGGCTGGTTCCTCTCCCAACGGTGCTTCTAACTCATAATTTCTAATGGTTCTCGCTGGAGGTGGTTCTTCTCTTCGAACTCGTTCCATGGGTGGTCCTCCAGGCTCGGTCGACCCTTGTGTCTTTGGCTTACTCTCTGCTTGATACCTTGAATAGTGTGGTGGTTCTTGCAAATCCCTGAGCCCTCGTGCGGCTTGATAATCATCTCGGTTTTGGTCTGGTTCCATTGTTGCACTCTGTCGAAGCCATGCCTGCAATGATGGCTGGTTTGCTGGTCTTGGTTGTTGAATGCTTGTGGTCTGGTGGAATGTGAGGTAGTGTCATACTCATCTGAAAATGGATTTGTTGACTTGCTTGGGGTGTAGGCGGCTCTTGGCATTTCCTCAGGGGCATATGTTGATGCTCTTGGACCTGTTGCTCTTTCTACTTCCTCAGGGACAATACGTTTGTATTCTCGCCCGTATCTATCAACAAAAACTACGCCCTTCCTTGTAGCAGTTTCATAAGAGAATAAGTAAAGAACCTTGTCTTTGCTTCGCTCGTTTACGTATGGTTCTTTGCTGCGAAAGTAAGAGACAATTACCTCACTCTCATGTTTGTAGATTCCCACATTCTCCTTATAAGTTGGAATCCTGGTTGTTTTCTTATCATACATAAAAATAGCTCCGGGCCGATCAATGTTTGGTGGCGGTTCTTGAGTTTCTAAAACCATTTTCCCTTTTGCCACGTTATCTCCATATCTGTTGTAATCTTCAGGGTTGCTAACTATTAAATAGTGGTTCCTCTTTTCGTCTCGGAATCTATCTCCATCATCATACACTCGGATTATCTCCAATCTTTGAGCTATCCTCTCTTCGATACAAATGCACTTGCGGCCTCGATAGTCAGAATAGACTAGGGCTCCTCTTTGGTTTGTTCCCTCTAAGAAGATCACCGTGAGCCTGGAATCATTCAAAGGATTTTGGGAGGTGCTTCCTCCTCGCATAGGTCCATCATAGGTGAAATCTTCTGGCTGTTGACTACCCATCATGAAGAAAGATTTGTCTGACGAAGTGTCAGTATCACTACCTTCCTCTATAATCGGTGCTAGCGGATCTAGGCTTGCCTGAGTTACACTCTCCTCGGTGGACACTAAGCTACCTTTGTCACCTGCCACTTTCTGGTCTCTAACAATGTATCTTCCTGATCTTAAATTCATCAAACTTATCAACGCAATTTATCACAATTTCAACCACTCACCTGGCAATGGGTCAGTCTGTGCACAACTTCTTGCTTTGTTGTTGAATATACCTGTACACAAGCGTTTAAATTTCGGAAATCGAATCAAAGCATTTATCTGCTAGAGGTTATCTTAGTAATGATTGGTATAACTGGAGAGTTAATCTCAACCACTACTGTATTTTATACACTGCTGATGTTTTGGATTAGGTTTGCTAATGTGAAACAGTACTTCCCTCTGATGTTGGCCAATTTACGGGAAAAAGTCTGAATTCGGTCCTTGCTTCGTTAAATGGGCAAACAAGGTCCAAATTCACTTTTGAAAGAGGTTCTGGAACCCTTAAGCCAAATGGAACCTCACTGTCTAGGCCATGTCAAATTTTCTCTGCAGTATGCCCCAATAGACATCCTACGTGTAGGATGTCTCTTGATGTGTTTTGCCTAGATTTTTGCACTGTTGTTTCCCCTTGTTGTGCTGAGCTTACAGCTGCTTTTACTTTTTGATTTCGACACCTATTAGCTAGTCAATGAGTTGGAAATCTGTTTTGACGGCCTGTTGATGGTATTGATCAGTCTAATCAACTCCAAATTGGACCAAAATTGACTAGGAGGCTTGCCTTAGGCTATATAACACCTTACAATGCTCAAAGTCAAATTCTGGCTTCATTTTCTTGCATTAGACATCCTACGCGTAGGATGTATTTTTTTTTCTTCAAAATGGCTTTAAACTCAAGGTTCAAGCTCCCCTTGAGTTACTGATCACTTTGGTATACTCAGAATTCAGTTTGGAGTCCCAAATCACTCAGAAGACATCCTACGTGTAGGATGTCTTTTTGGCCTGTTTGACCCCAGATTTGTCCCACAGCTTCCCCTTGATGTCAATATCCCAGTGGTATGCTTAGATTTTGATTTAGATGTCAAAAGTCCCAAACTTCAGCTATTTTTGCTTTTTCAGTCAAAAGTGCCAAAGTCCACTTTGAACCCAATTTTCTTACCCAAATGAGGTGGAACCCCTTTCAGTCACTCAATATATCATGCAAGACATACTCATGCAGCCATCTTATGGTTTTGGTCTCAAGTTAATGTTTTGGCACTATTTGGGTAGGATGTCTAGCAATTTCAGTCTATCTGGCCTTATCCTGTCAAGATATGGCCAAATTTCCACTTTCCAGTTGAAATTAGGGTAAACCCTACCTTCTGAACACACTGGTTAATTCAAAATCCCAAAATTTCTCCCAGATTGGCCTGTAGACATCCTACACGTAGGATGTCTATTGGCTTAAAATTAAAGTCTTTTCTGAAAGGAATGCTCCTGATGCTCTGTAGATCTATCAGAAACACTCACAGTAACTTTTGGACTTCAATTAGGCTTTCAACCACACTTTTGCATCTTTTATAAACTTGTTATGATTCTACCAAGCAAGTGTACATGCATGAAAGGCTCAAGATCTGAATCATGATGTCCTACTTACTCTACTCCTACCTATCATGAAGAAATGGTGATAATGGTGTTTTTGGTTGCTTTTTGGCCTCTCCGGACTCTCAAGCTCTCCTCTCACCGCTTCTACCACTCCAACTCCTACTCTAGAACTCGACTACTACCTAAAACTACCTAAGTCTACCTCCTCTACCTAAGTCAAAGGATCTAGGCCAGACACACGCTTCCTACACTCCCTCCAAGACCTAGAGAGTCCTCCATCCTCTGATCCTATCTAAATGTAAAGCGAGACTCTTGGCAAGCCAAAAATCCCAATCCTCAAGGATTAGTCTCGGTCACCTACCTAAGGTTTTCGTCCCCGGCAGTGGCGCCAATGTTGGACGGATACGCCGTGACGGACGTCAGCACAGCGAGAACTCACCTAACATGTAGTGTCAGCTAAGGACAAGCTAAGGACAAAGCTCGACCCCTAGGCGCATAGAATCAAGAATAAGGTGTCAACCTACACTCAACCGACTCCTAACTAATTCCTACAGAGGTTCCTACCAATTGTCTAAGTCACAGCCTTCAAGAGTACAAAAGAGGAAACTTCCTACAACGCTTGCTAGAGCCGAACACCCATCAAACACTTTCGAAACACCATAGAACTTGAAGGAGACCCTATTAATACCTATAGGCCGCTCTCCCTATGGTCTATGAACCAAAATCACGACCCAAAACACCCGGTGCAGAAACACGTAGGATGTCTGGCCGAAATCTGCAGGTCTTCGTTTCCAAATCTGAGGTGCCTAATGTGTAGTTCTTCTCAATGTGAATGCGTGGATATGCTGCAATGCAAAATCGGATAACGTATGCTCACCCAAACAACCGATGAAGCTCGTAGAAGGAGCTCCCACAGCGGATTGTACGCGCACAATGTTGGTATTGGCGCGTAGCTAGCTCTCGGGGGCAACACGCTGCACTTCTTCGCACTCAATTCCAACCACCGTAGCACATGTAGCGTCAAGACAAGCTCACACTCTCTCTCTCTCATACAGTACGCTCACTCACAGACTTCAAACTTGTTTTTAAAATGACAAAAGGTTTTCTCATTAAGGTCAAAAAGTGGTATATATACCTTACAAGTTCTCAAACCCTAAAGTTCTAAAATCAACCATCTACTCAATCTAGCTATCAAAAATGGGATACAATCTGGAAACTTCTGTAAGTCCCAATATTTACAAGGTGAAAAATCGGGTTTTCCTCAATGAATGAATAATTACAAAAATAATAGTCCGCTGAGTAGTTAGATGCCGTGGGGTGTGTCCAGCTTCTAATAGAGGCTAAAGGGAGGCGAAGGTAGAAGAGTCAGCTTGAGAGAAGCACAAAGGAAAAGCGAAGGTAGAAGAAGTGGATGCTATGGGGGTGAAGCGTGCGAGGCACGAGGAGGCATCTCAAAGAGAAGAGAAGATGAAAGGGAAGGCCGAGTCTAGCAAGCAAGCAGCTAAACCGCGGGGAAGATAGACATTGTAGACTTCTCACTAGGTGAGTATGCACAACCCTATGGCCTAGTTCAGGATGTGTTAATGCAGGGCCTGAAGATAACTTGGCCTCAATTACTCCACCTTGCACCCAGAATGAGGAGGCAATGGACAAAAATGGTAAGTACCAAGAAATCAAGACCTAGGATAGTTGGGGCTATCTCTGGAAGGGATCTCGACGACATCCTACCAACCATGGACGGTCACATCAAGGGGCAACGGATTTCAAACGTCTACATAGATGGTGGCGCGCAATTATGCGTCATGAGTGGAAAGATGATGCACCATCTAGGTCTAGAGGTAAGTAGGCCGGGGGCACCCTGTCGAGCCAAGATGGCAAACAATGTAAGAGTGAAATGCGTAGGCATTGTAAATGCAGTCAAGGTAAAATCATTCAGTACAGAAGTGGAGGTAGACATCTTCGTCATGCCACACAAAGAGGAAGCTAAACAAGACTGGAGCACCGGGATGATCCAGATGAAGGATGTTAAAGGGAAGTCCATATTCTACGACATGAGGACTGGAAAGCAGCGCAACATGATCTTGGAGGCTTCAGAAGAGGAGTCCACCAGCGACTACTCGTCTACCTCCGGAGAAGAGACGACCACCACCGACGGAAGTGACAGTAGCATCGAAGTAATGGGAGTCATTCTTAAAGACCCAAACAGATTAACACAATCTGAAGCAACCTCGGCAAACCAAGAGGGATCATCAGGTATGCAGTCCTTGGAGGATGCAGGTAAGCTACAAAAAATGCTCTCAAATGAGTTAACCAATGAAGAAAGGAAGGAGTACGTCTCCATGTTAGGTAACTTCACTACTTTGTTCATTGATGGCTATGATAAGATCACAGAAATTACAGTAGTACAACACCACATAAAGCTTAAGGAAGGCAATAAACCTGTAGTACAAAAGCTCAGAAGACTTGGAGTGTTTTCATAGATGATTTTTGCATTTATAGCTCACGAGCCCTTCATTTAAGCAAGTTCTATGATGGCTTCACTAGGCTGCAAACCTTGGGTGGCCAACTCAACGTGGACAAGTGTCACATTGGTGAGAGCAAAGTCACTCTCCTTGGTCATGTAATTTCATCAAAAGGAATCGCGGTTGACCCTAGCAAGATTCAGGCTCTGGTGTCTTTATCATCACCCACCACCGCCAAGCAATCGATCTCTTTCCTTCAGAAGGTAAGATACTTAAGCGGGTTCATTCAACTTCTATCTCAAGTGGTCCTTCCCCTACAACAACTCACCCAGAGGGATGTCTTCTCATGGAGTGAAGAGAACGAGCAGCAGTTTACTGAGGTAAAGCAAATCCTAGCTAAGCTTCCCACTATTTCACCTCCTAAGTGGGACGAGACATTTTATGTGAACCCTAGTGTGGGAAATGATACACTAGGAGCATTGCTAATGCAAAAGGATCCCACAACTTCTTTCATGCGCCCTTTTACTTCTCTAGTCGGGTCATGACCCCATCAGAAAAAGGATTTACCGAAGTAGAACAAATGGTTCTAGCACTAATGTTTGCTACCACAAAGTTCCGCTCCTATCTCCTACCTAGACCCTTTGTTAGCCTGACAATGGAAGAGGTTTTCCCATATGTAATGCGACACATGGATGTCTCATCTAGGATCTCAAAGTGGTTAATTAGACTGCAAGAATTTGACTACACCATGCAAGTAGAAAACTCCACCAGGGCTAGTTGAGCGGGAATTCTCACTCATCGCCATGATGAGAAGAAGCTGAAGGTTGACACGGAAGCAAAGGAAGGAACACTAGCGATAGAAAGTCCTAAGCTAGAGAGAGCTCACTCTCTTTTCTTTGACGGAGCATACAAGAGAAAATGGATCAGTCTGCAGCAGCAAGCATGGTCATTTTCAATGAACAACAAGAAAGAGTATTATCCATGGGGTAGTTATTACATTCCCACTCCAACAATGAGGCAGAATATGCAGCCCTAATCCTTGGGTTGGAACAATGTCTTTCACAAAGAATTCAGTGCCTAAATGTGTTCGGCGATGCTATG
Source organism: Adiantum capillus-veneris (assembly GCF_014529385.1). NCBI lineage: Eukaryota > Viridiplantae > Streptophyta > Polypodiopsida > Polypodiales > Pteridaceae > Adiantum > Adiantum capillus-veneris. Next base: position 51,700,731 of record NC_140947.1, on the reverse strand, counting down.
CTTTTGATAAGGCAAATAAATGGCACCGGGGAGTGCAAAAAACAGGTTTTACTCGGTCAACTTTGCCAAGTTAAGGACCTTCTAAAGAAGTTTGAAGCAGTGAAACTCTTCCATGCCCCAGAGCAGAAAATCAAGAGGCAGATGCACTAGCAAAAGAAAGTTTACAAGATGTTCCCGTAGGAGCAATCAAATCAAAAACCCCTCTTCCAAGGTAGTGATGTTATGCCTGATATCATCAGTTTTCTAGATACAGGAGAATGTCCAGTCGGACACACCAAAGGCAAAAAACAATGGCTGGTAAGGAAGGCTACTAGGTACCGCCTTATAGACGACCACTTGTATTGTAAGGGCAAAGATCAAATTCTCAGGCGGGTGCCAACCTCGAGTGAAACCAGAGAGGTAATTTCAAGTTCCCATGACGTCATCTACGGCCATCATTTTTCTCTAGATATCACCAGTAGGAAGATTCTATAGGCAGGATACTTTTGGCCTAGTTTGAACAGGGATGTACACCATTGGTGTAAAACATGTAAGGCTTGTCAAGTGGCCAGTGATCGCATGTTAACCTACGAGCCACAAACCTTATCATTTTGTATGGTCCTTTTGAGAAATGGGGAATAGATGCAATCGGTCCTTTACCAAGGGCCCAATCAGGTAAACTGTACATCATAGTGGGTGTAGACTACATGAATCGATGGGCAGAAGCAACGGCCACTACCCGCATTACAACCCAAGAGGTGGCAAAGTTCATTCTTGAGCATATCGTTTGCCATTTTGGCACTCCTCTTGAGATAATATCAGATAGAGGACCAGGATTCAAAGGTGATTTGGTGGGATAACTGATGAAGAAGTTAGGCATCACACGTAGGCATTCCACACCATACTACCCACAATGCAATGTTCTAGTAGAGAAGGTAAATGGAATGATTTGCAAAATCATCACAAAACAAGTGAACAACCACACGGGGGACTGGGATAAACATCTCATGGTAGCTCTTTGGGCCAACAGAACAACGTTCCGAATATCACTAGGTTTCACTCCTTTCCATCTAGTTTATGGGAAGGAGGCAATTCTACCCATTGAGGTACAAATAGCCCACTTACGAGTCTTGGCTAGCCAGACACACCGTCCAATTGTAAACCTCCGAAACCACATCTTGGATCTAGAGAGACTCCAAGTGGACAGGGAAGAAGCAATCAATCACAGCACAGGTAGAGCGACGTCGGCTCACTTTCAATCAAGGGCTTAAAGAAAAAGGACTGGAAAAAGGCATGTTAGTTCTGCGATACGACAACAGATTGGACACTAGGAAGGATAAGAACTTTCAACCCAGATGGGAAGGGCCATTCATCATCAAGAAACGCTATGACAACGGCAGCTATAAGCTGATGGAAGAAGATGGGAGAATTCACAAGACCAGGGTCAATGGATGGAGACTGAAAAGGTATTTTCTTAGGTTTGACCCAGAATTCGTGCTAGACATTCCAAAAGAGGGACAACCCTCTAACTCTACAGCTGAAGAAGCAGAAGAAGGGCTAGAAGCATGAATGCCTCTAGCTTAAGGGAGAGGACTAATGATAGCCGACTTTCGAAAATCAAAGAGGAAAAATGAAAAAAAAACTTATTCTCCCCCCACTCTCATTACCCCCCGTAGCTTATTTTTCCCCACCGCCCGACGGGCATTGGTTAGGTACCACCCTCTCTCTCTCTCTCTCTCTCTCTCTCTCTCTCTCTCTCTCTCTCTCTCTCTCTCTCTCTCTCTCTCTCTCTCTCTCTCTCTCTCATTTTCCCTACATACCCCCCCCCCACTCTCAAACCCCCCCGGCCAGGCGCAACCTTTGAAAAGAAAACCCCCCCGACCCCCTCTCGTGCTCCCTCGGGTGTGACGCATGGAAACCCCCCCCCCCCCCGTCCGCTCTCTGTATTCTTACACTCACCCTTTACATTCCCCCTCACATTTCTCCCCCCCCCCCCTCCCTTGGCCGCGCTAATATTCCCTCCCCAACCCCTCCTCCCTCTTCCCCACCCGCTCCGCCTCACCCTCCCTCGGCCTCATTCCCCCCCCCCCCCCCCCCCCCTCTTGGCCCACGGATATATTCCCTCACTCCCACCCATTGACTTGTTTCCCCCCGCTCTTCCTCAAGCTCCCATGCAAGACAATGAAACCCCCCCTCTCTCTCTCTCACCCACACCATCTCCCCTACCCCACTCCACACCTCACCCTCCCTCTCCCTCACTCTCTCTCTCTCTCTCTCTCTCTCTCTCTCTCTCTCTCTCTCTCTCTCTTATCCAAAGCCTCACCCCTCCCTCTCCCTCACAATCTCTCTCTCTCTCTCGGACCCGCTCTCTCTCTCTCTCACCCGGGCACTTAGGCCATGCAAACGAAAATCCTCTCTCTCTCTCCTTCTCACGGACATCGTCAATAGGACTACCCTCTATCTCTCTCTCACCATGCACACACACACACACACAATCACCCCCCCCCCCCCCCTCCCCTCTCTCCCCTTCAACGTTGTGCGCTCAAGTCCGCAGGACCACCCACACACCCACTCGGGCGCTCACACACCGCTCACGCACCATACACACACACACCATACCGTAGCACACACACACACACACACACTCTCTCTCTACCCCCACCCTCATTCCCCCCCCATTCTCCTCGCGCAGCAGAAGGCAGTCGCCGGCCATCCGCCATCAACAAGAAAAAAAAACAAAAAAAACTATATATATATATTATATATATATATTAAGCCCCCCTTCCCACGCACGTTTTTGCACACACATACATATACAATACACACACACGCGCCCTCATGCACGAATACATGCACACACACGCCTATATGCACGGCACCACAAATACAAAGGAGGAGAAACGACTACGACATCAACGAATAAAGAAGAAGGATCCAAAGCATGCGCCGCCAACAACAAAAAGAGAAAATGCGCCGAAGGCATGCCCCGGCCGACTCCGAAAAGAAGTACGCTCGACACCGACACACCAACAGCTCACCATTTGCCAGAAACACGCAAACGATGCCATCCCAGTAATTTACAGGTTATTTTCATCATTATCTTCAGTTTTCACCCGAGCAATTGTAAATTTTCAATTTTTTGTAAATATCCTCTCTCTAGGTGATGGTCACAAAGGCCCACCTAGAGATTCCCATCTTTTAATAACCTCCCAAAACAAAGCAAGGGTCAACCACACCGGGCCCACCACTTGCTTTGTCTCCCTGATTAGGCTTACCCTAACCACACTGGGATTACCATAACCCAAGCAGCCAACACCTATAAATTGGCGCTGAGAAGTCACTATCGGGGGGCAATTCATGAGGAGCCAAGCATTTGGTAGAGTGTAGTGGGAGGGATTGACATTATCACCATCACGGAGAGGGGGGCGTGTATGTTGGGTTTGCCTTGGGAATTGCACCATGCGAACGGAACCACATCCATCTCTCGACTCCAATGGTCGATGCACACACGTATGCACGCTCTTGGTAGTGAGTATTCACAATCATTGAGTCGTCTTAGAGAACACACCAAGTAGGTTGCACCACCTCCTCTCCCTACCTCTCTACCACCACGGCATGCCACTTTGTAAATATTGCAGAAATAATTCACCCTCACACCCCCGAGGGTTTTCATCATTTCCAAATCTCTCTCTCTCTCTCTCTCTCTCTCTTCTCTCTCTCTCTCTCTCTCTTTCTCTCTCAGAGTGTAGGTTTGTGGTGTTCATATCATCGCGGTCTTGCGTCCTAGCCGCTCAAATCTAAGTGGTGCCCCCTGTTCACTTTACCATGGCAGGCTCGAGGCGCGCCATTCAGCCCGTGTTTTTAGAGGCCGTTGGGGTTCGGAGTCCGCTTTGCGTCCGTCACTACATACACAACTTTCCCAAAATCTCACCCTAACACCTTCAAAAGTGGCTTCCAAAGTGTGCCCTCAATCAAAATTTGAAACTGAAGGAAAACAATCAAAAAGAACTCCTAGACTATGTACAGACTTTAAAACTACCCAAATTCAATTTAAAGATTATTTATTCCTAAAAAAACAAAAGACCCCCTTGAACTCCCGACAACGATAGAAATCATAAGTGCTGGTAGGAATCCACCAAGGGTTATTCCTTACAGATCTCTTTTACTTTATCATGTCTCCTCATGTACAATCTTACCAAACAAAATCAAATTTACACTTTAAATGACTACAAATCTTCTTTAACTTATTAAAACAATTTCAGAATATGGTAGACCTAGAGTGCCCTTACACATACAAAATAAAAAGCCCAAATTTCTTCTCATTGACTTTGATAAACATACATTGAGAAAACAACTTACAAGGGTAGTGCGGTCATAGTTATTTATTGCATCCATTCCATGACATGGCATGCTCATGGGTGTGTTGGCGGATACGCGACGGACGTCGGCACAGCGAGAACTCACCTAACAAGATTTATCAGCTAAGGACAAAGCTCGACCCGCAGGCGCGTGGAAGTAAGCATCGGGTGTCAACCTACACTCGGCCGCCGACTATTGACTACTTCCTATAGAGGTCTCTACCCAATGTCTAAGCTACAGCCTTCGAGAGTACACAAGAGGAAATTTCCTACAATGCTTTCAAGAGCCAAATACCCATCAACGTTCTCGAAACACTACGAAACTTGAAGAAAACCCTATTAACACCAACAGGTCGCTTCTCCCTAAGGTCCATGAACCAAAAACCCAACCCTAGACACCCGGTGCAAAATCACATAGGATGTTTGGTCAAAATTTGCAGGTCATCATTTCCAAAAACAAAAGTGTCTAATGCGTAGCTCTACTCAATGCAAACGTGTGGATATGCTGAAATGCAAAAACAGACAACGTATGCTCACCAAATCAACAGATATAGCTCGTGGGTAGGTCTCACGAAGCCGGGCCGTACACCTGCAATGTAGGTGTTGGCGTGTAGCTCTCTTCAAGGGCAACACGCTGCACTTATCCGCACTCGATTCCGACCACCAGTGTGTGCGTAGCGTCAAGATAAAACTCTCACTCTCTCTCGTACACAGAGTACGCTCAACTCACACGGACAAAAGCTTATAAAAATGACAAAAGTCCTTTGTATTAAGGTCAAAAGTGGTATAAATACCTTACAATCTCAAACCCTAATGTTCCAATTTAACCATTTACTCAGTCTAAATGTCAAAAATGGGATACAATTTGGAAGCTTCTGCAAGCCCCACTATTTACAAAGGTGAAATAACAGTTTCTTCTCAATTAAGGAATAATTACAAAGGAAATTAATATCCCACCGGGCAATCATCCTCCGTTGGGTGTGTCCAACCTCTAACACTCCCCCCTCCTAGTTCATGTCGTCCCCGAGATGACAGTAGAGTTGCTTCTTCAGTGGAGGCTATTGCGCATCTTGAGAAGAGACTCATACCGTGCATGATGGGCTAGTAATGTAGGGCCGAATATTTCTGTATCGATGGTGAAGAAAACGGTGTAGAAGGCTTCTTCAAAATCCTGGAGATGATACGAGGGCAAAAACATTATTCGCTGATAGAGAGCATGTATCACCTCATGGGAAGGCTGAGCAGACAGTTCATATGCTTATCTATATGTGTCTTGGAAGAAGAATATGATGTCCGTTGCTGTCCAGGTTTAAATATTTCAAAAACTGCCAGAAGGGTTTTACAGATTTTCTGAGCATGATGCAAGATAGGTTAGGCGAGCCAGTGAACAATTTAATGGCGCCCGCTAGGGTTTTCACCATGTATTGCTCACTCATTCTCTCGCCTACCTTCAAGCCTGGTAGCTTTGGGTAGTTGAGCCACGTGGGGTGGCTTTTCTTCAGCAGCTCTTGTTCTCTCCAGGTCCGCATCCTTGGTAGAGGGAAAAAGCTAAGGTTGTCTCTAATTCTTTTAGGTGCCTCTACTAGATGAACTAAATACTATGGGTATTTAGTTAGCCATGCCTTTCTCCATTTTGGCTGAGAGTCCACAATAATCTTAACTCCTTCTGGTTTGGAGATATCTTCTTCGTATAGTGGCACTATCGACTCCTCTTTAATCTGCTTGTTTATTGTAGTAGCTTCATACTTGTGAAGAGGATATGGGAGAGAAGGTTGTAGCCATTCATGTCGAACGACATTGGCATCTAACTTCTGAATGGTCATAGACTTCAATACTCTCTGCTCCCACTCCATTGCTTCTTTGGCCGTGTCTTTTATTGCCGCTTCTATTGCCTTTTGTAGATTTTCTTCTTCTTCTTGTGTCAAATCCCTGGGCTATTGGGATGGTTCCACAAGGATGTCCTCTTGCATTGTTGTGTCCATTGGATGTGACACATTATCTATGTCAATTCCTTCCATTGTTGTTGTCCATGTGCTCAAAGTGACTCTTCAGTCTTCTGTTGGCCTTTCATCTCATCAATCTGCTTTTGATACACTTTCTTTTCCTTCAGCTTGATTCCCCATGTTCACTAAGAGGTCGTTCAATTTAGCATTGGCTTTTGCAGCCTCTTCTAGCTTCCTCTTGGTGTCTTCATTTTTTGTTTGCATCCTCTTTAGATCCTCGTCCATTTTCTTTTTCAAGGCTTCTAGTTCATCTTTCATGGCCTTGTTCTCATCTTCCAGATGGCTTTGCATCACTAGGGAGCCCTCGGCCAGCATCAATCTTTGTCTCTTCTCTAGTGTCAACTCCTTTTGGAGTTCCTTCATCTGTTCTTCATATATATTCTTCTCTGAAGCAGTGCTAGTTGAGGTAGAAGCTTTGACTCTGGCCGGAGATGCCCTTAGCCTCTAGATGGTCTGATCTTTCACTTTCATTTGATATTTTATCTCTATTACTTCATCCTGACTTGCCTCATGTTCTAGCTCATCTTTCTCCTTAGCATTCCTCAAAGTTTCTACTTCTTTGGACTCATCAGCAAGCTGGAGTGTCAAAATTGTCCCTTTCTTTCTCCGCACCCTTCAGTGATTTTCTGATTTTCTTGTACTCCTCCTCTTCTCTTTGAATCTTTTGGTCTGCTGCCTGACTCTATCTTTCCATCTCTAGCATCTTTTTAGTGCGGCGTCCATATCGGCTTGCAGCTTGGCTTGCTTTTGTGTGTTCTCTTGGTCCCGCTTTTGTAGCGAGTCCACCTCGGCTTTGATTTGAACTTCATTTTCTTTGAGAATATCAATTTCACTCTCAGTGGCCATAGACCTTGCTCTGAGCCCAGTGAGTTTTTGCATCACTTCATCCCAATCATTGGTTTGTGGCTGTAAATCAACTATATATGTGGCCATTTCCTTCAACTCCACTAACCGAGGGCTCAACATATATTCTTTGGGTCTAGTGCTCGACAACTCAAAAGTTGCATTAGCTGCCTCTTCTCGAGAGTATCCAGTAGCTAATAGATAAATAAATATTCTATAGTTTTTTTCTGCTGGATCGGCTTCTCATCTTTTGGCTCAACTTCTGCCTTCTGCTCTTCCTCTTTATTCTTCTCTTCCTTGGAGTCTTGTTGCCCATCAGGTTTGTTCAACTCCTCTGTTTGTCGGGTTTGGAGAGGACTAAAAGGAGGTGGTGATGATCGAGGGCTGGATTCTTGGCTTGATGGTGGAGTTGGTTGCTTCTTCTTGAAATCCCAATCCACCTTTGTTTTCCTCTCTCTTTCTTGGCCTTCCTGCTCTTCTAGCAACTACCGTCTCACATCATCAACCTCTTCTTTCTGTAAAAGGTATATTTGGTATATTCTCTGTTGTAGCATCTAAGATCTCAAAATTCTTAATATAATCTTCAAACCGATCCCTTTGAGTCCTTCGAGATGATCCAGATATAGCCTCAAGTGATGGCTTCCATAACTCGCTCAGATCCCCTTTTAGCGCTCTCTCAACTCTGAAAACTTTCCATTAGTCTTTCTAGCCTTGTTGCTTTCTGTGACTTTGTTTCCTTTACTGGCACCTGTAGAGTTTCTTTCTTTCCCTTCTTGGGCTCTGGCGCTCTTCTAGCACTGTCTCTAAATGGTGCTTCAACCTTGTGGCTACCCTTGGAGCCTTAGGATGCTCTTCTTCTTTGTCTTTCTTCAGCTTGAGTCAATCATTTTGGGAGGGAGGTAGAGGCCAATTTCCCTTGGCATGCAATGCTCCATAGATGAATTTGGTTATCAAATCACCAGGCACAATATAGGTGGGATTTTTGTTCCCCATCTTCACAAGCTCGTCGTGAATGTACGCGGCATAGTTTATCTCCTTTGGTTTGCTCTTCTACATTGCCCAGGTGAAAGTGGTGGCAATAGCTCCAGGTGGCATCCTGTATTTTTGTGGCTGCTTGGTACACATGTAGAAGTACTGATTGTATAGTTGGCTCATGATAGCCACCTTTGGGTTTGCAATATCTTCAAATGTATAGTTATTCTTCTTTTCAAAGTAGACCTTAATGTCATTCTCGCCTCTTAGTCACACTGTCTCCTTTGTTAGAGAGGTCAAGTGCTGCTCACCACTTTTTCTGTGATGACAATCATTGTATTTGGCTTGCCTTGCAGATCTGTAACTCTAGCTATGCCGTCGTCTTTGATTGTGGTGACAAATTTCCACACTCTTTTAACATCAATCCCTGTGGCAAGGCTTCAAAGTAATTGTGGAGATCCAGTTTCTCCAGGTAGTCCCCCATCTTGCTCCTGACACAAATTCATTGAGCACTTGAGGTATCATGGGTAGCTCCACTGCATTTCCCTCCGGATCTTTAAACACTCCTTGGTAGATTCTCAGATCATTGGTTTCTAGTAGGTCATCTTGAAACCAAGTGCTTGTGGGCTTCAGGGTTCCCTTGGGATAACAAAAGGCTCCACTTCTTCTAAGTAGTCCTTGATAGTCATCCTCTTCTTCTTTGCAGGTGACTTTGTGGCTGCCATGGCTCCTGTTGCACTCAGGAGTCCAAAGTTAGAGGTTTTTACAGATTAGCTAATAAACTGAGTTCTGACTACCCAAATGACTTGAAAATTGCAATAAGAACTCAAAAGGGACTAGGGAAACCATGCATGTGCCCACAATAGATTTTTGGCTGAAAAATAAGCATGCAGGCATCCTACGCGTAGGATGTTTTATATTCTCTTATTTTGATGATGAACTTGATAGGCTTGTGGCCCTTGACCTGTGCAACATGGCTATGTACTTGGAATTTGGTTTGGACATCAAAAAGTGAAATTTTGAGAGATTTAGGCTTTTGGCTCACAAATTGGGTAGGATGTCCTATATGGATGGCAAATGATATTCAATTGGGTTGAAATTTGATATATAAGCTTCTTATACCATATTGTAAAAAGACTCCCATGAAGTCAATTCCTGCACAGAAGGTCAATATTAACTCT